>NW_027141189.1:1200000-1800000 GCF_036365525.1 Heterodontus francisci
GGGGAATGTCTAATCCCAGACAGGCTGGAGGGAGACCAATACCCAATACTCTGCTGGTTTAGATTCTGGGGAATGCCCAATCACAGACCAGCTGTAGGGAGACCAATCCCCGATACTGTGGTGGTTTCGATTGCGGGGTATCTCCAATCACAGACCGGCTGTAAGGAGACCAACGCCTCCAAGATGGATTTGTGTCGGGGTTCTGATCTAGTGGGGAAAGTTGTACATCCAGAATAACCTGCGAATAAATTTTAAATTTGAGGTTGCTGTCTTCTATTATATATTTAATATGTTGACCTGCCTCCTGAAAGCAATCGGTTCATTGCTCCTTGTCCTGCCTCGGTCCAAGCTCGAATTAGGGCTCTTAGAGGCGGGGTGAGATCCCTGGTTGAGATTCTTTAACCTATGACCCGTACCCAATGCACTTGTTTTTGGTTCGAAAATCCGGCCCCTGTTGTTTGGATCAGACTCGGAGCTGGTTTGATCAGTAATTTCAAGAAACATTTTTCTTTCCTTCTCTTACAGCTAATTTACTGGCGATTGTGATCCTGTCCTGGAGAAAGTGCGGCCTCTCCACCTGCACCACTCGCTACCTGGTGACCATGGCAACAGCGGATCTATTCTTCATTATCACTGAGGTGATACTTTGGACTGTCGGTTATTATTATTTCCCGCGGCCTTACCTAAACATTCCTTCTGTGTGTCGTGTTGTCGCTGCCCTCAGTCGTGCAGCCACAGACTGTTGTGTCTGGTTCACAGTTGCCTTCACCTTTGATCGATTTGTGCTCATTTGTTCTCAGAAGCTGAAAGCAAACTATTGCACTGAGAAAACTGCAGCTGTGGTTTTAGCAACAACCTGCATTCTACTCTGTTTCAAAAACATCCCCTTCTATTTTGCATATGAATCTGGAGAGTTAATAGACAATGTACCATGGGGCTGTTATACAAAGCCAAGCTATTTCAGTGAGCCCGGATGGGTGGGATTTGACTGGTTTGATAAGGTTTTAACCCCATTGATCCCATTTGCTTTAATTCTATTACTCAATGCCTTGACGGTCAGGCACATTTTCGTGGCCAGTCGAGTCCGTAAAGGACTCAGGTGTCAGAACAAGGGAGCAAATCGCAGTGACCCAGAAATGGAGAGCAGAAGGAAGTCTGCGATATTACTGTTCACCATATCTGGCAACTTCATACTTCTGTGGTTGGTATATCTCATAGATTTCTTATATTATAACATTACAGGAAGAGATCCTGGGGTTTACAACGATTCTGAATATATATTTCTACAAGTTGGATGGATGCTGCTGAATTTAAGTTGCTGCACAAACACATTTATTTATGGGGCTACTCAGTCCAAGTTCAGAGAGCAGGTCAATAGTGTGCTTAAATATCCGGTTGCATTAATTAGTCAGTTAGTGAAAGATCAAAACAACTGACAGGAATCCAGAGGCGGATCCCAGTGATTTCATCAATGAATGTCATATTTACCCCGAGAGAGAAAGAGATGACCGACAGCTGGATGACACGAAATACACGAATGACACGGGGAGTTGGCGTGTTTGGCGAGGGGCGTTGCAGTTTGCGGTCAGACATGCCAAAGAGCAGTGTGATGGCACACAAGAAGTGACTTTTGTTGAACAGGATGGGAGTGGAGGGCGGGTGCATGTGGAGAGTCAGAGCGTCCACTGCAGGGCAGCAGAGGGAACAGCAGCCAAAGAATTTTCGCCAGAGATTCGATTCTCCGCGGCTGCTCAGAAAGCAAAGCTTGGACCAACAAATGCTAAATGCTGCAGAGCCTGGAAATCTTCCCTTGTTAGTTGATTATTATTGTTAGTTTTCCGTTTGGAAACGTAATTGATTCCATCTGCCTTCCATATCCCCACTGGTCATTTCCATCTCTCTCTCCAAGGAATATCCCTCCTCGCCCTTCTTGGCCTTTGGCGTATTTGACCACAACATCTTCTTCGAATGCATCTCCACTATCATTCAGCTGTGTGGCACTGATCGTGCCTTGTTTTATTCCTATCTATCTGATCTTAGCCAGGGGACCACCTGAAATGGCTTTGCTTCCCATTTGTGCAATTGTCCTTTGTCCCTCCTATTTATCATCAACATGCTGCTTCTCGGCGACATCATCCAAAAACAAATCAGTGTAAATATGCATATTGAGGACACCCAACTCGACCTCACCATCACTGCTGTCGAGGCCTCTATCTAATTATCGGTAATATAGAAACCATTGACTTCCGCCACTGTGACAAGGTAGGTTTCCTAGCCACAGACTCCTCCTTCTTCCTGGCAACTGCCTGTGGCTGAATCACACTGTGGGCAGCCATGATATCATATTTGAACCCAAAATGAGCCTCTGGTCAGATATCAGCGCCGTCCCTGACACAGTCTATTTCCAGCTCCATAACATTTCTCACCATCTCCATGCCACAATCCATTTGCTGCAGAAATCCTCACCACTGCCTTTGATTTATCTGGAATTGAATATTCCACCTCATATTTGACTGGTCTCCCACAGACTACCGTCCATATTCTTCAGCTCATCCAAAACCCTGCAACTCCTATGCTGACTCACAACAGGTCCCGTTCACCCATTAGCCCTCTGCTTGTTGATGTACGATGGCTCCCAGGGAAGCAACGGCTAAATGTTAGGAACATAGGATCAGGAGTAGGCTATTCAGCACGTCAATACTACTCCGTCTATCAATAAGATCATGGCGGATTGTCTACCTCAATGCCACTTTCCGTCGCTATCCCCATATCCCTTGATGCCATTATTAACCAGATAGCTTTTGCTTTCTGTCTTGAACAGGCCCAATGATAGATCTTCCACAGCCCTCTGGTGTGGAGACTTCAAAATTTTCACCACCCTCTGAGTGAAGACATTCCTCCTCATCTCCGTCCTAAATGGCCAACAACTTATTTTTTGACTATGTCTACTGGATTTAGACTCAGCGCCCAGGACAGACATCCTAACTGCATCTACCCTGTCACGTCATTCTGGGGCTCAGAAAGCATACATAGTTGAAGTGATAGGACACAATTTTACATTGGAAGAAGGCAGAGGCAAATCAAAGGATAGTGCAGTCGAATTAGAAACAATTGCGAAACAGATGAGGCAGCTTGAACTTGACAAGGAAAATGAAAAATAAATAGAATTGGAAAAGATTAAGCTTAAACAGAAAAATAAAATAGAAGGAAGAAAACTTGAGCTTGAGGAAAACAATGACAATAAAAATAAACTTTAATTAGAATGGCAAAGCGAAAGAGAGAGACAGAGAGAGGGAGAGAGAGAAGAAAGGGAAGTTGAAATTAGAAAGATGGAACTAAGACAAAAGAGCGGTCTTGATGTCAATGCCAGTGTAGATTCTGGTGAGGAAAAATTTGAGTCCAGCCCAGGACCGAGTGAAAAGCTGGTTAAATTTCTTCAAGCTCTCCCCAGGTTTAGGAAAGGGATGGAGTGACTTCTTTTCGTTTCATTCGAAAAGATACCCAAATAAATTAAATGGCCAAAGGAATGCTGGACACAGCTTATACAAAGCAGGTTGATGAGCACAGCTCATGAAGTTTATGCCATTCTTTCTGAAGCGGCTTCTGCAGATTATGAGATGCCAAAAAATAGCTATTCTCGCTGCGTATGAGTTAGTCCCGGAAGCTTACTGACAGAAATTTAAGAACTTCAGGAGATTGACTGGGCAGACTTATATAGAAGTTGAGATGGTAAAATAGATTAATTTTGATCATTGGATACGGGCACTAACGATGGAAGCCAATATTATTGTATTTGAGGAAGCAAACCAAATTACTACATCCAGCAGTGAAAACTGCTGCAGTTTTGGAGACTGCAGCTTGACAGTAGCAAAGGTGCAAGAGCGAGCTGACAGCTGGGAAGTCAATTTCAGTTAGATTTGTTGAGAATTTAGAATAGAGGGAATGGAAGTGAAGGAAGTTGTATGTTCCTCCTGCAGAATGTGGGAGGTAAGGGTCGCCAAGAGTGTCCCTGCTGACTGCATCTGCGGGAAGTGCACCCAACTCCAGCTCCACGAGAACCGCGTTAGGGAACTGGAGCTGGAGCTGGATGAACTTCGGATCATTCGGGAGGCGGAGGAGGTTATTGAGAGGAGTTATGGGGAGGTAGACACACCTCAGGTAAAAGAAGTAGGTAGATGGGTTACCGTCAGGGGAAGGAGAGGGAACCAGCAGGCAGTGCAGGGATCCCCTGTGGCCGTTTCCCTCAACAACAGGTATACCGTTTTGGGTACTGTTGCTGGGGACGACTTACCAGGGGTAAGAAATGGGGTACAGGTATCTGGCACAGAGTCTGTCCCTGTTTCTCAGAAGGGAAGGGGGAAGAGGAGCAGAGCATTAGTCATTGGGACTCCATAGTTAGGGGAACAGATAGGAGGTTCTGCAGGAACGAGAGAGACTCACGGTTGGTATGTTCCCTCCAAGGTGCCAGGGTTTGTGATGTCTCGGATCGTGTTTTTGGGATCCTTAAGGGGGAGGTGGAGCAGCCCCAAGTCGTGGTCCACATAGGCACCAACGACATAGGTAGGAAGAGAGATGGGGATTTAAGACAGAAATTCAGGGAGCTAGGGTGGAAGCTTAGAGCGAGAACAAACAGAGTTGTTATCTCTGGGTTGTTGCCCGTGTCACGTGATAGCGAAGCGAGGAATAGGGAGAGAGAGGAGTTGAACACGTGGCTGCAGGGATGGTGCAGGAGTGAGGGTTTTGGTTTCCTGGATAATTGGGGCTCTTTCTGGGGTAGGTGGTACCTCGACAAACAGGATGGTCTTCACCTGAACCAGAGGGGTACCAACATCCTGGGGGGGAGATTTGCCAGTGCTCCTCGGAGGTGGGGGGGGGGGGTTAAACTAATACAGCAGGGGAATGGGAACCTAAAATGTAGTGCCAGTGTACAGGATGTTGAGAGTAGTGTGGTCAGGGAGAAGGTTACAAGGACGCAAGAGGGCACTGGCAAGCAAGAACCTGGTTTAAAATGTGTCTACTTCAACGCCAGGAGCATCCGGAATAAGGTGGGTGAGCTTGCAGCATGGGTTGGTACCTGGGATCTCGATGTAGTCGCCATTTCGGAGACATGGGTAGAGCAGGGGCAGGAATAGATGTTGCTGGTTCCGGGATTTAAATGTTTCAGTAAGAACAGAGAAGATGGTAAAAGAGGGGGCGGTGGGGTTGGGGGGGGTGTGGCATTGTTAATCAAGGAGAGTATTACAGCGACAGAAAGGACATTTGAGGACTCGTCTACTGAGGTTGTATGGGCCGAGGTTAGAAACAGGAGAGGTGAGGTCACCCTGTTGGGAATCTTTTATAGACCTCCAAATAGTTCCAGAGATGCAGAGGAAAGGATAGCGAAGATGATTCTCGACAGGGGCGAGAGTAACAGGGTAGTTGTTATGGGGGACTTTAACTTTCCAAATATCGACTGGAAATACTATAGTTCGAGTACATTAGATGGGTCAGTTTTTGTCCAGTGTGTGCAGGAGGGTTTTCTGACACAGTATGTAGACAGGTCAACCAGGGACGATGCCACATTGGATTTGGTACTGGGTAATGAACCCGGCCAAGTGTTAGATTTAGATGTCGGTGAGCACTTTGGTGATAGTGACCAAAATTCGGTTAGGTTTACCTTAGCGATGGGCAGGGACAGGTATATACCGCAGGGCAAAAATTGTAGCTGGGGGAAAGGAAACTATGATGCGATTAGGCAAGATTTCGGATGCGTAGGATGGGGAAGGAAACTGCAGGGGATGGGAACAATCGAAATGTGGAGCTTATTCAAGGAGCAGCTACTGCGTGTCTTTGATAAGTATGTACCTGTGAGGCAGGGAGGAAGTTGTCGAGCGAGTGAGCCGTGGTTTACTAAAGATGTTGAAGCGCTTGTCAAGAGGAAGAAGAAGGCTCATGTGAGACGTGAAGGCTCAGTTAGGGCGCTTGAGAGTTACAAGCTAGCCAGGAAGGATCTAAAGGGAGAGCTAAGAAAAGCAAGGAGAGGACACGAGAAGTCATTGGCAGACAGGATCAGGGAAAACCCTAAGGCTTTCTATAGGTATATCAGGAATAAAAGAATGACTAGAGTTAGATTAGGGCCAATCAAGGATAGTAGTGGGAAGTTGTGTGTGGAATCAGAGGAGGTAGGGGAAGTGTTAAATGAATATTGTGCGTCAGTCTTTACAGCAGAGAAAGAAAATGTTGTCGAGGAGAATACTGAGATTCAGGCTACTAGCCTAGATGGGATTGAGGTTCACAACGAGGAGGTGTTATCAATTTTGGAAAGTGTGAAAATAGATAAGTCCCCTGGGCCAGATGGGATTTATCTTAGGATTCTCTGGGAAGCTAGGGAGGAGATTGCAGAGACTTTGTCCTTGATCCTTATGTCGTCATTGTCGACAGGAATAGTGCCAGAAGACTGGAGGATAGCAAATGTTCTCCCCTAGTTCAAGAAGGGGAGTAGAGACAGCCCTGGTAATTATTGACCTGTGAGCCTTACTTCGGTTGTGGGTAATATGTTGGAAAAGGTTTTTAGAGACAGGATTTATAATCATCTTGAAAAGAATAAGTTCATTAGCGATATTCAGCACGGTTTTGTGACGGGGAGGTCGTGCCTCACAAACCTTATGGAGTTTTTCGAGAAGGTGACCAAACAGGTGGATGAGGGTAAAGCAGTGGATGTGGTGTATATGGATTTCAGTAAGGCGTTTAATAAGGTTCCCCATGGTAGGCTATTGCAGAAAATACGGAAGTATGAGGTTGAAGGTGATTTGGAGCTTTGGATCAGAAATTGGCTTGCTGAAAGAAGACAGAGGGTGGTGGTTGATGGCAAATGTTCATCCTGGAGTTTAGTTACCAGCGGTGTACCGCAAGGATCTGTTTTGGGGACACTGCTCTTTGTCCTTTTTTAAAATGACCTGGAAGAGGGTGTGGAAGGGTGGGTTAGTAAATTTGCGGATGACACTAAGGTCGGTGGATTTGTGGATAGTGCCACAGGATGTTGTAGGGTACAGAGGGACATAGATAGGCTGAAGAACTGGGCTGAGAGATGGCAAATGGAGTTTAATGCGGAAAAGTGCGAGGTGATTCACTTTGGAAGGAGTAACAGGAATGCAGAGTACTCGGCTAATGGGAAGATTCTTGGTAGTGTAGATGAACAGAGAGATCTTGGTGTCCATGTGCATAAATCCCTGAAGGTTGCTACCCAGGTTAATAGGGCTGTTAAGAAGGCATATGGTTTGTTAGCTTTTATTAGTAAGGGGATCGAGTTTCGGAGCCACGAGGTCATGCTGCAGCTGTACTAAACTCTGGTGCGACCGCACCTGGAGTATTGCGTGCAGTTCTGGTCAGCACATTATAGGAAGGATGTGGAAGCTGTGGAAAGAGTGCAGAGGAGATTTACTAGGATGTTGCCTGGTATGGAGGGCAGGTCTCACGAGGAAAGGCTGAGGGACTTGAGGTTGTTTTCGTTAGAGAGAAGGAGGAGGAGAGGTGACTTAATAGAGACATATAAGATAATCAGAGGGTTGGATATTGTGGATAGTGAGAGCCTTTTTCCTTGGATGGTGATGGCAAACACGAGGGGACATAGCTTTAAGTTGAGGGGTGATAGATATAGGACAGATGTCAGAAGTGGTTTCTTTACTCAGAGAGTAGTAGGGGCGTGGAACGCCCTGCCTGTAACAGTAGTAGCCTCGCCAACTTTAAGGGCATTTAAGTGTTCATTGGAGAGACATATGGATAAAAATGGAATAGTGTAGGTCAGATGGTTTCACAGGTCGGCGCAACATCGAGGCCCGAAGGGCCTGTACTGCGCTGTAATGTTCTAATGTCTAACTCATTTGGCGAATCAGAAATTCACTAAGGCCAGACAGACAGCGGAAATTGCTGATGGTTATGAACTTGTGCATACACTCAAAACTTTGTTCGTCATCCCCACAAGCCCGAGAAGGAGAGGTTGGAGATTGAAAGAAGATAAGTTACCAATGACAAGAAGGGATAGCTGGGATTGCCACATGATCTCCTCTTGAGTCCATAAAGGAAAGTACTGATGGTGGCAGTGAGGTCCACCAGCCTAAATGATAGCATTGTCACAAGATGGGACATCTTCATGTACAATGCTGGAAGGTGCAGCGTAAAACTATAGGGTTTATTGGGCTGCACAAAACCAATGCAGTGAAAGGGGCCGTGACTGAGTGCAGAGGATATCAGGATGTGTTTCTTATTGCAGATGTAAGGCCAAGTACAAAAACACAGTGAGTGTAGGGTCTGTGAATAAGATACCTGAGAGTTATAAATAATTCTTGGCAAAAGTAGAAGTAACTCCTTATCCCTCAAATGAAGAAGGCAGATCTATCGTTATACGTTGGGATACAGGCTCGAACCAGCATCTTTTTCTGGGGAAAGACATAAAATTTCCACCAGAGAGATCACTGAACGTTTAAGTTTTAGGGAATGATATTGGCGGGGCGTATACACATCCTTTGTATTGGGCGCAACTGGAGTGTGACCTAATGTCTCTAATGGTATCTCTAGGAGCTGTCCATCGATTGCCAGTGAACACAGTTGACTTACTCTTGGGGAATAATGTCGCCGGAGTGAAAGGAGTAGCTTAACCCAGTCGTCACAGAAATAAACAAGTGAAGGTAAAGAGACAGAACAGTTGCAGGATAATGTTCCCGGACTTTTCTCTTTCATATGTAATAACCCATGCAATGGCTAAACAAGTTCCATTGTCCGAGGCAAAACTGGTGCCATGCCAGATGACCGAATATCTGAAACTTTCTTTGGGCATTTGGATAATCCAAAGGAATTAATTAGTAAGTTTTCTCTGATCAGAGCTCAGCAAGCTGATCCAGAGTTGCAGAAGGTGGCACAATCAGCTCGAACAGAAGCTGAGGCAAAAGGAGTTCCAGAAGGCGATTGGATTGAAAATGGGGTTCTGATGACGAAGTGGAGACTTCCTCACAAATCTGTAGTCGATGACTGGATGGTTGTTCGTCGGATAGTGGTACCGCCAAAGTTTCACCAGGAAATATTAATGTTCACACATGGGATTCATCCATTGGGTAATAACGGGATCTAAAAGACAAAAACACGTATAAGTCGACAGTTTTTACTGACCAGGTCATTCCAAGGACGTGGTGCGGTTTTGTAAAACATGCCATACATGCCAAATTGCAGGAACACTGCAATGCAACCTGCATAAACCTGGCACCTCTGATACCATGACAGTTATTGGGGAACCATTTGGGAAGGAATTGGGAGACTGTGTAAGAGCCTTACCGAAAGCAAAGGTGGACACTAATATATAATAACTATCATGCACAGGGCTATGCGATTCCAGAGGCCATTCCCCAGAGAACAATTTGTGCTCGGATGGTATGAAGTTATCTCAGTTCTTCACTGGATATGGATAAACGATTGAGGTTCAGTTGGATCAAGGATCGAAATTCATGTCCATTTTTTCTCAGGAAGTTATGGGTATCTTAGGTATAACATAGTTAACATCTTCAGCATATCACCAACATATTCAGGGTGTTTTAGAAAGTTACCATCAGACCCTGGAAACAATGGTTAGCTCATCTTCTTCTTTGGCCTCCTTATCTCGAGGGACAAGGGGTAAGCGCCTGGAGGTGGTCAGTAGTTCGTGGAGCAGCGCCTGGGGTGGTTTTAAAGGCCAATTCTAGAGTGATGGGCTCTTTCAGAGGTGCCGCAGATAAAATTGGTTGTCGGGGCTGTTGCACAGTTGTCTCTCCCCTTGCGCTTCTGTCTTTTTTCCTGCCAACTGCTCAGTCTGTTAGATTCGGCACACTTTAGCCCCACCTTTATGGCTGCCGGCCAGCTCTGGCGAACGCTGGCAACTGACTCCCACGACTTGTGATCAATGTCACAGGACTTTATGTCGCATGTGCAGACGTCTTTACAGCGGAGACATGGACGGCGGGTGGGTCTGATACCAGTGGCGGGCTCACTGTACAATGTGTCTTTGGGACTCCTGCCATCTTCCATGCGGCTCACATGGCCCCAAGCCATCTCAAGTGCTGCTGATTCAGTAGTGTGAATAAGCTGGGGATGTTGGCCGCCTCGAGGACTTCTGTGTTGGAGATACGCTACTGCCACCTGATGCCAAGTATTCTCCGGAGGCAGCGAAGATGGAATGATTTTGAGACGTCGCTCTTGGTTGACATACGTTGTCCAGGCCTCGCTACCATAGAGCAAGGTACTGAGGATACAGGCTTGATACTTTTGTGTTCCGTGTCAGTGCGCCATTTTCCCACACTCTCTTGGCCAGTCTGGACATAGCAGTGGAAGCCTTTCCCATGTGCTTGTTGATTTCTGCATCTAGAGACAGGTTACTGGTGATAGAACAAAGAACAAAAGAACAAAGATAATTACAGCACAGGAACAGGCCCTTCGGCCCTCCAAGCCTGCGCCGATCCAGATCCTCTCTCTAAACATGTCGCCTATTTTCTAAGCTTCTGTATCTCTTTTCTTCCTGCCCATTCATGTATCTGTCTAGATACATCTTAAAAGACTCCATCGTGCCCGCATCTACCACCTCCGCTGGCAATGCGTTCCAGGTGCCCACCACCCTCTGCGTAAAGAACTTTCCACGCATATCCCCCCTAAACTTTTCCCCTTTCACTTTGAACTCGTGTCCTCCAGTAATTGAAACCCCCACTCTGGGAAAAAGCCTCTTGCTATCCACCCTGTCGATACCTCTCATGATTTTGTACACCTCAATCAGGTCCCCCCTCAACCTCCGTCTTTCTAATGAAAATAATCCTAATCTGCTCAACCTCTCTTCATAGCTAGCGCCCTCCATACCAGGCAACATCCTGGTGAACCTCCTCTGCACCCTTTCCAAAGCATCCACATCCTTTTGATAATGTGGCGACCAGAACTGTACGCAGTATTCCAAATGTGGCCGAACCAAAGTCCTATACAACTGTAACATGACCTGCCAACTCTTGTACTCAATGCCCCGTCCGATGAAGGAAAGCATGCCGTATGCCTTCTTGACCACTCTATTTACCAGCGTTGCCACCTTCAGGGAACAGTGGACCTGAACACCCAAATCTCTCTGGACATCAATTTTCCCCAGGACTTTTCCATTTACTGTATAGTTCACTCTTGAATTGGATCTTCCAAAATGCATCACCTCGCATTTGCCTTGATTGAACTCCATCTGCCCTGATTGAACTCCATCTGCCATTTCTCTGCCCAACTCTCCAATCTATCTATATTCTGCTGTATTCTCTGACAGTCCCCTTCACTATCTGCTACTCCACCAATCTTAGTGTCGTCTGCAAATTTGCTAATCAGTCCACCTATACTTTCCTCCAAATCATTAATGTATATCACAAACAACAGTGGTCCCAGCACGGATCCCTGTGGAACACCACTGGTCACACGTCTCCATTTTCAGAAACTCCCTTCTACTGCTACTCTCTGTCTCCTGTTGCCCAGCCAGTTCTTTATCCATCTAGCTAGTACACCTTGGACCCCAAGCGCCTTCACTTTCTCCATCAGCCTGCCATGGGGAACCTTATCAAACGCCTTACTGAAGTCCATGTATATGACATCGACAGCCCTTCCGTCATCAATCAACTTTGTCACTTCCTCAAAGAATTCTATTAAGTTGGTTAGACATGACCTTCCCTGCACAAAACCATGTTGCCTATCACTGATGAGCCCATTTTCTTCCAAATGGGAATAGATCCTATCCCTCAGTATCTTCTCCAGCAGCTTCCCTACCACTGACGTCAGACTCACCGGTCTATAATTTCCTGGATTCTCCCTGCTACCCTTCTTAAACAAGGGGACAACATTAGCAATTCTCCAGTCCTCCGGGACCTCACCCGTGTTTAAGGATGCTGCAAAGATATCTGTTAAGGCCCCAGCTATTTCCTCTCTCGCTTCCCTCAGTAACCTGGGATAGATCCCATCCGGACCTGGGGACTTGTCCACCTTAATGCCCTTTAGAATACCCAACACTTCTTCCCTCCTTATGCCGACTTGACCTAGAGTAATCAAACATCTGTTCCTAACCTCAACATCCGTCATGTCCCTCTCCTCGGTGAATACCGATGCAAAGTACTCGTTTAGAATCTCACCCATTTTCTCTGAGTCCAAGCATAACATTCCTCCTTTGTCCTTCAGTGGGCCAATCCTTTCTCTAGTTACCCTCTTTCTCCTTATCTATGAATAAAAGGCTTTGGGATTTTCCTTAACCCTGTTTGCTAAAGATATTTCATGACCCCTTTTAGCCCTCTTAATTCCTCGTTTCAGATTGGTCCTACATTCCCGATATTCTTTCAAAGCTTCGTCTTTCATCAGCCGCCTAGACCTTATGTATGCTTCCTTTTTCCTCTTAGCTAGTCTCACAATTTCACCTGTCATCCATGGTTCCCTAATCTTGCCATTTCTATCCCTCATTTTCACAGGAACATGTCTCTCCTGCACTCCAATCAACCTCTCTTTAAAAGCCTCCCACATATCCCATGTGGATTTACCTTCAAACAGCTGCTCCCAATCTACATTTCCCAGCTCCTGCCGAATTTTGGTATAGTTGGCCTTCCGCCAATTTAGCACTCTTCCTTTAGGACCACTCTCGTCTTTGTCCATGAGTATTTTAAAGCTTACGGAATTGTGATCACTATTCCCAAAGTAGTCCCCGACTGAAACTTCAACAACCTGGCCGGGCTCATTCCCCAACACCAGGTCCAGTATGGCCCCTTCCCGAGTTGGACTATTTACATACTGCTCTAGAAAACCCTCCTGGATGCTCCTTACAAATTCTGCTCCATCTGGACCTCTAACATTAAGCGAATCCCAGTCAATGTTGGGAAAATTAAAATCTCCTATCACCACCACCCTGTTGCTCCTACATCTTTCCATAATCTGTTTACATATTTGTACCTCTATCTCACGCTCGCTGTTGGGAGGCCTGTAGTACAGCCCCAACATTGTTACCGCACCCTTCCTATTTCTGAGTTCTGTCCATATTGCCTCACTGCTCGAGTCCTCCATAGTGCCCTCCTTCAGCACAGCTGTGATATCCTCTTTGACCAGTAATGCAACTCCTCCACCCCTTTTACCTCCCTCTCTATCCCGCCTGAAGCATCGATATCCTGGGATATTTAGTTGCCAATCATGCCCTTCCCTCAACCAAGTCTCAGTAATAGCAATAACATCATACTCCCAGGTACTAATCCAAGCCCTAAGTTCATCTGCCAACCAACTACACTTCTTGCATTAAAACAAATGCACCTCAGACCACCAGTCCCTTTATATTCATCATCTGCTCCCTGCCTGCTCTTCCCCTTAGTCACACTGACTTCATGATCTAGTTTCTTACAGGCTTTTGTTACTACCTCCTCACTGTCAACTGACCTCAATTGGTTCCCATCCCCCTGCCACATTAGTTTAAACCCTCCCCAACAGCGTTAGCAAAAGCACCTCCAAGGACATTGGTTCCAGTCCGGCCCAGGTGTAGACCGTCCAATTTGTAATAGTCCCACCTCCCCCAGAACCGGTCCCAATGTCCCAAAAATCTGAACCCCTCCTTCCTGCACCATCTCTCAAGCCACGCATTCATCCTGACTATTCTTTCATTTTTACTCTGACTATCACGTGGCACTGGTAGTAATCCTGAGATTACTACCTCTGTGGTCCTACTTTTTAACTTGGCTCCTAACTCCCTAAACTCTGCTTGTAGGACCTCATCCCGTTTTTTACCTATATCATTAGTGCCTATGTGCACAATGACAACTGGCTGTTCACCCTCCCCCTTTAGAATGTTCTGCAGCCGATCTGAGACATCCCTGACCCGTGCACCTGGGAGGCAACATACCATTCGGGAGCCTCGTTTTCGACCACAGAACTGCCTACCTACTCCCCTTACAATCGAATCCCCTACGACTATAGCCCTTCCACTCTTTTTCCCGCCCTTCTGAGCAGCAGAGCCAGCCACGGTGCCATGGACCTGGCTACTGCTGCCTTCCCCTGGTGAGCCATCTCCCTCAACAGTATCCAAAACGGTATACTTGTTTTGGAGGGAGATGACCGCAGGGGACTCCTGCGCTGCCTTCCTGCTCTTTCTCTGCCTTTTGGTCACCCATTCCCTTTCTCCCTCAGCAATCCTAATCTGCGGTGTGACCAATTCTCTAAACGTGCTATCCACGACCTCCTCAGCATCGCGCATGCTCCAAAGTGAGTCCATCCGCAGCTCGAGAGCCGTCATGCGGTCTAACAAGAGCTGCAGCTGGACACACTTCCTGCACGTGAAGGAGACAGGGACATCAGCCATGTCCCTGAGCTCCCACATTGAGCAAGAGGAGCATGATACGGGTCTGAGATCTCCTGCCATTTTTAATCTTAAGTTTAAACTTAGTTCAATGAAAAAGGAACGAAAAGTTTTTACCAATCACAATAAAACCAGAGAAATCGAAAAAGCCTTACCTTATAAACACCCCACCGAGTCCTTTTTTTTTTGGTTAGAGGAGGAGGGCGGGTGGGAGACGCCACAAGTGTGGTGTCTCGGGTTCAGAAACCGCCCAAATATATAGTGTTTTACTTACCCAGCAGCCCCCTGGCCTCCGCCGAAAAACAAAAGGAAATTAAATTTACTTTCAAACTGACTTTCCCAGCTGCTCACGCGCTGCTCCCGAAAAAGCTGCTGCACTGAAAGGAAAGTTATTTTAAACCGCCCAAATATATAGTGTTTTACTTACCCAGCAGCCCCCTGGCCTCCGCCGAAAAACAAAAGGAAATTAAATTTACTTTCAAACTGACTTTCCCAGCTGCTCACGCGCTGCTCCCGAAAAAGCTGCTGCACTGAAAGGAAAGTTATTTTAAACCGCCCAAATATATAGTGTTTTACTTACCCAGCAGCCCCCTGGCCTCCGCCGAAAAACAAAAGGAAATTAAATTTACTTTCAAACTGACTTTCCCAGCTGCTCACGCGCTGCTCCCGAAAAAGCTGCTGCACTGAAAGGAAAGTTATTTTAAACCGCCCAAATATATAGTGTTTTACTTACCCAGCAGCCCCCTGGCCTCCGCCGAAAAACAAATGGAAATTAAATTTACTTTCAAACTGACTTTCCCAGCTGCTCACGCGCTGCTCCCGAAAAAGCTGCTGCACTGAAAGGAAAGTTATTTTAAACCGCCCAAATATATTCTTTTGGGCCTCCTTATCTCGAGAGACAATGGATACGCGCCTGGAGGTGGTCAGTGGTTTGTGAAGCAGCGCCTGGAGTGGCTATAAAGGCCAATTCTGGAGTGACAGGCTCTTCCACAGGTGCTGCAGAGAAATTTGTTTGTTGGGGCTGTTGCACAGTTGGCTCTCCCCTTGCGCCTCTGTCTTTTTTCCTGCCAACTACTAAGTCTCTTCGACTCGCCACAATTTAGCCCTGTCTTTATGGCTGCCCGCCAGCTCTGGCGAATGCTGGCAACTGACTCCCACGACTTGTGATCAATGTCACACGATTTCATGTCGCGTTTGCAGACGTCTTTATAACGGAGACATGGACGGCCGGTGGGTCTGATACCAGTGGCGAGCTCACTGTACAATGTGTCTTTGGGGATCCTGCCATCTTCCATGCGGCTCACATGGCCAAGCCAAATATATAGTGTTTTACTTACCCAGCAGCCCCCTGGCCTCCGCCGAAAAACAAAAGGAAATTAAATTTACTTTCAAACTGACTTTCCCAGCTGCTCACGCGCTGCTCCCGAAAAAGCTGCTGCACTGAAAGGAAAGTTATTTTAAACCGCCCAAATATATAGTGTTTTACTTACCCAGCAGCCCCCTGGCCTCCGCCGAAAAACAAATGGAAATTAAATTTACTTTCAAACTGACTTTCCCAGCTGCTCACGCGCTGCTCCCGAAAAAGCTGCTGCACTGAAAGGAAAGTTATTTTAAACCGCCCAAATATATTCTTTTGGGCCTCCTTATCTCGAGAGACAATGGATACGCGCCTGGAGGTGGTCAGTGGTTTGTGAAGCAGCGCCTGGAGTGGCTATAAAGGCCAATTCTGGAGTGACAGGCTCTTCCACAGGTGCTGCAGAGAAATTTGTTTGTTGGGGCTGTTGCACAGTTGGCTCTCCCCTTGCGCCTCTGTCTTTTTTCCTGCCAACTACTAAGTCTCTTCGACTCGCCACAATTTAGCCCTGTCTTTATGGCTGCCCGCCAGCTCTGGCGAATGCTGGCAACTGACTCCCACGACTTGTGATCAATGTCACACGATTTCATGTCGCGTTTGCAGACGTCTTTATAACGGAGACATGGACGGCCGGTGGGTCTGATACCAGTGGCGAGCTCACTGTACAATGTGTCTTTGGGGATCCTGCCATCTTCCATGCGGCTCACATGGCCAAGCCAAATATATAGTGTTTTACTTACCCAGCAGCCCCCTGGCCTCCGCCGAAAAACAAAAGGAAATTAAATTTACTTTCAAACTGACTTTCCCAGCTGCTCACGCGCTGCTCCCGAAAAAGCTGCTGCACTGAAAGTTGAGCCTAGGAAGGTGAACTCTTGAACCACTTCCAGAGCGTGGTCGCCAATATTGATGGATGGTGCATTTCTGACAGCCTGTCCCATGATGTTCGTTTTCTTGAGGCTGATGGTTAGGCCGAATTCATTGCAGGCAGCCGCAAACCTGTCGATGAGACTCCGCAGGCACTGTTCAGTGTGAGATGTTAAAGCAGCATCGTCAACAAAGAGGAGTTCCCTGATGAGGACTTTCCGAACTTTGGACTTCGCTCTCAGACGGGGAAGGTTGAACAACCTACCCCCTGATCTTGTGTGGAGGAAAATTCCTTCTTCTGAAGACTTGAACGCATGTGAGAGCAGCAAAGAGAAGGAAATCCCAAAAAGAGTGGGTGCGAGAACAATGACGATCCCCATGATTGCTATAAAGGGCTAGCATTTCTTTTGTTTGCCACTCAGGGCTAAACTAATGAATCCACAGGTTTTCGTCCTTTTGAATTAGTTTTTGGACATGAGATTTTAAAAATCCTCTGAAACTAATTGAAGAAAGATTTCATGGAGCATTGGGATGAATCCTCTGTGCTAAATCATGTATCTGTGTTCCAGGAACATTTCACAAGAGCCAGAAAAGTGGTTCACAACACCTTAATGCTTCCTGAGTAACTACAAAACAATGGGCAGAGAAACATGCTGAGACTCGACCATTTCGGCCAGGAGGTCAAGTGTTGGTATTGATGCCTTTACAGGGTGAAGCATTAAAAGCACGTTCACTGGTCCATACAAAGTGGTCAAGAGAATTGATGAAGTAAATTATTTGACTGACACCGCAGATTGCCGGAAAAATAATCGGCAGTATAATATCAATATGTTAAGACAATATTATCGCTGGTCGGAACAAGCAAGCATAGGTATCACAGGTAATAGGGGCTGTGAAGGATGAAAGGGATATTGAAGATGAGGCAGAAGAAGGCTTCGGCAATTCGCAAATTGAACCTCCCACTATTTCATCAGCTAATAGTGAATTTCAAGGGAGATTCGGCACCATGCTTTCATATTTAGATAGACACCAACGGATAGACCGAAAAAAGGCTACTCACGGCATTTAAAGAGTCTGTAGGGTTAAGCCAGGATCTACATCGTTAGCTACACCTTTTTGTTTAGAGATACAGCACTGAAACAGGCCCTTCGGCCCACCAAGTCTGTGCCGACCATCAACCACCCATTTATACTAATCCTACACTAATCCCATATTCCTACCATATCCCCTTATGTCCCTATATTTCCCTACCACCGACCTATACTCGAGGCAATTTATAATTTACCTACCAACCTGGCTTGTGGGAGGAAACCGGAGCACCCGGAGAAAACCCACACAGACACAGGGAGAACTTACAAACTCCACACAGGCAGTACCCAGAACTGAACCCAGGTCACTGGAGCTGTGAGGCTGCGGTGCTAACCACTGCGCCACTGTGCCGCCCCAAATACATGATATGTATGTCGGAAAATCCGTTCCTCGAAAACAAAATCCTTAAAACTTATGTCCAGAGAAATAGGTCCAGCTGAAAGCAGAAATCCAAAACATGCTGGAGAACCACCTAACAGAACCCAGTCAAAGCAGCTGGAGTTCAACAGTAGTGTTAGTGCCTAAACTTAAAGGTTCAATCCGACTTTGCATCGGCGACAGAAACAAAGGGAGGCTCCAACTCAATTCCTCACTTGGACGACTGTAATGACAGAGTGGGCAGTCCATGTTTCTTACAAAAATCGATTTGGTAAAGGAATACTGGCAATTTCGTTTAACACCCCAAACTAAGGAAATATCAGCATTTGTAACACCAGGCCATCATTTCCAGTTCCCGGTGATGCTATTTGGGCTAAAGGTAAATGCCCCAGCAGCCTTTCAGAGAGTAATGAGCTGAGTGGTAGCCAGTGTTCCTACCAATAATGTTTATCTTGATAATGTGATGGTCTATAGCGATACATGGATGGACTACTTAGAACAAATAGAAACTGTTCAAAAGATTTACAATTGGCGAATTGCGTATAAAACCTTGCAAAAAGCGAATTTACAAAAGCGAGAGTGACCTACCTCAGGAATATAGTCGGACAAGGACAAGTGTTATCTAGAACCGCGAACGTACAAGCATTGGTGGAGTTCCCTAACCCTCAGACTCAGTGAGAAATCCTGAGGTTCTTGGGGATATGTGGTTTCTGCCAAAACTTTGCAGCAAATTTCAGCACCGTAGCTGCTCCACTGACAGACTTATGACAGAAAAAGCAAGTGTGATCAGGGGGAGTGCCAAGCATTCTTTGAAAAGTTGAGAGCCATTTGATTAATGAACCAGTGACGGCTGCTTCACATTTCACAAAGCCTTTCAAGGTAGTAATTCATGCCAGTAACCTGGGAGTCCGTGTCGTCCTGATACATAATGTTAAAACGGGCACAGAAAAGTCAGTGGGATACTTTTGCAAAAAGCTGAATCGACGTCAAAAAGACATTCGATCATTGAAAAGGAAACCTTCGGTCTATTATTGGCTGTTGAACAGTTTGTACTCTATGTCCACCACAATTACAGAGAGTCGCTGGTATAAACAGTTTATAGCCTGTGAACCTTTATGGAAAACATTAAACATCAGAATGCCAGGCTATTCCAGTGCAGCTTACTGTTAAAACCTTATCCCTTAAGGATTATCCACATTGTGGACACAAATAATGCTATTTCTGATGCTGTATCTAGAATATAACTTTGTTCAAGTTATTTTAATAAAAGGTGTGAATGAGAATGCGTATGAAAATGTATTTTTTTCTATTTTTCCCACACTTTGCAATGAAACACATTTTAAATGTTGTTTCGTTCTCCGAGGGTGGAGGCGTTATGAAAGTGATTCTTTTTTGTTAAAATATTTTCAAAGCTATTTATGGTTAAGGTAAATAAATGTTTGAACACAAATTTTTGAAGGAAGCCATCAAGGGTATTGAGGGAGCCGTATTGGCAACAAAGTTTCTGGTTTTCACATGGCTCGGGTGAGGCATACAGCAGAAACCCTGGTAATGGAGCAGAAATGTGACAAGCGCTCCTTTGATTGGACAAGCACAGTTAGCAACAGATCACCCCTGGGATGGACAGAATAAACGAGAAGCTTTCTGTTTGTGTTTCAGTGTGTGTGTGTGTTATCTTCTGGAAACAGATAAAGTCAAGTGCTGCTGAAGTGTCAAAAACTGACAGAGGACATCAACCCAGCTCGCTTCCCAGAAATTCCATGAAATACCCTGTGAAGTCTGTTGTGTCGATTCAACTCATTACTATTATTTAAAGACGCGTCTGGTAAAATATATATATATATATATATCTCAATACCCCTAAAATAGAACTGTCCTAGGGGGATCTCAGTGATCTGTCTGCTTGTGCTCGGTGGTTGGACAGTGTGACAATTTCAGCAGCGTGTCTCATCTGTTTTTCTTCAAGGGTGATCACGTGACTGGCCCGGTTGTGCTTTGTTTTGTCTGTAATAGAACTTTGATCATTATTGTTTCGGTTAACTGGTGAATATGTGCATGTACGAATGTGAAGAGACTATGTTAAAAAGAACATTAATGATTGGTTACCGTAGAAAGGGGGCTTTAAAAAATTTAATGTTGGATCACAAAAAAGATCTGAATGACATTGTTTTACTTCATTACTATATAAGTCTTGTTTTTTAATAAACTGCACATTTTGTCGTTCAGTAAATAAATCTGGTTAGTGTGTCCTATTCTGCAGAAACATAATGTATCTCGTTGCTCGTTTTAGTAAGCAGGAGACAATTATTTTTTAAATATGCTGTGACCTGTGGAGAAGTGGGACTTGATTAACAGTGCGCTCCTCTGCCTTGGTCGTACCAATAGGTCTAGATGGTCAAGCATGCGGAGAGGTTAATGCAGAGCATAGAGACAGATGTGAAAAAAAATTGCTGTGCTGTAACTTCTGTAAAATTCTCTGGAATGTGATTATTAATCAGAGTCAGCAGTTATTTCATAACATTGCAGATGCTGATCTGTTTTATCTACTGAAGCAGTGCACTTTGTATTTTAGTATTAACTGTGTACTAATATTATTTAGTGCCCTGGAATGATCTCTGCATTATGAAAAGCCGCTATGTTCCTCAGTTGTATACGTGTCGCTCCTCACAGTGGTACACCTCCCTAAGCTAAGGGCAGAGATTGCTGCAGGTGACATGTGTAGAGTCTCTGAGGTACAGATAAGAAATCGGTCACCAAACATTAATCAGTTACAGATGTGGAATACTCAATAACCGCAGCCCACCATTCAACCTGCATAATAGCAAGAGAATAAAACTCAGCATTTATGACCCAGCAATTCTCAGGACCGTGATGGGCGAAGGAGATTAATTAAAACTAAAATGACTAAAGTTATTCCAGTAACTATTCTCAGAGCAAGACTAAGTCATTATACAGAGGATCTGAATACAGTAACAATGGTATCCTGCTGCTTACTTGTCAGTCAGCAGTGAATATCCGTTTCAGTTAGTGCAATTCAATAGGAAACAGAGCAATATCAATGCAGTTCCCTTTATCAACTTATAACCAAGCAACTTCAAACAGCTAAAATCATCACCTTTCAAATCGATTGCATTCGTAAAGAATTAAGGCATCTTCATGGAGTGAAGGCATCAGTCACCTAAAGCAAGGATTTAAAGTAGAACCGGCTTGTTGTACTCTCGTCATTCTCCCATAGTCACTAAAGTTCTACAGTGACCAACGCTCCTAGTAATTCATGGTCACTGGGATTAGGTGTTCCTCTCCGGTTAGTAACCCACAGTCAGTACAATTCTACACTGACAAATACTCCAAATAATGCATCACCACTCAGAACAGGTTTTCCACTCTGGTTAATGATCCACGCTCAGTACCAATCTACAATGACAGATACTCCCAGTAAAACAAGGCCACTGGGATCAGCTGATGCTCTCTGGTTAGTAACCCATAGTCAGCACAAGTCTGCAGTGGCAGATATTCCCAGTTGTACATGGTCACTGGGATCAGGTGTTTCTCTTCGGTTAGTGACTCATGGTTGCTATGATTTTACACTGATTGATATTCCTACTAATACTTTCACACAGACTGTTGCCTTCACTGAGGTTTCGTTCATGATATTGCACTTAACTCGTGAATTCTGAGAGCCTGTGAGTTACAAATACATTTTTTAGTTATAATTCGGTAATGATATAAAATCTGAGATAATGCAGTACATTTGACTGAACGAAATTATACCATATATCACTTGTCTTTAAAATGTTGAATACGAGGTCAACATGTGTTATTATCATCACGGATTAAAACCAGAAACCTGCTCTCCAAATATTTACATAATTTGAATGGCTAAAATAACTTAAGAGGAACACCAATGATGGCAAGAATCAGGAAATATCTTTTCTCGATACTGTTTAATGTTTCATTCATTTACTTTGTGATGTGATCTGTTATCCTGTGCTGCTGACAGTCTCTCTGCATTAAACTCGAAGGCGATACATTCTCAGAGCCTGTAATTTATACCCTGTGGGATCTCCACTGGGATATTGAGGTTGCCACATCATTCAAACTGCTTCTTCATGGCACAAATTATGACATCGAGTTCAGTCCGAGTTCTGCTACAGTATATTTGGTTCTAAATCTGAATTGAAAACCTGAATACATTGGACAACTCATTTCACATGAATTAACTAATGAAACCGAGAATCTGTATTTTCCCAGCAATGAGGCTGTTCGTTCAAATACCATCAGTCCTATCATTAGATTTCATGCTGTTTCAATGGTGTCCTTCACTCGGCTGTGAGCATTCGGTAATGAAATGCCAAATGTTGTGTGCATTGTTCAGGGCTGCTCCACTGCACTATGGGATGTGGCTGTCCCCTTTTACTGTGAACATTCAGTTAAGAGATTAAAGTGTTTTTGTGACTCGGCATCGGTAAATTCAACTAATACAGAATCTGCAACCAAAGCAACGCCACAAGCGACACAACATCTCAGTCTAACAAAATACATAAAACTAATACAATCGTTTAAACATATTGTGCACCTCAAGTGATGCATCACTTCCAACTCATACCTGCCCTCCATACAAAGCAACCCTCAAACCGATATAGATATTCAAACTGATGCAGCATCTCTTAGTAATGCAATAACTGAAATAATGATTCACCTGGAAGAAAAGTCGTCCTCAAACTAATAATTCATCTTGACTTAGTCAGCATCTCACATAATAAAGCAACTCAAACTTATATAGCACGTGAAACGAATGCATTACTTTCAATTAGTAATGTATCTCAAAGATATTGCTCAAACTAGCACAATAACTCAAAGTAATACATCTCCTCAAATTAATACAGTACACAAATTATTAAATGGGATAGCATTACAGAATCAATGAAATGTCTGGTGCAGGAAGAGGCTTTTAGGCCCATCGTGCCAACAAAAAATAGGAACTATTTACCCTCATACATTTTCCCAGCTCTTGGATTGTAGTCCTGCAAGTTAAAGCCCTTCAAGTGCATCACAAACTTAATTTTCAAATGCAATGAAGGTGCCTACAGCGACTAGCATCTCAGCCAATGTGTTCTGTAACCCCTCCACCGTCATATTCACTCTAACCCTACTGACAATTACTTTTCATAGAAACACAGAAAATATGAGCAAAGGTAGGCCATTTGGCACTTCGAGCCTGCTCCATAATTCATTATGATCATGGCTGATCATCCAATTGAGTAGCCTGTTCCGGGTTTCGCCCCATACCCTTTGATTCCTTTGCACCCAAGAACTATATCTAACTCCGTCTTGAAAACTAACAATGTTTTGGACTCAACTGCTTTCTGTAGCGCATTCCACAGGTTCACCACTCTCTGGGTGAAGAAATTTCTCTTTCTCTCAGTCCCGAAAAGTTTACCCACTTTCCTTCGACTATGAGCCCTGGTTCTGGACTTCCCCACCATCGGGAACATCCTTCCTTCATCTACCCTGTCAAGTCCTGTTGAATTTTATAGGAATTTTAAATCAATCTCCCAGATTCCCCAAAATTCCAAAGTCTATCTGCATATCTGCTCCCCTATCTCCCGCTGGCTGTTCGGGGTTTACTACAGGCCTCCCAACAACCAGCGGGAGATATCGGACCAGATATGTAAACAGATTTTGGAAAGATGTCACAGCAACATGGTTGTTGTGGTGGGTGATTTTAACTTCCCCTATATTGACTAGGCTCACTTAGTGCTCGGGGCGTGGATGGGGCGGAATTTGTAAGGAGCATCCAGAAGGGCTTCTTGAAACAATATGTAGATAGTCCAACTGGGGAAGGGGCCGTACTGGACCTGGTATTGGGGAATGAGCCCGGCCAGGTGGTTGAAGATTTAGTAGGGGAGCATTTCGGGAACAGTGACCATAATTCCGTAAGTTTTATGGCACTTGTGGATACGGATAAGAGCAGTCATTGGGTGAAGTTGCGAAATTGGGGGAAGGCTAATTATAACAATATGAGGCAGGAACTGAAGAATGTAGATTGGGAGCGGCTGTTTGAGGGTAAATCTACATCTGACATATGGCCGTCTTTCAAACGTCAGTTGGTTAGAATCCGGGACCGGCATCTTCCTGTGAGGATGAAGGATAAGTGTGGCAAGTTTCGGGAACCTTGGATAACGAGGTATATTGTGAGCCTAGTCAAAAAGATAAAGGAAGTCTTCGTAAGGGCTAGAAGGCTAGGAAGAGACGAAGCCCTTGAGGAATATAAATAAAGTAGGAAGGAACTTAAGCAAGAAGTCAGGAGGGCTAAAAATGGTCATGAAAAGTTATTGGCAAACAAGATTTGGGAGAATCCCAAGGCCTTTTTTCCGTATATAAAGAGCAAGAGGGTAGCTCGGGAAAGGGTTGGCCCACTCGAGGACAGAGGAGAGAATCTATGCGTGGAGCCAGAGGACATGGGCGAGGTACGAAATGAGTACTTTGCATCAGTATTCACCAAAGAGAAGGATTTGGTGGATGATGAGTCTAGGGAAGGGATGTGGATAGTCTGGGTTATGTCGATATCAAAACGAAGGATGTGTTGGGCGTCTTGTAAAACATGAAGATAGATAAGTCCCCAGGGTCTGATGGGATCTACCCCAGGATACTGAGGGAGTCAAGGAGGAAATTGATGGAACAAAAACAAGAAATGCTGGAATCACGGAGAAGGGTCCGAAGAAGGGTCACTGACCCGAAACGTTAACTCTGCTTCTCTTTCCACAGATGCTGCCAGACCTGCTGAGTGATTCCAGCATTTCTTGTTTTTGTTTCAGATTTCCAGCATCCGCAGTATTTTGCTTTTATTTTAGGAAATTGATGGAGCCTCGAAAAAAATCTTTGTTTCCTCATTCGCTACAAGTGAGGTCCCAGAGGACTAGACAATAACCAATGTTGTTCCTTTGTTTAAGAAGGGTAGCAAGGATAATCCAGGAAATTACAAGCCGTTGAGCCTTACATCATTGGTAGCGAAATTATTGGGGAGGGTTCTTCGGGATAGGATTTACTCCCATTTGGAAACAAATGGACTTATTAGCGGAAGCAGCATGGTTTTGTGAAGAAGAGGTCCTGTCTCACTAACTTGATCGAGTTTTTTGAGGAAGTGAAGATGATGATTGACGAAGGAAGGGCAGTGGATGTTTCTACATGGACTTCAGTAAAGCCTTTGACAAGGTCCCTCATGGCAGACTGGTACAACAGGTGAAGTCACAGGGGATCAGAGGTGAGCTGGCAAGATAGATACAGAACAGACTCGGTCGTAGAAAACAGGGGGAAGCAGTGCTTTTCTGAATGAAGGGCAGTGACGAGTGGTGCTCCAAAGTGATCAATGCTGGGAACTTTGCTGTTATTAATTTATAATAATATAAATTATTTGGAGGAAAATGTAGCTGGTCTGATCAGTAAGTTTGCGGTGACACAATGGTTGGTGGTGTTGCAGATAGTGATGAGAATTGTCAGAGGATATAGCAGGATATATATCAGTTGGAGACTTGGGCGGAGAAATGGCAGATGGAGTTTAATCTGGACAAATGTGTGGTAATGCATTTTGGAAGGTCTAATGCAGGTGGGAAGTATACAGTAAATGGCAGAACCCTTAGGAGTATTGACAGCCGAGATCTGGGCGTACAGATCCACAGATCACTGAAAGTGGCAAAGCAGGTGGAGAAGGTGGTCAAGAAGGCTTTCGGCATGCTTGCCTTCATCGGTTGGGACAAAGAGTATAAAAATTGGCAAGCCATGCTGCAGCTGTACAGAACCTTAGTTAGGCCAACTTGAAATATTGTGTACAATTCTGGTCGCCACACAACCAGAAGGATGTGGACGCTTTGGAGAGGGTGAAGAAGAAGTTTACCAGGATGTTGCCTGGCCTGGAGGGTATTAGTTATCAGGAGAGGTTGGATAAACTCGGATTGTTTTCACTGGAACGACGGAGGTAGAGGGGCGACCTGTCAAATGTTTACAAAGTTATGAGTGGCATGGACAGAGTGGATAATCAGAAGCTTTTTCCCAGGGTCAGTTACTCGGGGACATAGGTTTAAGTTGCGAGGGGTGAAGTTTCGAGGTGATGTGTGAGACAAGTTTTTTGTACAGAGGGTGGCGAGTGCATGGAACATGTTTCCGGGGCAGGTGGTGGAAGCAGGTACGAGAGCAACGTTTCAGAGGCATCTTGACAAATACATGAATAGGATGGGAATAGTGGGATACGGACCCCGGAACTGCAGAAGGTTTTAGTTTAGACAGGCATCATGATCGCCGCAGTCTTGGAGGGCAGCATGGCCCGTTCCTGTGCTGTACTGTTCGTTGTTCTTTGTTCTTCATGAGTGGCATCTTTGTTATGGCCAAAAGGCGTGCACTCTCTATTCTATTTAATGGCCTCATAATTGTCAGCAGATGGATGAAATGTCCCCTCATCCCTCATTGTTCCAAAGAGAACAGCCCTGGCTACCTTTCTTTCATGATTGCTAAAAACCTCCAGTCCCTGCAAAGTCCTCTGCAAATTTCATCTGCACCCTCTCTAATTCTACCACATGCATCTTGCAATGTGGTGACCAGAACTGCACACAGTTCTCTGGTTCTGGTCTATATTCTACTCACATATTGGTCATATATGTCGTGCATCATGAACAGAGTGTAAAGATTGAGAACCTGTTGCGTGGAAATTCGGTGCTATGGAAAATCTTTTTTTTTGTCTTTAACATTGTATTGGTTCTTGTTGAAGGTTAAGGTTTATTTTAATCTGCAGAAAAATTAAACTAGATGAAATAATTACTTTAAAATAATGCGTCGTCATTTTCTTTGTTCCCCTTAATATTATGTACTGGCCTTAAGGCAAAAGTAGTGAGAAAAGAACAGAAATCATTGCAATTCTGTAGCGCCTTCCAAATCACAGTGGTCATCCCAAAGGGCTTTACCGCCAATGCAATACTTATTGAAGTGCAGCCAGATGTATAATTTCAGGGGTATAATGCAACTGAGAACCAGGTGGAATTCAGAAGGTTTCGAGTGAAATTGAAACAAAGAAACAAGTAAGAGAAGGAAAAGTATTTAATGAGAGTGAAAGCAAATATAAAAGGTAATTCAAAATTATTCTTGAGGTCACAAAATATTAATATGGTGGTAGAAGTTGGAGTAGGACCGAGGATGGATAAACAAGGGGATTTACGCATTGATACAGGGTGCATGGCTGAAGTATTAAATGAAAAATTTACATCTGTCCTCACCAACGAAGAAGATGCTGCACAGGTCTTGGTGAGAGAGCATGTAATTCAGACATCTGAAGGGATTAAATTTCATAAGGATGATGAATTAGATATGCGAGCTGTACTTAAAGTTAATAAGAGGCCAGGACCTGATGAGATGCATCCAAGGATGCTGAGGGAAGAACAGCAGAAATTCAGGAGGCACTGACCATAATTTTCCAGTCTTCCATCGCCTCAAAGGTGGTGCCAGAGGACTGGAGAATTGTTAATGTTACACCCATGTTCAAAAAAACTGTGTGAAGATAATCCCAACAACTGCAAGCCAGTCAGTTTAACTTCGGTGGTGCAGAAGCTTCTCGAAACAATATTCTGGACAAAATTAACGGTCACTTGTGTACATGCGGGAAAGCCAGCACGGAAATTGTGAAGGAAACTCGTTTTGTAACAGTCAGCGACGCTTTTTCCTTTGCGTGCGTTCACGGAGAAAGATTATAAGGTTGGTGCTGTTGATATGGTGTACCTGCACTTCCAAAAAAATAAACATTGATACATCAGACTTGTGAGAAAATTTGTAACTCGTGTAATAAAATGGGCAGTAATGATATTAAATATAAAACTGGCTGACTGACAGGAAACAGACAGTGAAGGTTAATGGATTTTTTTGTATTGTACTGGGGTAAGATTTGTAGTGAAGTTCCACAAAGGTCGGTGTCTGGAGCCTTGCTGTTCCTGAAATGTATTAATCACCTCGACCGGAGCATACAGGGCACACTTTCAATATTGGCAATATAAAATAAAGGGTGCAATTCTCAAGGGGGTGCAGGAACCAAGAGACCTGGTTGTCTATGTGCATAAATCATGGGAGGTGGCATGATAGGTTGAGAAAGTGGGTAATACAGCACAGCGTATTCTCGGCTTCATTAACAGGGGCATAGAATACAAAAGCAAGGAAGTTATGTTAAATTTGCAAAGAACACGGTCGCAGCCACAACTGGAGCTGTGAATGTGTGAAGGCATTAGACAGAGTGCAGTAAAGACTGACTGGAATGGTTCCACTTATTAGGAATTTCAGTTACGTGAATAGATTGGACAACTTGAGGTTTTCCCTGCAGATGAACAGTTTGAGAGGAGATTTGACAGACATGTTCATTATCATGTGGGGTCTGGGCAGAGTAGGTAGGAAAAATAAAATGTACCCATTGGTGGACGGATTGAGAACAAGAAGGCACAGTTTTAAGGCAATTGACAAAAAGAAGCAATGACGACATGACAAGAAACATTTTCCATGCAGTATCTGTTTAGGATCTGGAAAGCACAATCTCAGACTATGGTGGAGGCAGGTTCAATAGAGGCAGTCAAGGGTGAATTGGATTGTTATCTGCAAAGAAATAATGTTCAGGGATATAGGGAGAGGAAAGGGAAGTGGACCAAGGGAAATAGCTTTTCTGGAGAGCTGACACAACACAGTTCTTTCTCTGCTTTAACAATTCTATGATTCCCCCTGTTTACTGGTTATCAAGTGCAACAGAACAATTCACTGTAACATCATTGGCTTGTAGACTGATTTTCAAGCGAAATATAATAATTAACTGCAAAATCGTTCTGCTATGTATTGGTAATCAAACCCAATAAAATAATGATCTGCAACATCATATCCCCGTGCACCGGTCTGAAACACAATACAACAAATATCTGCAACATCATTCCACTGTGTACTGCATATCAAGCCCAGTTTAGCAATATACTGTTATATCATGAACCCGTGTACTGCTTAGGAAGACAAATATTACAATTAACAATGACTGCATTCCTTTCTGTACTGTAAATAAGCTCAATATAACGATTACTTGGAGCAACTGATCATTAAAAACAGTGTTGCCTTTGGAACTTGTTTACAGGCTATGTGTAACAATTCACCATGACATCATTCCGCTGCATATTGGTTATCGAAGCCAATATTATAATTCACTGTGACATCATTCCACTGTGTACTTGTCATCAAGCCCCATTTTGCAAGTAGCTGTAACATTATTCTCCTCTGTGTTGGTTATCAAATCTAGTGTTAGAATCAACGGTATTATCAGTCTCCTGTATTATTAAGCCTTCTTTCTTTTTTCTTTCTTTCTTTTGGGCCTCCTTATCTCGAGAGACAATGGATACGCGCCTGGAGGTGGTCAGGCTATGTGTAACAATTCACCATGACATCATTCCGCTGCATATTGGTTATCGAAGCCAATATTATAATTCACTGTGACATCATTCCACTGTGTACTTGTCATCAAGCCCCATTTTGCAAGTAGCTGTAACATTATTCTCCTCTGTGTTGGTTATCAAATCTAGTGTCAGAATCAACGGTATTATCAGTCTCCTGTATTATTAAGCCTATATACCGGTTATTAAGCCTAATATATCAATTTACTGAACTCTGAGCCACCTTTTTACTGGTTATAAAGCCCAATATGTCAATTAAGTGCAACACCAGTCCCCTGTGTAGTGGTTATCATATTCAAATGAACAATGACTTTAAGCTTAATAACCGTGTGCATTGGTTATCAAGACCAATTTTAAAGTGTTATACCCTGTGGAATTGTTATCTAGTGTAAACGAACAGTTAATAATATATTTAACTTGCTGTGTATGGGTTGGTGAATTAATTTTAAGAATTAACTGTAACATTCTAATTCCATGTCTGAGGTATCCTGTTAAATTTAACAATTAACTGTCTTAAGAAGCCTGTGTATTGACTATCAATACGAATTTGATAAACATGTGTAACAGTGATATGCACACGAGATAGAGAAAACCTAGCACAGAGAGAGAGAGAGAGAAACGAGTTTAACGAAAGGAAAAGAAAGAAACTGGGGACGAGAGAGAGAGTGTAAGAGATAGGGAGAGGGAAAGAGAGGGGGAGAATGGAATGGAAAGGAAGAGAGAGATGGAAACGTGGATAGAGGGATCGACATTGAGAAATCAGGCCAAAGTAAGGAAGAAGGTGTGTGCAATAGGGTTGAAATCGGAAGAGGGGGTCGCCTAGGGTGGTGGGAGTGATAAATGTGTTTTAACAGGACAGTATTCAACGATAAATAGGAGATAAATACCGGTATTTCGTTTTGTATTGCGTTTTCAGTGTATTCTGAGTTTGACAAAGTGAGGACACGAAATGTGTAATGAATCTCTCCGTGCTGTTTTCACATTAATTTGTCACCTGGATCCTCTCCAGCAACCTCACCACTGTTGCGTCAAATATGACAGGAACAGAGTCGCGTTAAATACAGAGCAAACGTACCTCAGCACTGTCCTATTAAACAGTTCGAAAAAAAAGGTAGAGCTCAAGTTAGGTGAAGAATGGAGCTTAAACTGCACTGTCCCATTAAACAGGACCAGAGCATGTACAATACCGTAATTTATTCTTATTAGTTTTTTTTATTCAATCGTGGGATGTGGGCTTCGCTGGCCGTTCCAGCATTCATTGCCCATCCAGAATTCTCCTTGAGAAAGTGGCGGTGAGCTGCCTTCTTGAACCGCTGCAGTCCATCTGAGGTAGGGGCACCCACAGTGCTGTTAGGAAGGGAGTTCCAGGATTTTGACCCAGCTACAGTGAAGGAACGGCGATATAGTTCAAAGTTAGGATAGTATGTGACTTGGAGGTGAACTTGCAGATGGCCGTGTTCCCATGCATTTGCTGCCCTTGTCCTTCTAGTTGGTCGGGGTCACGGGTTTGGAAGGTGTTGTCCAAGGAGCCTTGGTGCGTTACTGTGGTGCATCTTCTAGATTGTACACAGTGCTACCTCTGTGCGTCTGTGGTGGAGAGAGTGAATGTTCGTGGATGGGGTGCCATTCAAGCGGGCTGCTTTGTCCTGGCTGGCGTCGAGCTTCTTGACTGTTGTTGGAGCTGCAGCCATCCAGGCAAGTGGGGAGTATTCCATCAACACTCCTGACTTGTGCCCATAGATGGTGCACAGGCTGCAGAGGAAACCTCCATCTACATTGTCCCATCAAAGTCTCTGAGGGCACGTAGAGCATGTGTTAGATACAGAGCAAAGCTACTCCCACACTGTCCCATCAAAGACTCCCAGGGCAGGTACGGCACGGGGTTATACACAGAACAAAGCTGCCCTTTACACATTCCCATCCATCACTCCCATGGCAGGGATAATCACGAAGTTCGGTATGGAGAAAACCTCGCTCTGCACAGTCGCACCCATCAATCGTAGGGCAGGTACAGTACTGATAGATGCAAATAAAAGTTCCTGAAGCACTGTCGCGATATCCACGCCCATGGCCGATTCAACATGGTTTAGTTAGAGTCTATTGCTCCCTCTGCACAGGAGAATAAAACAGTCCCAGGACAGGTACTGCACAGGGTTCGATACGGAGTAAATCTGCCTCTACATGGTCGCCATCAAGCACTCTCAGGACTACGATTGCTGGGGAATTTGGAGCATTTGCTGCCTGAAATCAGGGAAAGCATCTGCCCCGTAGCAGTCTATGGAGTAGCAACTGCAGAGGAGAGAGAGAATAGGGAGAGTTGCAAGTATGAAGCAGATTGTACCTTCTGGGGAGGCAAGGAAGCAGCAATTCTGTTTGGAGAGGTGGATTTGGAGCTCCGGAATGACAATTTTATTTGGACTGTTGGGAGTGTGAGCAGAAGATGGAAAATCCAAGTGTGGGGCTGTGAAAATCTGCAGCGTGTATCAGCGTGTAATTATTCCCATGTTGCACAAAGGGATAGACTTTTCCACCCCAACTGCCTGCCTCGGGAAAGTACTGGGCAACTCCAGCTGATCCTGGCGAAGATTCCTCCCACAGCTAGAAGACAACAAGAAGTTTTAACTTTGGAATAACTGTCGTAAGGTGCTCGAACGACCTGTTGGAGAGATGATGCCTCACAGCCTATCTGTCCCTTCCACAATCCACGTGTTAAACTGCAAAATAAGGTCAGGACCCATCCTGACGTGAATACGCAGCTCTAGTAATTTTCGTTGATCAAACATATTTCACTGAGTAACATTAGGAAAGGAAAACCCCCCTCGTTAACCAGGCTTTCCTGTATGTTATTCCATTCCCACTGCCAAGTGATTCATTATTAACTGCATTATAATGTGGCCTTCGAAGCCAAATCTTGTCATGTCACTGCAAAGGTAGCAAGAATACAATTGCACTGACAATGCTTCTGTGATGTAGGCATCAAATTAGGGCAGATAAATGCAACCACCTGACTTCCACAACAACACTGCTCACCAACATTTCTGGCTGCAGTTTCAATGGCTATATACCGCAGTTTATATTCGGGGGAGCTGTCTCAGATTCTCGTCAAACAACAGTCACACATAGTGATAGAATCATGGAATAGTTGCACCATAAAGGAGTCTTTCGCCCCTTCGTGTTCAGGCCAAATTTCTGCAATTGCAACTTAGCTCGTCACACTCTCTGGCACATAATCCAATATTTCTTTTCTTCAAGTTATAGCCAATTCCATGTTGAAAGGAACGATTCTCGCTGCTTCCACCACAATCCCAGGAAGTGCATTCCAGATTCTAACACCTTGCTGCAGAGAAAAGTTTTTACTCATGTTTTCTTTGTGTTTTGTGCCATTTGCCTTAAATTGGTGTCATTTGTTTCTCCACTATTCCACCAACGTGAACTATTTTTCTCTATTTAATCTGGCTACACCTGTCATGATTTTGAACATCGCTATGAACTCTTCTCTCAACCTTGTCTTTTCCTAGGAGAACAGAAATGCTCCTCCAATCCAACCACGTAACTGAAGACACTCCTCACTGGAACTGTTGGCGTGAATATTTTCTACCCTCTCGCTCATGTCTTCCCATCCCTCCTAATTTGTGGTGCACCCGACAATATTAAACTAAAGTGACATCAGCTCATACGCCAACTCATGCAGCCCAATACTCAACTTGTAAAGTACAATATTGAACTCTGCCTGCCTTATTTACAACTCAACCAGCCAAGTGTCTATCTCATACAAAGATGCATATTGAAAACGCAGTCTAAAATCTAACTTAACGAAACCTCCTAAGCCCAGCAGCCGTCCTACCGAACACAACCTCAAACAGACCCTGCCCAACATCCAACACGCCAAGCATAATATACAGCTCCTCCAACAAAATAGCCACTCATTTAGCTGAGCATCCCACTCATGCAGTACAACATACAATTCAACCAGCCCTGTCCAAAGGAAAGTGCGGTCTCTCCAAATGTATCACTGTCTACTTGGTGGGGATGGCAGTGGCTGATCTCCTGGTGGTTGTCACTGGTCCCATGTTGATTTGGATAGTTGCAATTTATTTCGCAGCTTCATTCGTGAGAATTACTCCTATGTGTTCTCTCATTTTCGTTCTGCTTAATGCAGCCACAGTTGTTTCTGTCTGGCTCACAGTCGCTTTCACCTTTGATCGATTTGTGGCCATTTGTTGTGAGAAGCTGAAAACAAAATATCGTATCGAAAAAACGGCGGCTGTGGTTGCAGGAACAGGGAGTGTGATGGGCTGTTTGGAGTCCGTCCCCTGGTACTTTACACACGAACAACATTACATTACTGATAATGTTCCCATGGGTTGTTCCACGAAACCGAGCTTCTTTACCTCTCCCACATGGGGGCCATTTGAATTGTTTCATAACATTTTAACCCCTTCTGTCCCGGTGTTTCTGATTTTGCTGCTCAATGTTCTGACTGTCAGACGGATTTTAGTCTCTAATAAAGTCCGCAGGGGATTCCGGGGCCACAGCAATGGAGAGAATCACGAGGACCCAGAGATGGTGAATCGCAGAAAATCAATTATTTTACTCTTCAGTATATCCAGCAGTTTTATACTGTTATGGATGACAGTTTTTGTGTTTATCATATAATGGCAAATTGCAGATATTCAGCAATATTCCTCCTACACTGACCCTCTCTTTAAAACAGAACAAACTGCAATGATGCTGCAGCTTCTCAGTTCCTGCACCAACACATGTATTGACTCTGTAACCCAGACTAAATTCAGACAGGAGCTGAAGAAGGCAGTGAAGTACCCTCGCAATTTCATTGTTAAATGAGTGAAATCATAGAAAAAGCTGAAGGATTCCAAAGAATTGAACTAAATGCAATTTCATATTCCATTCCCTACACTCCCTTAGGTCAGAAACTGCAATTTATATTCACGACATTGAGCACTGAAACGATTGTAAATCTGATTCTGAAATTATATTTTGTTGATAATCTGACCTATTGAGGCGGGACTTGCTCTGCAGAATGTTCATGAATTGTTTCTCAAAAAGGGCGATGTAGCAAAGCTCAGATGGATTTCAACTAAAGTCACCCTGGACCCACAGCAAAATGGGTAATGATGTAAATCACAGTGATTATGAGTTGGTGTTAAGGGCAGTAACTGCAGCGAGACAGGGACACAAGCAGATGGAGATGGTGAGAGCTGGTAGCAACTGCAGTGAGACTCCTGGGCAAGCACGCGACAGAATGCTGCATCATGAGTGGAGGGGATGATGTGATTGGTGGTGGCATCACGCCGAAGGTGGCAGGAAGGCAGAGGATGATCTGTTGAATATGGCGTGTGGTGGGGTGTAAGGTTCCCCATGGCAGGCTGATGGAGAAAGTGAAGGCTCTTGGGGTCCAAGGTGTACTAGCTAGATGGATAAAGATCTGGCTGGGCAACAGGAGACAGAGAGTAGCAGTAGAAGGGAGTTTCTCAAAATGGAGACGTGTGACCAGTGGTGTTCCACAGGGATCCGTGCTGGGACCACTGTTGTTTGTGATATACATTAATGATTTGGAGGAAAGTATAGGTGGACTGATTAGCAAATTTGCAGACGACACTAAGATTGGTGGAGTAGCAGATAGTGAAGGGGACTGTCAGAGAATACAGCAGAATATAGATAGATTGGAGAGTTGGGCAGAGAAATGGCAGATGGAGTTCAATCAGGGCAAATGCGAGGTGATGCATTTTGGAAGATCCAATTCAAGAGTGAACTATACAGTAAATGGAAAAGTCCTGGGGAAAATTGATGTCCAGAGAGATTTGGGTGTTCAGGTCCACTGTTCCCTGAAGGTGGCAACGCAGGTAAATAGAGTGGTCAAGAAGGCATACGGCATGCTTTCCTTCATCGGACGGGGCATTGAGTACAAGAGTTGGCAGGTCATGTTACAGTTGTATAGGACTTTGGTTCGGCCACATTTGGAATACTGCGTACAGTTCTGGTCGCCACATTATCAAAAGGATGTGGATGCTTTGGAGAGGGTGCAGAGGAGGTTCACCAGGATGTTGCCTGGTATGGAGGGCGCTAGCTATGAAGAGAGGTTGAGCAGATTAGGATTATTTTCATTAGAAAGACGGAGGTTGAGGGGGGACCTGATTGAGGTGTACAAAATCATGAGAGGTATAGACAGGGTGGATAGCAAGAGGCTTTTTCCCAGAGTGGGGGTTTCAATTACTAGAGGACACGAGTTCAAAGTGAAAGGGGAAAAGTTTAGGGGGGATATGCGTGGAAAGTTCTTTACGCAGAGGGTGGTGGGCACCTGGAACGCATTGCCAGCGGAGGTGGTAGATGCGGGCACGATGGAGTCTTTTAAGATGTATCTAGACTGATACATGAATGGGCAGGAAGAAAAGAGATACAGAAGCTTAGAAAATAGGCGACATGTTTAGAGAGAGGATCTGGATCGGCGCAGGCTTGGAGGGCCGAAGGGCCTGTTCCTGTGCTGTAATTATCTTTGTTCTTTGTTTGTTCTTTGTGATGAAAATGGGAGTCCTATTGCGATTCTGAGTGCAGAAGTGTGTGAAATAATTCAGACACAGTGTGGGGTAATCCTCGGTGATGAGAAAGGAAGACATACAGAAGGGCTAGTATGGAAGGCTGGATCATCAGAACAAATGCAATGGAGACGGAGAAATCTGGAGAATGGAATAGAGTCCTTGCAGGAAGTGGAGTTGAGGAAGTGTCGTCCCAGTAAATGTGAATGGCCATCGGCTTGTAACGAACACTGGTTGATAGGATTTCCCCAGAAACGGAGAGAGAAAATTCCAGGAAGGGAAGGGTTCGTGATGGACCATGGGAGTGTGAGAGAAGGGTGCAAATAGGAGACAAATTGACTGAAATTTTCCAGCTCAGGACGAGAGCAGGAAGAGGCACCGGGACAGTCATCCATGTACCGGAAGAAGCGGTGAGAGAAGCCGGACTCAGCAAGGAATGTTCCACACATCCCATCACAAGGAAGGCATAGTGAGGACCCTTGCGGGTACCCCTAGCAATACCGATGACTTGGAGATCCCAGAAAATGCTGGGGAAGGGCTATGGTCCTGTACTGGTCACTGGGTTTCTCTCTTTCTGCAGTGGCTGCCAGAGTTGAAGAACAATTCCCACCAATTTCTATATTCATTCTGATTGGGTAACTGGGAATTGATGTCACCTTGCCTTGTCTTTAATTACCCAATGGGATTCAACTTTTGCACCATTCACAACATCCTCCGTGTAATCAGCAAGTGCAATTCCCAAAGACTCAGTGCAGCAGCTGTGGTTTCCACTGAAATAGTGACTCACTGGATGAAGATGCACCGGGAAAAGTCAGTGGTCTGTGGATGAGACTGTGCCCTTGTCCTCAGGGCATTCCCTCACACAGTGATTACCCTGATCTGTGATCTATTTCCATTCTTATTGATAATTATCACTTACCACCATCAGATTGGATCAGAGAGAGAATTGACCAGATACAGTGAATCACATTGATTTGCTGAAATCATTTTTCCTCTCTGTTGATTCATGTTCCTGATTTAAATGTCGATTCCCTCCCAGGTCTTGCTGGATTTTTTTCCTCCCTCGTCAGCTCCTCTCAAACCTCCTTCCAAGCCCCATCAGATGCTGCTTCAATCTCCTGGCCAGTGCTGTGAAATGGCTCTTGGGGTGAAATAAGAGGCCAGTTCAGCAGTCTGTTGAGGGGTCGATGTTTTAGGACATTCTCCATTGAGCAGGAGAAATTCAAAGGCAGAGATTCAGTCCCGAACCGAGCAGACACACTTCATGGGCAAGCTGAGAACAGTCAGATGCTAAATACATGCGACCAGTCAATGTCTCTGGAGAAAGTAAGATGTTCTCTCCACTCATGTGCAGTTTTGACCCAGTAATCATTGCCACTAGCTGTAACTCATGAAACATTTCCCTGGTCCCAGGTACGAAGTCAATATCCAATGAAATAGTTGTTGAATGATTGAAACAATTAGGAATTTATGATGAACATGTATAAAACACTGGTTCAGTCTCAACTGGGGTATTATCTCCAATTCTGGGCACTGCACAATTGGAAGGACGTGAAGGCTTTTGGGAGGGTGCAGACTCACAGAGAAGCTGGCGTTGTTCCCCTTATCGAGGAGAAGGTGGAGAGTTGATTTGCTAGAGATATGCAAATCCATGAATGCTCTGGAGAGAGCAGATGCAGAAAAACGCTTTCCATTGGCGGAAGTGTCGAGAACAGTCGAGGCAGAACCCCTCAACTCATTTTAAAGGAGTGTGGATATGCTCCTCAAGAGCAGTAACCTGCAGGGCTACGGTCCGAATGCTGGAAGGTGGGATGAGACTGGGTTAATGCTCCTATTTCTTATGTTCGTATGATCTAAGCAACAGAGTCAGCAGAGCAGAGATACAGCCATAGGGTGGTAGCAAATAGATAAGAATTGTGGTGCACGAACAGAACTGCCTAAGGAGTTTCATTCCAGTTTCATCTCAGGCATTACGGCCTGTCTCGAACATACAACGGACAAATTGCCTTAACAATGCAAAGCTTCGCTCGACTTAAGGGCATTTCCTTCCCCGCTCTAAGCAAGTACCCAGCACTGCAGTCTTCAGACCTGATATAACTGAAGATGAAGTGAGCAAACCTTAGGCCTTGACAGTCAGATTAACGAGAAATGAGCTTTAAGAAGGAACGTTGGAATAGTTCCACTCACCCCTGTTTACTGCCAGTCTCGTTAGGTTAATATTCCCATGTGAGTGCTTTTTATCATCGGAGTCTGCTGTACTAATTCAATGTTGCATCAGGTAGCATCTCGAATCTGGAAACTTTCAATTCCTTGGCTTTTTTAAAAATCCTAAAACCAGATTTAAGTTTATTGTTCACACGTTAAAATGGTTACCCTCCTGCCCACGCCACAGCCACTAAATCCCGTCCTGCAAGATGTAATGTAATGATTTGACTTCACCTTGTAAAACCATTTCGCTTTATTTGCCTCCATATAATCCACGTAACTTTCGTCTCTGGATCGTAGTACTGAATACGTTAGAACATAGAGTGCAGCATGTTCAAATGCAACCTTCCCTGCTCTAAGGAGAACAATCCCAGCTTCTCCAGTCTCTCCACATGAACTGAAGTCCCTCATCGCTGGGACCATTCTGGTTAATGTCCCTTTTAACCTTCTCTGCTGTAAGGAGTACAATCCCATCTTCACTGGTTTCTCCACATTAACTGAAGGTCCTCATCGCTGGGACTATTCTGGTCAATCTCCCTCTTCACCTCTGCTCTAAGGAGACCAATTCCCCCCTTTCCCAGTCTCTCCACATTAAGTGAAGCCCCTCATCCCTGGGACCATTCTGGTCAATTCCCCTCTTAACCTTCTCTGCTGTAAGGAGAACAATCCCAACTTCTCAAATAGCAACAATGGTAAATTGCCGTTTGCACCTCCTTCTTTTAAAGCTTTAAAGGACTTCCTCCTTTTTGAGTTATCAAGACTCTGCTTCTGTCATTCTCTCTGTTGGGATATTTCGGTTTCCCAACAACCATTTCATAGCTTTCAACATGCAGACAAACATACGAACATACTAAATAGCAGCATGAGGAGGCCACTCGGCCCCATTCCTTCTCTCCCCGCTCTGTCTCTCCCTGGCTGGAATAAAGTTATAGTTAATTGATGAACTGATTATCAGGAATACATTGGGTAATAAACTGAACAACTTTTTAAAAGGGGCAGGAGAATAATCCCTCATCCTGATTATCTGCCAATCTGGCGATGGGGTTTAGTGTGAGTATTTTAGGGTGAGTTTGGATCAGTGTTTGATATTTTCGAACTGCAGTGACATTCCAAATAAGGGCTAGAATTGCAGGTGCAAAATTAACCAAGAAATGGCCCAAAGCATGCTGTCCAGGGATAGAGGGAAGGAGAGAGATGAAAAGAGAGTGACAGACACACAGCGTGAGACAGAGGGTGAGTCAGGGGTAGAGTCAGATGGAGACAGAGTGAGATCTAGGAAGAGACGGATGGAGAGGCAGAGGGAGAGGCAGAGGGAGAGTCAGAGGGAGACAGAAAGAGAGACAAAGGGAGTATCAAAGAGAGATATGGGGAGAGATAGAGATAGACGCAGAGACAGACAAATAGAAAGGGAGAGAGGGAGGGACAAACAGAGAGCGGGCGAGATAGAGCCTCCACCACATTCTGAGGCAAAGAATTCTAATGTTGAACAACGCTCTTAGAGAAGGAATTTCTCCTCACCAGCTAGAATTGGCAGTCTCCCGGTTTGTCACTGGGGAAAGTCTCTATCCAAGACAGCGTGTGACAGGTTTGTAAGCGTGTGAATCTGGCCCGTGTCTCACACAGTACACACTGTGACTCTCTAAAGGGTTCTGCTCCAATTCCCTGGATACGTGCTTGTTAGCAATAGGTTATGTTACTGGGCTGTCACAGCGTTGACATTATGGAAAAGGTACGGCAAAGAAAGAAGCCATTCAGCCCATCATGTCTGTGCCAGCTGAAAAAAACTAGCTACCTATTCTAATCCCACCTTCAATCACCTGGTCTGTAGCATAGCTGATTGGATACCGGGTACCTTTTAAATGAGCTGAGGGTTTCTACCTCCACTACCATTCCTGGCAGTGAATTCCAGACACCCTCTGGGTGAAAAAGATTTTCCCCATGCCCCCTCTAATCCTTCTACCAATCATCTTAAATCTGTGCTCCCGATAATTGACGTCTCTGCTCGGGGAAGCCGATCATTCCAGTCTACTCTATCTAGGCACCTCATAATTTTGTGCACCTCAATTAAGTCACACCTCAGCCTCCTCTGATCGAAGGAAATCAACACTAGCCTATCCAATCTTACCTCATCGCTGCAACTTTCAGACCCCGGCAGCATTCTTGTAAATGTCCTCTGTACTCTCTCCAGAGCAATTATGTCCTTCCTGTAAGATTGTGACCAGAAATGTACACAATGCTCCAGCTATGGACTAACGAGCATTTGATACAGTTCCAGGATTACACTATTGCACTATGTATCTCGGCCAATAAAGGAAAGCATTCCATATGCTTTCTTCACCACTCTATCTACCTGTCCCGACACGTTCAGGGAGCTGTAGACATGCACTCCAATGTCTCTCACTTCTTCTACCCTTCCCAATATACTCCCGTTTATTGTGTATTCCCTTGCATTGCTTGTCCTCCCCAAGTGCATTACCTCACACGTTTCTGGATTGAATTCCATTTGCCACTTTTTCGCCCAATTAACCAAACCATTTATATCATTCTGGAGTCTATGGCTATCCTCTTCACGATCAACTGTATGGCAAACTTTTATGTCATTTGCAAATTTTCCATTCATGCTTCCCAAACTTAAGTATAAATCATTAATAAATACCACAAATAGCAAGGTACCCAACACTGAGACCTGTGTAATGCCACTGGAAAGCACCTTCCATTCACAAAAAAACATTTATTTCCTGTCACTGAGCCAATTTTGGATCCAACTCGCCACATTCCCCTGCATCCCATGGGCTTTTACTTTTCTGACCAATCTGCATGCAGGACGTTATCAAATGCCTTACTAAAATCTATGTAGGCAACATCCACTACACTATCCTCATCAAGTCTCCTTGTTGCTTCCTCAAAAAAACGCAATTATGCTTGTAAGATACGGCCTTCACTCAACAAATCCATGCTGACTAGCCATGATTAATCTATGCCTTTTTAAGACAGTTATACTATCTCTCAGAATTGATTCTAATAATTTTCCTACCATTGAGGTCAGACTGACAGGCCTATAGATATTTGAACGATCCCTCGCACCCTTTTTAAGCAATGGTTCAATGTTTGCAGACTTCCAATCCTCTGGTCCCTCGCCTCTATCGAGTGAGGATTTTAAAATGATCCTCAGAACTTCCGTTATTTCCTCCCTGGCTTCCATTAACAACCTGGGATACTTTCCATCCAGCCCTGACAATTTATCCACTTTTCATGTCAGACCCTCTCGTACTTCCTCTCTCATTATGCTTATCATATCTAATATTTCACACGTCTCCTCTTTAACAACAATGTCTGCATCATCCCTCCCCTTTGTGAAGACAGAGGAAAAAGTACTCATTATGAACCTTGCCCACATCTTCTCCATCCACGCATAAGTTACCTTGCACATCTCTGATAGGCCCTACCCGGTCCCTTGTTATCCTGTTGCTCTTAATGTACTGATAAAACACCTTCGGGTTTTCCTCTTTTCTCATGCAAATATTTTTCATGTCCTCTGGTTGCTTTCCTAATTTGCTTTCTACTTAACCCCTACACTTCCTATACTCCTCTCGGCTTTCTGAAGTATTTTGTTTTAAGTGACAGTCATAAAATTTATTTTTCTGCTTTGTCATCGGAGCATTGGAGCATATCTTACCCTGTATGATTCCAGATAACCAGGGAGCTCCAGATTTAGCAGGACCGCCATTTTTCTTTGTGGGGATAAGTCTATATTGTGCCCATATAATCTTGCATTGAATGCCTCCCACTGCGTTGCTACTGATTTTCCATTAAGTAGTTGAATCCATTTCAACTCTCAACTTCGTAAAATTTACCTTCCCCCAATATTGAACTTTTACTCCCTCTGCCTCTGTCATTCTCTTTTCATCTCTCTCCTTCCCTCTATCCCTGGACTGCAATGCTTTGAGCCATTTCATGGTTGATTTTGAACCTGTAACTGCAGAGAATGTCACTGCAGTTTGAAAATATCAAACACTGATCCAACAGTCACCCCTAAAACCCTCACACTAAAAGAATCTGCCGAGTGCACGGGAGGGAAGGATGGAGTGGAAGAGCCTCTGTATTTCTCCATTACTGAATTGCAGTGGGTTGGATGTTTAATCAGTCTCTCACTGTGCCTGTTGGGTGAGTAGGCGAAAGAAACGAGAGCAGTTCGCATCCCTGTGTGACTGTCACTCCTTCTGTTGTCTGCGTGCAGAATTAAACCCTGAGTCCCTCTATCCAGGTCTGGCTGTGATATCTGGAAAGATGCTGAATCTTTCATTAGTTGCTCTACTCAAACCGAGTTCAAGGCCTGAGTAGTGAACAGAATTTCACATTAATTGTTTTAATAATACTATGATTGAACAGCAGGTTGTGATAAACTCGGCCAAAGGCGGACAAAACTCCTGTCCATCAACCTTTCTACAGGGAGTGCGAGGATCTCCTGGTTCCGTGCGTTTAAGGGATACAGACCGATACATCGGCAACGAACACCAGAGATTCACAGCAAAGACTGTGTACATGAGGACATTTAACAACCGGGAGCTGAAACTCTGGGACAGGCTCTATTGTCACTGTGTTTGTGTGTCCGGTATAATCGCGGCAGCTCCGTGTCTCTCTTGTTTCGAATGAAACGATGAAGATCGCCATTCGCTATCACTCACATTGACCGCGGGTTTCACTCTGGTTAGACAAACCTTTGCTGGCTGAAATGAATTCTACACGGTCCCAGCAAACACACCGACTTCCTCCTTCCTCCCATGTTTCTGTCGGATTGTTTTGAGAGGAGGGTCTCAATGGTAATAAAAACATTGCGGGGAGAGATGGCAATTTGAACATCGAAATGGGATAAGCTACCGGCTGCCAGACCAGCTGAGTGGTTCCAGCATTTCTTGTTTTTATTTCAGATTTCCAGCATCTGCAGTATTTTGCTTTTATGCTACCGGCTTTATAGGTTATAGATTCCCTCCACCCTTCCCGACACTGTCTCCACCCTACACCCATGTTCAGTTTCATTGTTCGGACATTGATGACGGTGAAATGGGGAATGTTCCCATTGATTTTTGTTGCAGTGATCGGCGCCCGCGAGATATTGCCCCGCCCACTGGGACGTCAGTAAACGGAGAAGAGCGCATGGGCTCCCCTTTCCCAACACTGCTTCTGAGCGTCATTCACTGAGTGAGCAGAAGATTGTTAAAATCAGCTGCGAATGGAGACATCAGGGCTTCAGGGTAAGTGAATAAATGGCATTTGCTTCCAGCAGCAACACCAGCTTTGGGGGCGCGTCTGCACATGTGCTCAGAAATTAACATTGAATAGCGGGCAAGTTCAGCGGGAGACGGGGACTGTGTGGAATACACACGAGAGGCCTGGATACCCGAGTCCAACCCGAGCGGGAACCGAGGACATGTGTCAGGCTCGGCTGGGGCCCATCTTGCAGCTCCGGCTTTCGGACTCGGCTCGGGCTGGGTCCAATTCGGGTCCGGTCGGACACACTCGGTCAGCGCTCTGCTGGTCAGTATTGAAATTCACAAAAAGCTGACAGGAGCTGGGAGTCCCGGTCGGAACTGCGTCTGCGTAGTCAGCTGGTGTCATCACTCTGCCGTCATCACGCATGGGCTGCAGCTTCTTGCAGGTTGGGTGTCAGGAAGAGAAGTAAAGGCATGGTCGGGTCGGGCTCGGGTCTGCTTTGGCTCGGTCGGGTACTGAGTGTGTGTAGACTGGAGTCCTGAAAGTGAACAGTTTATATTTTTATATTAACACTGTATATTTTATAGTCATTTTATAATAATTAATCACGCAGGACCTTCCTGCTTCTGCATCTCAGTGATATTTTTATCAGTGATAGGCAACACGGTTTTGTGCAGGGAAGGTCATGTCTTACCAACTTAATAGAATTCTTTGTGGAAGTGACAAAGTTGATTGATGAGGGAAGGGCTGTAGATGTCATATACATGGACTTCAGTACGGTGCTTGATAAGGTTCCCCATGGTAGGCTGATGGAGAAAGTGAAGTCGCATGGGATCCAGGGTGTACTAGCTAGATGGATAAAGAACTGGCTGGGCAACAGGAGACAGGGAGTAGCAGTGGAAGGGAGTTTCTCAAAATGGTGACGTGTTGTGTTCTACAGGGATCCGTGCTGGGACCACTGTTGTTTGTGATATACATTAATGATTTGGAGGAAAGTATAGGTGGTCTGATTAGCAAGTTTGCAGACGACACTAAGATTGGTGGAGTAGCAGATAGTGAAGGGGACTGTAAGAGAATACAGCAGAATATAGATAGATTGGAGAGTTGGGCAGAGAAATGGCAGATGGAGTTCAATCAGTGGGCCGAAGGGCCTGTTTCAGTGCTGCATCTCTAAAACTAAAATGTAAGGTAATGCATTTTGGAAGGTCTAATGCAGGTGGGAAGTTTACAGTAAATGGCAGAATCCTTAGGAGTATTGACAGGCAGAGAGATCAGGGCGTACAGGTCCACAGGTAACTGAAAGTGGCAACGCAGGTGGATAAGGTAGTCAAAAGGCATACGGCAGGCTTGCCTTCATCGGTCGGTCCATAGAGTATAAAAAATGGCAAGTCATGCTGCAGCTGTACAGAACTTTCGTTAGGCCACACTTAGAATATTGCATGCAATTCTGGACGCCACACTACCAGAAGGACGTGGAGGCTTTGGAGAGGGTTAGCAGGATGTTGCCTGGTCTGGAGGGCATTAGCTATAAGGAGAGGATGGATAAACTCGGATTATTTTCACTGGAACGACGGAGGTGGAGCGGCGACATGATAGAGGTTTACAAAGTTATGAGAAGCATGGACAGCGTGGATAGTCAGAAGATTTTTTTTCCAGGGTGGAAGAGTCAATTACTAGGGGACATAGGTTTAAGGTGAGAGGAGCAAAGTTTAGAGGGGATGTGCGAGGCAAGTTCTTTACACAGAGGGTGGTGAGTGCCTGGAACTTGCTGCCGGGGGAGGTGGTGGAAACAGGTACGATGGCAACGTTTAAGAGGCATCTTGACAAATACATGAATAGCATGGGAATAGAGGGAGACCGTCCCCGGAAGTGCAGAAGGTTTTAGTTTAGGCAGGCATCAAGATTGGCGCAGGCTTGGAGGGCCGAGCGGCCTGTTCCTGTGCTGCACTGTTCTTTGTTCTTTGTTATTTGTTCTTTGTACCATAATATCGATTACATGTTGATGACTTGTCATTACATCACAGTAGATTTTAAGCATTGGGGCAGCACAGCGGCGCAGTGGTTAGCACCGCAGCCTCACAGCTCCAGCGACCCGGGTTAAATTCTGGGTGCTGCCTGTGTGGAGTATGCAAGTTCTCCCTGTGTCTGCGTGGGCTTTCGCCGGGTGCTCCGGTTTCCTCCCACAGCCAAAGACTTGCAGGTTGATAGGTAATGGGCCATTGTAAATTGCCCCTGGTACAGGTAGGTGGGAGGGGAATATAGGGACAGGTGGGGATGTGGTAGGAATATGGGATTAGTGTAGGATTAGTATTAATGAGTGGTTGATGGTCGGCATAGACTCGGTGGGCAGAAGGGCCTGTTTCAGTGCTGTCTCTCTAAATAAATAAAACGACAAAATTTTAACAACAGCAATTTTTCCACTGGAGAACGCCAGAACTGGTGAAAACATCAGGCATGAGATATTAAAGCTGCTTGTGCATACTTTTCATTTTGCCCCAGCAAATTTAAATTTATTATTCCAGGTGACAGATCAAGGCGCTAACAGAGTGCTTGCTATTGACCGTATTGACGTCTGGATTGTCAGGACCATGTATATAACACGCTCCTTCGGCATTCACCTGATCCAAAGAAATTATCTTGCATAGCTCCGGATGTTGCACAAACGTAACCTTGGTGACATATGTTAAACAGTCTGGTCTTGCTGTACAGTTGTCTAAAACTGTAAATCCAATGGAATAAACGAGGTACAGGACTGTTTACCTGACATTGAATTCAATTCAGGACATGTATCATGAGCTGCACGAGAAACTGGAACAGTGTGCGGAAAACTACAAGCTAGAAATCATCACCCCAATATATTGCATTTTTGGTTGATTCCCTCCGACCATTTTCTGAAGCTGAGAGGGAACTCGAGGGAGACCAGTATCCTACACTGAACCTGTTAATTCCATTGTTTGAAAAGTTTAAATGACTCTGTATGCCACTTTCTTCAGATACTCCAATGCAAGCAGTTGTCAGGCAACGGTACAGAGAGTGGCTTTTGACGAAATTTGATGTAAATGAAATGCACAAGATGGTAACATTTCTCTGGCCTAAATATAATCATCTGCGAAGTTTTTGCAGCCATGATAGGTAAGAAGTCTGTTCTGACTTGGGCAGTGCAGTGTTGAGCACTGCAGCCTCACAGCTCCAGCAACCTGGGTTCAGTTCTGGGTACTGCCTGTGTGACGTTTGCAAGTTCTCCCTGTGACTGCGTGGGTTTCTGCCGGGTGCTCCGGTTCCTTCCCACAGCCACAGACTTGCAGGTTGATAGGTAAATTGGCCATTGTAAATTACCCGTCGTGTAGGCAGGTGTTAGGAGAATGGTGGGGATGTGGTGAGGAATGTAGGATTCGTATGAATGGATGTTTGTTGGTCGGTACAGAATCGGTGGGCCGAAGGACCTGTTTCAGTGCTGCATGGCTAAATAAATAAATGAAGTGCACAGACTTATCAACAACATTAAAACAGAAGACCCTGTGAAGGAAACGACAGTGCTTGATGATAAACATACAACTACCAAAAAAAGCACTGACCGAATTGATCGAATGGGAGAATGTTCATGAAGAAGTGTACACAAATGAGGAAGTGCAGCAATACACAACACAGAGACCTGCTGCGTTGGCGATGGGAAACGGGCATGATATGTTGGGCTATGGAAGAAACACAGTGTTGCATAACCTAATTTGGCCAGGCTGGCTCGAAGTATACTTTGCATTCCGGCGAGCAGTGGCAGCAGTGAGAGGAACATTGGCATAGCTGGACGGACATCCGACCAGCGGAGGACTGTCCTTAAGCCTTCCACTGTTGACTCTATTAATTTTTTACATGACTATTTATAACACCTTTTGTTCTTTTCTTTCTTTGCTCTGTCTGTAACTGAGACTAAGTACTTGCTGTGAAATCAAATGTTCACCTAACTGCTGATTGGATGCTTTATTGGCTAAAGCTATTTGTTTTCCTTTTAATCTACCGTTTGATACGATTTCTTTCTGTTTTATCTGGTGATTGTCACAGTGCTGTTTGTGGGAGCTTGCTGTCGGCAATGGCTGCTGTGTTTCCTGCTTTACAACAGTGACTACAATTCGCAAAGAGATTCATTGTGCGGAAAGTGGTTTGGGATGTCCTTAGGTTGTGAAAGGTGCCAGAGAAGAGCAAGTTTTTCTTTGTAGAGTGAAAATGGATAATCTCATGAGAACACTACTTAAAAATCATGAGGGAGTTAGCCGTTGTTTGAAATTCTCAGAAGAGACAGGATGATATTTCTGACAGAAAAGAGAAACACTCTGTGTATTTGAAAGTTATCTACAAAATGTTAGTTCGGCTCCTAGAGTTGGGAACTTTAATGTTATGTATTCAAGGAGTTGGAAGAAAGATGCTCAATAAATACATAACATTTTTGATCGCTTTTAGATTATTTGTTTTGCATTTTAATACTTCACATCAGGGCTTCTGGGATGCTTTGTCTTTTCTATGACTGAACTGTAATCATATAGAGGAACAAGACAATCCAGTGTGTAAAAGCAATTAACAAGCTACACTTGCTGATTGTTTATCTGGCAGTGCTACAAAAACTTACAAAGATCTCAAAGGATAGATGGACAATCTGAAATCTTTGGAGGATTGAGATTCACTCGTGACATCAAATAATCGAGGGTAAGTATGCATTTTTGTAAGTGATACGAACCTTTATGTAAAATTGTTTAAAATGTCAATGCTAGAAATTGTTCAACATACTTTGTCAACAATATTTTTTTTGCATTGCAGTCTATTCGAGGTGCTGGCCATTATGTGTATGCTGATCAACCAGAAGATGTCCATCAAACGCAGTCCTGTAGACTGATGATCAGACAACACGAGAACTCTGCAGTCCGGTACGTTAACATTCAAACAGCACTGGGAAAGACTGCTATCGGATCTGCCATTTTTCCAATCAATCAAACTTCCCTTTCATTGAAATTTACCTTCCATCCAATCACTCTGAATTGAATTCATTGAGTTTATAAATAGCAGTAAGAATATTATCATTGGCCTCTGTGTTGCTTATGTTCAAATCTACATGGCCTTGCACATCCACCCACCCCCCACACCCCCAACCAAGAACTCCAAAGCTGTACACCCCTACAACCATCCGAAAACTGTGTTGACTAAGTGTGGGAAGGGGTAAGGAAATAGCGAGGTTACTACCCCTGATCACTGTCTGATAAACTCGGCCACAAAGTGCTCGTGTGCGAATGTTAGGGGTTGGGGCGTTGGTTCCTGGTGAAAGGATCAGGATCAGATTGCCGACAACTTCATCTGCAGGAATAACCTACTGCCAGAACAGATCAACCGGATCACAACATTTGGACAGTAACCTGTTTGATATCATTAACTTTATTCCTGTAGTCTGGTCGGGCTGGGTTAGGTCGGGTCGGGTTGGACGCAAAAAATAAAGGGCTCGGGTCCGTGTCGGGTTCGGGTTGGATGTGGTCAGGCCGGGCCTAGGTCGGGTTTCAATTATACACCCTAAAAGGCTGAGTGTAATATATCCAAATATTTTGATGGCACAAAACTAGTTCGAAGTTTCGGCTGTGAGGAGGATGCAAAGAGGCTTCGGGATCTTGGACAGGCTAAGTGAATGGGCAACAACATGGCAGATGGAATAGAGTGTGATTAAGTGTGAAGTTATCCACTTTGGTGCAAAAAACAGAAACACATTGCATTTCTTAAATGATGGAAGGTTGAGAAGTGCTGATACTGAAAGGACATGTCTGCACTTGTTCCCAAGACACCAGAAACTAGCATGCACATGCAGAAAACAATTAGGAAGACAAATGGCGTTTCGGCCATCATCACAAGTGGTTTTCGGTGCAGGAGCAAATAGGTCTTGCTGCAATTGAGTGGAGCCTTTGTGAGACCGCATCTGGAATATTGTGTGCAGTGTTGGTCTCATCATTTGAGAAGGATATACTTGCGGAAGAGGGAGTTCAACAGTGGTTCACCAGAAGAATCCGTGGGATGGTGGAATTCTGAGATGGAAAGTGATTGAGGAAATTGGGCTTGTATTATCAAGCGTTTCGAAGAATGACAGGTGATCTCATTGACACTTGGAAAATTCTTACAGGGCGTGAGAGGGTAGATGTCGCTAGGATGTTTGCCCTGGACGCTGAGTCTAAATCCAGTACACATAGTCACAGAATAAGTTGTCGGCCATTTAAAACTGAGATGAGGAAGAATGTCTTCACTCAGAGGGTGGTGAAACTTTGGAATTCTCTGCGCCAGAGGGCTGTGGAAGATCAATCATTGAGCATGTTCAAGACAGAAGCAAAAGATATCTGGTTAATAATGACATCAAGGGATATGAGGATCGTGCCGGAAAGTGGCATTGAGGGAGACGATTCGACATCATCATATTGGAAGATGGAGCAGTATTGATGTGCTGAATTGCCAACTCCGCTCCTATGTTCCTAAAATTGAGGCGTTGCTTTCCTGGAAGCCATTGTAAATCAACAATAACAGGGATGATGGGTGAACAGGACTTGGTGTGAGTAAGCATATCGGCAGCAGGGCTTTTGATGAGCTGAAGATTATGGCCAGTAGTCTGTGGGAGGCCAGTTAAATGTACTGTGGAATAGTCATTTTCAGATGAAAGAAAGGCAGTGATGAGGATTTCTGCAGCAAGCGGACTTGCGGCATGGAAGGTGTTGAGGGATGTAATGGAGCTGGAAATAGTCCGTCTCAGGGACGGCGCTGATACCTGGCCAAAGGCTCATCCTGGGTTCAAATATGACATCATGGCTGCCTACAGTGTGATTCAGCCATAGGCAGTTGCCCGGAAGAGGGATGAGTCTCTGGCTAGGAAACATAGCTTGCACCAGTGGCAGAGTCAGTGATTTCTATATTATCGAAAATTAGTTCGAGGGCTCGACAGCAATGATGGTGAGGTCGAGTTGGGTGTCGTCAATATACATATGTACACTTATTTGTTTTTGGATGACGTCGCCGAGGAGCAGCATATTGATGATAAATGGGAGGGACAAAGGACAGTTGCGCAAATGGGTAACATCAGAGAGATAGGAATAAAACAAGGCACGATCAGTACCACACAGCTAAACGATATTGGAAAGGCATTCGAAGAGGATATTTTGGTCAAACGTGCCAACGGCTGCAGACAGGCCAAGACGGTTGAGGAGGGATATTGAGAGAGAGATGGAAATAACCAGTGGGGAAATGGAAGGAAGATGGAATCAATTAAGTTTCCAAAAGTGAAACAAACAATAATAATCGACTAACAAGGGAAGATTTCCAGCCTCTGCAGCATTTAGCATTTGTTGGTCCAAGTGTTGCTTTCTGAGCAGACACTGAGAATCGAACCTCTCGCGAAAATCTTTTGGCTGCTGTTCCCTCGACTGTCCTGCAATGGACGCTGTGACTCTCCACCTGCCCCAACCCGTTCCATCCGGTTCTACAAAAGTCACTTCTTGTGTGCCGTCACACTGCTCTTTGGCATGTCTGACAGCAAAGCAAGCACCCCACCACAACCCCCCTTACCTAACACGCCAACTCCTCGTGTCATTCATGTCTTTCGTCTCATCCAGCTGTCCATCATCTCTTTCTCTCTCGGGGTATATATTACATTCATTGATGAAATCACTGGGATCCGCCTCTGGACTCCTGTCAGTTTTGATCTTTCATTAATTGAATGATTAATGTAACCGGATATTTCACCACATTCTTCACCTGCTCTCTGAACTTGGACTGCGTAGCCCCATAAATAAATGTGTTTGTGCAGCAACTTAAATTCAGCAGCATCCATCCGACTTGTCGAACTATATATTCAGAATCGTGGTAAACCCCAGGATCTCTTCCTGGAGTGTTATAATATAGGAAATCTATGAGATATACCAACCACAGAAGTATGAAGTTGCCAGATATGGTGAAGAGTAATATCACAGACTTCCTTCTGCTCTCTATTTCTGGGTCACTGCGTTTCACTCCCTTGCTCTGACCCCTCAGTCCCTTATGGACTCGACTGGTCATCAAAATGTGCCTGACTGTCAAGGCATTGAGTAACAGAATTAAAGCAAATGGGAGCAATGGGGTTAAAACCTTATCAAACCAGTCAAATCCCATCCATCCAGGCTGACTAAAATAGCTTGGCTTTACATAACAGCCCCATGCTACATTGTCTGTTAACTCTCCAGATTCATATGCAAAATAGAAGGGGATGTTTTTGAAACAGAGTAGAATGCAGATTGTTGCGAAAACCATAGCCGCAGTTTTCTCAGTGCAATATTTTGCTTTCAGCTTCTGAGAACAGATGACCACAAATCGATCAATCGTGAAAGCAACTGTGAAGCAGACAGAACAGTCTATAGCTGCCCGACTCAGGAAAGCGATAACACGACATACAGAAGGGATGTTTAGGTAAGGTGGCGGGAAATAATAATAACGGTAGTCCACAGTATCACCACAGTGATAATGATCAGTAGATCCGCTGTTGCCATGGTCACCAGGTAGCGAGTGGTGCAGGTGGAGAGGCCGCACTTTCCCCAGGACAGGATCACAATCAATAAATTAGCTGAAAGAGAAAGAAAGAAAAATGGTCCTTGAAATTACTGATCAAACAAGCTGCGAATCTGACCTCGACAGTAAAGGCATGATTTTCGAACCAAAAACAAGTGTATTGTGTGTCGGTCAGAGGATAAAGAATCTCAACCAGGGATCTCACCCCGCCTCTAAGAGCCCTACTTCCAGCTTTAACAGAGGCAGGACAAGGAGCAATCAACTGAGTGCTTTCAGCAGAAAGGTCAGCATATTACATAGATAAGTGAAGGCACCAGACTCAAATTTAACGTGATGCACCAGTTATTCTGAATGCCCAGCTTTCCCGACACAAATTCAACTGAGATGCATTGGTCTCCCTCCAGCCTGTCTGGGTTTGGAAATCCCCCACAATCAGAACTACCACCGTATCTGGGATTGGGCTCCATTCACCTGTCTGGGTTTGGATATTCCCCGCAATCGAAACCACCAGAGTATCAGGAATTGGTCTCTCTGCAGAGTGTCTGCGATTGGATATTCCCTGCAATCTACAGCACAGTATCGGGGATTGGTCTCCCTCCAGCCTGTCTGGGATTGGATATTCCACGCAATCTAAAGAACCACAGTATCTTGGATTGGTCTCCCTCCAGCCTGTCTGGGATTTGATATTCCCTGCAATCTAAAATACCAGAGAATCGGGGATTGGTCTCCCTCCACCCTGTATGGGTTTGGACATACCGAAAAATCTAAACCACCAGAATATCGAGGAATTGACTCCCTCCAGCCTGTCTGGGATTGGACATTCCCCCCAATCTAAACCAGCAGAGTATTGGGGATTGGTCTGCCTCCAGCCTATCTGGGATAGAACATTCGCCACAAGCTAAACCACCAGAGTTTCGTCTTCCTTCAGCCTGTCTGGGATTAGACATGCCCCACAATCTGAACAACCAAACTCTCGAGGATTGGACTCCCGCCACCCTGCCCATGGTTGGGCAATTCCCACAATCTGATCCATCATAGTATCGGAGATTGGACTCCCTCAACACTGTGTGGAATTCGCCATTCCCTACAATCTAACCCACTGCAGTGACTCCCCTCACCCTGCCTGGGATTGGACATTCCGCACGATCACACCCACTGCAGTGTTTGGGATTGGACACCTCCACCCTGTCCAGTATTAGAAGCCTCTCACAATCAGAATGACAGCAGAGTGAGGGACTGAACACCCTCCTCCCAATCCTGGAGTGGGCACCCCACACAATCTGAAACACTGCAGTGTCATGGATTGGACTCCGTCCACCCTGCCCAGGATTGCTCAGAACCCACTATCTGAACAACCACAGTGTTGGGGATTGGACCCCCTACACCCAGTCTGAGATTGGACCCTTCCCACAATCTGACCCACTGTAGTGTTGGTAACTGACACCTTCCACCCTGTCCGGGATTGGACACTCTTGCACAATCTGAACCAGAGAAGTGGCAGGGACTGAACTCCTTCCACACTGTCTCGCAACTCCTCCGATGATGAAGAAATCCTTATGCAGTAGAACCTGGACAACCTCGAGGGTTTGACTGACAAGTGGCGTATATCATTGACACCATATAAGTAACAGGCAATGGCGGACTCCAAGATGACGGAATCTAACCATCTTTTCTTGATCTTTGTAGCATTAAGTTCGATGAATCCCCAATTATCAACATGTTGAGTGTTACCGTTGACCAGAAACTGAACTGGAGCAGACATATAAAATCTGAAGTTTAAAGATCAGATCAGAGATTGTGAATTACTGGCCGACCATCCCACCTCCTGACTCCCAAAATTGTGTCACCAAAACCACAAGGTACCAGTCAGTAGTGTGATGCAAGTCTCTCACTTGCCTGGATGGGTGCAGCTCCAAAAACTCCCAGGAAACACAATCCAGGGCAAAGCAGCCCTTTTGATCGGCACCCCATCAACCGCCTTAAACATTTACTCCCTCCACCACTGATGCAACGTGTCAGCAGTGTGTACCATATACACGATACACTGCAACAACTCACCAACCCTCCGTCGATAGCCCTTCCATACTGGAAATTTTACCACCTAGACGGTCAAACGCAACAGAAGCATGTGAACACCACGACCTGCAAGTTCCCCTCCAAGTGACACACCATCCTGACTTGGAAATATATCGCTATTCCTTCACCGTTGCTGGATCAAAGTCCTGGATCACCGTTCCTTACAGCATAGGCAGTGTATTTGGACCAGATGGCTGCAGCAATTCAGGAAGGCAACTCACCACCACCTTCTCAAGTGCAATTAAGGATGGACAACAAATAATTTCCAGAGATGCCTACATTCTATGAAAGGAATAAAGAACCCTGCTCCTCAAAGTTAGAAGTCGGTCAACGCACTCCCCAGGATTTGGAGCAGTCCTCACGACACTCCAGTTCGATTTGGGAATTGTCATCCCTGTGCTTTGGCTAACCGCCCCCCCCCCCCCCCCCACGTGCCTGTCAAGAGCAAAATACGCACTCAGTGCTGCTAAAAGAACACAGCAAGTCAGCAAATCAGGACTTCTGCCTTCGCTGACAGCAATTCTGGTCCCAACTGTAACTCACCCGAAGCATGCAGGCCTAAGTACGTGAGCAAAAGCAAAACATTGAGCCTGAGGAAAATCTGAGTTCATTTAAAGAACAAAGAGAATGTTGCAAACACTCAGGATCTGTGCAGAGAGAAACAGAGTTAATGTTTCCGACCAATAGGCTTCTATCAGAAATGAAAGATGTTCAACAGTTTTTTTAAGCAATGATAGAGTCACAGACAAGTGGGTTATCGTGAAAGGAAAGATAGAGAAAGTCTGAGGGGTGACCTAACAGGGGCTTTTAGATCCATTAATGCCCTCAATGCAGCCCAGCCTCTACCAGTCATGGATGAGCTGGACATACAGCCAACCAAATCGGAACTCAGTGATGCCATTGATTCCCTAGCCAGCGGAAAAGCCCCTGGGAAGGACAGCATTACCCCTGAAATAATCAAGAGTGCCAAGCCTGCTATACTCTCAGCACTACATGAACTGCTATGCCTGTGCTGGGACGAGGGAGCAGTACCCCAGGACATGCGCGATGCCAACATCATCACCCTCTATAAAAACAAAGGTGACCGCGGTGACTGCAACAACTACCGTGGAATCTCCCTGCTCAGCATAGTGGGGAAAGTCTTTGCTCGAGTCGCTCTGAACAGGCTCCAGAAGCTGGCCGAGCGCGTCTACCCTGAGGCACAGTGTGGCTTTCGTGCAGAGAGATCGACTATTGACATGCTGTTCTCCCTTCGTCAGATACAGGAGAAATGCCGTGAACAACAGATGCCCCTCTACATTGCTGTCATTGATCTCACCAAAGCCTTTGACCTCGTCAGCAGACGTGGTCTCTTCAGACTACTAGAAAAGATCGGATGTCCACCAAAGCTACTAAGTATCATCACCTCATTCCATGACAATATGAAAGGCACAATTCAACATGGTGGCTCCTCATCAGAGCCCTTTCCTATCCTGAGTGGTGTGAAACAGGGCTGTGTTCTCGCACCCACACTTTTTGGGATTTTCTTCTCCCTGCTGCTTTCACATGCGTTCAAATCCTCTGAAGAAGGAATTTTCCTCCACACAAGATCAGGGGGCAGGTTGTTCAACCTTGCCCGTCTAAGAGCGAAGTCCAAAGTACGGAAAGTCCTCATCAGAGAACTCCTCTTTACTGACGATGCTGCTTTAACATCTCACACTGAAGAATGCCTGCAGAGTCTCATCGACAGGTTTGCGTCTGCCTGCAATGAATTTGGCCTAACCATCAGCCTCAAGAAAACGAACATCATGGGGCAGGATGTCAGAAATGCTCCATCCATCAATATTGGCGACCACGCTCTGGAAGTGGTTCAAGAGTTCACCTACCTAGGCTCAACTATCACCAGTAACCTGTCTCTAGATGCAGAAATCAACAAGCGCATGGGAAAGGCTTCCACTGCTATGTCCAGACTGGCCAAGAGAGTGTGGGAAAATGGCGCACTGACACGGAACACAAAAGTCCGAGTGTATCAGGCCTGTGTCCTCAGTACCTTGCTCTACGGCAGCGAGGCCTGAACAACGTATGCCAGCCAAGAGCGACGTCTCAATTCATTCCATCTTCGCTGCCTTCGGAGAATACTTGGCATCAGGTGGCAGGACTATATCTCCAACACAGAAGTCCTTGAAGCGGCCAACATCCCCAGCTTATACACACTACTGAGTCAGCGGCGCTTGAGATGGCTTGGCCATGTGAGCCGCATGGAAGATGGCAGGATCCCCAAAGACACATTGGACAGCGAGCTCGCCACTGGTATCAGAGTCCATGTCTCCGTTATAAAGACGTCTGCAAACGCGACATGAAATCGTGTGACATTGATCACAAGTCGTGGGAGTCAGTTGCCAGCATTCGCCAGAGCTGGCGGGCAGCCATAAAGACAGGGCTAAATTGTGGCGAGTCGAAGAGACTTAGTAGTTGGCAGGAAAAAAGACAGAGGCGCAAGGGGAGAGCCAACTGTGCAACAGCCCCAACAAACAAATTTCTCTGCAGCACCTGTGGAAGAGCCTGTCACTCCAGAATTGGCCTTTATAGCCACTCCAGGCGCTGCTTCACAAACCACTGACCACCTCCAGGCGCGTATCCATTGTCTCTCGAGATAAGGAGGCCCAAAAGAAAAAAGAAGGAGTATGATTGGGGAAACGTGGAAAATATGTTTCCACTTCTGAGGGAGACACGAATATAGGATATTCTCTAATAAATCAAAGAAGGAATTTAAGAGGGACTTCTGTGCTCAGGGGTTGTTGAAAAACTGTAACTGTTATTACGTGGAGTTGAGGTGAATAGCAAAGAAGGGAAAGCCGGATAAGTGCATGGAGAAATGAATAGTAGGGTCCATTGATAGTGATTTGAAAGTGATTATTTTTGTTTACAAAGTGGAATTTATGGTTCAGCTGAAGAAATTTTGAACCCGTTTTTTTTTTTCGGAAGCCATCAAGAGGATTGAGGGTGCCGGAATGGCAACAACGTTGCTTGTCGTCACATGGCTTTGGTTAGGCTTAGAGCGGAAACCCAGCAAACAGGGGCTGAAAAGTGACAAGTGCTCCTTTGACAGGACAAGTCCAGCATTAACAGATAACATCTGGGATGAGCAGAAAAAAATGACGAGCTTTCTGGTTGTTTGGCTGTGTGTGTGGTTTTACCCTTTGAAGGAAATAGAGTCAAGCGCTGCTGAAGTGTCAGAAAAGGACAGATGACCAGAACCCAGCTTGCTTGCCAGAAATTCCACAAAGGACCATAAAAACCCCATTGTGTCGATTCATCTCGTTTGCAGTATTTGAAGAAAACCTGCTAAAATAATTCTCAATGCTGCCAGAAGAAAACTGTCCCAAGGGGATCTCTCTGGCTTGTCCGAGTGTGTTTGGAGGTTGGACTGTGTGCCAATTTTGTGCAGCATGTCTCATCTTTTTTTTCAGGGGTGGGCAAATGCTCGGTCCGGGTCTTTTTTTTGTCTGCTTAATAATGTACTGAACTTTTTCTTGTATTTTTCTTTTCAACTAAATGAATGTGCATGTGTGAGTGTGCAGGGAACAACATAAAGGGGGACGTTAAAATTTGGGTAAGGTAGAAAGGGGACTTCAAAAAAAAAATTCTGCATTTAAAAAAGAAGTTTTTCATGATATTGCTTTACTTCATTACCAGATAAAACTTGTTTTATAATAATCTTTTAATTTTGTTGTTCAAAAAAGAAACATGTTCTTTTCTGGGGACAAATATTGCATCTGATTGACTATCTTCGGAAGTAGGAGAATTTTAAAATATATTGTGACCTGGAGAGAAGTGGGACTGAATTGACAGTGCACTCCTCCCTCCTTGGTCATGACATATTGAATTTGGGGCACTCTTTCTGGAACAAAAAGCCAACGATGTACCATTGTTATTGGAGAAGAGAAAACAAAAAGCACCAGGTTCATGTGCAATAGAGTGACGTTTACAGCACTGGAATGTCATTAACAGTTGCTGTGACTTTTCTGGGGAAGGAGGATGTATCCCTCAGTGATTTGACATAATTGACAAAAGTTAAACTAAAGGATTTGGCAGACCAGTTGGTGTTAAAATTGCAATAAGGGCAAAGAAAGCAGACATAGTTGAAGTCATAGGACAAAATTTGGCATTCGAAGAAGGAAGAGGCAAATAAGAGGATAGTTGAATCAGCAAAAATGTGGTTACAGATGAGGCAGCTTGAACTTGACAAGAAAAACGAAAAATAACTTGAATTGGAAAACCTAAGCTTCAACAGAAAAAAAATAGAAACAAGAAAACTTGAGCTTGAGGAAAAAAAATGACAATAAAAATAAACTTGAACTAGAATTGCAAAGAGAAAGAGAGAGAGAGAAGAAAGGGACGTTGAAATTAGAAAGGTGGAAGTAAGACAAAAGAGCGGTCTTGATGCCAATGCCAGTTTAGATTCTGGTGAGGAAGAATTTGAGTCCATCTCAGGACCTAGTGAAAAGCTTGTTACAATTATACAAGCTCTCACCAAGTTAAGGAAAGGGATTTAGAGACTAATCTTCATTTCATTTGAAAAGATACCCAAATAAATTAAATGGCCAAAGGAACGCTAGACACTGCTTATGCAAAGCAGGCTTGTGGGCACAGCTCATGAAGTTAATGCCATTCTTTCTGAGGCGGCTTCTGCAGATTACGAGATGGTAAAAAATGGCTATTCTCGCTGCGTATGAGTTAGTCCTTGAAGCTCACTGACAGAAATTTAAAAATTCTCAGGAGACTGAAGGGGCGGACTTATACAGAAATTTAGAGGGTAGAACAGGTTAATTTTGATCATTGGATACGGGCACTAACGATGGAAGCCGATAATATTGTATTTCAGAATGCAAAACAAATTAATTTTGATCGGACAGTAAAGATGGAAGCCACATATGAGGACCTTAAAGAATTACTTCTCCTGGAAGAATTCAAAGTTTTACTTCATCCAGTAGTGAAAAGTCATTTGGCGAAGCAGAAGGTATCAATGGCCAGACATGCAGCAGAAATTGCTGATGATTATGAACTTGTGCACACGCCCAAACCCTTTGTTCAGCATCCCCACAAGCCCGAGAAGGAGAGGTGGGAGATTGAAAGGAGACAAGTTACCGATGACAAGAAGGGTTCGCTGGGGTGGCCACATGATCTCCCCCTCTGTCCATAAAGGAAAGTACTGAGGGTGGAATTGAGGTCCAAAAGTCTAAATGCTACAATTGGCACAATGTGGGACATCTTCATGCACAATGCTGTAAGCTGCATGGTTTATTGGGGTGCATGAAGCCAATGCAGTGAAAGGAGCCATGACTGAGAGCAGCGGATATCAGGATGTATCTCTGATTGCAGATCTCAGGCCAAGTACAAAAACACTGTGAGTATAGGGGCTGTGAATAAGATGCCTGAGAGTTAGAAACAATTCTTGTCAAAAGTAAAAGTAACTCCTTATCCCTCAAATGAGGAAGGCAAAGCTATAGTTATCCGTGGGGATACAGGTTCCACTCAAACTCTCTTGCTGGGGAAAGACATAACATTTCCACCAGAGAGAACACTGAACGTTGAGGTTTTAGGGAATGGTATTGGCGGGGAGTGCACTCACATCCTTTGTATCGGGCGCACTAAGACTGTGATCTAATGTCTCGAATGGTATCTGTAGGAGCTGTCCATAGATTGCGAGAAGACACAGTTGACATACTCCTGGGCAATAATGAGGCCAGAGCGAAAGTTGTAGCTTCGCCAGTAGTCACAAAATAAACAAGTGGAGTTAAAGAGACAGAACAGTTGCTGGAAAAAGTTCCAGGATTTTTACTTTCATGTGTAGTAACCCGAGCAATGGCTAAACAAGTTCCATTGCCAGAGGTAAAACTGGCGCCACAGTCGGATAGCCGAATGTCTGAAACTTTCTTTGGGCATTTGGATAATCCAAAGGAATTAATTAGTAACTCTTCTCTGATCATAGCTCAGCAAGCTGATCTAGTGTTGTAGAAGGTGGCACAATCAGCTCGAATGGAACCTGAGGCAAAAGGAGTTCCAGAAGGCGATTAGATTGATAATGGGGTTCTGATGAGGAAGTGGAAACCTCCTCACAGACCTGTGGCCGACGAGTGGATGGTTGTTCGTTGGTTAGTGGTAATACCAAAGTTTCACCAGGAAATATTAATGTTCACACATGGGATTCCTCGATTGGGTAACATCGGAATATAGATGACCAAATCACGGATAAGTCTACAATTTTTACTTCCCAAGGACGTGGTGCGGTTTTGTAAAATGTGCTTTGCATGCCAGATTGCGGGAAAACTGCAATGCAACCTGCAAAAACCGGCAACTCTGATCCCATGCCATTTACTGGGGAACAACTTAGTCAGGAATTGTGATACTGTGCAATAGCCTTACCGAAAACAAAGGTGGACACTAATATATACTACCTATCATGGATATGGCTACGCGATTCCAGAGGTCATTCCCTAGAGAGCAAGTTGTGCTCGGATGGTACAGATGTGAGCCCAGTTCTTCACGAGATATGGATAACCGATTGAGGTTCAGTTGGATCAAGGTTCCAATTTCATGTCCATTTTTTCTCAGGAATTGATGGGTATATTAGGTATAACAGAGTTAACATCTTCAGCAACTCACCCACAGATGCAGCGTGCTTTAGAAAATTACCATCAACCCTGAAAAGAATGAATAGGGCATCCTGTCATGAATATCCCCATGATTGGGATAAAGGTCCAGAATTTCTTTTTTGTTTGCCACTGGGGATTAACCTAATGAATCCACTGGTTTTAGTCCTTTGGAAGTAGTTTATGGACATGAGATTCAAAGTCCTCTGAAACTAATTGAAGAAAGATTTTTGGAACATTGGGATGAATCCTCAATGATGAATTATGTATCTGTGTTCCAGGAACATCTCCCAAGCGCCAGCAAAGTGGGTCACAACACCTTAATGCTTCCTGAATAACGACGGAACAATGGGATGACAAGCATGCTGAGACCCAAACATTTCGGCCAGGAGGTGAAGTGTTGGTATTGATGCCTTCACAGTGTGAACCATTAAAAGCACGTTCAGTGGCCCATACAAAGTGGTCAAGAGAATTGGTGAAGTAAATTATTTGACTGATACCCCAGATTGCCAAAACAGATTCGGCAGTGTAATATCAATATGTTAAGACAATATTAGTGCTGGCAAGAGGATAAGCAAGCACAGTTATCACAGGTAATATGGATCGTGAAGGATGAAAGGGATATTGAAGATGAGGCAGAAGGAGGCCTAGACAATTCGCAAATTGAACCTCCCACTATTCGGCTAGTTAATAGTGAATTTCTAGGGAGATTGGACACTAAGCTTTTATATTTAGATGCACACCAACGAGTAGACCTAAAAAGGCTACTCACAGCGTTGAAAGAGTCTGTAGGGTTAAGCCAGGATCTACATCGTTTGCCACACATTATGTGGATATAGGCAAATACGTTCCGATAGAACAATATCCTTACCCCCACTTCTGTCCAGAGAAATAGGCCCAGCTGAAAGCATAAATCCAAAACATGCTGGAGAAACACCCAATAGAACCCGGTCAAAGCAGCTGGAGTTCACCAGTAGTATTGATGCCTAAACTTGAAGGTTCAACCCGACTTTGCATAGACAACAGAAACAAACGCAGGCTCCAACTCAATTCCTCACTTGAAGACTGTAATGACAGATTGGGCATTGTCATGTTTCTGGCAAAAATCGATTTGTTCAAGGAATACTGGAAATTTCCTTTAACACCCCGAACTAAATAAATATCAGCATTTGCAACACTAGTCCATCTTTTCCAGTTCCCGGTGATGCTATTTGGGCTGAAAGAAAATGCCCCAGCAGCCTTCCAGTGAGTCATGAACACCAATTGGTAGCCAGTGTTCCTAACAATAATGTTTCTGTTGATGATGTGATGGTGTCCAGTGACACATGGATGGACCACTTAGAACAAATAGAAACTATTCAAAAATTTACAATTGGTAAATTTCGTATCAAACCTTGCCAAAAAGCGAATTCACAAAAGCGACAGTGAGCTGCCTCGGGAATGTAGTCGGGCAAGGACAAGTGTTACTTAGAACTGCGAAAGTGCAAGCATGGATGGAGTTCCCGAACCCTCAGACTCAGCGAGAAATCCTGAGGTTCTTGGGGATATGTGGTTTCTACCAAAACTTTGCAGCAAATTTCAGCACCGTAGCTGCTCCACTGACAGATTTACGGCAGAAAAAGCAAATTAATTTACTGAGGTTAGGGGGCGTGCCAGACATTCTTTGAAAAGTTTAGAGCCATTTGATAAATGAACCAGTGTTAGCTACTACAAATTCCACTAAGCCGCACTTGGTAGTAATTGATGCCAGTGACCTGGGAGTCCGTGCCGTCCTGTTAGAAAATGTTGAAACGGCGCGGAGAGGTCAGCGGGATACTTTTGCCAAAAGCTAAATCGACGTCAAAGACATTCCATCGTTGAAAAGGAAACATTCTATCCTCTATTGGCTGTTAAAAATTTTGAACTCTCTGTCTGCAACAATTACAGAGAGACACTGGTATAAACTGATCATAACCTGCAAACCTTTATGGAAAACGTTAAACATTAGAATGCCAGACTATTCCAATGGAGTTTACTGTTAAAACCTCATCACTTAAGGAGTATCCACATTATGGACAAAATAATGTTATTACAGAAACTTTATTGAGAATCTAACTTTGTTCATGTTATTTGAAAAAAAGGAGTGAATGTGTACGAAAATGTGTTTTCTATATTTCCCACACTTTGCAATGAAACACATTTGAAATGATGTTTCGTCCTGCAAGGGTGAAGGTGTTATGAAAATGATACTTTTTTTTTTAGAGATACAGCACTGAAACAGGCCCTTTGGCCCACCGAGTCTGTGCCGACCATTAACCACCCATTTATACTAATCCTACACTAATTCCATATTCCTACCACATCCCCACCTGTCCCTATATCTCTCTCCCACCTACCTATACTAGGGGCAATTTATAACGGCCAATTTTGCTTATCAACCTGCAAGTCTTTGGCATGTGGGAGGAAACCAAAGCACCCGGAGAAAACCCACGCAGACACAGGGAGAACTTGCAAACTCCACACAGGCAGTACCCAGAATTGAACCTGGGTCACTGGAGCTGTGAGGCTGCGGTGCGAACCTCTGCACCACCGTGCCACCACGTGTTAAAATATTTTTAAAAGCTATTTATGCTAAAGCTGAATAACTCTTTGAACACATTTTTTTCAAAGAGGCCATCAAGGGGATTTTGGGAGCCGGATTGGCAACAACGATACTGGTTTTCACATGGCTCGGGTTAGGCATACAGGAGAAACCCTGGTAACAGGGCAGAAATGTGACCAGCTCTCCTTTGACTGGACAAGCCCAATAGCAGCAGAGAACACCTGGGATGGGCAGAATAAAGGAGAAACTTCCGATTTGTGTGTCATTGTGTGTGTGTTACCTTCTGGAAGCAGATAAAGTCAAGTGCTGCTGAAGTGTCAAAAACTGACAGAAGACATCAACCCAGCTCGCTTCCTAGTAATTCCATTCAAGATCCTGTGAAGTCCACTGTGTCGATTCATTTTATTTCCTGCATTGAAAAAACAAGTCTGGTAAAAATTAATTAACAGTGCCCCCTGAAGAGAACTGTTCCAAGGGCATCTTAGTGACCTGTGTGCGTGTGCTCGGTGGTTGGACAGTTTTACAATTTTGTGCAGCGTGTGTCATCTGTTTTTCTTCAAGGGTGTTCAAGTTATTGGCCCGGGTGTGCTTTGTTTTGTCTGTAATAGAGGTCTGATCAAAAAATATAGTTTTTTGGTTAACTGGTGTATATGTGCGTGTGTGCATGTAAAGCGACTAAGGTAAAACGGGACTTTAAAATGATGGTTACGATAGAAAGGGGGCTTTTAAAAATTTAATGTCGGATTAAAACAACATCTGTATGATATTGTTTCACTTCATTACTACTTAAGTCTTGTTTTATAATAAACTGTAAATTTTGTTGTTAAGTAAAGAAATCTGGTCAATGTGCTCTATTCTGAGGAAAAATAATGCATCTGATTGCCTGTTTCAATAAGTGGGAGAAATTGTTTTAAAATATGTTATGATCTGTGGAAAAGTGAGACTGAACTCCTGTGCCTTGGTCGTACCAATTGGTCTAGATGGTCAGGAATGTGGAGAGGTTCATGCAGAGCATAGAGACAGATGTAAAAAAAAGTTGCTGTGCTGAAACTTCTATAAAATCCTCTGCAATGTGACTATTAATCAGAGTCAGCAGTTATGCCATTACATTGCAGATTTTGATGCGCTTTATCTACTGAAACAGTGAACTATTTATTTTAGTGTTAACTGTGTATTAATATTGTTATTTAATGCCCTGGACTTATCTCCGCATTATCGAAAGCTGCCAAGCATGTTCCTCAGTTGCAGACGTGTCCCTCTTCACAGTGGCACGCCTCCCCAAGCCAAGGGCAGAGATCGCTGCAGATGACATGTGTAGAGTCTCTGAGCTACAGATAAGAAATCGATCACCAGACTATAATCAGTTACAGAAGTGGAATACTCAATAACCGTAGCCCACCGTTCAACCGGCATAATAGCAAGAGAATAAAACTCTGCATTTATGACCCACAAATTCTCAGGACCGTGATGGGTGAAGGAGATTAATTAACACTAAAATAACTAAGGTTATTCCAGTAACTATACTCAGAACAAGAATAAGTCATTATCCAGAGGATCTGAATACGGTAACAGTGTTATCCTGCTGCTTACCTATCAGTAAGCAGTGGATATCCGTTTCAGTTAGTGCAGTTAAATAGGGAACGGAGCAATATCAAACAAGCAAACAACATCAAGCAACAGCAAAAATCATCACTTTTGCAATCGATTGTTTTCGTGAATCATGAAGGCAGCTCCATGGAGTGAAGCAACAGTCACCTAAAACAAGGATTTAAAGCAGAACCGGCTTGTTCCACTCTGGTTATTCTCCCAGAGTCAGTACAGTGCTATAGTGACCAATACTACAAGTAATTCATGCTCACTGGGATTAGGTGTTCCTCTCTGGTTATAAATGCACAGTCAGTACAATTCTACACTGACAGGGACTCCAAGTAATGCATCACCACTGGGAATAGCTGTTGCACTCTGGTCAGTGATCCACACTCAGTACAATTCTGCAGTGACAGATACTTCCAGTCGTACATGGTCACTGGGATCAGGAGTTCTACTTTGGTTAGTGACCCATGGCTGCTATGATTTTACACTGATTGATATTTCTACTCATACTTTCACGCAGAATGCTGCCTTCACTGAGGTCTCGTTCATGATATTCCACTAAACTCGTTAATTCTCAGATTCTGTGAGTTACAAACACATGTTTTTGTTATAATTCGGGAATGGAATAAAATCACAGAGATAATGGAGTACATTTGACTGTACGAACTTATAACATGTAGCACGGTCGGCACAATGGCGCAGTGGTTAGTACCACAGCCTCACAGCTCCCGGAACCTGGGTACAATTCTGGATACTGCCTGTGCGGAGTTTGCAAGTTCTCGTTGTGAAAATGTCGGTTTTCGCCGGGTGCTCCTATTTTCTCCCACTGCCAAGGACTTGCAGGTGATAAGTAAATTGGCCATTGTAAATTGCCCCTAATGTAGGTAGGTGATAGGAATATGGGATTACTGTAGGATTAGTATAAATGGGTGGTTGATGGTCAGCACAGACTCGGTGGGCCGAAGGGCCTGTTTCAGTGCTGGATCTATAAAAATAAAATAAATGACTTGTCTTCAAAATGTTGACTATTAGGTCTGCATCTGTTATTATCAGTGTCGGATTAAAACCAGAAACCAACTCAGCAAATATTTACATCATTTGAATGGCTAACATAATTTACCAGGAACACCAATGATGGTAAGAATCAGGTAATATATTTTCTCGATACTGTTTAATGTTCATACATCTTCTTTGTGAAGTGATCTGTTCTTTTGTGCTGCTCCTAATCTGTCTGCAATAAACTCTAAGGTGATACATTCTCAGAGCCAGTAATTTATACCCTGTGGCATTTCCACTGGGAAATTGAGGTTGCCAGATCATTCAAACTGTTTCTTAATGGCACAAATTATGACATCGAGTTCAGTCTGTGTTTTGCAACAGTACATTTGGTTCTAAGACTGAGTTGAAAACCTCCATACATCGGACAACGCATTCCACATGAATTAACTAATGAAAGTTAGAATCTGCATTCTGCCAGCAATGAGGTTGTTCGTTCAAATATCATCATTCCTATCATTAGATTTCATGCTATTTCAGTGGTGTCCTTCACTCGGCTGTGAGCATTCGGTAATGAAATTCCAAATGTTGAGTGCATTGCTCAGGGCTGCTCCACTGCATTATGGGATGGGGCTGTCCCCATTAACTGTGGACGTTCAAAAAAGAGATTAAAGTGTTTTTGTAGCTATGCACTGGTAAATTCAACAAATACAGAATCTGCAGCCAAATCACACCACAAGTGATACAACATCACAATCGAATAAAACAGATAAAACTAATAAAGTCCTTTAAATAAATTGTGCACCTCAAGTGATGCATTAATTCCAACTCATACCTGCTCTCTCTGTAAAACAACCCTCCAACCAATTGAGATATTCAAACTGATGCAGCATCTCTTAATAATACAATAAATGAAATAATCAGTCACCTGGATCAAAAGCAGTCTTAAAACTAATAATTCACCATGAATTAGTCTGCATCTCACACAATAAAGCAATTCAAACTTATATAGCATGTGAAACTAATGTATTACTTTCAATTAATAATGTATCTCAACGATATAGCTCAAACTAGCACAACAACACAAAGCAACACATCTCCTCAAACTAATATAGTGCACAAAATATTAAATAGGATAGAATTACAGAACCATTGAAATGTCTGGTTCAGAAAGAGGCTATTCGGCCCATCGTTCCTGTGCCAAACAAAAAATGAACTATTTCGCCTCATACATTTTTCCAGCTCCTTGATTGCATTCCTGTAGGTTACAGCCATTAAACTGAATCACCACTTTATTTAAAAAGCAATGTAGGTGGCTACAGCTACTAGCATCTCAGCCAATGGGTTCTTCAACCGCTCCACCGTCATCTTCCCTCTAATCCTACTGCCAATTCCTTTAAATCAATCCCCCTGATTACTGGTCTCTTTGTTACGGGTAATAAGCATGTCATCTCTATTCTAATTAGTGGCCTCATAATTATCTACAGCTGGATTAAATCTCCCCTCATCCTCCTTTGTTCCAAAGAGAACAGTCCTGTCTGTCCTGTCTTTCCCCATTGCTAAAATTCTCCAGTCCTTGCAACATCTTCTGTAAATCTCATCTGTACCCTCTCCAATACGACCACAAGCTTCATGCAATGTGGTGCTCAGAACTGAACAAAATTCTTTGGTTCTGGTCTATACTGTACAGCACAGATTGGTCATAAATGGAATGCATCACAAACAGAGTGTGAAGATTGAGATTTTTTTGTGTGGGAAGTCGGTGCTGTGGAAAATCTTTATTTGCATTCAAAATTGTAGTGGTTCCTGTTCCAGGTAAAGGTTCAATTTAATCTACCTATGAATTAACTTAGTGAAATAATTCGTTTTAAAAATAATGTGTCGTCATTTTCCCCCTTAATATTATAGACTGTCCTTAAGTCACAAGCAGTGAGTTAAACAAAAAGCCTTGCAATTCTGTAGCGCCTCACCCATCACAGTGGTCATCCCAAAATGCTTTACAGCCAATGCAATACTTTTTTAAGTGTAGCCACAGGTGTAATTTCAGCTGGATATTACAATTAAGAACCAGCCAGAATACTGAAGGTTTAGAATGAAAATGAAAAAAATGCGAGTAAGAGAAGCAAAAGTATTTAAAGAGAGTGACAGCAAATATAAAAGTTAATTGAAAGTCTTATTTAGATCATAAAATATTAACATGGTGGTAAAAGGTGGAGTAGGACCGATTATGGACCAAAAAGGGGATTTATGCGTTGATGCAGGGTGGAGAGCTGAGGTATTAAATGAACAATTTTCATCTGTCCTTACCAACGAAGAAGATGCTGCGCAGGTATTAGTGAGAGAGGTTGTAATTCAGACATCTGAAGGGATGAAAGTTGATAAGGATGATGTATTCGATATGTGAGCTGTACTTAAAGTTAATAAGACACCAGGATCTGATGAGATGCATCCAAGGATAGTAAAGGAAGTATAGCGGAAATTCAGGAGGCACTGACCATACATTTCCAGTGTTCCGTCGCCTCAGGAGTGGTGCCAGAGGACTGGAGAATTGTCAATGTTACACCCATGTTCAAAAAAGCGTGTAAAGATAATCCCAACAATAGCAAGCCAGTCAGTGTAACTTCGGTGGTGCAGAAGTTTCTAGAAATGATTTTGGGGACAAAATTAACGGTAACTTCTGCAAATGCGGGAAAGCCAGCACGTATTTCTGAAGGAAACTCATTTTGTAACAGTCAGCTGTGTTTTTCATCTGGATGCGGTAATGGAGATGGATTATAAGGTTGATGCTGTTGATGTGGTGTACCTGCACTTCAAAAAAAAAACATTTGATACAATGCCGCACAACAGACTTGAGAGCAAAGTTCTAACTCATGGAACAAAATGGACATTAATGATATTTGATGCAAATTTGGCTGAGTGACAGGAAACAGAGAGTAGAGGTTAATGGATTTTGTTTTTCTACTGGTGTAAGGTTTGTAGTTGAGTTCCACAAAGGTCGGTTTGGAACAGCCCCGCAGTTCCTGAAATGTATTAATCACCTCGACCTGAACATTTAGGAACAATTTCAAAATTGGCAATAAAAAATAAAGGGTGCAGTTCTCAAGGGTGTGCAGGAACAGAGAGACCTGGCTGTTTATGTGCATAAATCATGAAAGGAGGCATGTTACGTTGAGAGCGAGGATAATAGAGCACACCATATGCTCGGCTTCATTAATAGGTGCAAAGAGTACAAAAGCAAGGAAGTTATGTTTAGCTTGTACAGAACACAGTTGCAGCCACAATTGGAGTTGTGAAAGTGTGAAAGCATTAGAGAGAGTGCAGTAAATACTGACTGAAACGGTTCCAGTTATTAGGAATGTCAGTTACGTGGATAGATTGGAGAACTTGAGGTTGTTTTCCCTGGAGATGAGTAGGTACGAAAATAAAATGTTCCCATTGGTGAACGGATCGACAACAAGAATGCACAGTTTTAAGGCAATTGACAAAAAGAAGCAATGACAACATAACAAGAAAAATGTTCCATGCAGTAAGTGTTTAGGACCTCAGACGATGGTGGAGGCTGGTTCAATATCGATATCAAAGAGTGAATTGGATTGTTATCTGCAAATAAATAATGTTCAGGGATATGGGGAGACGAAGGGGAAGTGGACCAAGATTTTTTTTGGAGATCTGGCACAAAATAGTTGTTTTTCTGCTGTAACAATTTTATGACTCCCCTGTTTACTGGTTATCAAGGGCAACATAACAATTCAGCGTAACATCATTCTCTTGTGGACTGATTATCAAACTAAATATAACAATTTACTGTAAAATCCTTCCACTATGTGTTGGTTATCAAACACAATACAACAATAAACTGCAACATCATTCCACTGTGTACTGTATATCAAGACCGGATTAACCATAAACTGTAGTATCATTACCCTGTGTACTGCTTATAAATATCAATATTACAATTAACAGTAACAGCATTCCTTTTTGTACTGTAAATAAACTCAATATAACAATTAATTATATCAATTGGTTGTTCAATTGAACGTAACAGTATTGCCCTTGGGACTTGTTAATTGGCCAAGTATAACAAATCACCATGACATCATTCCACTGCATATTAGTTATCGAACTCAATATTATAATTTACTGTGACATCATTCCACTGTGTAGTTGTCATCAAGACCCATGTTACAATTAACTGTAACATTATTCTCCTATGTGCTGGCTATCAAATCCAGTGTTCGAATCAAGGGTAATATCAGTATCCTGTGTACTGGTCTTCAAGCCTAATATATCAGTTTACTGGGACACGAGTCCCATTTTTACTGGTTTTAAAACCCATATATATATCAATTAAGTGGAACATCAGTCACCTATGTAGTGGTTATCATAGTCAAATGAACAATGAATTTAAGCTTAATAACAGTGTGCATTGGTTATCAAGACCAATTTTAAAGTGTCATACCCTGTGGAATTGTTATCAAGTCAAAATACCAGTTTATAATATCGTTAACTCGCTATACGGGGTTATTGAATTAGTTTTAATCATTAACTGCAACATTCTAATTCCATGTATGAGGTATCCTGTCAAATTTAACAATTATCTGTCTTAATAAGACTGGCTTAATATTGGCTATCAATACCAGTTTGATAAATAGGTATAATACTGATATGCACAGATAGATGTATAAATCCTAGGAGAGAGAGAGACAGAGAGAGAGCGATGTGTTTAACAAAACGGAAACAAAGAAAGTGGGGACGAGAGAGAGAGAGAGACAGAGTGTAAGAGATAGTGACAGGGAAAGAGAGAGCGGGAGAAAGGAATGGAAAGGAAGAGAGAGGGAAACATGGACAGAGGGATCTAGATTGAGAAATCAGGCCAAAGTAAGGCAGAAGATGTGTGCAATAGGGTTGAAATAGGAAGAGGGGTTGCGTGGTGGAGGTGGGGCGGGGATGTGGGTGGGGAGGTGATAAATATTTTTAAACACGATAGTGTTAAACCATAAATAGGAGACATGTACCAGTATTTCATTTTGGATTACGTTTTCTGTGCATTCTGAGTTTGGAAAACGGAGGACACAAAGTATGTAGTAAATCTCTCCGAGCTGTTTTCACATTAATTCGTCACCTGGACCCTCTCCAGCAAGCTCACCACTGTTGCGTCAAATATACGAAACAGCTGCAGACTAGCGTTAAAAACAGAACAAACGTACCTCTGCACTGCCCTAATAAGCAATTTGGAAAAAAAAATGTAGAGTTCAAGTTCGGTAAAGAATCAAACTTAAACTGCACTGTCCCATCAATCAGGGCAAGAACATGTACATCACTGGTACCTTATTATTATTATTATTATTATTATTATTATTATTTTATTCCTTTATGGGATATGGGCTTCGCTGCCTAAGCCAGCATGTATTGCCCATCCATAATTGCCCTTGAGATGTTGGTGGTGAGCTGCCTTCTTGAACCGTTGCAGTCCATGTGAGGGAGGGACACCCACAGTGCTTTAAGGAAGGGAGTTCCACGATATTGACCCAGCGACAGCGGAGGAACGGCGATGTAGTTCAAAGTCAGGCTTAGTGTGACTTGGAGATCAACTTGCAGATGGGGGTGTTCCCATGTATTTGCTGCCCTTGTCCTTCTAGTTGGTATAGGTCGCGTGTTTGGAAGGTGCTGCACAAGGAGCCTTGGTGTGTTGCTGCAATGCATTTTGTAGATGGCACACACTGCTACCACTGTGCGTCGGTGGTGGAGGGAGTGAATGTATGTGGATGGGGTGTCAATCAAGTGGACTGCTTTGCCCTGGATGACGTCGAGCTTCTTCAGTGTTGTTGAAGCTGCACCCATCCAGGCAAGAGGAGAATATTCCATCATACTCCTGACTTGTGCTATGTAGATGTTGGACAGGCTGCAGAGTAAACCTCCATCTCCTTTGTCCCATCAAAGTTTCTGAGCACACGTAGAGCATGGGTTAGATACAGAGTAAAGCTACGACTACACTGGCCCATCAAGACTCCCAGGACAGGTACAGCACGGGGGTAGACACAGAACAAAGCCGCGTTTTACACATTCCCATCCATCACTCCCATGGCAGGGATAATCACGGCGTTATGTACAGAGTAATGCTCGTTCCACACAGTTGCATAAGTCAATCACAGGGCAGGTACAGCACTGATAGATGCAGAGAAACGTTCCTGCAGCACTGTCGTAATATACACGCCCAGGGCCGATTCAACAGGGTTCGGATAGAGTGTAAAGCTCCCTCTGAACAAAACAATCAAGCAGTCCCAGGCCAGGTACTGCACAGGGTGCGATACAGAGTAAATCTCCCTCTACACTATTGCCATCAAGTGCCCCCAGGAGTATGAGTGCTGGGGAATTTGGACCATTTTCTGCCTGCAATCAGGGAAAACAGCTGCCCATGTAGCCCTCTATGGGAGTAGCAACTGCAGAGGAGAGAGCACAAATGAGACAGAGTAGGGAGATTTCCAAGTATGAAGGAGTTTGCTCCTGCTGGAGAGGCAAGGGGGCAAGGGAGGAAATTGCTGGGGCCTTGATAGAAATCTTTGCATCCTCATTGGCTACAGGTGAGGTCCCGGAGAACTGGAGAATAGCCAATGTTGTTTCTTTGTTTAAGAAAGGTAGCAAGGATAATCCAGGAAATTATAGGCCGGTGAGCCTTTCGTCAGTGGCAGGGAAATTATTGGAGAGGATTCTTCTGTACAGGAGATATTCCCATTTGGAAACAAATGAACTTATCAGCGAGAGGCAGCATGGTTTTGTGAAGGAGACGTCGTGTCTCACTAACTTGATCGAGATTTTTGTGGAAGTGACAAAGATAGTTGATGAAGGAAGGGCAGTGGATGTTGTCTACATGTAAAGCCTTTGACAAGTTGCCACATGGCAGACTGGTAGAAAAGGTGAAGTCACATGGGATCAGAGGTCAGCTAGCAAGATGGATACAGAACTGGCTTGGTCATAAATGACAGAAGGTAGCAGTGGAAGGGTGCTTTTCTGAATGGAGAGATGTGACTGGTATTGTTCAGCAGGGATCAGTGCTGGGACCTTTGCTCTTTGTAATATATATAAATGATTTGGAGGAAAATGTACCTGGTCTGATTAGTAAGTTTGCTGACGTCATAAAGGTTGGTGGAGTTGTGGATAGTGATGAGGATTGTCAGAGGATACAGCTGAATATAGATCGGTTGGAGACTTGGACAGAGAAAAGGGAAATTGAGTTTAATCCGGACAAATGTGTGGTAATGCATTTTGGAAGATCTAATACAGGTGGGAAGTAGACAGTAAATGGCAGAACCCTTAGGAGCATTGGCAGGCAGAGAGACCTGGGCGTACAGGTCCACAGGTCACTGAAAGTGGCAACGGAGGTGGATAAGGTAGTCAGGAAGGCATACACCATGCTTGCCTTCATCGTTCGGGGCACAGAGTATAAAATTGGCAAGTCATGCAGCATCTGTTAGTTCTGCCACGCTTGGAATATTGTGTGCAATTCTGATCGCCACACTACCAGAAGGATGTGGAGGCTTTGGAGAGGGTACTGAAGAGGTTTACCATTATGTTGCCTGGTCTGGAGGGTACTAGCTATGAGGAGAGGTTGGATCAACTCGGATTGCTTTCACTGGAACGACGGAGGTGGAGGGGCGACCTGATAGAGGTTTACAAAGTTATGAGTGGAATGGACAGAGTAGATAGTCAGAATTTTTTTTTCCCAGGGTGGAATAGTCAGTTACTAGGGAACATAGGTTCAAGGTGCCAGGGATAAAGTGTAGAGGGGATGTGCGAGGCACATTTTTTTACACAGAGGGTGATGAGTGCTTGGAATTGCTGCCGGGGGAGTTGGTGGAAGCAGGTACGAGAGCAACGTGAATAGGATGGGCGGAAAGGGATACAGACCCGGTCGTGCAGAAAGATTTAGACAGGCATCAGAATCGGCACAGGCTTGGAGGGCAAAATGGCCTGTTCCTGTGCTGTACTGTACTTTGTGCTTTGCTCTTTGCAACAATTCTGTTTAGGAAGGTGGGTTTGGTGCTCCGTAATGACATTTTTGTTTGGACTGTTGGGAGTGTGAGCAGAGGATGGAAAACCCAAGTGTGGGGCTGTGAAAATCTAAAGCGTGTATCAGTGTTCTTTTTTCCCATGTTGCACAAAGGGATCTACTGCCGCACCCCAACTGCCTACCTCAGGACAACTGCTGCTGTCCTGCTGAAGAAAGCCGTCATGTAAAATCTAGTGTAACATCGCAAGAAGAGAGTAAGAGACAGCTCCAGCTGACCCTGGCGAAGATTCCTCCCACAGCTGGAAGGCAAGAGGAAGCTTGATCTTTGGAGTAACTCTCTTAAGCTGCTCCAACCATCTGTTGGAGAGATCAGGCTTCACAGCCTTTCTGTCCCTTCCACCATCCACGTGTTAAGCAATAAAACAACGTCAAGACCAATCATAAAGTGAATATGCGGCTGTAGGATTTTTCGTCGATCAAATATATTTCACTAAGGTACATTAAGAAAGGAAAGCTCCCCTCGTTAACCAGGCTTTCCTGTATGTTATTCCATTCCCACTGCAAAGTGATTCATTCTTAATTGCATTCTAATGTGGCCTTCGAAGCCAAATGTTGTCATATCACGACACAGATAGCAAGAATACAATTGTATGGACAATGCTTCTGCGATGTAGGCATCAAATTCGGGCACTAAAGTGCACTTACGTCTTCCCCAACAACACTGCTCACCAACATTTTTAACTGCAGTTTCAATGGCTACATACCATAGTCTACATTCAGGGGATCAGTCTCAGATTCTCGTCAAGCAATAGTCATACATAGTGATGGAATCATAGAATAGTTGCAGCATAAAGGAGTCTTTAGAACCTTCGTGTCCACGCCAAATTTCTGCAAGTGCAACTCAGCAAGTCACAGTCTGTGGTACATCGTCCAGCATTTCTTCTCTTCAAATTATAACGAATTCCATGTTGAAATCCACGATTTTCGCTGCTTCCACCACAATCTCAGGCAGTGCATTCCAGATTCTAACACCTTGCTGCATAGAGACGTTTTTAACTCATGTTTTCTTTGTCTTTTTGCCATTTGCCTTAAATTGGTGTCATTTGGTTCACCACTATTCCACTAACGTGAACTGTTTTTCTACGTTTAACATGTCTACACCTGTCATGATTTTGGACATCGCTATAAACTCTTCTCTCAACCTTGTCTTTTCTAAGCAGAACAACAATACTCCTCCAATGTAACCACGTAACTGAAGACCCTCCTCACTGGAACTGTTGGCGTGAAAATGTTTTATCCTCTCGCTAATGTCTACCCATCCCTCCGAATTTGTGGTGCACCCGACAATATTAAAATAAAGTGAAATCAGCTCATACTCCAACTCATGCAGCCCAACACCAACTTATGAAGTATAGTATTGAACCCTGCCTGCCTTATTTGCAACTCAACCAGCCAAGTGTCTATCTCACACAAAGATGCATACTGAAAACGCATTCAAAAATCTAACATGGCCAAACTTCCCAAGCACAACGGCCCTCCTACCCAACGCAGCCTTTGGGCACCACAGTGGCGCAGTGGTGAGCACCGCAGCCTCACAGATCCAGCGATTCGCGTTCAATTCTGGGTACTGCCTGCGCAGAGTTTGCAGGACCTCCGTGTGAAAATGGCACGCAGTTGGATAAGGTAGTCATGAAGGCATACGGCATGCTTGCCTTCATCGGACGTGGCAGAAAGTATAAAAATTGGCAAGTCGTGCTGCAACTGCACAGGACCTTAGTTCAGCCACACTTGGAATATTGTGTGCAATTCTGGTCGCCACACTACCAGAAGGATGTGGAGGCTTTGGAGAAAGTACAGAAGAAGTTTACCAGGATGTTACCTGGTCTCGAGGGTATTATGTATGAGGAAAGGGTGGATAAACTCGGATTGTTTTCACTGGAAGGACGGGGGTAGAGGGGCGACATGATAGAGGTTTACAAAGTTGTGATCGCTCTGGACAGAATGGATAGTCAGAAGCTTTTTCCCAGGGTGGAAGAGTCAGTTACAAGGGAACATAGGTTTAAGGTGCGAGGGGTAAAGTTTAGAAGGGATGTGTCAGGCAAGTTTTTTTTACACAGAGTGTGGTGATTGCCTGGAACTTGCTGCTGGGGGAGTTGGTGGAAGCAGATACGATAGTGACGTTTAAGAGGCATTTTGACAAGTATATGAATAGGATGGGAATAGCGGGATACGGACCCTGGAAGTGCAGAATGTTTTCGTTTAGGCAGGCATCAACATCGGCGCAGGCTTGGAGGGCCGAATGGCATCTTCCTGTGCAGTACTGTTCTTTGTGCTGTCTTCTTTTTTTCGATCTCCATATCCCTTAAGTGAGGCAGACAAACCTATCGTTATACTTAGGGATACAGGAGCAACCGAACAGTTTTGCTCGGGCAAGGTACAACATTTCGAGCAGAGAACGCACTGATTGCAAAGGTTTTAGTTAATGGTATTGTAGGAGAGTCTATACCCGTACTTTTGTATCGAGTGCATCGAAGGGATGACCTAATGTCTGTGATGGTAACTGGAGGAAATGTCCATAGTTAGCCAGTGGAGGGATCTGACCCAATCCTAGGGAATGCTTTAGTCAGAGCAAATGTATTAGTTTCTCCTGTAGTCACAGAGAAACCAAGCAAAATTAAAGTAACAGAACAATTGCAGGAACAAGTTCCAGGAATATTTCCTGCACGTGTAGTAACCTGAACAAGGGCTAAACAATTTCAATTTTTGGTGGTAAATTTGGCACCAGAGACAAATAGTCGAGTATCTGTACCTTGCTTGGTGATTTCAATAATCCAAATAAGATGTTTAATAAATCTTCTGTCATCACAGAACAACCAGCTGATCCAGAGTTATATAAAATAGCACAGTGAGCTCTGAAAGAAGCTGAGACAAAATGCTTTCCAGAAGGCTATTATGTTGAAGACTGCTATGGAAATGGAGATTGCCTCATAGACCGGCGGATGAAGACTGGATGATTACGCGATAGGTAATGGTACCAAATAAATAACACCGGGAATTATTAAGGTTAGCACATGACATTCCTGTAGCAAGACATATGGTGTTCTGAGGTAAGGCAGACATGGCCAGAATGAGATGTAAACTGAACACCTTGAACTCGGATGAGTTATTAACAAGCAATGCTGGACAAAAACAATGAGAGGAGCTGAAAAACGTGTTGAGTACATCACGTATCGAATGCATAAAGGCTGTGCTGTCTCTTTGGAAGAGATACTCAATTAATCCCCATTCTCTGTTCTTTCCCCTTGGCATTGTATTTTGTTTCTTTTGAAGTATTTATATAATTACCTTTCGAGTATTTTAGGGATTCTAAAACCACCAGGCTTTCGGACAGTGCATTCAAGAGCATAATAACTCACTATTTATATATAGTTTCTCCATGTAGCTCCCGATTCCTCTTCCAATCGTCTTAACTCTGTGTTGTTTGATTACCCTCCCTTTTGCCATGAAAGGGATTTCCCTATAAAAACGATTCCTGACCTTGAACATCACTCGCAGATCTCCTCTTGATGTTCTCTGCGTAAAGGCGAACATTGTTATCAACGTTTATTTTTCAACACACTTGAGGTAACGCAGAACTGGTCCCATTGTCTAAAATCTCTCTGCATCCTTAAGTGTGATGCCCCGAATGGAACAGAGAAATCCAGAGTGTATTCATCCTGTGATTAAAAAAGATTCTCAAGAAAGACTCATTTTAGTCAGCACATACTCACTTTACCTGTTTCTCACTTTATACTTTGATCAATACTTCATGTCTAGGACATCTTACAGTAGCAGCTCCTCTGGGAGGCAATCATAAATTTTAGAAAGCGTGGAGAAACCATCAAGGAAGTGCCCCAGCCTGCAAAATGACACATTTGAACTCTCATTGGCAGCTATGTAGCACTGCACCTCATCTACAACGGTTCCATAAAAAGTGTCAACTGCCTGCGACCCAGTAAAAAAAAAAAACACGAGATTTTCTGTCAGCAACTCCTGCATCAGAAGTTTCTCCAAGGACATTTTGTGAACAATGCGCCCACTGTCCTTCTGAAGGCCAGCACAGTTTTTTTAGAGCTTGCCTTTTGTGGAGTCGCTCAGAGTTAAATGTATGGACTGAGTTCAAGGAGCAAATATAAATTGATGAGAATGGAACATGTCACCCAGCAACAGCGGTCAAAACAGAACATTGTTAATGTTGTAACATTATGAAAATTAATGTAAAGAGTAGGATAGGCTGCAGTAACGTGTCAATGAAATAGAAACAGTCAGTATTAATACTGGCCCAAAGAATAAGCTGAGAGAAGAGGTGGGTTTGAATGTTCGAACATGAAGCACAGCATGTGTAATTGAGAGGATGTAAAAGGAGAACAGGAGAATTTCACTATCAAGATCAAATATATTTTCATGTGGTAAAGATTGGTTCCATGTTGTATTCTATTAGCAGAATGGCAGAGGGAATTAAACAGAAAACAATGCGTGCCTTGTTTCAGACTCGAATTGGCATTTCTGCGACCACATCGCAAAGTATTAACCATTATATGGTCGCAAATCCAGAAAATTTGCTGTGGTCGTCATACACAGACCACAGCAATACTTGTTAAAGAACAGCAAAATACCACAGATGCTGGAAAGTGGAAATTAAAACAGACAATTCTGGAAATACACAGCAGGTCACGTAGCATCTGTTCAGGGCTGGAGAGGAATGTGCAATATGAAGGGGAGGATCCAGTCACCGTGGTCAATGTAGGCACCTACGACATAGCCAGGACAAGTCAGTACGAAGATCTAGGCACCAAATTAAGAAGTAGAACCTCAAAGGTAACAATCTCTGGATTATTACCTGAGCCACGTGCAAATTGGCATAGGGCAAATGAGATGAGAGAAATCAATGTATGGCTCAAAGACTGGTGTCGTAGAAGTGGTTCCTGATCGTGAGGCAATGGCACCAGTACTGGGGAAAGTGATGGCTGCACCATTGTGATTGTCTACACATGAACCGTGCTGGTGTCAGTGTTCTAGCGAGCAGCACAACCAGGGAAATAGAGAGGGTTTCAAACTAAATAGTGCTGGCAAGGGATTAAATTTAGGAAGATATGGTGAATCAAGGATTAGAGACAAGGCAAGAGAGAACATTATTGATATGGGAAATAATAAACAGACTGTTACAGAAAGGGATAGAGCATATAAATCTAAGATTAAATCAAAAGATAAGGCTAGAGGTAACAAAAATAATTTTAAAAAGATATAACAACGCTCTGTATCTGAATGCACGAAGCATTCAGAACAAAACAGATGAACTGAGAGTGCAAATAGAAATAAATGTATAAGTACGATCTAATAGCCATTACAGAGACATGGCTGCATACGATTGTAGGAAATAGGGGCAGGGATGGTCCATTCGGCCCGGCGATCTTACTAAACCATTCAAACGAATTATGGCTGATCATCCAAATCCACATCACTTTCCCCCACGATCTCCATACACCTTGACAGATAGAGTGGTAGAAAGATACAGCACCGAAACAAGCCTTCAGCCAAACGAGTCCAAGCTGACCATCTAGCACCATTTTGTACTGGTCTTACATTAATCTTATTACCCCCGCCCCGCCCCTCACATCGCCACCTTCCCTCAAATTTCCCACCACCTACTTACACTAGGAGCAACTTTTTCAATGGCCAATTTACCTATCAATCTGAATACCCTTGGCATGTGGGAGGAAATCAAAGCACCCGGAAGAAACGCATGCAGTCACAGGGAGAACTTGCAAACTCCACACAGGCAGTACCCAGAATTGAACTCGGGTCGCTGGAGCTGCGAGGCTGCGGTGCTAAACACTGTACCGCCCCAAATGTTGCTGTAGCTCAGAAATATTGAAGGAGGTGGCTATAGAGATAGTGGCTGCCTTAGTTGCTTTCTTTCAAAATTCTATTGATTCTGGAAGGGTTCCTGGAAAGTAGAATATGTAACCCCACTATTTACGAAGGGAGTGAGGGTGAAAATGGAGATCTACAGACCTGTTCGATTGATCTCAGGGAATCTGTTATAGAGGATGAGGTAACTGGACACCTGGAAAATAATAATGTGGTTGGACAGAGTCAGCATGGATTTGTAAAGGCAAATCATATTTGATAAACATGGACTTCTTTGAGGATATTTCTTGTCACATAGATCATGGAGAACAAGTGGATGTGGTGTATTTGGATTTATAGAAGGCTTTTGATGACGTGCCACACAGGAGGTCAGTAAACAAAATTTAAAAACCATGGGATTGGGGGTAATACACTGCAATGGATTGAGAATTGGTTAACAGGCAGAAAGCAGAGAGTAGGAATAAATGGATCATTCTCAGGAAGACAGGCTGTTACTCGTGGGATACCACAAGGATCAGTGCTTGGGCCACAGTTGTTTACAATCTATATAAATGACTTGAATATGGGGACTAATTGTAATATTTCCAAATTTTATGAAGACACAAAACTATGAGGGGATTTCGACGGGCGAAGTGAATGGGCAGAAACATGGTAGATGGAATATATAGAACATAGAACATAGAACATACAGCACAGAACAGGCCCTTCGGCCCACAATGTTGTGCCGATCCTTTGTCCTCTGTCAAGGACAATTTAATCTATACCCCATCATTCTCCTTTATCCATATACCTATCCAAAAGCCTTTTGAAAGTCCCTAAAGTTTCTGACTCAACAACTTCCCCGGGCAAGGCATTCCATGCCTCGACCACTCTCTGGGTAAAGAACCTTCCCCTGACATCCCCCTTATATCTCCCACCCTTCACCTTAAATTTATGACCCCTTGTAACGCTTTGCTCCACCCGGGGAAAAAGTTTCTGACTGTCTACCCTATCTATTCCCCTGATCATCTTATAAACCTCTATCATGTCACCCCTCATCCTTCTCCTTTCTAATGAGAAGAGGCCTAGAATGTTCAGCCTTTCCTCGTAAGACTTATTCTCCATTCCAGGCAACATCCTGGTAAATCCCCTCTGCACCCTCTCCAAGGCTTCCACATCCTTCCTAAAATGAGGCGACCAGAACTGCACACAGTACTCCAAATGAGGCCTTACCAAGGTCCTGTACAGCTGCATCATCACCTCACGGCTCTTAAATTCAATCCCTCTGCTAATGAACGCTAACACCCCATATGCCTTCTTCACAGCCCTATCCACTTGAGTTGCAACTTTCAATGATCTATGCACATAGACCCCAAGGTCTCTCTGCTCCTCCACATGCCCAAGAACCCTACCGTTAACCCAGTATTTTGCATTCATGTTTGTCCTTCCAAAATGGACGACCTCACACTTTTCAGGGTTAAACTCCATCTGCCACTTTTCAGCCCAGCACTGCAACCTATCCAAGTCCCTTTGCAGACGACAATAGCCCTCCTCGGTATCCACGACTCCACCAACCTTTGTATCATCTGCAAATTTACTGACCCACCCTTCGACTTCCTCATCCAAGTCGTTAATAAAAATCACAAACAGGAGAGGACCCAGAACTGATCCCTGCGGCACGCCACTGGTAACTGGGCTCCAGGCTGAGTATTTACCATCTAAGACCACTCTCTGCCTTCTATCAGTTAGCCAATTCTTAATCCAACTGGCCACATTCCCCACTATCCCATGCCTCCTGACTTTCTCCATAAGTCTACCATGGGGGACCTTATCAAATGCCTTACTAAAATCCATGTACACCACATCCACTGGTTTACCCTCATCCACTTGCTTGGTCACCTGCTCAAAGAATTCAATCAGGCTTGTGAGGCAAGACCTACCCCTCACAAAACCGTGCTGACTGTCCCGAATCAAGCCGTGTCTTTCCAGATGCTCAGAAATCCTATCCCTCAGCACCTTTTCCATCAACTTGCCTACCACCGAAGTAAGACTAACTGGCCTGTAATTCCCAGGGTTGTTCCTATTCCCTTTCTTGAACAGGGGCACAACATTTGCCACCCTCCAATCACCTGGTACCACCCCCGTCAGCAGAGAAGATGAAAAGATCATTGCCAGCGGCTCTGCAATTTCATCCCTTGCTTCCCATAACATCCTTGGATATACCCCGTCAGGCCCGGGAGACTTATCTATCTTCAAGTTATTCAGAAACCCCAACACATCTTCCCTCCTAACGAGCACTTCCTCGAGCTTACCAGTCTGTTTCACACCGTCCTCTTCAGTAATACACCCCTTCTCATTCGTAAATACCGAAGAGAAGTACTCATTAAAAACCTCACTTATCTCTTCCGGCTCAACACACAGTCTCCCGCTATTGTCCTTGACCGGACCTATGGTCCCCCTAGTCATCCTCATATTTCTGACATACGCGTAAAAGGCCTTGGGGTTTTCTTTTATCCTATCCGCCAAGCATTTTTCATGCCCTCTCTTAGCTCTCCTAATCCCTTTCTTCAGATCCTTCCTGGCCATCTTGTATCCCTCCAGAGCTATGCCTGTGCCCTTTTTCCTCAACTTTATATACGCATCCTTCTTCTTCCTAACAAGACTCTCAACCTCTCTTGTCAACCACGGTTCCCTCACATGACCATCCCTTCCCTGTCTGACAGGGACATGCTTATCAATGGCCCCTACTATCTGCTCCTTGAAAAAGTTCCACATTTCGACCGTGCCCTTCCCTGCCAGCATATGCTCCCAACTTATGCTCCTCAGTTCCTGCCTGACAGCATCATATCTACCCTTCCCCCAATTGTAAACCTTGCCCTGTTGCACATACCTATCCCTCTCCATTACCACAGTGAATGCTACAGAATTGTGATCACTATCTCCAAAGTGCTCGCCCACCAACAGCTCTATCACTTGCCCTGGTTCATTACCTAGTACCAAATCCAATATTGCCTCCCCTCTGGTCGGGCAGTCTACATACTGAGTCAGAAAAGCTTCCTGGACATACTGCACAAACACTACCCCATCCAAACTATTCGATCTAAAGAGTTGCCAATCAATATTTGGGAAGTTGAAATCCCCCATAATTACTACCCTGTGACTTCTGCTCCTTTCCAAAATCTGTTTCCCAATCTGCTCTTCCACCTCCCTGCTGCTATTGGGGGGCCTATAGAAAACTCCCATCAAGGTGACTGCTCCTTTCCTGTTCCTGACCTCAACCCACAGTGCCTCAGTCGGCAGATCCTCCTCGAAAATTCTTTCAGCAGTTGTTACACTATTTCTAACTAACAATGCCACCCCCCCACCTCTTTTACCACCATTCCTAATCTTATGAAAACATCTATAACCAGGTACCTCCAAAAACCATTCCTCCCCCTCACCTATCCACGTTTCAGTGATGGCCACAACATCGTAGTCCCAAGTGCCCATCCACGCCTTCAATTCACTCACCTTATTCCTGATGCTTCTTGCGTTGAAGTATACGCACTTTAACCCTTCTCCGTGCCCATCTGTCCTCTGCGACAGTGCTACCTTCCCCAATACCTCACTACACTCTTTGTCTTTCTGAGTGGACCCACTGGTCCCTGGATTACAAGTCCGGTTCCCATCCCCCTCCCAAACTAGTTTAAACCCTCCCGAACAGTACTAGCAAACCTCCCTCCCAGGATATTGGTGCCCCTCTGGTTCAGATGCAGCCCGTCCTGTTTGAACAGGTCCCATCTTCCCCAGAATGCAGTCCAATTATCCAAGAACTGGAAGCCCTCCCTCCTACAACATTCCTGCAGCCACGTGTTCAGCTGTGCTCTCTCCCTATTCCTAGCCTCACTATCACGTGGCGCCGGCAACAAACCAGAGATAACAACTCTGTCCGTCCGAGCTTTCAGCTTCCAGCCTAACTCCCTAAACTCACTTCTAACATCTGTGAATATAATGTGAAATGATCCACTTTGGTTAACAAATAACAGAAAGGCAGAGTATTTCATAAATAGTGAGTGTTTGGGAAGTGGTTCTGTCCAAATAGACATGGGTGGCCTTGTTCAGTAGTCATTAAAACTAGTATGCAGGTGCAGCAAGCAATTAAGAAGGCATGTGGTATGTTGACCTTCATTGCAAGGGGCTTTTAGTGCAGGAGTCAAGATGTCTTGCTTCAATTGCATGAAGCCTTGGTGAGACCGCACCTGGAGTATTGTGTACAGTTTTGGTCGCCTTTTCAAAGGAATGATATATTTGCCATAGTGGGAGTGCAACGGAGGTTCACCAGACTAATCCCAGCGATGGTGGTATAGTCTTATAATGATAGATTGCAGAAATCTGTCCTCCATGCTCCAGAGCTGCGAAGAATGAGAGGTGCTCTCATTGAAACTTACACAATTCTTCCACGGCATGACACGGTCGATGCGGATAGGATGTTTCCTCTGGCTGGTGAGGCGAGAACAGTCTCAGAGGAAGGGGAATCCCATTTAAGACTGGGTGAGGAGAAACCTCTTTACTCAGATGCAGGTGAATCTGTGACATTCTCAAACCCAGGGGGCTGCGAATCTCAAACAGTGATTATGTTCAAGACGGAACATTATGCTTTTATTCCTGGAGAAATATGGACACTTCTGATGGAACGCAGTTCAGGAAATGCGTCATTTCTTTTCCACAAGCTTTTGAGGCTGCCTCACACAACGCTGGCAGCAGTGGGATTCGAACCTACGCCCCTAATGGGACTGGCGCCTAAATCCAGCACCTTAGACCACTCAGCCATGCTCCCACATGAACGCAAGTTTTGCGAGTTGGTTGACAGTTTAAAGTAGTGGGAAGACGAATCCATTGACCTCTGCACACATTGTTTTGAATTTAACCCTCATCGTTACTGTATTGCAGGATAGCTGTGTTTTACATTTTTCCAACACGTGAAAGAATCTTGCATCCGAGTCTCATTATTCTGCAAACTATAATGGGGGCGGGGTGGTGGGCTGTACTTGGGTATTGGTTATATTGCTGTCTTACTCTGTTTGCTCAAAGCTGCAAAGTCCTCATAATTGGATGTGTCACAGTTTTGCAGCCCCTCTCTCCAAGGCTCATCCGGAACTTGGCCTCAGAGCACAGTTTAACAGTGGAGCTGAGCCACTGCGGCCTGTTGTGCCTCCACAGGCAGATCGCTTGCGTTCGAGGATCAGATGCGGGCCTGTGTGATGGAAATTGCAGGGAAAAGGAGGGGTACCAGGCAGGTTCAACGGGGAGAGGAGCAATTTCCTTCACTACTTCAGTGGTCCCTTCAAAGACCTTGTGTTCATAAATTGAATGAAAATTTTTCGGTTCACACAGTGCAATCTTCCAGTTTCTCAGACATTTGACGAAGGGTCACTGAAACTGAACAAGAAACTTTCTGACACCCTCCAGCCCCAGACACTGTGTGACATCCTCGGGGCCTAGACATTCGTGCCCATTCTAGGAGCTCAGACACTGCTTCACAGTCTCGTGGCCCATAAATCTTGATCACATCCTCTGAGCCAAGGCGCAGTGTCACATCCTCGCCGACCAATATTACTTTACATCCTTGTATTCCAGAAACCATTTCACACCTCTGTGTCCAGACGCTACTTCACATCCTCGGTGCTCAGAAATTGCTTCATTTCCTCGGGACCGGGGCACCGTGATAGATTCAGCCCGCTTTATGAGGCTTAAAACAAGGATAACGTTCCAAGCATCCCTGAGGCTGTTTCAATGCGAGAAGTATAACTGGTAAGGCAGACGAACTTAGAGATTGGATTAGTACTTGGAAATATGATGTTGTTGCGATTACAGAGACATTGTTGAGGGAAGGGCAGGATTGGCAGCTAAATGTTCCATGCTTTAGAAGCTGCAGGCGGGATAGAGGGGGGTGTAAATGGTGTGGGGGAGTTGCATTACTGGTTAAGGAGAATATCACAGCTGTCCTGCGGGAGGACACCTCAGAGGGGTCATGTAGCGAGGCAATATGGGTGGAGCTCAGGAATAGGAAGGGTGCAGTCACGATGTTAAGGGTTTACTACAGGCCTCCCAACAGACAGCGGGAGGTAGAGGAGCAGATATGTAGACAGATTTTGGAAAGATGTAAATGTAACAGGGTCATCGTGGTGGGTGATTTTAACTTCCCCGATATTGACTGGGACTCACTTCGTGCTCGGGGCTTGGATGGGGCAGAATTTGTGAGGAGCATCCAGGAGAGCTTCTTGAAACAGTATGTAGATAGTCCAACCACGGATGGGGCCGTACTGGACCTGGTATTGGGGAATGAGCCCGGCCAGGTGATCGAGGTTTCAGTGGGGGAGCATTAACAGGAGCAGTGACCATAATTCCATAAGTTTAAGGTACTTGTGGATAAGGATAAGAGTAGTCCTCGGGTGAAGGTGCTAAATTGGGGGAAGGCTAATTATAACAATATTAGGCAGGAACTGAAGAATTTAGATGGGGGGCGGCTGTTTGAGGGTAAATCAACATCTGACATGTGGGAGTCTTTCAAACGTCAGTTGATTAGAATCCAGGACCAGCATGTTCCTGTGAGGAAGAAAGACAAGTTTGGCAAGTTTCGGGAAGCTTGGATAACACGGGATATTGTGAGCCGAGTCGAAAAGAAATAGGAAGCATTCGTAAGGGCTGGAAGGCTCGGAACGGATGAAGCACTTGAGGAATATAACGACAGTAGGAAGGAACTGAAGCAAGGAGTTAGGAGGGCTAAAAGGGATCATGAAAAGTCATTGGCAAACAGGATTAAGGAAAATCCCAAGGCTTTTTATACATATATAAAGAGCAGGAGGGTAACCAGGGAAAGTGTTGCCCCACTCAAGGACAGAGATGGGAATCTATGGTGGAGCCAGAGGAAATTGGCGAGATAAAATGAGTACTTTGCATCAGTATTTACCAAGGAGAAGGACTTGGTGGATGATGAGCATAGGGAAGGGAGTGCAGATAGTCTAAGTCATCTCATTATCAAAAAGCAGGAGGTGTTGGGTGTCTTGCAAAGAATTAAGGTAGATAAGTCCCCAGGGCCTTATGGGAACTACTCCAGAATACTGAGGGAGGCAAGGGAAGAAATTGTTGGGGCCTTGACAGAAACCTTTGCATTCTCATTGGCGACAGCTAAGGTCCCAGAGGACTGCAGAATAGCCAATGTTGTTCCTTTGATTAAAGAATGGTGGCAAGGATAATCCATGAGCCTTATGTCAGTGGCAGGGAAACTATTAGAGTGTCTTCGGGACAGGAGTTACTCCCATTTGGAAACAAACGAACTTATTAGCGAGAGACAACATGGTTTTGCGAAGGGGAGGTCGAGCCTTTCGAATTTGATTGATTTTTTTGTGGAAGTGACGAAGATTATTGATAAGGGATGGGCAGTGGGTGTTGTCTAGAAGGACTTTAGTAAAGCCTATGACAAGGTCCCGCATGGCAGACTGGTGCAAAAGGTGAAGCCACACGGGATCAGAGGTGGGCTGGCAAGATGGATACAGAACAGGCTCGGTCACAGAAGACGGAGGGTAACAGTGGATGGGTGTTTTTCGGAATGGAGGGATGCGACTAGAGGTATTCCCCACCGATCAGTGCTGGGACCTTTGCTGTTTGTAGCATTTATAAATGATTTTGAGGTAAATGTAGCTGGTCTGATTAGTAAGTTTGCGGATGACACAAAGGTTTGTGGAGTTGCGGATAATGATCCAGATTGTCAGAGCATATAGCAGGATATAAATCGGTTGGAGACTTGGGCAGAGAAATGGCAGATGGAGTTTAATCCGGACAAATGTGAGGTAAAGAATTTTGGAAGGTCTAATGCAGTTGGGAGGTATACAGTAAATGGTAGAACCCTTTGGAGTATTGACAGGCAGAGAGATCTGGGCGTACAGGTCTACAGGTATTGAAAGTGGCAACGCAGGTGTATAAGGTAGTCAAGAAGGCATACGGCATGCTTGTCTTCATCTGTCTGGGCATACAGTATCAAAATTGGCAAGTCGTGTTGCAGCTGTACAGAACCTGAGTTAGGCCACACTTTGAATATTGCGTGCAATTCTGGTTGCCTCACTACCAGAAGGACGTGGAGGCTTTGGAGAGGGTACAGAGGAGGCTTACCAGGATGTTGCCTGGTCTGGAGGGCATTAGCTATGAGGAGAGGTTGGAAAAACTCGGATTGATTTCACTGGAGCGACGGAGGTGGAGGGACGGCATGATAGAGGTATACAAAGTTATGAGCGGCATGGACAGAGTGGATAGTCAGAAGCTTTTTCCCAGGGTGGAAGAGTCAGTTACTAGGGGACATAGGTTTAAGGTGCAAGGGGCAAAGTTTAGAGGGGTTGTGCGAGGCAAGTTTTTAACCAGTGTGTGGTGCGTGCCTGGAACTTGCTGCCAGGGGAGGTGGTGGAAGCAGATACGATAGCGACGTTTAAGAGACATCTTGACAAATATATGAATAGGAAGGGAATAGAGGGATATAGGGCCCGGAAGTGCAGAAGGTGTTAGGTTCGGCCGGAATCAAGATCGACGCAGGCTTGGAGGGCCGAAAGGCCTGTTCCTGTGCTGTACTGTTCCTTGTTCTTTGTACTTTGTTGTTTGTTGTACAAATCACTTCTGCTGATTATCACCGCCAACAAAGAACCAGGAACTGGGATCAGAGCTATCCTTTCAAATATGATTGTCTTGTCCACCACATCCGCTTGCCATCCCTCTTGTCGGAGAGAAAGGGTCCATCTACAACATATCGTTCGACCCCCGGACTCCTCTGGCACAGCTATCCCAGCTGTGGAATATTCACCCCCCACCTCAGCTCCCCACCCACGCCCCCCATCCCCCTACCTTCCCCCCACCCCCCGACTCGCAGGCAGTAAAAGGAGCCCCGGCTCGTATAATTCATCCAGTAACACCCCTGTCAGCTCCTCTCTCTGCCCCACGACCTGATCCAACATTCGCAAGAAAGAACAACAAGTAAACGTTTCAGAATTCTTTAATGGAGAACTGTATGATGCCACTTCAGTCAAATAGCTTCGTTATTGGTAGGGGAGTAACTGGGCGGGGTTGGGGGGTGCGGCTTGTTGCAGAAGAGGTGCTGTTCAGATCTTCAATGGTACTTGAACAATGTGCGTTATGTGAAGGAGGAGCCAGTTTTATGCACAAGAAGCTCCCATGAGCTCATCATTCAGCTTTCTGATTTGCTGCCGGTATTTTGTTTTCCTGACAGTGGAATGGGGATTTTTCTTTTTGGGGCATTTGTTCTGTGCTGGTGTCGACATTGCTAGCAAGGCCGATCAATTATTGCCCATCGCTAATTGCCAATGAGAAAATGTTGGTGAGCCGCCTTCTTGAACTGCTGCAGTCCACACAAGGTAGGTACACTCACAGTGCTGTTCGGGAGTTAGTTCCAAGATTTGCACCCAGTGTACTAGTTATTCCATTCACCAGCTCGGTTTTTGTGAAGCCTGTCCCAGTGGAACAGCTTCCTCTTTCCTCAGTACTGGTGGCAGTGGCCCAGGAAGTGAAACCCCTGCCTCTCACGCCATTGTTTCACAGCCACATTTATCCTTGTAATCTGCTTCTCCTTGTGCCAATTGGCGGGCTGGTGAGGCTGGGGCTCAGATAAAAATGTCCAAACTGCCCGAGTTTGATATATTTTTATTCAACACGGGGATTAAGGGGATCAATAAATACGAATCTTAGATAAACAACTGAAATCAGGTTACAGTGAAATGTGAATTTTTGACCTCTGCTTTCTACGTCCAGTGCTCTCACCTGCAAGCTATGAAAAACCTGCCCTGCAAAATCCTATTGTAATGCTTAATGTTTTTAATAAGAAGGTGCAGACCAAACACACCTTCACAATCCTTCATCACCAAGCAATCCAAGAATAACACATTACAAAAGGAGGCCATTCAGCCCATTCATTCTGTCCTAGCTCTTTGGAGCAGATTTCCAATTTCTCCCACCAGCCCCCTTGCTCTTTCCCCATAGACCTGCAAATGTTTCCTTTTCACTATTTACCCAGTTCCCTTTAGAAGCTTGCTGTTCGAATCAACAATTCAGGAGAAGGTTCTTCCCCAGAGATTGCTGAGAATGTGGAACTCACTAACACAGGGAGTGGTTGAGGTGAATAGTACCGATAGATTTTAGGGGAAGATGGATAAACAAAAGAAGGGGAAGATAATAGATGGATATGCTGATGGGGTGAAATGGACAGGAGTGGGAGGAGGCTCGTATGGGGCATTAACACCAGCACGGACCAGATGGGCCAAATGGCCTGTTTCTGTGTAATGGAGGGTTGTGACTTGTGGTGTTCCGCAGGGATCAGTGCTGGGACCTTTGCTGCTTGTAGTATACATAAATGATTTGGAGGAAAATGTAGCTGGTCTGATTAGTAAGTTTGTGGACGACACAAAGGTTGGTGGAGTTGCAGATAATGAAGAGGAATGTCAGAGGATACAGCAGGATATAGATTGGTTGGAGACTTGGGCGGAGAAATGGCAGATGGAGTTGAATCCGGACAAAGATAGGGTGGATAGTGAGAGTCTTTTTCCTCGGATGATGATGGCAAACACGAGGGGACATAGCTTTAAGTTGAGGGGTGAAAGATATAGGACAGATGTCAGAGGTAGTTTCTTTACGCAGAGAGTAGTAGGGGCGTGGAACGCCCTGCCTGCAACAGTAGTAGACTCGCCAACTTTAAGGGCATTTAAGTGGTCATTGGATAGACATATGGATGAAAATGGAATAGTGTAGGTCAGATGATCGGCGCAACATCGAGGGCCGAAGGGCCTGTACTGCGCTGTAATGTTCGAATCTAATCTAAAATGTGAGGTAATGCGGTTTGAAAGGTCGAATGCAGGTGGGAGGTAGAAAGTAAATGGCAGAACCCTTAGGAGTATTGACAGGCAGAGAGATCCGGGCGGACAGGTCCACAGGTCACTGAAAGTGGCAACGCAGGTGGATAAGGTAGTCAAGAAGGCATACGGCAAGCTTGCCTTCATCTGTCTGGGCACACAGCATAAAAATGGGCCAGTCATGTTGCAGCTGTACAGAACTTTAGTTAGGCCATACTTAGAAAATTGCGTGCAAATCTGGTCGCCACACTACAAGAAGGACGTGGAGGCATTGGAGAGGGTACAGAGGAGGTTTATCAGGATGTTGCCGGGTTTGGAGGGCATTAGCTATGAGGAGAGTTTGGAATAACTCAGATTGTTTTCAATGGAACGAGCGAGGTGGAGGGGCGACATGATAGAGGTTTACAAAGTTATGAGCGGCATGGACAGAGTGGATAGTCAGAAGCTTTTTCCCAGGGTGGAAGCGTCAGTTACTAGGGGACATAGGTTTAAGTTGCGAGGGGCAAAGTTTAGAGGGGATGTGCGAGGCAAGTTTTTTACACAGAGGGTGGTGCGTGCCTGGAGCTTGCTGCCAGGAGGTGGAAGCAGATACGATAGCGATGTTTAAGAGACATCTTGACAAATAGATGAATAGGAAGGGAATAGAGGGATATGGGCCCCGGAAGTGCAGAAGGTGTTAGTTTCGGCAGGCATCAAGATCGGCGCAGGCTTGGAGGGCCGAATGGCCTGTTCCTGTCCTGTACTGTTCTTTGTTCTTTGTTCTTTGAATCTGCTTCCACCAGCCATTCAGGCAGCGCATTCCAGATCACAACAACTAACAGTGTTAAAAAATTAAATCCTCAGCTCCTTTCTCACTGTCTCTTTGGCCAATTATTGCCAAGAGCTGGAAGTTGAGAGTAGAATAAATAAAATGTTTCCGCCAGCACGGACATGATGGGCAGAATGGCCTCCTACTGTGCAAAAATGTTTGTATGTTTCTGTCTTCAATCTTGTCCTCTGGTTTCAGAGAGCAGGGGAAGGTAAGAGAGAGAGCAGATCGTAACAGATGGAGAAATTGAGGGACAGAGAGCCTCTTTCTCCCACGTTGGCCTTGGAGCTATTTAGAAAATAAAAAGGAATGATCTATTTTTTGAAGGTAAACTTAAAACCGAAACAAAATGCTTTCAAGACCCAGTGGTTACTTGAACTCACAGCCTCTCATTTCCAAGACCAGCTCTAAACCCTGAGTTATGGAGCCACCTGCGCCCCAGTACTGGAAATTCCCCAGTTAGTGCTGCATGTTTGAAAAATCATGAGCATGTCAATTAAGCAAAGATTGGCACAGAATCACGTAGTTTTTGCAGCACAGTTGGAGGCCATTCCACCCATCGTGTCTTTGACGGCTCCGAACGACCAATTAACCTAGTGCCACTGCCCCAACTTCTCCCCATAACACTGCACCTTCTTCCATTTCGCAAAACAATCAAATTAACTCTTGATTGCCTCAATTGAACCTGCCTCCACCACACTGCAGGGCAGAGCATTGTGGAGATACGAGAATAACAGACCCACCCGGTCTCTCTCCCTGTGTAGATACTAAAATAACAGACCCATTCAGAGAACTTCCCTGTGGAGATACAATAATAACAGACCCACTCAGTCACTCTCCCTGTGGAGATACTATATTAGTAGACCCATCCAGTGATTCTCCCTGTGTAGATAATAAAATAACAGACCCATTCAGCGAATTTCTCTGTGGAGATACTGTAATAACAGACCCACCCAGTCACTCTCCCTGTGTAGATACTTAAATAACCGACCCACTCAATTACGCTCCCTGTGCAGACACGATAATAACAGGGCCACTCAGTGACTCTCGCTGTTGAGATACGATAAAAACAGACCCACTCATGACTCTCACCGCACGGATGTTATAATAATAGCCCCACTCAGTCACTCTCACTGTGAAAATACTATAATAACAGACCCACTTAGTCACACTCCCAGGGGAAATAATGTAATTGCAAACACACTCAGTGACTCTCACCGTAGCGATACTATAATAACATATCCAATCTTTGACTCTCCCCATGCAGATTTTATAATTACAGACTCACTCACTGGCTCTCTCTGTGGAGATATTATAATAACAGATCCACTCAGTCACTCCCATTGTCTAGATACTAACAGAGCCATTCAGTCACGCTCCCTGCGAAGAACCTGGAATAACAGAACCACGCATTAACTCTCACTGTGGAGATACTGTAATAACAGACGCACTCGGTGAATCCCCTCGTGGAGACCCCATAATAAGAGACCGTCTAAGTCACTATCCCTTTGGAGATAATATCATAACAGACTCACCCAGTGACTCTCCCTGAGGGGATACTATAATAATACACCGACTCAGTCATGCTCGCAGTGGAGATACAAAAGTAACAGACTAATTCAGTGACTCTCCCTCTGGAGATAATGTAATAAACGACCCACTCAGTGACTCTCACTGTGGACATCCTGGAATAACAGATCCACTCAGTCACTCTCCCTGTGAATATACTATAATAACAGACCATCTCGGTGACTCTCCCCGTGGAGGTGCTATAAGAATAGGCCCATACAGTGAGTCCCAACATGGAGATACTATAACAACAGAGCGATTCAGTGGTTCTCCCTGCGGAGATGCTATACTAACAGACCCACTCAGTGACCCTCACTATGGAGGCACGAGAAGAGCAGACTGACCCAGTGAGCACCGCAGCCTCACAGCTCCAGGGACCCGGGTTCGATTCTGGGTACTGCCTGTGCAGTGCTTGCATTTTCTCCCCGTGACCGCGTGTGATGTCATCGGGTTCTCTGGTTTCCTCCCACAGCTAAAGACTTGGAGGTTGATAGGTAAATTGGCCGTTGTAAATTGCCCCTAGTGTAGGTAGGTGGTAGGGAATATGGGATTACTGTTGGGTTAGTATAAATGGGTGGTTGTTGGTCGGCACGGATTCGGTGGGCCGAAGAGCCTGCTTCAGTGCTGTATCTCTAAATAAATAAATAGATACATAAATAATAAACCGAATCTGTGGCTCTCCCTGTGGAGCTACGACAATAACGGACCGAATCTACCGGTAGAGGAATTATAATAACAGACCCACTCAGTCACTCTCCCTGTGGAGATACTGTAATAACAGACGCAACCAATCAATCTCCCTGTCGGGATATTATAATAACAGACCCACTCACTCACACCTCTTGTGGAGAACAAAGAACAAAGAACAAAGAGAATTACAGAACAGGAACAGGCCCTTCGGCCCTCCAAGCCTGCGCCGATCCAGATCCTCTATCTAAACATGTCGTCTATTTTCTATGGGTCTGTATTTCTTTGCTTCCTGCCCATTCATGTATCTTTCTAGATACATCTTAAAATATGCTATCGTGCCCGCATCTACCACCTCTGCTGGCAACGCGTTCCAGGCACCCACCACCCTCTGCGTAAAAAACTTTCCACGCATATCCCCCTAAACGTTTCCCCTCTCACTTTGAACTCGTGACCCCCAGTAATTGAATCCCCCACTCTGGGAAAAAGCTTCTTGCTATCCACCCTGTCTATACCTCTCATGATTTTGTACACCTCAATCAGGTCTCCCCTCAACCTCCGTCTTTCTAATGAAAATAATCCTAATCTGCTCAACCTCTCTTCATAGCTAGCGCCCTCCATACCAGGCAACATCCTGGTGAACCTCCTCTGCACCCTCTCCAAAGCATCTTCATCCTTTTGGTCATGTAACTTGACAATGTAATGTAACAATGATAACAGAACCACGAAGTCAGTCTCTCTGTGGAAAAACTAAAACATCAGACCCACTCAGTGACACTCCCTGTGGAGGTACTATCATAACAGACCCATTCAGTCAGTCTCCTTATGTAAATAATACAGTAACAGACCCAGTCAGTCACGATCCCTGTGGAGATACTGTAATAACAGGCCCAATCTAACTCTCCCTTTGGAGAGTTACTCTGTCCATAGCCCATTGGAGATTTTATAATAACAGACACACGCAGTCGCTATCCCTGTGGAGATACTATAACAATAGATCCACTCAGCGACTCTCCCTGTGGAGATACTATAATACCAGATCCACTCAGTAATTCTCCCTGTGGAGATACTATAATAACAGACCCCTCAGTGATTCTCCCTGTGGAGATGCTATAATAATAGACCCACTCAGCGACTCTCCCTGTGGAGATACTATAATGACAAACCCTCTCAATCAGTCTCCATTTAGAGATACTATAATGACAAACCCTCTCAATCAGTCTCCATTTAGAGATACTATAAAAAACGGACACCCTCAGTCACTACCCTTGTAGAGATACAATAATAACAGACCCACTCAGTGATTCTGCTTGTGGAGATACTATAATAACAGACCCAATCAGTGACTCGAACTTTGGGGAAACTATGAAAACAGACTCACGCAGTCACTTTCCCTGTGGAGATACGATAATAGCAGAGTCACTCCGTCACTCTACCTGGAGAGTTACTACAATAACAAACACACTCAGTGATTCTCCAGGTGCAGATATTATAATAACAGACCCAGTCAGTGTGTCTACCAGTAGAAATAGTATATAACAGACCCACTCAGCCACTATCCCTGTGTCGATAGTCTAATAACAGACCAATTCAGTCATTCTCTCTGTGCAGAATCCTATCAGAACAGACCCACTAAGTGACTGTCTCTGTGGAGATAATATAAGAACAGTCTCAGTCAGTGTGTCTCCCAGTAGAGATAATATAATAACGTACCCACTCCGTCACTATCTCTGTGGAGCTATTATAATAACAGACTCACTCAGTCACTCTTCCTGTAGAGATACCATAGTAACAGACCCACTCAGTGATTCTCCCGGTGGAGATATTATAATAATAGACCCAGTCAGTATGTCTGGTCCCCCATGGTAGGCTGAAAGAGAAAGTGAAGTCGCATGGGGTCCAGGGTGTACTAGCTAGATGGATAAAGAACTGGCTGGGCAACAGGAGACAGAGAGTAGCAGTGGAAGTGAGTTTCTCAAAATGGAGACGTGTGACCAGTGGTGTTCCACAGGGATCCGTGCTGGGACCACTGTTGTTTGTGATATACATAAATGATTTGGAGGAAAGTATAGGTGGTCTGATTAGCAAGTTTGCAGAACACACTAGGATTGGTGGAGTAGCAGATCGTGAAGGGGACTGTCAGAGAATACAGCAGAATATAGATAGATTGGAGAGTTGGGCAGAGAAATGGCAGATGGAGTTCAATCAGGGCAAATGCGAGGTGATGCATTTCGGAAGATCCAATTCAAAAGTGAATTATACAGTAAATGGAAAAGTCCTGGGGAAAATTGATGTCCAGAGAGATTTGGGTGTTCAGGTCCATTGTTCCCTGAAGTTGGCAACGCAGGTCAATAGAGTGGTCAAGAAGGCATACGGCAAGCTTTCCTTCATCGGACGGAGTATTGAGTACAAGGGTTGGCAGGTCATGTTACAGTTGTATAAGACTTTGGTTCGGCCACATTTGGAATACTGCGTGCAGTTCTGGTCGCCACATTACCAAAAGGATGTAGATGCTTTGGAGTTGGTGCAGAGGAGGTTCACCAGGATGTTGCCTGGTATGGAGGGCGCTAGCTATGAATAGAGGTTGAGCAGATTAGGATTAGGAGGTGGTAGACGCGGGCACGACAGAGTCTTTTAAGCTGTATCAATACAGATACATGAATGGGCAGGAAGCAAAGAGATACAGACCCTTACAAAAGAGACGACATGTTTAGATAGAAGATCTGGATCGGCGCAGGCGCGGAGGGCCGAAGGGCCTGTTCCTGTGCTGTAATTTTCTTTGTTCTTTGTTCTTTGTCTCCCAGCAGAGACAATATAATAACAGGCCCACTCAGGCACGATCTCTCTGAAGATAATGTAATAATAGACCCACTCTGTCTCCGTGGAGATAATGTAATAACAGTGCCGCTCTGCTCACATCCCTGTGGATGTACTATAATAACAGACCCACACAGTGATTCTCCCTGTGGAGATGCTAGAAAAACAGATTCACTCAGCCACTCTCCCTTTGGAGAAATTATAACAACAGAACCACTGAGTGACTCTCCCTGTGGAGATACTACAATACGTGGGCCCACTCAGTCCGTCTAACTGTGGACATACTGCAATAAAAGAGAACTCAATTGCACTCCCCCTGGAGCTTTGACAATACCAGTCCCACTCAGTGACTCTCCCTGCTGAGATACTATGCTAACAGACCCTCTCGGTGACCCTACCTGTGGAGATACTATTATAACAGACCCACTCGCATAGTTGAATGATTTTACATATCGACATTGATACCGCTCTCCTTGGTTGCACCAGTCACCTGAAAAGTTTCAACGTTGTCCTTTGTGATGATTTGATTGGTGGACAGCTGTTGATAATCTCTGTAAAAGTAGAAGGTTTTATCGCGACTATCCCTATTCAGGGTGCAGGTAATGGTGACTGTCACTCCAACAGCATACACCCGAGGCGGTTGATCAAGAGATATCACTGGTGTTGTTAGCGGATCTGTGGCAAAATAAATGGAGAGCACAATTAGAAATTGACGAGCGGGATTTCATGTGCAGTGGCAGATTGATAACTCAATACTGATTGCTCTGTGTTGAAGGGAAGTGTTACCCTCCAGGACACAGATCACAGAAAATAGAGATTTCGGAATTTGATTAAAATATGAAAGTAAAATGTATTTTCCATAGCGCCTTTCAGTAACTCAGGATGTGCCAAAACGTATCACAGCCAATGACGTAGATCTGAACAGCAGTCACTGCTGCAATTTAGGAACTAAAGATGATAGGCAAAGACATTTATAGACCTGAAAGCAGAAATAATTTAGAAATGCAGTGTAAATATCCACAATAAATGAAGAGGGAGAATGAAATATTATATTGAAATTCAAGGAGGCTGGCATATGAAGGTGTTGAAGTTATGCTCTCGTTTTATGTGGCTGTGTTTAGACCACAATCAATGCTGGGCGCAACAGCTCAGGGATGACATACTGTCCATTTATCAGGTGCAGCGCAGATTCACCAGAATGATACACTCGTTAAATTAGGAGAACATACAGAAGAGCCATGCATGATCTTGTTCAGTTGTCTGAGAGAAATGAAATATTTTATGTGCATTCTTTCTAGGTGTGGCGTGGCTGCAAGGCCAGCATTTGTTGCCCATCACTAAATGCCCTTGTACTGAATGTCTTGCTGAGCCATTTAAGAGGGCAGATAATGGTCAACCATATTCGAGTCATCTGCAGCCCAGACCAGGTAAGGGCGGCAGATATCCTTCGAGAGAGGACACGAGAAACCAGATAGGCTTTTACAGCAACCGATGACAGTTTCCTGGCATTATTACAGATACTAGATTCTAATTCACGATTTATTTTAATTAATTCATTTTCAATTAAACCAACTGTCTTGTGAACGTGAAACCCCAGGGCATTAGCATTGATCTCTGGATTACTAGCTCCGGGAATTAACACTACACCTAACTCTCCCCTACCATCTCGGCGGACAGAAACTGTCCCGTCTGGTGTCAGAGTCCAAAACAAAGGTCCAATAATCTCAATATTCGAGCTTCGCCGTTCAGGAGTGATGTCAGGAAGCTAACTTCACAGGTGGAGTAGTTTAAGTCTGGCACTCCGTCCTTCAAAACACTTTCCAGACTAAATTAATTAAAATATTAATTTTGAGGATGATATTTTGTTGTTAAGCAAGGGGATAAAAGCAAAGGAAGCAAGGCGAGCAAATGGAGAGAAGATAAACATCAGTCATGTCGGACCTGAAGGGCTGAACCAGCAAGAGGTGTTGGATGACCTCTTAAATTCCGATGCCACATTTTAGGCATTGGGTGGCGAACAGAGAGCAATCTAGAAGTATTGAAAATATTCAACAGAATATTGGTCTGGGACCACCTGAAGTGTTGTGTGTTGTATTGTAACCCTCAATAGAGAACGGAAATGGATGAAAGGTCGGAAAATAACCACATTTCCTCTCGTGTCTTGCCAATGACAGCTGCTGAGATGCAAAACTGCATCACCACTATCAACGTCATAACACGATGAGACACCGACACAGAAATTAAATGTTATAAAAGAAACTGAATAATTTAATGGTACAGGACCATGATTACTGCTTGTCAGTATTTTAGAGAGACACATTGACACTAACCTTACGAAGCACTCCACCAAATCCCTCCCCAGCAAAAAAAAACTAAAAAGGAAAAACTGAAGTTATTAAACGAACATTACTTTTCATAGGATCATGAAATGATATATCACAGAATAAAGGTTGTTCGGCCCATCGTGCTTGCACTGCCTCTTTGGTAGAGCTGTGTAATCAATGTTATTTCCCTGATTTTTCGCCATATCCCTGTATTTAACTGTTCACATTCTTATCTAATTATATATTGAATGTTAAATTTGAATCTGCTTCCACCTCTATTTCAAGAAGTACATTCCGGATCACAATAACACGATGCATTAAAAAATGGCATCATGCCGTGTCTTGTTCCTTTGCCAGTCAAGTTAAATTTGTGTCCTCTGGTTACTAGCTCTTCGGCCATTGGGAACTTTTTGCCTCGCCATTCCATCAACAACTTGAATGATTTTGAACACCTCTATCAAATCTCCTCTTAGATTTCTCTGTCTTAAGGCGATCAATCACAGCCTCGCCAGTCACTCCGCATAATTGAGGGTAAAGACTCGGAATATAGTCAACATTTGGAACCAGGTCTTTCAGGAGTAAAGTGGAGAAACACTTCTACACGAACAGGCTGTTAGAATTATAAAACTCTCTTCTGCAAACAGAAATTGATGCAAGGTTAATTGCAAATTTTAAATCTGACATTGATAGATTTTTGTGAATTAAATATATTTCGGGATCAGAGGCAAGAGTGAAGATGTTGTGTTCGAGCAGAAATCAGCCATAATCTCATTCAATGATAAAACAAGCTCGAAGGGTCAAATGGCCTCTTCCTGTCCCTACGTTCCTATGACTAGATGTATGAGAGTGACTATAGATCTTTATATCTGGAGGACTAGAATCCAAGGAGGTCGAAGTAAAGCTTCAGTTGTAGAAAGCCCTCGTCAGACCACACCTGGAGTTGGAGTCATAGTCATAGTCATCGAGTTATACAGCACAGAAGCAGGCCCTTCGGCCCATCGTATCTGTGCAAGCCATACAGCGCCCAACTATCCTAATCCCATATTCCTGCACTTGGCCCGTAGCCCTGTATGCTATGGCATTTCAAGTGCTCATCAAAATACTTCTTAAATGTTGTGAGGGTTCCTGCCTCCACCACCTCTTCAGGTAGTGCGTTCCAGATTCCATTCGCTGGGTGAAAAAATGTTTCCTCAAATCTCCTCTAAACCTCCTGCCTCTTACCCTAAATCTATGTCCCCTGGCTCTTGACCCTTCTTAAACAAAGGAACAACATTGGTTATTCTCCAGTCCTCTGGGAGTTCACCTGTTGCCGATGAGGATACAAAGATGTCTGTCGAGGCCCCAACAATTTCTTCCCTTGCCTCCGTCAGTATTCTGGGGTACAGCCCATCAGGTCCTGGGGACTTATCTACCTTAATGTCTTTCAAGACGCCCAACACCTCCTCCTTTTTGAAGCGACATGACCCAGACTATCTGAACTCCCTTCCCTCGACTCATCATGAACCAAGTCCTTCCCTTTGGTGAATACTGATGCAAATTACTCATTTAGTACCTCGCCCATTTCCTCTGGCTCCACACATAGGATCCCTCCTCTGTCCTTGAGTGGGCCATCCCTTTCCCTGGTAACCCTCTTGCTCTTTGTATACGTTTAAAAAGCCTTGGGATTTTCCTTAATCCTGTTTGCCAATAACATTTCATCACCCCTATTAGCCCTCCCGAATCCTTGCTCAAGTTGCTTCCTACTGTCTTTATATTCCTCAAGGGCTTCGCCTGTTCTCAGTCTTGTAGCCCTTACGAATGCTTCCTTTTCCTTTTTGACTCGGCTCACAATATCCGCGTTATCCAAGGCTCCTGAAACTTGCCAAACTTATAATTCTTCCTCACAGGAACATGCTGGTCCTGGATACTAATCAACTAACGTTTGAAAGACTCCCACATGTCAGATGTTGATTTACCCTCAAATAGCCGCCCCAATCTAAATTCTTCAGTTCCTGCTTAATATTGTTATAATTAGCCTTCCCCCAATTTAGCACCTTCACCCGAAGACCACTCTTATCCTAATCCACATGTACCTTAAAACTTATGGAATTATGGTCACTGTTTCCGAAATGCACCCCTACTGAAACTTCGACCACCTGGCCGGGCTCATTCCCCAATACCAGGTCCAGTACGGCCCCATCCCTAGTTGGACTATCTACATATTGTTTAAAGAAGTCCTCCTGGATGCTCCTTACAAATTCTGCCCCATCCAGGCCCCTAGCACTAAGTGAGTCCCAGTCAATATCGGGGAAGTTAAAATTAACCACCATTACCTTTACATCTTTTACCTTTACATCTTTCCAAAATCTGTCTACATATCTGCTCCTCTACCTCCCGCTGGCTGTTTGGAGGCCTGTCGTAACCACCAACATCGTGAATTCACCCTTCCTGTTCCTGAGCTCCACCCATATTGCCTTGCTTCATTACCCCTCCGAGGTGTCCTGCCGCAGTACAGCTGTAATATTCTCCTTAACCAGTAATACAACTCCCGCACCCCTTTTACATCCCACTCTATCCCGCCTGAAGCTTTTAAATCACGGAACATTTAGCTACCAATCCTGTCTTTCCCTCAACCAAGTCTCTGTAATAGCAACAACATCATATTTCTGAGTCCTAATCCAAGATCTAAGTTCATCTGCCTTACCTGTTCTACTTCTCGCATTGAAACAAATGCACTTCAGGCTGCCAGTCTCTGCCTGCTCTTCCTCTTAGTCTCACTGGCCTTATTAACTAGTTCCCCCTCATTTATTTCACCTGCTGTCCTACTGCTCAGGTTCTCTCCAAACAGTAAATGGAAAAGTCCTGGGGAAAATTGATGTACAGAGAGATTTGGGTGTTCAGGTCCATTGTTCCCTGAAGGTGGCAACGCAGGTCAATAGAGTGGTCAAGAAGGCATACGGCATGCTTTCCTTCATCAGACGGGGTATTGAGTACAAGAGTTGGCAGGTCATGTTACAGTTGTATAGGACTTTGGTTCCGCAACATTTGGAATACTGCGTGCAGTTCTGGTTGCCACATTACCAAAAGGATGTGGATGCTTTGGAGAAGGTGCAGAGGAGGTTCACCAGGATGTTGCCTGGTATGGAGGGCGTTCGCTATGAAGAGAGATTGAGTAGATTCGGATTATTTTCATTAGAAAGACGGAGGTTGAGGGGGGACCTGATTGAGGTGTACAAAATCATGAGAGGTGTAGACAGGTTGGATAGCAAGAAGCTTTTTCCCAGAGTGGGAGTTTCAATTACAAGGGGACACGAGTTCAAAGTGAAAGGTGAAATGTTTAGGGGGGATATGCGTGGAAAGTTCTTTACGCAGAGGGTGGTGGGTGCCTGGATTGCGTTGCCAGCGGAGGTGGTAGACGCGGGCACGACAGATGTATCGAGACAGATACATGAATGGGCAGGAAGTAAAGAGATACAGACCCTTAGAAAATAGGCGACAGGTTTAGATAGAGTATCTGGATCGGCGTAGGCTTGGAGGGCCGAAGGGCCTGTTCCTGTGCTGTTATTTTCTTTGTTCTTTGTTCTTTGTTCTCCCCCGCCACACTAGTTTAAACCCTCCAGAGTGACGCTAGCAAGTCTCGCAGCCAGGATATTTATGCCCCTCCAGTTTAGATGCAATCCGTCCTTCTTGCACAGGTCCCACCTGTCCCTGAAGAGATCCCAATGATCCAGATATCTGACACCCTCCTTTCTACACCAGCTGTTCAGCCACGACATAGGCAGGAAGAGTGACGAGATCCTTTCGTTCAACTTTCTACCGAACTCCCTAAACTCCCTCTGCAGGATCTCGTCACTCTTCCTGCCTATGTCGTTTGTACCGTTGTGTACCACAACCTCTGGCTGTTCTCCCTCCCCCTTCAGAATGCCGCCTGCCCGTTCAGAGACATCCTTTACCCTGGCAGCAGGGAGGCAACAAACCATCCTGGAGTCTCTTTCACGTCCACCGAAGCGCCTGATTATAAAGTCCTACATAACTATTGCTCTTCTGGACTTTGTCCCTTCCTGCTGAACAACAGTACCAGCCGTGGTGCCACTGCTCTGGCTGCTGCTGCTTTCCACTGATAAGGCCACCCCCGCCCCCACCCCCCCCCCCCGCCCCCAACAGTATCCAAAACGGTATACTTGTTAGAGAGGAGGATAGCCACAGGGGATTCCTGCACTGACTGCCTGCCCCTTCTAGCGGTAACCCTTCTATCTGCCTGCACCTTGGGTGTAACCACTTCTCTAAAACTCCTGTCTATGGCGCTTTCTGCCACCTTCATGCTCCTAAGTGCATCCAGTTGCTGGTCCAATCGATCCATGCTCTCTGTGAGGAGCTGCAACTGGGTACACTTCCTGCAGATGTAGTCGTCCAGAACGCTGGAAATGTCACCGACCTCCACATCTCCCAGGTGAAGCATTTTACCCCTCTAACTGACACTTCCAGCACTAATTAATAAATTAATTTAAAATAAATAAATACCATTAAATCCTTACTAAATTATGTTACAATTCACTGTGTGATCCCGAGTGCTAGCTTTCTGCTATAAATATTACATGCTGTCTAAATACAGTAATCTCCTCCCTCTGGTTTAGTTACTCTACTTATTAATTAGTTAATTCGGGTTATAATCAATTTTTATCAATATTTTATTTTTAAATTCAGTACAAATTCCCGACCAGCCAATCAGGTGACAGCTTTCTGGTGGCGTCACTTTTACAGTTTTTTTGTTAGGTTTTTCTTCAGTTTTTTTTAATCAAAGGTAAGTTTTTTATACTTACAGTTCAGGTACTCCGCCCTTCGAGTGTTCTCCCTGGATGTCGGCCGCGAATCCCCCAGGTCAGTTTTTTATAATTATAGGTCTGGAACTACACCGTCCAAGTCTTCTCCCTGGATGAAGGCTGTGAATCCCCGAGGTAAGCTTTTTATACTAAGGAGGCACAGTGGCGCACTGGTTAGCACCGCAGCCTCACAGCTCCAGCGACCCGGGTTCAGTTCTCGATACTGCCTGTGCGGAGTTTGCAAACTCCCTGTGTCTGCTTGGTTTTCATCTGGTGGTCCGGTTTCCTTCCACCTCCAAAGAGGCAGTTGATAGGTAAATTGCCCATTGTAAATTGCCCCTAGTGTAGGTAGGAGAATGGTGGCGATGTGGTAGAGAATATGGGGTTAATGTGGGATTAGTAAAAATGGTTCGTTGTTGGTCGGCACAAACACGGTGGGCCGAAGGGCCTGTTTCAGTGCTGTAGCTCTAAATAAATAAATTAAAATACTTACAGGTCTGGAACTGCGCCCTCCCCGCCAGTCTCCCTGTGGACATACTATAATCACAAAACCACTCACTTTCTCTTTCTGTGAAGGTACTATAAGAACAGACACTCGCTGTCACTCTCCGTGTGGAGATAATGTAACAACAGACCAAATTAGTCACTCTCTCTGTGGAGATACTATAATAACAGAGTCACTCAGTGACTCTCCCAGTGGAGATACAGTAATAAAATGCCCACACAGTCAGTCTCCCCGCGGAGATACCATAATAACAGACCCACTCAGTGACTGTCCCTGTCAAAATAGTGGGATAACAGACACACTCAGTCAATTTTCCTGTGGTTATTCCATAACAAGCTCCCACTCAGCCCCTCGCCATGTGGTGGTGGTACTATAAAAACAGACCCACTCAGTCACTCTTAATGTGGCAGCACGACAATAACAGGCCCATTAAGTAACTCTCCCTGTGGAGGTACTACATTAACAGGCCCACTCAGTTACTTTCACTGCGAGATACTATAATACATGGACCCACTCAGTCCGTCTCCCTGTGGACATACTGTAATAAAATACCCACTCACTGGTTCTCCCGTTGGAGATACTACAATACCATACCCACTCAGTGACTCTCCCTGCGGTGATACAATACTAACAGACCCTCACGATGAACCTACCTAAAGAGATACCATTATAACAGACACACTCAGTAACTCTCGCTGTGGATATAGTGTAATAACAGACCCACTCGTATAGTTGAAGGATTTTACATATCGACATTGATACCGCTCTCCTTGGTTAGTAGCAGTAACCTGAAATGTTCCAATGTTCTCCTTTGAGATGATTTGATTGGTGGACATTGATTGGATGAGTTGTTTACATCTCTGTAAAAGTAGAAGGTGACTATCCTCATTCATGGTGCAGGTAATGATGACCGTCTCTCCAACAGCATACACCCCAGGCGGTTGATCAAGAGATATCACTGGTGTTATTAGCTGATCTGTGGTAAAACAAATGGAGAGCACAATCATAAATTGACTCGCGGAATTTCATGTGCAGTGGCAGATTGATAACTCAATACAGATTGCTCTGTGTTGAGGGGAAGTGTTACCCTCCAGGACACAGATCCCACAAAAAAGAGGTTTCGGAATTTGATTAAAAAAGGAAACTAAAATGTACATTTCCATAGCGCCTCTCAGTAACTCAGGATGTGCCAAAATGTATCACAGCCAATGACATAGATCTGAACAGCAGTCACTGCCGCAATTTAGGAAATAAAGATGCTCGGCAGGTTGTAAAAGCAAAGAAATTTATAGACCTGCAGGAAGAAATAATTTTAAAATGCAGTGTAAATATCCACAATAAATGAAGAGGGAGAATGTAATATTACATTGAAATTCAAGGAAGCAGGCATATAAAGGGGTTGATGTTATGCTCTCGTTTTATGTGGTTGTGTTTCGACCACAGTCAATGCTGGGCACAACAGCTCAGGAATAATATATTGTCCATTTATCAGGTGCAGCACAGATTCACCAGAATGATACACTGGCTAAATTAGGAGAACATACAGAAGAGCCATGTATGACCTAATTGAGGTGTTTGAGAGAAATGAAATATTTTATTTGCATTATTTCAAGGTGTGGCGCGGCTGCAAGGCCAGCAATTGTTGCCCATCCCTTAATGCCCTTAAAGTGAGTGTCTTGCTAAGCTATTTACGAGGGGATATAATGGTCAACCAGATTGGAGTCATCTGGAGGCCAGACCGGGTAAGGGCGGCAGATATCCTTCGCGAGAGGACACAAGATACCAGATAGGCTTTTCCAGCAATCGAGGACAGATTCCCGGCATTATTACAGATACTAAATTCTAATTCTCGATTTATTTTAATTAATTGATTTTCAATTCCACCAACTGTCTTGTTGTGAATGGGAACGTGTAACCCCAGGGCATTAGTATTGAACTCTGGATTACTATCTCCGGGCATTAACACTACGCCTAACTCTCCCCTACTAGCTCGGTGGACATAAACTGTCCCGTCTGGTATCAGAGTCCAAAACAAAGGGGCGATAATCTCAATATTCGAGCTTGGCCGTTCAGGAGTGATGTCGGAAAGCTAAACTTCATAGGGGGAGTAGTTTAAGTCCAGCACTCTGCCCTTCAAAACACTTTCCAGACAAAATCAATTGAAATTTTAATTCTTGAGATTGATATTTTGTTGTTGGACAAGGAGATTAAAGCAAAGGAAGCAAGACGAGTAAATGGAGAGAAGATTATCAGTCATGTTGGACCTGAAGGGGTGAACCAGCGTGAGGTGTTGGATGACTTCCTCTTAAATTCCGATGCAACATTTTCGGAATTGGGTGTCGAACTGAGAGAAATCTAGAAGTAATGAAAATATTCAATAGAATATTGGTCTGGGTCCACCTGAAGTGTTGTATGCTGTATTGTAACCCGAGAGAGAAAGGAAATGGATGAAATGTCAGAAAGTAATCACATTTAGTTTTAGTTTTAGTTTTAGTTTTAGAGATACAGCACTGAAACAGGCCCTTCGGCCCAGCGAGTCTGTGCCGACCATCAACCACCCATTTATACTAATCCTACACTAATTCCATATTCCTAGCACATCCCCACCTGTCCCTATATTTCCCTACCACCTGCCTATACTAGGGGCAATTGCTAATGGTCAATCTACCTATCAAACTGCAAGTCTTTGGCTTGTAAGAGGAAACCGGAGCACCCGGAGGAAACCCACGAAGACACAGGGAGAACCATTGCGCCACTGTTTCCTCTCGTATCTCCCCAATGACAGCTGCTGAGATGCAAATCTACATCACCGCTATCAGCATCATACCACGATGAGACGCAGACACAGAAACTAAGTGTTATAAAAGCAACTGAATAATTTAATAGTACAGGACCAAGGTTACTCATTGTCAGTATTTTGGAGATACACATTGACACTAACCTTATGAAGCACTCCACCAAATCGCCCGCCCCCAAAGAAAACGAAAAAGGGAAAAGATGAAATTATTAAACGAACATTACTTTTCATAGTATCGTAAAATGATATATCACAGAATGAAGGTTGTTCGGCCCATCGTGCTTGCACTGCCTCTTCGGTAGAGCTGTGTAATTAATCTCATTCCCCAGATCTTTCTCCATAGCCCTGTATTTACCCATTCACATTCTCATCTAATGATATATTGAATGCTAAAATTGAATCTGCGTCCACCTCTATTTCAAGAAGTAAATTCCAGATCACAGCAACACGATGCTTAAAAAAAATGTCACCATGCCGTGTCTTGTTCCTTTGCCAGTCAAGTTAAATCTGTGTCCTCTGGTTACTAGCTCTTCGGCCATTGGGAACTACTTCCTTACCCACTCCATCAACAACTTGAATGATTTTCAACACCTCTATCAAATTTCCTCTTAGATTTCTCTGTCCCAAGGAGATCAATCCCAGCTTCTCCAGGCACTCCGCATAATTGAGGGTAAGGACTCGGAATATAGTCATTTCGAACCAGATCTTTCAGGAGTGAAGTGGAGAAACACTTCTACACGAACAGGCTGTTAGAATTCTAAAACCCTCTTCTGCAAACAGAAATTGATGCAAGGTTAATTGCAAATTTTAAATCTGACATTGATAGATTTTTGTGAACCAAATATATTTCGGGATCAGAGGCAAAAGTGGAGATGTTGTGTTAGAGCAGATATCAGCCATCATCTCATTCAATGATAAAACAAGCTCAAAGGGTCAGATGGCCTCTTCCTGTCCCTACGTTCCTATAAATAGATGTATGAGAGTGACGATAGATCTTTATATCCAGAGGACTAGAATACAAGGAGGTAGAAGTAATGCTTCAGTTGTAGAAAGCCCTCGTCAGAACACACCTGGAGTTGGAGTCATAGTCATGGTCGTAGAGATATACAGCACAGAAAAAGGCCCTTCGGCCCATCGTATCTGTGCCGGCCGTACAGCACTCAACTATTCTAATCCCAGATTGCTGCACTTGGCCCGTAGCCCTGTATGCTATGGCATTTCAAGTGCTCATCAAAATACTTCTTAAATGTTGTGAGGGTTCCTGCCTCCACCACCTCTTCAGGTAGTGCGTTCCAGGTTCCATCCTCTGGGTGAAAAAAAATGTTTCCTCAAATCTCCTCTAAACCTCCTGCCTCTTACCCTAAATCTCTGCCCCCTGGCTCTTGATCCTTCCGCTAAGGGAAAAAGTTTTCTTCTATGTAACCTATCAATGCCCCTCATAATCTTGTATACCTCAATCATGTCACCCCTCAGCCTTCTGTGCTCCAAGAAAAACAACCCGAGCCTCTTTATAGTTGAAATGCTCCAGTCCAGGCAACATCCTGGTAAATCTCCTCTGCAATCTCTCCAATGCAATCACATCCTTCCTATAGTGTGGGGGCCAGAACTGTACAATGTACTCCAGCTGTGGCCTAACTAGTGTTTTATACAGCTCCATTATAACCTCCCTGCTGTTATATTCTTTGCCTCGGCTAATAAAGGCAAGTGTCCCATATGCCTTCCTAAGCACCTTATATACCTATGCTGCTGCCTTCAGTGATCTATCGACAAGTACACCGGGGTCCCTCTGACCTTCTGTACTTCCTAGGGTCCTGCCATCCATTGTGTATTCCCTTGCCTTGTTCGTCCTCTCAAAATGCTTTACCTCAAACTTTCCGGGATTAAATTGCATTTGCCACTGCTCCGCCCATTTTACCAGCCCATCTATTTCTCCCTGTAACCTAAGTATTTCCTCCTCACTATTTGCAACACCACCAATTGTCGTGTCATTTGCGAACTTACTGATCATACCGTCTATATTCACGTCTAAATCATTAATGGACACTACAAACAGCAAGTGTCCCAGAACCGATCCCTGTGGTACACCACTGGTCACAGGCTTCCAATCGCAAAAACAGCCCTCGGCCATTACCCTCTGCCTCCTGCCACTAAGAAAGTTTTGAATCCAATTTGGCAAATTGCTCTGGATCCCATGGGCTCTCACCTTCTTCACAAATCTCCCATGCGGGACCTTATCTAAAGCCTTACTGAAATCCATGGATACTACATCTACTGCTTTACCCTCATCGACACATCTAGTGACTGCCTCGAAAAATTCAATCAAGTGAGTTAGTCACGATCTCCCCCTGACAAAGCCATGCTGATTATCTCTGATTAATCCCTGCCTCTCCAAATGGAGATTAATGCTGTCCCTTAGATTTATTTCCAATGTATTCCCAACTACTGATGTTAGACTCACCGGCCTGTAATTACCTGATTTATCCCTACTACGCTTCGTGACAATCGTACCACATTCGCTGTCTTCCAGTCCTCTGGTACCTCTCCTGTGGCCAGAGAGGATTTGAACATTTGTGTCAAAGCCCCTGCTATCTCCTCGCCTGCCTCACATAACAGCCTGGGAAACATCACATGTGGGCCTGAGGATTTATCCACTTTTAAGCCTGCTAAAACAGCTAATATTTCCTCCCTTTCAATGCTAATATGTTCAAGTATATCACAATCCCCCTACATGGTCTCTACATCTACATCGTCCTTCTCCATAGTGAACACCAATGAAAAGTAATCATTTAAAACCTCACCTATGTCCTCTGGCCCCACACAAAGATTGCTACGTTGGTCCCTAATGGGCCCTACCCTTCTCCTCGTACCCTTGATATACTTATAAAACGCCTTGGGATTTTCCTTTATCTTGCCCACCAGTGTTTTTTCATGCCCCCTCTTCGCTCTCCGATTTACTTTTTTAAGTGCCACCCGACACTTTCTACACTCCTCTTGTGCCTCCACGGTTTTCAGCACTTGGGATCTTCCTCAAACCTCCTTTTTTCCTGATCCAATGCTCTATATCCCTTGACATCCAGGGTTCCCTGGTACCCTTCACCTTAACGGGTACATGTTGGCTCTGGACTATCACTAATTCCTATTTGAATGACTCCCACTGATGTGATGTAAACTTTCCTACAAGTAGCTGCTCCCAGGCTACTTTGGCCAAATCCTGTTTTATCATATTGAAATCGACCTTGCCCCAATTCAATACCTTTTTTTCTGGTCCATTTGTGTCTTTTTCCATAACTACTTTAAATCTTACAGAGTTATGGTCGCAATCCCCGAAATGCTCCCCCACTGACACTTCTACCACTTGACCGGCTTCATTCCCTAGGATTAGGTCCAGTACTGTCCCTTCCTTTGTAGGATTTTCTACATACTGGCTCAAAAAGCTCTCCTGTATGCATTATAACCCTTTTGCACGAAGACTATCCCAGTTAATATTGGAGAAGTTGAAATCCCCGACTATTATTAGCCTATTATTTTCACACCTCTCAGAGATTTGCCTACATATCTGCTCCTCTATCTCTTCCTGACTGTTTGGAGGCCTGTAGTACACACCCAGCCAAGTGATTGCCCCTTTTTGTAAAGTTCTACCCAAATGGCCTCATTTGAGGAACCTTCTAAGATGTCATTCCTTCTTATTGCAGTAATTGACTCCTTGATCAACAGTGCAAAGCCACCTCCTCTGTTATCCCCTGCCCTGTCGCGTCTGAAGATTCTATGCTCTGGCATAATGAGCTGCCAGTCCTGTCCCTCCCTCAACCATGTCTCTGTGACAGCAATAATATCATAATCCCATGTGCTAATCAACGTCCTCAATTCATCTGCCTTACTAGTAAGACACTTTGCATTGAAACAGATGCAATCCAACCTTTCAACTTTCCCTTGTGCCTCACCAAGTCTAGATTTGCTCTGCCTTCCAGGCAGACTCACTTTCTGCTCTACATTACTCCATACTGTACCATGAATCTGTATCCCATTCCCCTGCCAAATTAGTTTAACCCACCCCCACCACCCCCTCCCCCCAACAGAACTAGCAAATCTCCCAGAAAGGATGCTTGTCCCATTCCAGTTCAGGTGCAACCCGTCCAACCTGTACAGGTCCCACACTTGTCAGAAACAGACCCAGTGATCCAGGAAACTAAAGCCCTCCCTCCTGCACCATCTCCTCAGCTTCTCATTCATCTGCTCTGTCCTCTTATTTAAAAACTCACTAGCACGTGGCACCACGAGTAATCCAGAGATTACAACCTTAGAGGTCATGCTTTTTACACTGCCACCTAGCACCCTAAATTCTTGTTGCAGGACCTCATCCCGTTTTCTACCGATGTCATTGGTACCAATGTGTACCACGACCTCTGGTAGCTCAACCTCACCCTTCATAATCTCCTGCAGCCGCTCCGTGACATCCTTAACCCGAGCACCAGGGAGGCAACATACCATCTTGGAATCACGTTTGTGGCCACAGAAACGCCTATCTGTACCACTTATGATATAAACCTCGATCACTGTAGCTCTTCCACTCCTTCCCCCCCCACCCCCCCCCCCCCCGCCCGCCACTGGTGTGCAGCAGAGTCAGCCTTGGTGCCACGGACCTGGCTGTTGCTGGGAGGTCATTTCCCACCACCCCCCACCGCCTAACAGTATCCAAAGCAATATATCGGTTTGAGAGGGGGATGGCCACAGGGGACTCCTGTACTACCTGCCTGTGCCTACTACTCTGCCTGGTGGTCACCCATATATTTTCCGCCTGTGCTGCCATTACCTGTGTGATCACCTCTCTAAACGTGCTATCCACGACGTTCTCAGCATCACGGATGCTCCACAGTGTATCCACCCGCAGCTCTAGCTCCGTATTTCGGGTAGTCAGTCGCTGCGAAGGGATACACTTCCTGCACACATGGTTGTCAGGGACACTGGAACCATCCCTGATTTCCCACATCGTGTAGGAGGAGCACACCACGGAGCTGAGCTCTCCTACCATGATTTACCTTGAAATGCATTTAGTTACCCCCTTTAAAATATACTAATAACACTCGGGGTCTTGTTCCACTCAAGACACTAATCACTACAAATTGAAGTCCTTAATAAATTACTCTAATTTAAGTAATACTACTCACCTTATCACTTGAGGTTTCTTTTAAAGTTCTCAATTTTTAAGCAATTTAAATGCAGTAACAGCTGTTACTTACCCAACCAGTCACCTTACAAAGACACAGGGAGTAAGAGAGAGCCTGCCGCCGCTCCACAACAGCTTCCTTGCAGATTGCCATTCGCCATCCCGCTCTGCTCCCAGGTTACTGTCTTTTACTTCATCCTCTCTCCGTTTCTCCATTTGTGTTCATTTCTCTCCCTCCTCTGTCCTTTAGCTCCATTCACATTATACATAGAGAGGATGTTCCCTCAACTTTATATATACAGAGGGACCCCCTCCACTTTATACAAAGATGGGGAGCTCCCTCTAATTCATACAGCCGTCATGGTGTAATTTGAATTCATGTCACCAGGCCATTTGGTTGGGCCCATGGATTTCTTGACCAGTGATATTATCACTCTGCGAGTGCCTCCCCAATGGAGGTGGAGAGTGTTGGTCCCCTAATATCACCCACAGCAGTTTCTAGGCTGTACCCTGAACATGATCCCATATCAGATCCTCAAAGTTCGCATTTAAACTAGAAAAGGCAGCAACAGAGTAAAACGGGATTGCTTTTGTCCCTGGATTCAGTGCCCACTGCAGACAGATCAGTTATATTTACAATAGAAACGCCAGTAGTGAACAAGGCCAATGCAATGAAATGGAAAATATAAACGATGCCACTCATAATTGGAGCATACATCCAGTATGATACAGATTTCAAGTTTATTGCCGAGAGAGGTCTTCCTGTGAAAAAGTAATTGACATTGAAATGATTGTATTTGATCCACCACATTATTTACATTAGAGTCAAAGCTGCTGATGTAATACGTTTGTTCAGGTGAGTGCAACTAATGTCAATGATCAGCGGTATAACCGTGTCAGTGGAGACTTGTCCCCTGGATAAATCAGGACCCGTTGGAATGGATCAGCTCTGAGTACCTGCTGCAGCTGTGGATTCCAGGCTAACAGAAGTCTTTGCTTCTCACAGAAATGGGATATCCAGTAATCATGCAAATCTTATGCATTTACTATCCTGTACTTGGAGTTAATGGTAAGCCAGTATCTCAGCTATTAATGGTGCAAATCGGTGTTAACGGTGCTGCTGTACTTGGTATTATTTCGCACTGTGTGTGTTACACAACCGCCTGTTCTTTTCCAGCAACTTGCAGTTGCAATCTCCTCATTGTCTGCTCTTTCGGTCTTGCAGGAGCTGTATTATATCTTGAATGGCATTAGTGTAGGTAACCGAGGAAATTTTACTACATTGTGCTGCATATTGAATGTATTCAAACAAGGCATCTCGATTAGGATTAAGAGTCAGACCATCAGTAGCTTTCAATAGTTTCATGATGTGGATCTAACCGGTCCTGGAATATTTTTAGGAAATGTTTTTTCAGTGATGGATAATAAGGTATCTCACGGCCTCAGTGTTACAAGGGGACAGTACAATGTCCTCCCACCGCAATTACATGGCTCAGTTTAACTGGGATTTCAATGTATTTATTGGTTATCACTGTTGTCAAATATTATTTCATTCTGTCTGTGTCTGATGCTGCTTCAGAGATCTGACGACCGAATTGAGTTTGCTGCTGACATCTCCATCTCTGTTTCACTGTGGAGCCTTCACTGTCACTGGGCTACATTGTAAAATAGGAAGTATTGACGTGATGTTTTATTGGTTTACACCCAATCAGTTGGAATCAAGAGTCTCCCATTTATCTGTAGATAATCAGCTGCAGCGCTGATGTTGGTGCTTTATAAATTAATATATCCCACATTCTAACTGTTTACTTTATAATTTCAGGAGAAGGACTTTCAGTGATTGTGAGGTTTGTCTGGAAGAAGCTTTCGATCCTGTTTATTCCATGCATTGTAGATGAAGCGAAGAGTGTAGGTGAACAGGTGGAGACTTGGGCGTTCTGTAGATACATGAAATTATTCACAAACGTTTCACCATTGAACAAACTGACTCTGAGAATATAATTATTAAACAAGGGGCAGGTGAAAAATACATTCTGCAAGCGCAGTATGTTAGGAATAAACCATATATGAAAAGTAGCATTAAGTAACAGTTTACAGAGAAAGGGAAGGAGAAAAGGAGCAGGGAGAAAAAACAACTAAATATATTGGCTATATCGAATAAACAATGAACTGTTCTCCAACACCAAAAACTGCAGGGATTATTGTTTGAATGTATTAATTGACTTGTGTTACTGGGATCTTTCGATTAGATTTCCTGTAACACTCCGCTGCAGTCTCTCCCTGTGAATCTGAGCCTCTCCTTTCACTGTATTGAATCCTCTGTCTCATCCTCGATTGCTTCAGTTTATCCACTTTCCCAAACCATTTGCTCCTGTCTCCCCTCCAGCTACAACAGGTCCCTCTCCTTCTCTCCCTTCCATCTCATTCACTGGCTGCACCTCCAGCTGCCTCATCCAACCTGTTAGAAATACAGGACCATTGGAGTAGGAGGAAACCATTCACCCTTTCAAGCTTGCTCCGCCATTCTAGATCATGGCCGATACGAGAACTCAAACTCAGCGCTGCAGTTCTCAGCCTTTTCCCAATTGGTAACTGTCCCTGTCGGTTCCCTAAACCCAGAGCAAAAGAACAGCTACATATCCAGCACTCTCCAACCCTTCACAACCAACATTCTGGAGACAAATTCCCAATTAACCCATTGGATTCCATCTCTGTAAAACCCCTTCTCATGTCCCCACTGGCACTGCATCCTCACTCAGTACTTCCAGTAGATCCGGTACTGACTTTCTTCACTTTATGTATCAATTTCCCAATACATTATTCATAATTATGTTTTCAAACATTTCACTGTGGCAAAGCACTGCCCAGGTCAATGAATCCGTTTTCACTGTTCGATGCAACAACAAAACTGGAAATTTCAACCCAGATCCTGTCATCTGCTGCTTTGTCTCCAGGTCTGATCAGTAATTTCTCTGCTGCCTTTTCTCTCTCTTCCAGTTAACTTGGTGGCGATTGTGATCCTGTCCCGAGGAAAGTGCGGTCTCTCCGAATGTATCACTGTCTACCTGGTGGGAATGGCAGTGGCTGATCTCCAGGTGGTTATCACTGGTCCCATATTGATTTGGATAGTTGCAATTTATTTCGCAGCTTCATTCCTGAGAATTACTCCTGTGTGTTCTCTCATTTTCGTTCTGCTTAATACAGCCACAGTTGTTTCTGTCTGGCTCACAGTCGCTTTCACCTTTGATCGATTTGTGGCCATTTGTCATGAGAAGCTGAAAACGAAATATTGCACCAAAAATACGGCGGCTGCGGTGATCGGAACGTTGGGTGTGCTGGGCTGTTTGGAGTTTGTCCCCTGGTACTTTACACACGAACAACATTACATTACTGATAATGTTCCCATGGGTTGTTCCACGAAACCGAGCTTCTTTACCTCTCCCACATGGGGGGCATTTGAATTGTTTCATTACATTTCAACCCCTTCTGTCCCGGTGTTTCTGATTTTGCTGCTCAATGTTCTGACTGTCAGACGGATTTTAGTCTCCAGCAAAATCTGCAGGGGATTCCGGGGCCACTGCAATGGAGAGAATCATGAGGACCCAGAGATGGAGAATCGCAGAAAATCAATTATTTTACTCTTCGGTATATCCGGCAGTTTTATACTGTTATGGATGATAGTGTTTTTTATTTATCATATATCGGCAAATTGCAGATATTCAGCATTATTCCTCCTACACTGACCCTCTCTTTATCACAGAACAAACAGCAAAGATGCTGCAGCTTCTCAGTTCCTGCACCAACACATGTATTTACATTGTAACCCAGACTAAATTCAGACAGGAGCTGAAGAAGGCAGTGAAGTACCCTCTCAATCTCATTGTTAAATTAGTGATATCATAGAAAAAGCTGATGGATCCCAAATAATTAAACAAAATGCAATTTCATATTCCATTCCCTACACTCCCTCAGGACAGAAAGTGCAATTTATATTCACGGCATTGAGCACTGAAATGATTGTAAACCTGATTCTGAAATTATATTTTGTTGATAATCAGACCTATTGAGGTAGGACTCGCTCTGCAGAGTGTTGATGAATTGCTTCTCAAAAAGGGCGAAATAGCAACGCTCAGATGGACTTCAACTAAACCCATCCTGGACCCACAGCAAAATGGATAAAGCTGTAAATCACAGTGATTGTGAATTGGTGAGAGGGGCATTAACTGCAGTCAGACAGGGACACCAGCAGATGGAGGTGGTGAGAGGGGGACTGCAACTGTAGTGAGACAGGGCGACCAGCAGATGGAGACAGTGCGAGGGGAGTAACTGCAGTAAGGCAGGGACACCAGCAGATGGGGATGGTGAGAGTGGGGACAATAACTGCAGTCAGACAGGGACACAAGCAGATGTCAATGGTGAGAGGGGGACAGCAACTGCAGTGAGACAGGGACACAAGCAGATGTAGATGGTGCGGGGGACTGTAACTGCAGTGAGACAGGGAGAGCTGCAGATGGAAATGGTGGAAGTGTCAGTAACTGCAGTCGGACAGGGACACCAGCACATGGACATGGTGAGAGGAGCAGTAACTGCAGTGAGACAGAGACACTGGCAGATGGAGATGTTGAGAGGGTACGTAACCGCAGTGGGAAAGGGACACCAGCAGAAAGAGCAGGTGAAAGGGGACAGTAACTGCAGTGAGACAGGGACAACAGCAGATGGAGATGGTGAGAGGTGGCCAGTAAATGCCGTGAGACAGGGACACCAGCAGATGGAGATGGTGAGAGGTGGTAGTGACTGCAATGAGATACCTGAGCAAGCACGTGACAGAATGCAGCAATATGAGTTGAGGGGATGATGTGATTGGCGGTGGCATCACGCCGAAGGTGGCGGGAAGGCAGACGATGATCTGTTGAATACGGCGGCTGGTGGGGGGCAAGGTGATGAAAATGAAATTGCTATTCTGGGAGGGAGGGGAAGGGGTGAGTGCAGAAGTGTGTGAAATAATTCAGACACAGTGGATGGTCCTGCCTAGCACAGTGTGGGGTAATCCTCGGTGATGAGAAAGGAAGATTTATCAGAAGGGCTAGTATGGAAGGCTGGATCATCAGAACAAATGCGATGGAGATGGAGAAAGTGGGAGAATGGAATGGAGTCCTTGCAGGAAGTGGAGGTGATGAAGTGCTGTCCCAGTAGCTGTGATTGGCCATTGGCTTATAACGAACACTGGTTGATAGGATTTCCCCAGAAACGGAGAGAGAGAATTCGAGGAAGGGAAGGGATGGACATGGACCATGTGAGTGTGAGAGAAGGGTGGAAATAGGAGACAAATTGACTGAAATTTTCCAGCTCAGGACGAGAGCAGGGAGAGGCACCGGGACAGTCATCAATGTAGCTGAAGAAGGGGTGAGAAAATGGGACTGAGCCGGACTCAGCAAGGAATGTTCCACACATTCCATAGCAAGGAAGGCATAGTGAGGACCCTTGCGGGTACCCATAGCAACACCGATAACTTGGAGCTCCCAGAAAATGCTGGGGAGGGTTATGCTCCTGATCTGGTCACTGGGTTTCTCTCTTTCTACAGTTGCTGCCAGAGTTGAAGAACAATTCCCACCAATTTCTATATTCATTCTGATTGGGTAACTGGGAAATGATGTCACCATGCATTGTCTTTAATTACCCAATAGGATTCAACTTTTGCCACCATTCACAAACATCCTCCGTGTAATCAGCAATAAGTGCAATTCCCAAAGACTCAGTGCAGCATCGATTTCCACTGAAATAGTGACTCACTGGGTGAAGATGCACGGGGAAAGTCAGTGGTCTGTCGATGAGACTGTGTCCTTCTCCTCATGGCATTCCAACACACAGTGATTACCCTGATCTCTGATCTATTTCCATTCCTATTGATAATTATCAGTTACCACCAGCAGATTGGATCAGAGACGGAATTAATCAGATACAGTGAAACACATTGATTTGCTGAAATCATTTTTCCTCTCTGTTGATTCATGTTGCTGATTTAAATGTCGATTCCCTCCCAGGTCTTGCTGGATTTTTTCCCTCCCTATTCAGCTCCTCTCAAGCCTCTTTCCAAGCCCCATCAGGTGCTGCTTCAGTCCCCCTGGCCAGTGCTCTGAAATGGCTCTTGGTGTGAAATAAGAGGCCAATTCAGCAGTCTGTTGAGGGGCCGATGATTTAGGACATTCTCCATTGAGCAGGAGAAATTCAATGGCAGAGTTTCAGTCCCGAACTGAACAGAGGCACTTCATGGGCCAGCTGAGAACAGTCAGATGATAAATACATGCGACCAGTCAGTCAGTGTCTCTGGAGAATGTAGGATGTTCTCTCCACTCATGTGCAGTTTTGATCTTGTAATCATAGCCACTATCTGTAATTAATGAAACATTTCCCTGGTCCCAGGTACTAAGTCAATATCCAATGAAACAATTGATGCATGATTGAAGCAATTAGGAATTTACGATGAACATGTATAAAACACGGGTTCTGCCTCAACTGGAGTATTATGTCCAATTCTGGGCACTGCACAATAGGGACGATGTGAAGGCCTTAGAGAGGGTGCAGGTACATAGAGAATCTGGCGTTGTCTCCTTCGGGAAGAGAAGGTTTAGAGCTAATTTGCTACAGATATGCAAAACCATGAAGGCTCTGGAGTGAGGAGATGGATAGAAACGCTTTCCATTTACGGAAGTGTCGAGAACCGTAGAGGAAGAACCGCTCAAATCATTTAAAAGCAGTCTGCATATGCACCTCAAGAACAGTAACCTGCAGGTTACAAACCGAATGCTGGAAGGTGGGATTAGACTGGGTTAATGCTCTTATTTCTTATGTTCTTATGATCTAAGAAACATAGGCAGCAGGGCAGACATGCAGTCAGAGGGTGGTAGCAAATAGATAAGAATAGTGCTGCACGAACAGAACTGCATAAGGAGGTTCCTTCCTCCCTAAACAGTTTCATCTAGGCATTACGACTAGTCTCTAACATACAATGGGCGAATTGCCTTAACAATTCAATGCTTCGCTAGACTTAAGGGCATTTCCTTCCTCACTCTCAGCAAGGAACCAGCACTGCAGTGTGCAGACCTAATACAACTGAAGGTGAAGTGAGCAAACCCCAGGCCTTGCCAGTCAGATTAACGAGAAATGAGCTTTAAGAAGAAACATTGTGCTAGTCCCATTCCCCCCTATTTACTGCCAGTCTCATTAGGTTAATATTCCCCATGTGAGTGCTTTTTATCATCGGAGTTTGCTGTACTAATTCAATATTGCATCAGGTAGCAACTCGAATCTGGAAACTTTCAATTCCTTGGCTTTTTTTCCCTAAAACCAGATTTAAGTTTATTGTTCACACGTTAAAACGGTTACCCTCTTGCCCACGTCACAACCACTAAATCCCATCCTCCAAGATGTAATGTAATGATTTGACTTTACCTTGTAAAACCATTTCACTTTATTTAACTGGATATAATCCACGTAACCTCGTCTGTGGAACTTAGTGTAGAATGCATGAGAACATACAGTGTAGCATGTTCAAATGCAACCTTCCCTGTTCTAAGGAGAACAATCCCAGTTTCTCCAGTCTCTCCACATGAACTGAAGGTCCTCATCACGGGGACCATTCTGGTCAATTTCCCTTTTAACATTCTCTGCTCGAACGAGACCAATTCCCCCCTTCCCAGACTCTCCACATGGACTGAGGTCCCACATACCTGGGACCATTCTGGTCAATCTCCCTCTTAACGTTTTCTGCTATAAGGAGAACAATCCCAGCTTTTCCAGTCTATCCACGTTAACTGAATTCCCTCAGCCCTGGGACCATTCTGGTCAATCCCCCTCTTAACTTTCTTTGCTGTAAGGAGAGCAATTCCAGCTTCTCAAATAGCAATAATGGTAAATAGCCGTTTGCACCTCTTTCTTTTAACCTTTAAAAGACTTCCTCTTTTTTAACTTATCATAGACACTGCTTCTGTCATTCTCTCTGGCAGGACATTTCGGTTCCCCAACAACCATTTAATAGCTTTCAATATGCAAACAAACATACGAACGTACGAAATATCAGCATAAGGAGGCCACTCGGCCCCATTCCTTCTCCCCCCGCTCTGTCTCTCCCTGGCTGGAATAAAGTTATAGTTAATTGATGAACTGATTATCAGGAATACATTGGGTAATAAACTGAACAACTTGTTAAATGGAGCAGGAGAATAACCCCCTCATCCCGATTATCACCCAGTCTGGCGATGGTGTGTAGTGTGAGTGTTTTTGGGTTGACTGTTGGATCAGTGTTTGATATTTTCGAACTGCAATGACATTCCAAACAAGGGCAAGAATTGCAGGTGCAAAATTAACCAAGAAATGGCTCAAAGCATGCTGTCCAGGGACAGAGGGAGGGAGAGAGATGGAAAGAGAGTGACAGACACACAGCGTGAGACAGAGGGATAGTCAGAGTGAGAGTTAGATGGAGACACAGTGAGATCCAGGCAGAGATAGAGGGAGAGTCAGAGGGAGAGTCAGAGGAAGAGACAGAGGGAGAGGCAGAGGGAGAGGCAGAGGGAGCATCAAAGAGAGATATGGGGAGAGATAGAGATAGATGGAGAGACAGACAAAGAGAAAGGGAGATAGGGAGGGAGAAATTGACAGAGGGAGAGATAGAGCCTCCACCACATTCTGAGGCAGAGAATTCTAATGTCGCACAACCCTCTGAGAGAGGGAATCTCTCCTCACTACCTAGAATTGGCTGTTTCCCGTATTGTCTCTGGGGCAAGTTTCTGACCAAGAAAGGGTGCGACAGGTTTGTAAGTGTGTGAATCTGGCTGGCGTCTCACACAGTACACACTGTGACTCTCTAAAGGGTCACTATTCTGCTCCAATTCCCTGGATACGTGCTTGTTTGCAAATGGGTTATGTTACTGGGCTGACAGACCGTTGACATCATGGAAAAGGTACGGCACAGAAAGAAGCCATTCAGCTAGTCATGTTTGTGCCAGCTGAAATAAAACTAGCTGCCCACTCTAATCCCACCTTCCATCACCTGGTCTGTAGCCTAGCTGATTGGATATCGGGTACCATTTAAATTAGCTGAGGGTTTCTGCCTCCACTACCATTCCTGGCAATGAATTCCAGACGCCCACCACCCTCTGGGTGAAAAAGAATTTCATAATGCCCCCTCTAATCCTTCTACCAATTCATCTTAAATCTGTGCCCCCGATAATTGACATCTCTGCTAGGGGAACACGTCCTTCCTGTCTACTCTATCTCGGCACCTCATAATTTTGTACACCTCAATTAAGTCACACCTCAGCCTTCTCTGATCTAAGGAAATCAGCACTAGCCTTTCCAATCAACTTTCAGACCCTGGCAACATTCTTGTAAATGTCCTCTGCTCTCTCCAGAGCAATTATGTCCTTCCTGTAATGTTGTGACCAGAACTGTATACAAGGCTCCAGCTGTGGACTAACGAGCATTTGATGCAGGTCCAGTATTACATCCCTGTTTTTGTACGATGTATCTCGGCCAATAAAGGAAAGCATTCCAGATGCTTTCTTCACCACTCTGTCTACCTATCCCGACACCTTCAGGGACCTGTGGACATGCACTCCAAAGTCTCTCACTTCTTCTACCCTTCCCAATATACTCCCGTTTATTGTGTATTCCCTTGCATTGTTTGTCCTCCCCAAATGCATTACCTCACACCTTTCTGGATTGAATTCCATTTGCCACTTTTCTGCCTAAATAACCAAACCATTTATGTCATTCTGGAGTCTATGGCTATCCTCTTCACGATCAACTGTATGGCCAACTTTTGTGTCATTTACAAAGTTTCCATTAATGCTTCCCACACTTAAGAAGTCTAAATCATTAATATATACCACAAATTGCAAGGTACCCAACACTGATACCTGTGTAATGCCACTGGAAAGCACCTTCCATTCACAAAAAAACATTTATTTCCTGTCACTGAACCAATTTTGGATCCAATTCGCCACATTCCCCTCTATCCCATGGGCTTTTACTTTTCTGACCAATCTGCCATGTGGGACCTTATGAAATGCCTTACTAATATCCATTAGGCAATAAAGCAGTTGAGGCCAAAACATTGCATGTTTTCAAGAAGGAGTTAGATATAGCTCTTGGGTCCAAAGTGATCAAAGGATATGGGGCGAAAGCGGGAACAGGTTACGGAGATGGATGATCAGCCATGATCGTAATGAATGGCAGAGCAGGCTCGAAGGGCCGAATGGCCTACTACTGCTCCTAATTTCTATGCTTCTATGAAGCAGTCCGTATAGAAATGCAGCAAGACCTGGACTAACTTGATTGAATTTTTCGAGGAGGCGACTAGATGTGTCGATGAGGGTAAAGCAGTAGATGTAGTATACATGGATTTCAGTAAAACTTTTGATCAGGCCCCACATGGGAGATTGGTTCAGAAGGTAAGAGCCGAGGGATCTAGGGCAATTTGGCAAAGTGGATCCAAAATTGGCTCAGTGGCAGGAGGCTGAGGGTAATGGTCGAGGGCTGTTTTTGCGATTGGAAGCCTGTGACAGTGGTGTACCGCAGGGATCAGTGCTGGGACAGTTGCTGTTTGTAGTGCACATTAATGATTTAGATGTGAATATAGGAGGTATGATCAGTAAGTTCGCATATGACACGAAAATTGGTGGTGTTGTAAATAGCGTCTTTTAAGATGTATCTAGACAGATACATGAATGGGCAGGAAGCAAAGAGAGACAGACCCTTAGAAAATAGGCTACATGTTTAGATAGATGATCTGGATCGGCGCAGGCTTGGAGGGCCGAAGGGCCTGCTCCTGTGCTGTAACTTTCTTTGTACTTCCCTGATCAAGCCTCCTTGTGGCTTCCTCAAAAATACGCAATTAAGTTAGTAAGACACGATCTTCACTTAATAAATCCATACTGACTATCCATGATTAATCTATGCCTTTTCAAGACAGTTATGCTATCTCTCAGAATTGATTCTGATAATTTTCCGAGCATTGAGGTCAGACTGACAGGCCTATAGATATTTCAACTATCCCTTGCACCCTTTTTAAGCAATGGTTCAATGTTTGCAGACTTCCAATCCTCTGGTCCCTCGCCTCGAAATAGCGAGGATTTTAAAATGATCCTCAGAACATCCGTTGTTCCCTCCCTGGCTTCCATTAACAACCTGGGATACTTTCCATCCAGTCCTGATAATTTATCCACTTTTAAGAATGTCAGACCCTCTCGTACTTCCTCTCTCATTATGCTTAACATATTTAATATTTCGCACGTCTCCTCTTTAACAACAATATCTGCATCATCCCTCCCCTTTGTGAAGACAGGAAAAAGTACTCATTAAGAACATTACCCACATCTTCTGCATCCACGCATAAGTTACCTTGCACATCTCTGATAGGCCCTACCCTGTCCCTTGTTATCCTCTTGCTCTTAATGTACTGATAAAACACCTTATGGTTTTCCTTGATTTTACCTGCCAATATTTTTCATGTCCTCTGTTTGCTTTCCTAATTTCCTTTCTACTTAACCCCTACACTTCCTATACTCCTCTCGGCTTTCTGAAGTATCAAGTTTAAAGTGACTGTCATAAAATTTAATTTTCTGCTTTGTCATAGGAACATTGGAACATATCTTACACCGTATGATTCTAGGTAACCAGGGAGCTCCATATTTAGCAGTACCACCCTTTTGCTTTGTGGGGATATGTCGATATTGTGCCCATAGAATCTTGCTTTGAATGCCTCCCACTCCGTTGCTGCTGATTTTCCTTTAAGTTATTGTATCCATTTCAACTCTAATCTTCGTAAAATTTACCTTCCCCCAATATTGACCTTTTACTCCCTCTGCCTCTGTCATTCTCTTTTCATCTCTCTCCTTCCCTCTATCCCTGGACTGTAATGCTTTGAGCCATTTCTTGGTTAATTTTGAACCTGTAACTGCAGGGAATGTCACTGCAGTTTGAAAATATCAAACACTGATCCAAAAGTTACCACCAAAACCCTCACACTAAAAGAATCTGCCGACAGTACGGGAGGGAAGGATGGAGTGAATGAGCCTCTGTATTTCTTCTGTACTGAACTGCAGTGGGTTGGATGTTTAATCAGTCTCTCACTGTGCCTGTTGGGTGAGTAGGCGACAGAAACGAGAGTAGTTCGCATTCCTGTGTGACTCTCACTCCTTCTGTTGTGTGTGTTCAGAATTAAACCCTGAGTTCCTCTATCCAGGTCTGGCTGTGATATCTGGAAAGTTCCTGCATTTTTCAGTACTTGTCTGCTCAAATCTAGTTCAAGGCCTGAGTAGTGAACAGAATTTCACATTAATTGTTTTAATAATGCTATGATTGAACAGCTGATTATGATCAACTAGGCTAAAGGCTGAAATAAATCCTGTCCATCAATCTTTCAACAGGGAGTGCGAGAAATCATTGCAGCTTTCTCTCATCAAACCGTAATGAATGTTCCTGGTTCAGATCCAGATTCTCACTGTTCATTGTTATTGGACAGTCAGCAGCAGAAACAAATGGCTGCAGTATAATAATAACCTGACTACATGTGTCCAAAGGTGATTTTACACAACAGTACACTATGGATGCAAAACGAATGATGTCAACTGGAGAATATTTAGCAGTGGAAAGTCCTGTAACTGGAAAACATAAATCTCCCGTTTGGAAAATTTCAATGTTGTTGTTTTCCGCAATAATAAAAGTTCAAGTGGATTTGTACAATGCAAATCTTGCAAACGTCTACTAAAATATCGCAGCAAAAAGACAGGAAATTCATCTTTGATGTGACGCACTGTAAAAGGATGTACTGAACCACAGCAGGGCCAAGTCAATCGTATTTAACTTCGTTTGCACAGGCAGCGGGGGAAAAAAAGTAGCCGCTCACAAAAAATCAGAAATTACAGACACTTATGTGAGTCTCTGTTGCAAGGATATTTGATCTTTCAAAACTGTCTCTGGTGAAGTGGCTGTTGAGCTGGCACAAGAGCTTATCAATGTGGGTGCTACATACAGTCGATTATCAGTATCATGTGTGTTATGAAATCCAAGTACAGTTTCAAGAATGTGCCGTGATGTGGCGGAAGTAAATAGAAAACAAATAATTTCTCATATTACTCACATACTGAAGGATGTGAATGTGGGAATGAGAACTGACATGTGGACGGACCGCTTCATTAAAGCCTTTGACAAGTCCCTCATGGCAGACTGGTAAAAAAGGTGACTATTCACTTGGGATCAGAGGTGAGCTGGCAAGATGGATACAGAACTGGATCAGTCATGGAAGACAGAGGGTAGCAGTAGTAGGGTACTTTTCTGAATGGAGCGATGTGACTAGTGGTGTTTTGCAGGGATCAGTGCTGGGACCTTTGCTCTTTGTAGTACATATAAAGGATTTGGAGGAAAATGTAGCTGGACTGATTAGTAAGATTGCGGATGACACAAAGGTTGGTGGAGTTGCGGATAGTGATGAGGATTGCCAGAGGATACAGCAGGATATAGATCGGTTGGAGACTAGGACCGAGAAACGGCCGATGGAGTTTAATCTGGACAAATGTGAGGTAATGCATTTTGGAAGATCTAAAGCAGGTGGGAAGAAGACAGTAAATGGCAGAACCATTAGGAATATTGACAGGCAGAGAGATCTGGGCGTACAGGTCCACAGGTCACTGAAAGTTGCAACGCAGGTGGACAAGGTAGTCAAGAAGGCATACGGCATGCTTGCCTTCATCTGTCGTGGCATAGAGTATAAAAATTGGCTGCAGCTGTACAGAACGTTAGTTAGCCACACTTAGAATATTGCGTGCAATTCTGGTCGCCGCACTACCAAAAGGACATGGAGGTTTTGGAGAGGGTACAGAAGAGGGTGACCAGGATGTTGCCTGGTTTGGAGGGCATTAGCTATGAGGGGAGGTTGTGTAAACTCGGATTGTTTTCACTGGAACGACGGCGGTGGAGTGGCGACATGATAGAGGTTTACAAAGTTATGAGCGGCATGGACAGAGTGGATAGTCAGATGATTTTTCCCAATGTGGAAGAGTCAGTTACTAGGGGACATAGGTTTAAGGTGAGACGGGCAAAGTTTAGAGGGGATGTGCGAGGCAAGTTCTTTACACAGAGGGTGGTAAGTGCCTGGAACCTGCTGCCGGGGGAGGTGGTGGAAGCAGGTTCGAGAGCAACGTTTCAGAGGCATCTTGACAAATACATGAATAGGATGGGAATAGATGGATAATGGCCTGTTCCTCTGCAGTACTGTTCTTTGGTCTTTGTTATTTGTAAAGTAAAATCGATTGCATGTTGATAACTTGTCATCACATCACAGTGGATTTTAATCAATGCAAAAGTTTTAAGAACAGCAATTTTTCCACTGGACAACGCCAGAACTGGCGAAAACATCTGGCATGACATTTTAAAGCTGCTCGTGCATACTTTTGGATTGGACCCATCAGATTTAAATATATTATTCCGGGTGACAGATCAAGGAGTTAACATAGTGCTTGCTATTAGACCGCATTGACGTCCTGATTTTCAGAACCATGTACATAACACTCTCCTTCGGCATTCACCTGATCCAAAGCAATTAGCCTACGAAGCTCCAGATGTTGTACAAACTATACCTTGGTGAAATAAAAGCAAGAAATGCTGGAACCACTCAGCAGGTCTGGCAGCATCTGTGGAAAGAGAAGCCGAGTTAACGTTTCGGGTCAGTGACCTTTCATGGCAACTGATAGATATTAGAAAAGTCGCAGGTTATAAGCAAGTGTGGTGGGGGTGGGGCAAGAGATAACAATGGAGGTCTAGATTGGACCAGGCCACATAGCTGACCAAAAGGTCACGGGGCAAAGGCAAACATATGTTAATGGTGTGTTGAAAGACAGAGCATTGGTACAGATTAGGTGTTAATACCCTGAATATTGAACAGCAGCAAGTGAAAACCTGAAAACAAACAGTGGGTAAGCAAACTGAACAAACTAAGATGAAATGAAATAAATGCAAAAAAAAGACTGTAAAATATGTAAAAAAGAATGTAAAAAAAGGAAGAAAAAATAACTAAAAATGAAAGTAAAATGGGGGGCTGTCATGCTCTGAAATTATTGAACTCAATTTTCAGTCCGGCAGGCTGTAGTATGCCTAATCGGTAGATGAGATGCTGTTCCTCGACCTTGCCTTGATGTTCTTTGGAACACTGCATCAATTCCAGGACAGAGATGTGAGCCTGAGAGCAGGGGGGAGTGCTTGAAATGGCAAGCAACCAGAAGCTCAGGGTCCTGCTTGCGGACAGAGCGGAGATGTTTCGCAAAGCGGTCACCCAGTCTGCGCTTGGTCTCCCCAATGTACAGGAGACTACACTGTGAGCAGCGAATACAGTATACTACATTGAAAGAAGTACTAGTAAATCGCTGCTTCACCTGAAAGGAGTGTTTGAGGCCTGGGATAGTGAGGAGAGAGGAGGTAAATGGGCAGGTATTACACCTCCTGCGATTGCAGGGGAAGGTGCCATGGGACGGCGACGAGGTGGTGGGGGTAATGGACGAGTGGACCAGGGTGTCGCGAGGGAATGATCCCTTCAGAATGCTGACAGGGGAAGGGAGGGAAGGATACGACTGGTAGTGGCATCACGCTGTAGGTGGCGGAAATGGCGGAGGATGATCCTTTGGATAAGGAGGCTGGTGGGGTGAAAAGTGGGGACAAGGGGAACCCTGTCACTGTTCTGGGAGGGAGGGGAAGGGGTGAGGGTAGAGGTGCGGGCGATGGGCCGGACACGGTTGAGGGCCCTGTCAACCACAGTGGGGGGAGGTCCTCGGTTGAGGATACATTATACAGTCTGGTCTTGCTGTACAGTTGTCTAAAACTGTAAATCCAATGGAGTAAACGAGGTACAGTACTGTTTACCTGACACTGAATTCAATTCAGGACATGTATCATGAGCTGTACGAGAAACTGGAACAGTGTGGGGAAAACTACAAGCTAGAAATCATCACCCCAATATATTGCATTTTTTGGTTGATTTCCTCCGACCATTTTCTGAAGCTGAGAGGGAACTCGAGGGAGACCAGTATCCTACATCTAACCTGATAATTCCATGGTTTGAAAAGCTTAAACGACTCTGCATGCCACTTTCTTCAGATACTCCAATGCAAGCAGTTGTCAGGCAACGGCACAGAGAGTGGATTTTGACGAACTTTGATGTAAATGATATGCACAAGATAGCAACATTTCTCTGGCCTAAATATAATCATCTGCGGAGTTTGTTCAGCGTTGATAGAGAAGACGTTTGTTCTGACTTGGGTGGCGCAGTGGTTAGCACTGCAGCCTCACAGCTCCAGTGACCTGGGTTCAGTTCTGGGCATTGCCTGTGTGGAGTTTGCAAGTTCTCCCTGTGACTGCGTGGGTTTCCGCTCGGTGCTCCGGTTTCCTCCCACAGCGACAGACCTGCAGGTTGATCGGTAAATTGGCCATTGTAAATTGCCGCTAGTGTAAGTAGATGTTAGGAGAATGGTGGGGATGTGGTGGGGAATGTAGGATTAGTATAAATGGATGGTTGTTGGTCGGCACAGACTCGGTGGGCCGAAGGGCCTGATTCAGTGCTGCATGGCTAAATAAATAAATGAAGTGCACAGACTTACCAACAACATTAAAACAGAAGGCCCTGTGAAGAAAACGACAGTGCTTGCTGATGAACATACAGCTACCAAAAAAAAGCACTGACCGAATTTATTGAATGGGAGAATGTTCATGAAGAAGTGGACACAAATGAGGAAGTACAGCAATATACAACACAGATCTGTCGTGTTGGCGATGGAAAGCGAGCATGATCTGTTGGGCTGGTGGAAGGAACACAGTGTTACATACCCTAAATTGGCCAGGCTGGCTCGAAGTACACTTTGCATTCCGGCGAGCAGTGGCAGCAGTGAGAGGAACATTGGCATATTTGGACGGACATTCGACCAGCGGAGGACTGTCCTTAAGCCTTGCAGTGTTGACTCTTTTAATTTTTTACATGACTATTTATAACACCTTTTGTTCTTTTCTTTCTTTGCTATGTCTGTAACTGAGACTACTTACTTGCTATGAAATCAAATGTTCACCTAACTGTTGATTGGCTGCTTCATTGGTGTAAGCTATTTGTTTTCTTTTTCATCTACGGTTTGACACGATTTCTTTCTGCTTTATCTGGTTATAGTCACAGTGCTGTTTCTGGGAGCTTGCTGTGGGCAATGGCTGCTGTGTTTCCTGCTTTATAACAGTGACCGCAATTCACAAAGAGATTCATTGTGCAGAAAGTGGTTTGGGATGTTCTTAGGTTGTGAAAGGTGATAGAGAAGAGCAAGTCTTTCTTTGTAGAGATAAAAACGGATAATCTCATGAGAACACTACTTAAAATTCATGAGGGAGTCAAGCCGTTGTTTGAAATTCTCAGAAGAGACAGGATGATATTTCTGGCAGAAAAAGAGAAACACTATGTGTATTTGAAAGTTATCTACAAAAAGTTAGTTCGGCTACTAGAGTTGATTCTTTAATTTTATGTACTCAAGGAGTTGGAAGAAAGATGTTCAACAAATGCATAACTTTTTTGATCGCTTTTAGATTATTTGTTTTGCATTTTAATACTTCACATCAGGGCTTCTGTGATGCTTTGTCTTTTCGATGACTGAACTGTAATCTTATAGAGGAACAAAACAGTCCAGTGTGTTAAAGGATTAATAAGCAGCACTTGCTGATTGTTTATCTGGCAGTGCGACAAAAACTGAAAAAGATCTCAAAGGATAGATGGAAACTCGAGGGTCAGTATGCATTATTTTAAGTGATACAAACCTTTATGTAAAATTGTTTAAAATGTCAAAGCAAGAAATTGTTCAACATACTTTGTCAACAATATTTTTTGTTTGCGTTGCGGTCTATTCGAGCTGCTACCCATTATGTGTATGCTGATCAACCAGAAGATGTCAATCAAACGCAGTATTGCAGACTGATGATCAGACAACACGGGAAGTCTGCAGTCCTGTGCCTTAACAATGAAACAGCACTGGGAAAGCCTGCTATCTGATCTGCCATTTCTCCAATCAATCAATCTTTCCTTTCATTGAAATTTACCTTCCAGTCCAATCACTCTGAATTGAATTCATTGAGTTTAAAAATAGCAGTAAGAAAATGATCATTGGCCTGTGTGTTGTTCATGTTCAAATCTTCATGGCCTTGCACAGCAACCCCTCCCCCCACCCCCACCCCCCACCCGCTCCGCCAAGTACTCCAAATCTGGACAGCCCTACAACCATCTGAAAACTGTGTTGACTAAATAAGGGAGCGGGTAAGGAAATAGCGAGGTTACTACCCCTGATCACTGCCTAATAAACTCGGCCACAAAGTGCTCGTGTGCGAATGTTAGGGATTGGGTCATTGGTTCCTGGTGACAGGATCAGGATCAGATTGCCCACAACTCCATCTGCAGGAATAACCTACTGCCAGAACAGATCAACGGGATCACAACATTTGGACAAGGTAGATCACAATAACCTGCTTGATATCATTAACTTTATTCCTGTAGTCTGGTCGGGCCGGGTTAGGTCGGGTCAGGTTGGGCGCAAAAAATAAAGGGCTCGGGTCCGTGTCGGGTTCGGGTTGGATGTGTTCAGGCCGGGCATGGGTCGGGTTTCAAATTATACACCCGAGAGGGCATTTACCCCGGACCAGATGAGCTACATCCCAAAGTTTTGAGGGAGATGGCTATGGCGTTAGTGAATACATTGGCAGTTCTCTTTCATAATTCGGTAGTTTCTGGAAAGGTTCCAGAGACTGGAAAGTAGCAGGTTAACCATACTATTTAAGAAACGAAGGAGAGAGAACACGGGGAACTACAAACTTGTTAGTTTGACGTCAGTCGTGAGGCAAATGTTAGAATTTATTGTAAAAGATGTGATAGTTCGACACTGAGAAAATTATGATATGATTGGGTAGAGTCAACATGGATTTGTGGAAGCGAAATCGCATTTGACAACCCTGCTGGAGTGCTTTGAGGATGTTCTGTGTCGCAGAGACAAAGGAGAACGAGCGGGTGTGATGCACGTGGATTTTATGAAAGCTTGTGTTAAGGTTCCATGCAGGAGGTTAGGAAAAACTATTAGAGTTTATGGAATTTGGGGTCATACAGTAGTGTGCATTGATAATTGGTTAAAAGACATAAAAGAGATAATCGGAATAACGTGTCATTCTCAGGATGGCAACCTGTTACTATTGGGGTACAGAAAGGATCAGTGCTGGGGCCACAACTGTTCACAATCTATATAAATGATTTGGATATCGAGACTGAATGTAATATTTCCAAATTGTTTGATGACATAAAACTAGTTGGAAGTTGGTTGTGAGGAGGATGCAAGGAGACTTCGGGGTCCAGGACAGGCTAAGAGAATGGGCCACAACATGGCAGATGGAATATAATGCGATTAAGTGTGAAGTTATCCACTTCAGCACAAAAAACAGAAATACATGGCATTTCTTAAATGATAGAAGGTTGGGAAGTGTTGATGTCGAAAAGACATGTCTGCACTTGTTCTCGAGACATTGGAAACGAGCATGCACATGCAGAAAACATTTAAGAAGACAAATGGCGTTTCGCCCATCATCACAAGTGGTTTTCAGTACAGGAGCAAATAAGCCTTGCTGCAATTGTGTGGAGCCTTTGAGACACCGCATCTGGAATATTGTGTACAGTTTTGGTCTCTTCATCTAAGAAGTATGTACTTGCCGAAGAGGGAGTGCAACTGTGTTTCATCACAATGATCCGTAGGATGGTGGGAATGTGCGATGGAAAGTGATTGTGGAAATTGGGCCTGTATTATCTGGCGTTTCGAAGAATGACAGATGATCTCATTGACACTTGGAAAATTCTTACAGGGCGTGAGAGGGTAGATGTAGATAGAATGTCTGCTCTGGGCGCTGAGTCTAAATCCAGTACACATAGTCACAGAATAAGTTGTAGGCCATTTAGAACTGAGATGAGGAGGAATGTATTCACTCAGACGGTGGTGAAACTTTGGAATTGTCTGCGCCAGATAGCTGTGGAAGATCAATCATTGAGCATGTTCAAGACAGAAAGCAACAGCTATCTGGTTAATAATGACATCAAGGGATGTGGGGATCGTGCCGGAAAGTGGCATTGAGGTAGACGATTCGCCATCATCTTATTGAAAGATGGAGCAGTACTGATGTGCTGAATTGCCTACTCCGCTCCTATGTTCCTAAAATTGAGGTGTTGCTTTCCTGGAAGCCATTGTAAGTCAACAAGCACAGGGATGATGGGTGAACAGGACTTTTGGTCAAATGTGCCAACGGCTGCAGACAGGCCAAGACGGTTGAGGAGGGGTATTGAGAGAGAGTTGGAAATAACCAGTGGGGAAATGGAAGGAAGATGGAATCAATTAAGTTTCCAAAAGTGAAACAAACAATAATAATCGACAAACAAGGGAAGATTTCCAGCCTCTGCAGCATTTCGCATTTGTTGGTCCAAGTTGCTCTCTGATCAAACGCTTGGAATCGAACCTCTCGCGAAAATTATACGTATGCTGTTCCCTCTACTGTCCTGCAGTGGACGCTCTGACTTTCCACCTGCCCCAACCCGTTCCATCCGGTTCTACAAAAGTCACTTCTTGTGTGCCGTCACACTGCTCTTTGGCTTGTCTGACTTCAAAGCAAGCACCACACCCCAACCCCCATCACCAAACACGCCAACTCCTCGTGTTATTCATGTATTTCATGTCATCCAGCTTTCCGCCATCTCTTTCTCTCTCGGGGTAAATATTACATTCATTGATGAAATCACTGGGATCCGCCTCTGGACTCCTGTCAGTTTTGATCTTTCATTAATTGAATGATTAATGTAACCGGATATTTCACCACATTCTTGACCTGCTCTCTGAACTTGGACTGAGTAGCCCCATAGATAAATGTGTTTGTGCAGCAACTTAAATTCAGCAGCATCCATCCGACTTGTAGAAATATATATTCAGAATCGTTGTAACCCCCAGGATATCTTCCTGTAATGTTATAATATAAGAAATCTGTGAGATATACCAACCATAGAAGTATGAAGTTGCCAGATATGGTGAAGAGTAATATCACAGACTTCCTTCTGCTCTCTATTTCTGGGTCACTGCAATTCTCTCCCTTGCTTTGACCCCTCAGCCCCTTACGGACTCGACTGGCCATTAAAATGTGCCTGACTGTCAAGGCATTGAGTAACAGAATTAAAGCAAATGGGAGCAATGGGGTTAAAACCTTATCAAACCAGTCAAATCCCATCCATCCAGGGTCACTAAAATAGCTTGGCTTTATATAACAGCCCCATGGTACATTGTCTGTTAACTCTCCAGATTCATGTGCAAAATAGAAGGGGATGTTTTTGAAACAGAGTAGAATGCAGGTTGTTGCTAAAACCATAGCCGCAGTTTTCTCAGTGCAATATTTTGCTTTCAGCTTCTGAGAACAGATGACCACAAATCGATCAATAGTGAAAGCAACTGTGAACCAGACAGAACAGTCTATAGCTGCACGACTCAGGAAAGCGATAACACGACATACAGAAGGGATGTTTAGGTAAGGTGGTGGGAAATAATAATAACCGATAGTCCACAATATCACCACAGTGATAATGAACAGTAGATCCGCTGTTGCCATGGTCACCAGGTAGCGAGTGGTGCAGGTGGAGAGGCCACACTTTCCCATGGACAGGATCACAATCGCCAGTAAATTAGCTACAAGAGAAAGAAAGAAAAATGGTCCTTGAAATAACTGAGCAAACAAGATGCGAATGTCTGACCTAGACAGTAAAGGCAGGATTTTCGAACCAAAAACAAGCGTACCGTGTGTCGGTCAGAGGATAGAGAATCTCAACCAGGGATCTCACCCCGCCTCGAAGAGCCCTACTTCCAGCTTTAACAGAGGCACGACAAGGAGCAATCAACCGAGTGCTTTCAGCAGACAGGTCAGCATATTAAATATATAAGTGAAGGGACCAGACTCAAATTTAACGTGATTCATCTGTTATTCTAATTGCCCAGCTTTTCCCATTAAATCCGGACCCCGACACAAATTCACCTGGGATGCATTGCTCTCCCTCCAGCCTGTCTGGGTTTGGAAATCCCCCACAATCTGAACCACCACCGCATCTGGGATTGGGCTCCATTCACCTGTCTGGGATTGGATATTCCCCGCAATCTAAACCAAAAGAGTATCGGGAATTGGTCTCTCTGCAGAGTATCTGCGATTGGATATTCCCTGCAATCGACACCACAGTATCGGGGATTGGTCTCCCTCCACCCTGTCTGGGAATGGATATACCCCTCAACCGAAAGCAACAGAGTATCGGGGAATTGGTCTCTCTGCAGAGTGTCTGCGATTGGATATTCCCTGCAATCTAAAGCAAAACAATATCGGGGATTGGTCTACCTCCAGCCTGTCTGGGATTGGATATTCCCTGCAATCTAAAATACCAGAGAATCGGGGATTAGTCTCCCTCCACCCTGCATGGGATTGGACATTTTCCGCAATCTAAATCACCAGAATATCGAGGAATTGACTCCCTCCAGCCTGTCTGGGATTGGACGTTCCCCCCAATCTAAACCAGCAGAGTATCAGGGATTGGTCTGCCTCCAGCCTATCTGGGATTGGACATTCCCCACAAGCTATACCACAAGAGTTTGGTCTTCCTTCAGCCTGTCTGGGATTCGACATTCCCCAGAATCTGAAAAACACACTCTGGAGGATTGGACTCCCTCAACCCTGCCCATGGTTGGGCAAATCCCACAATCTGATCCACCACAGTTTTGAGATTGGACTCCCTCAACACTGTGTGGAATTCGCCATTCCCTACAATCTGACCCACTGCAGTGTCGGGGTTTGGACTCCCATCACCCTATCTGGGATTGGACATTCCGCACTATCGCACCCACTGCAGTGTTTGGGATTGGACACCTCCACCCTGTCCAGTATTAAAAACTTCACACAATCAGAATGACTGCAGAGTGAGGGATTGAACAGCCTCCTCCCTTTCCTGGTGGGGGCACCCCCCACAATCTGAAACACTGCTGTGTCATGGATTTGACTCCTTCCACCCTGCCCAGGATTGCTCACAACCCACAATCTGAACAACCAAGTGTTGGGGATTGGACACACTACACCCAGTCTGAGATTGGACCCTTCCCACAATCTGACCCACTGTAGTATTGGTAACTGACACCTTCCACCCTGTCCGGGATTGGACACTCCTGCACAATCTGAACCATAGCAGTGGCAGGGACTGAACTCCTTCCACATTGTCTCGCAACTCCTCTGATGAAGAAGAAATCCTTACGCAGTAAAACCTGGACACCCTCGAGGATTTGACTGACAAATGGCGTATATCATTGACGCCACATAAGTACCAGGCAATGGCAGACTCCATGATGAGCAAATCTAACCATCTTCTCTTGATCTTTGTAACATTAAGTTCGATGAATCCCCAATTATCAACATGCTGAGTGTTACCATTGACCAGAAACTGAACTGGAGCAGCCATATAAAAGCTGCGGTTTAAAGAGTAGTTCAGAGATTGTGAATGATTGGCCGACTAACCCACCTCCTGACTCCCAAAATTGTGTCCCAAAAACCACAAGGTACCAGTCAGTAGTGTGATGCAAGTCTCTCACTTGCCTGCATGGGTGCAGTTCCAAAAAGTCCCAGAAAACACAATCCAGGGCAAAGCAGCCCTTTTCATCAGCGCCCCATCAACCGCCTTAAACATTTACTCCCTCCACCACTGATGCACCGTGTCAGCAGTGTGTAGCATATGCACAATACACTGCAACAACTCACCAACCCTCCTTCGATAGCCCTTCCAGACTGCAAATTTTATCACCTAGAAGGCCAAATGCAACAGAAGCATGTGAACACCACCACCAGCAAGTTCCCCTCCAAGTGACACACCATCCTGACATGGAAATATATTGCTATTCCTTCACCATTGCTGGATGAAAGTCTTGGATCAGCCTTCCTGACAGCATAGACAGTGTATTTGGACCAGATGGCTGCAGTAATTCAAGAAGGCAACTCACCACCACCTTCTCAAGTGCAATTAAGGATTGGCAACAAATACTTTCCAGAGATGCTGACATTCTACGAAAGGAATAACGAACACTGCTCCACAAAGTTAGAACACGGACAATGCACGCCCCAGGATTTGCAGCAGTCCTCACGACACTCGAGTTCGATTTGGGAATTGTCACTCCTGTGCTTTGGATACCCCACCCGGGCCTGTTAAGAGCAAAATACGCACTCAGTGCTGCTAAAGGTACACAGCAAGTCAGGAAAGCAGAACTTCCGCCTTTGCTGACTGCAATTCTGGTCCCAACTGTCACTCACCCCTCTTAGCATGCAGGCCTAAGTACGTGAGCAAAAGCAAAACATTGAGCCTGAGGAAAATCTGAGTTCATTTAAAGAACAAAGAGAATGTTGCAAACACTCAGGATCTGTGCAGAGAGAAACAGAGTTAATGTTTCCGTCCAATAGGCTTCTATTAGAAATGAAAGATGTTCAACAGTTTTTTTTAAGCAATGATAGAGCCACAGACAAGTGGGTTATAGTGGGAAGAAAGAGAGAGAAAGTCTGAGGGGTGACCTAACAGGGGCTTTTAGAACCATTAAGGAGTACGGTTGGGGAAACGTGGAAAATATGTTTCCACTTCTGAGGGAGACACGAATATAGGATATTCTCTAATAAATCAAAGAAGGAATTTAAGAGAGACTTCTGTGCTCAGGGGTTGTTGAAAATCTGTAACTGTTATTACGTGGAGTTGTGGTGAAAAGCATTTAAGGGAAACCCGGATAAGTGAATGGAGAAATGAATAGTAAGGTACATTGACAGTTATTTGAAAGTGATTATTTTTGTTAAAAAAAAGGAATTTATGGTTCAGCTGAAGACATTTTGCGCCAATTTTTTTTCGGAAGCCTTCAAGAGGATTGAGGGAGCCGGATTGGCAACAACATTGCTTGTCGTCACATGGCTTTAGTTAGGCTTCGAGCGGAATCCCAGCAAACAGGGGCTGAAAAATGACAAGTGCTCCTTTGACTGGACAAGGCCAGCATTGACAGATAACATCTGGGATGAGCAGAAAAAAATGAAGAGCTTTCTGGTTGTGTGGCTGTGTGTGTGGTTTTACCCTTTGAAGGAAATAGAGTCAAGCGCTGCTGAAGTGTCAGAAAAGGACAGATGACCAGAACCCAGCTTGCTTGCCAGAAATTCCATAAAGGACCATAAAAACCCCATTGTGTCGATTCATCTCGTTTGCTGTATTTGAAGAAAGCCTGCTAAAATAATTCTCAATGCTGCCTGAAGAAATCTGTCCCAAGGGGATCTCTCTGGCTTGTCTGAGTGTATTTGGAGGTTGGACTGTGTGCCAATTTTGAGCAGCATGTCTCATCTTTATTTTTTCAGGGGTGGGCAAATGCTCGGTCCGGGTCTTTTTTGTTTCTGTAATAATGTTCTGATCTAAAAAAATTTTTTTTTTATATTTCATTTCAACTAACTGAATGTGCATGTGTGAGTGTGCAGGGAATAACATAAAGGGGGACTTTAAGATTTGGGTAAGGTAGAAAGGGGACTTTAAAAAAATTGGATTTAAAAAAGAAATTTTTCATGATATTGCTTTACTGCATTGCCAGTTAAAACTTGTTTTATAATAATCTTTTAATATTGTTGTTCAAAAATAAACATGTTGTATTCTGGGGACAAATAGTGCATCTGATTGATTGTCTTAGGAAGTAGGAGAATTTTAAAAATATATTGTGACCTGGAGAGAAGTGGGACTGAATTGGCAGTGCACTCCTCCCGCCTTGGTCATGACATATTGAATTTGGGTCACTCTTTCTGGAAAAAAAAAGCCAACGATGTACAATTGTAATTGGAGAAGAGAAAACAAAAAGCACCAGGTTCATGTGCAATAGAGTGACGTTTACACGACTGTAATGTCGTTAACATTTGCTGTGATTTTCTGGGGAAGGAGGATGTATCCCTCAGTGATTTGAAATAATTAACCAAAGTTAAACTAAAGGATTTGGCAGACCCTTTGGTGACAACATTGCAATAAGAGGCAAAGAAAGCAGACATCGTTGAAGTCATAGGACAAAATTTGGCTTTCGAAGAAGGAAGAGACAAATAAGAGGATAGGTAAATTAGCAAAAATGCGGATACAGATGAGGCAGCTTGAACTTGACAAGAAAAACGAAAAATAACTTGAATTGGAAAACCTAAGCTTCAACAGAAAAAAAATAGAAATAAGAAAACTTGAGCTTGAGGAAATAAATGACAATAAAAATAAACTTGAACTAGCATTGCAAAGAGAAAGAGAGAGAGAGAAGAAAGGGATGTTGAAATTAGAAAGATGGAAATAAGACAAAAGAGCGGTCTTGATGCCAATGCCAGTGTAGATTCTGGTGAGGAAGAATTTGAGTCCAGCCCAGGACCTAGTGAAAAGCTGGTTACATTTATACAAGCTCTCACCAAGTGAAGGAAAGGGATGTAGAGACTTATCTTCATTTCATTTGAAAAGATACCCAAATAAATTAAATGGCCAAAGGAACGCTAGACACTGCTTATGCAAAGCAGGTTTGTGGGCACAGCTCATGACGTTTATGCCATTCTATCTGAGGCGGCTTCTGCAGATTACCAGATGGTAAAAAATGGCTATTCTCGCTGCGTATGAGTTAGTCCTTGAAGCTCACTGACAGAAATGTAAAAATTCTCAGGAGACTGACGGGGCGGAATTATATAGAAATTGAAAGGGAAAAACAGGTTAATTTTGATCATTGGATACGGGCACTAACGATGGCAGCTGATAATATAGTATTTCTGAAAGCAAAACAAATTAATTTTGATCGGACAGTAAAGATGGAAGCCACATATGAGGACCTTAAAGAAGTACTTCTCCTGGAAGAATTTAAAATTTTACTTCATCCAGTAGTGAAAACTCATTTGGCGAAGCAGAATGTATCAATGGCCAGACATGCAGCAGAAATTGCTGATGATTATGAACTTGTGCATCCGCCCAAACCCTTTGTTCAGCATCCCCACAAGCCCGAGAAGGAGAGGTGGGAGATTGAAAGGAGACATGTGAACAATGACAAGAAGGGATAGCTGGGGACGCCACATGATCTCCCCCTCTGTCCATAAAGGAAATTGCTGAGGGTGGAATTGAGGTCCACAAGTCAGAATGCTACAATTGGCACAATGTGGGACATCTTCATGCACAATGCTGGAAGCTTCAGGGTTTATTGGGGTGCATGAAGCCAATGCAGTGAAAGGAGCCATGACTGAGAGCAACGGATATCAGGATGTATCTCTGATTTGCAGATCTAAGGCCAAGTACAAAAACACTGTGAGTATAGGGGCTGTGAATAAGATGCCTGAGAGTTATAAACAATTCTTGTCAAAAGTAAAAGTAACTCCTTATCCCTCAAATGAGGAAGGCAAAGCGACAGTTATACGTGGAGATACAGGATCCACCCATACACTCTTGCTGGGTAAAGACATAAAATTTCCACCAGAGAGAACACTGAACGTTGAGGTTTTAGGGAATGGTATTGGCGGGGAGTACACTCACATCCTTTGTATCGGGCGCACCAAGACTGTGATCCAATGTCTCGAATGGTACTTGTCGGAGCTGTCCATAGATTGCCAGAAGACACAATTGACATACTCCTGGGGAATAATTATGCCAGAGCGAAAGTTGTAGCTTCGCCAGTAGTCACAAAATAAACAAGTAGAGTTAAAGAGACAGAACAGTTGCAGGAAAAAGTTCCAGGTATTTTCTTTCATGTGTCGTAACCCGAGCAATGGCTAAACAAGTTCTATTGCCAGAGGTAAAACTGGCACCACAGTCGGATAGCCGAATGTCTGAAACTTTCTTTGGGCATATGGATAATCCAAAGGAATTAATTAGTAACTATTCTCTGATCATAGCTCAGCAAGCTGATCCAGAGTTCTCGAAGGTGGCACAATCAGCTCGAATAGAAGCTGAGGCAAAGTAGTACCAGAAGGCGATTAGATTGATAATGGGGTTCTGAAGAGGCAGTGGAAACCTCCTCACAGACCTGTGGCCGACGAGTGGATCGTTGTTCGTTGGTTAGTGGTACCACCAAAGTTTCACCAGGAACTATTAATGTTCACGCATGGGATTCCTCTATTGGGTAACATCGGAATATAGACGACCAAAACACGGATAAGCCTACAATTTTTACTTTCCAAGGACGTGGTGCGGTTTTGTAAAGCGTGCTTTGCATGCCAGATTGCGGGGAAACTGCAATGCAACCTGCAAAATACCGGCACCTCTGATCCCATGCCAGTTACTGGGGAACAATTTAGTCAGGAATTGGGAGACTGTGTAAGAGCCTGACCGCAAACAAAGGTGGACACTGATATCATGGATATGGCTACGCGATTCCAAAGGTCATTCCCTTGAGAGCAAGTTGTGCTCGGATGGTACAGATGTGAGCCCAGTTCTTCACGAGATATGGATAACCGATTGAGGTTCAGTTGGATCAAGGTTCCAATTTCATGTCCATTTTTTCTCAGGAATTTATGAGTATCTTAGGTATAACAGAGTTAACATCTTCAGCATATCGCCCACAGATGCAGCGTGCTTTCGAAAATTACCATCAGACCCTGAAAAGAATGAATAGGGCATGATTGGGATAAAGGGCCAGAATTAGTTTTGTTTGCCGCTGGGGATTAACCTAATGAATCCACTGGTTTTAGTCCTTTGGAAGTAGTTTATGGACATGAGATTAAAAGTCCTCTGAAACTAATTGAATAAAGATTTTTGGAACATTGGGATGAATCCTCTGTGCTAAGTTATGTATCTGTGTTCCAGGAACATCTCCCAAGCGCCAGCAATGTGGTTCACAATACCTTAATGCTGCCTGAATAACGACGAAACAATGGGAAGACAAGCATGCTGAGACCCGAACCTTTCGGCCAGGAGGTGAAGTGTTGGCATTGATGTCTTCACAGGGTGAACCATTAAAAGCACGTTCAGTGGTCCATACAAAGTGGTCAAGAGAATTGGTGAAGTAAATTATTTGACTGCACCCCAGAGTGCCGGAAAAATATTCGGCAGTGTAATATCAATATGCGAAGACAATATTATTGCTCGCAAGAGGATAAGCAAGCACAGGTATCAGAAGTAATAGGGATTTTGAAGGATGAAAGGGATATTGAAGATGAGGCAGAAGGAGGCCTAGACAATTCACAAATTGAACCTCCCACTATTCGGTTAGTAAATAGAGAATTTATAGGGAGATTGGACACTAGGCTTTCATATTTAGATGCACACCAACGAGTAGACCTAAAAAGGCTACTCACAGCGTTAAAAGAGTCTGTAGGGTTAAGCCAGGATCTACATCGTTCGCCACACATTATGTGGATCGAGGCAAATCCGTTCCAATAGAACAATATCCTTACCCCCAATTATATCCAGAGAAATAGGCCCAGCTGAAAGCAGAAATCCAAAGCATGCTGGAGAAACACCTAATAGAACCCGGTCAAAGCAGCTGGAGTTCACCAGTAGTATTAATGCCTAAACTTGAAGGTTCAATCCGACTGTGCATAGACTACAGAAACAAAGGCAGGCTCCAACTCAATTCCTCACTTGAAGACTGTAATGACAGATTGGGCATTGTCATGTTTCTAGCAAAAATCGATTTGTTAAAGGAATACTGGAAATTTCGTTTAACACGACGAACTAAGGAAATATCAGCATTTGCAACGCCAGTCCATCTTTTCCAGTTCCTGGTGATGCTATTTGCGCTAAAGGAAAATGCCACAGCAGCCTTGCAGAGAGTAATGAACCCCAGGTGGTAGCCAGTGTTCCTAACAATAATGTTTATGTTGATGATGTGATGGTCTCTAATGACACATGGATGGACCACTGAGAACAAATAGAAACTATTCAAAAATTTACAATTGGTGAATTTCGTATCAAACCTTGCCAAAAAGCGAATTCACAAAAGCGAGAGTGAGCTGCCTCGGGAATGTAGTCGGGCAAGGACAAGTGTTACTTAGAACTGCGAAAGTGCAAGCATTGATGGAGTTCCCTCACCCTCAGACTGATCGGGAAATCCTGAGGTTCTTGGGGATATGTGGTTTCGACCAAAACTTTGCAGCAAATTTCAGCACCGTAGCTGCTCCACTAACAAATTTGTGGCAGAAAAAGCAAATTAATCTAGTGAGGTCAGGGGGAGTGCTAAACATTCTTTGAAAAGTTGAGAGTCATTTGATTAATGAACCAGTGTTAGCTGCTCCAAATTTCACTAAGCCCTTCTTGGTAGTAATTGATGCTGGTGACCTGGGAATCCGTGGAGTCCTGTTACAAAATGTTGAAACGGGCGCAGAGAGGTCAGCGGGATACATTTGCAAAAAGCTAAACGACTTCAAAAAGACATTCCATCATTGAAAGGAAACCTTCTGTCTACTATTGGCTGTTAAACATTTTGAACTATCTGTCCACCACAATTACAGAGAGACACTGGTAGAAACTGATCACAACCTGTGAACCTTTATGGAAAACGTTAAACATCAGAATGCCAATGGAATTTACTGTAAAAACCTTATCACTTAAGGATTATCCACATTGTGGACAAAAATAGTGTTCTTGCAGAAGCTTTATTGAGAATCTAACTTTGTTCAAGTTATTTGAAGAAAAGGAGCGAATAAGAATGAGTATGAAAATGTGTTGTCTATTTTTCCCACACTTTACAATGAAACACATAGAAAATGATGTTTCGTCCTGCGAGGGTGAAGGTGTTATGAAAATGATTCTTTTTTGTTAAAATATTTTTGAAAGCTATTTATGGTTAAGCTGAATAAATGTTTGAACACATTATTTTCAAGGAAGCCATCAAGGGGATTTTGGGAGCCGGATTGGCAACAATTTTTCAGGTTTTCACATGGCTCCGGTTAGGCATACAGCAGAAACCCTGGTAACAGGGCAGAAATGTGACCAGCTCTCCTTTGACTGGACAAGCCCAGGAGCAACAAAGAACACCTAGGATGGGCAGAATAAAGGAGAAACTTCCTGTTTGTGCGCCATTGTGTGTGTATTACCTTCTGGAAGCAGATAAAGTCAAGTGCTGCTGAAGTGTCAAAAACTGACAGAAGCCATCAACCCAGCTCGCTTCCCAGAAATTCCAAAAAAGATCCCGTGAAGTCCTCTGTGTCGGTTCATCTTATTTCCTGTGTTTGAAAAAAAGTCTGGTAAAAATTAATTAACAGTGCCCCCTGAAGAGAACTGTTCTCAGGGCATCTCAGTGACCTGTGTGCGTGTGCTCGGTGGTTCGACAGTATGACAATTTTGTGCAGCGTGTGCCATCTGTTTTTCTTCAAGGGTGATCAGGTTATTGGCCCGTGTGTGCTTTGCTTTGTCTATAATAGAGCTCTGATTAAAAAGAAAAATATATATTTTTGGTTATCTGTTATATATGTGCGTGTGTGAATGTAATGAGATTAAGGTAAAATGGTGCTTTAAAATGATGGTGACGGTAGAAAGGGGGCTTTTAAAAATTTAATGTTGGATTAAAACAACATCTGTATGATATTGTTTTACTTCATTACTATTTAAGTCTTGTTTTATAATAAACTACAAACGTTGTTGTTAAGTAAAGAAATCTGGTCAATGTGCTCTATTCTGAGGAAACGTAATGCATCTGATTGCCTGTTTCAGTTCGTGGGAGACATTGTTTTAAAATATGTTTTGATCTGTGGAGAAGTGAGACTGAATTGACAGTGCACTCCTCTGCCTTGGTCGTACCAATAGGTCTAGATGGTCAGGCATGTGGAGAGGTTCATGCAGAGCATAGAGACAGATGTAAAAAAACGTTGCTGTGCTGAAACTTCTTTAAAATTCTCTGGAATATGACTATTAATCAGTGTCAGCAGTTGTGTCATAACATTGCAGAATTTGTTGTGCTTTATCTACTGAAGCAGTGAACTATTTATTTTAGTATTAACTGTGTATTAATATTGTAATGTAATGCCCTGGACTGATCTCTGCATTATCAAAACCCGCCAAGCATGTTCCTCAGTTGTCGACGTATCGCTCCTCACAGTGGCACACCTCCCTAAGCTAAGGGCAGAGATAGCTGCAGATGACATGTGTAGAGTCTCTGAGCTACAGATAAGAAATCGATCACCAGACTATAATCAGTTACAGAAGTGGAATACTCAATAACCGTAGCCCACCATTCTCCCTGCATATTCGCAAGAGAATAAAACTCAGCATTTATGACCCACAAATTCTCAGGACCGTGATGGGTGAAGGAGATTAATTAACACTAAAATAACTAAGGTATCAGTAAGCAGTGGATATCCGTTACCGTTAGTGCTGTTCAATAGGGAACAGAGCAATATCAAACAACCAAACAGCTTCAAGCAACAGCAAAAATCATCACTTTTGCAATCGATTGTTTTCGTGAATCATGAAGGCAGCTCCATGGAGTGAGGCATCAGTCACCGAAAACAAGGATTTAAAGTAGAACTGGCTTGTTCTACTCCGGTTATTCTCCCATAGTCAGTACAGTTCTATATTGACCAATACTACCAGTAATTCATACACACTGGGATTAGGTATTCCTCTCTGGTTATTAATGCACAGTCAGTACAATTCTGCACTGACAGGGACTCCAAGTAATACATCACCACTGGGAATAGCTGTTGCACTCTGGCCAGTGATCCACACTCAGTACTACTCTACAGTGACAGAAACTCCCAGTAAAACAAGGCAACTGGAATCAGCTGTTGCTCTCTGGTAAGTAACCCACAGTCAGTACAAGTCTACAGTGGCAGTTACTTCCAGTCGTACATGGTCACTGGGATCAGGAGTTCTACTTTGGTTAGTGACCCATGGCTGCTATGATTTTACACTGATTGATACTTCTACACATACTTTCACGCAGAGTGCTGCCTTCACTGAGGTCTCGTTCATGAAATTCCACTAAACTCATTAATTCTAAGAGTCTGTGAGTTACAAACACATGTTTTTGTTATAATTCGGTAATGCAATAAAATCACAGAGATAATGGAGTACATTTGACTGTACGAACTTATACCATGTAACACGGTCGGAACAGTGGCGCAGTGGTTAGCACCACAGCCTCACAGCTCCCGGAACCTGGGTACAATTCTGGATCCTGCCTGTGCGGAGTTTGCAGGTTCATGTTGTGACCGTGTGTGTTTTCGTTGGGTGCTCCGGTTTCCTCACACTGCCAAAAACTTGCAGGTGATAAGTAAATTGGCCATTTTAAATTGCCCCTAATGTAGGTAGGTGATAGGAATATGGGATTAATGTAGGATTAGTATAAATGGGTGGTTGATGGTCAGCACAGACTCGGTGGGCCGAAGTTTGCAGTACTGTATCTATAAAAATACAATGAATGACATGGCTTCACAATGTTGACTGTTGTGTCAGCATGTGTGATTATCAGTCACGGATGAAAACCAGAAACCAGCTCAACAAATATTTACATCATTTGAACGGCGAACATAACTTACCAGGAACACCAATGATGGCAAGAATCAGGTAATATATTTTCTCGATACTGTTTAATGTTTCATACATTTTCTTTGTGAAGTGATCTGTTCTTTTGTGCTGCTCCTAATCTGTCTGCATTAAACTCTAAGGTGACACATTCTCAGAGCCAGTAATTTATACCCTGTGGCATTTCCACTGGGAAATTGAGGTTGCCACATCAAACTGTTTCTTAATGGCACGATTATGACATCGAGTTCAGTCTGTGTTTTGCAACAGTATATTTGGTTCTAAGACTGATTTCAAAACCTCCATACATCGGACAACGCATTCCACATGAATTAACTAATGAAAGTTAGAATCTGCATTCTACCAGCAATGAGGTTGTTCGTTCAAATACCATCATTCCGATAAATAGATTTCATGTTGTTTCAGTGGTGTCCTTCACTTGGCTGTGAGCATTTGGTAATGAAATGCCAAATGTTGAGTGCATTGCTCAGGGCTGCTCCACTGCACTAGGGGATGTGGCTGTCCCCATTAACTGTGGACATTCAGTTAAGAGATTAAAGTGTTTTTGCAGCGATGCATTTGCGAATTCAACAAATACAGAATCTGGAGCCAAAGCAACACAAGTGATACAACATCACAATCGAATAAAACAGAAAAAACTAATAAAGTCCTTTAAATAAATTGTGCACCTCAAGTGATGCATCAATTCCAACTCATACCTGCTCTCTCTGTGAAACAACCCTCCAACCAATTGAGATATTCAAGCTGATGCAGCGTCTCTTAATAACACAATAAATAAAATAATCAGTCACCTGGATCAAAAGCAGTCTTAAAACTAATAATTCACCATGAATTAGTCAGCATCTCACACAATAAAGCAACACAAACTTATATAGCACGTGGAACAAATGTATTACTTTCAATTAATAATGTATCTCAACGATACAGCGCAAGCTAGCACAATAGCACAAAGCAACACATCTCCTCAAACGAGACTGGTGAGTTGGGCAGATAAATGGCAGATGGAGTTCAATCAGGGCAAATGCGAGGTGATGCATTTTGGCGGATCTAATTCAAGAGTGAACTACACAGCAAATGGAAAAGTCCTGGGGAAAATTGATGTACAGAGAGATTTGGGTGTTCAGGTCCATTGTTCCCTGAAGGTGGCAACGCAGGTCAATAGAGTGGTCAAGAAGGCATACGGCATGCTTTCCTTCATCGGACGGGATATTGAGTACAAGAGTTGGCAGGTCATGTTACAGTTGTATAGGACTTTGGTTCGGCCACATTTGGAATACTGCGTGCAGTTCTGGTCGCCACATTACCAAAAGGATGTGGATGCTTTGGAGAGGGTGCACAGGAGGTTCACCAGGATGTTGCCTGGTATGGAGGGCGCTAGCTATGAAGATAGGTTGAGCAGATTAGGATTATTTTCATTAGAAAGACGGAGGTTGAGGAGGGACGTGATTGAGGTGTACAAAATTGTTCAAGAAGGGAAGTAGAGACAGCCCTGGTAATTATAGACCTGTGAGCCTTACTTCGGTTGTGGGTAAAATGTTGGAAAAGGTTATAAGAGACAGGATTTATAATCATCTTGAAAAGAATAAGTTCATTAGAGATAGTCAGCACGGTTTTGTAAAGGGTAGGTCGTGCCTCACAAACCTTATTGAGTTTTTCGAGAAGGTGACCAAACAGGTGGATGAGGGTAAAGCAGTGGATGTGGTGTATATGGATTTCAGTAAGGCGTTTGATAAGGTTCCCCACGGTAGGCTATTGCAGAAAATACGGAAGTATGGGGTTGAAGGTGATTTAGAGCTTTGGATCAGAAATTGGCTAGCTGAAAGAAGACAGAGGGTGGTGGTTGATGGCAAATGTTCATCCTGGAGTTTAGTTACTAGTGGTGTACCGCAAGGATCTGTTTTGGGGCCACTGCTGTTTGTCATTTTTATAAATGACCTGGAAGAGGGTGTAGAAGGGTGGGTTAGTAAATTTGCAGATGACACTAAGGTCGGTGGAGTTGTGGATAGTGCCGAAGGATGTTGTAGGGTACAGAGGGACATAGATAGGCTGCAGAGCTGGGCTGAGAGATGGCAAATGGAGTTTAATGCGAAAAAGTGTGAGGTGATTCACTTTGGAAGGAGTAACAGGAATGCAGAGTACTGGGCTAATGGGAAGCTTCTTGGTAGTGTAGATTAACAGAGAGATCTTGGTGTCCAGGTGCATAAATCCCTGAAGGTTGCTACCCAGGTTAATAGGTCCGTTAAGAAGGCATATGGTGTGTTAGCTTTTATTAGTAGGGGGATCGAGTTTCGGAGCCACGAGGTCATGCTGCAGCTGGACAAAACTCTGGTGAGACCGCACCTGGAGTATTGCGTGCAGTTTTGGTCACCGCATTATAGGAAGGATGTGGAAGCTTTGGAAAGGGTGTAGAGGAGATTTACTAGGATGTTGCCTGGTATGGAGGGAAGGTCTTACGAGGGAAGGCTGAGGGACTTGAGGTTGTTTTCGTCAGAGAGAAGGAGGAGGAGAGGTGACTTTATCGAGACATATAAGATAATCAGAGGGTTAGATAGGGTGGATAGTGAGAGTCTTTTTCCTCGGATGGTGATGGCATACACGAGGGGACATAGTTTTAAGTTGAGGGTTCATAGATATAGGACAGATGTCAGAGGTAGTTTCTTTACTCAGAGAGTAGTAGGGGCGTGGAACGCTCTGCCTGCAACAGTAGTAGACTCGCCAACTTTAAGGGCATTTAAGTGATCATTGGATAGACATATGGATGAAAATGGAAGAGTGTTGGTCAGATGGTTTCACAGGTCGGCGCAACATCGAGGGCCGAAGGGCCTGTACTGCGCTGTTATGTTCTAAGTATTTTTGAATGAAACTCATTTTGTAACAGTCAGCTGTGTTTTTCATCTGGATGTGGTAACGGAGTTGGATTATGAGGTTCATGCTGTTGATGTGGTGTACCTGCACTTCCAAAAAAAACCATTTGATACATTGCCGCACAGCAGACTTGTGAGCAAAGTTGTAACTCATGGAACCAAATGGACATTAATGATATTTGATACAAATTTGGCTGAGTGACAGGAAACAGAGAGTAAATGTTAATTGATTTTGTTTTTCTACTGGGGTAAGATTTGTAGTTGAGTTCCACAAAGGTCGGTTTGGAACAGCCCCGCTGTTCCTGAAATGTATTAATCACCTGGACCTGAACATTCAGGTACAATTTTAAAATTGGCAATATAAAATAAAGGGTGCATTTCTCAAGGGGGTGCAGTAACAGAGAGACCTGACTGTTTATCTGCATAAATCATGGAAGGTGGCATGTTCGGTTGAGAGAGAGGATAATAGAGCACACCGTATGCTCGGCTTCATTAATAGGGGCATAGAGTACAAAAGGAAGGAAGTTATGTTAAACTTGTACCGAACACGGTTACAGCCACAACTGGAGTTGTGAAGGTGTGAAAGCATGAGAGAGAGTGCAGTAAATACTGACTGGAATGGTTCCAGTTATTAGGAATTTCACTGAAAGTGGATCCGTTAGTCAAGAAGGCATACGTTATGCTTGCCTTCATCGTTAGGGGCGTAGAGTATAAAATTCGCAAGTCATGCTGCATCTGTTAGTTCGGCCACACTTGGAATATTTCATGCAATTCTGATCGCCACACAACCAGAAGGATGTGGAGGCTTTGGAGAGGGTACAGAAGAGGTTTACCAGTATGTTGCCTGGTCTGGAGGGTATTAGCTATGAGTCGAGGTTGGATAAACTCGGATTTTTTTCACTGGAACGACGGAGGTGGAGGGGCGGCCTGATAGAGGTTTAGAGAGTTATGAGTGGAATGGACAGAGTGGATAGTCAGCAGTTTTTTTTTCCCAGGGTGGAAGAGTCAGTTACTAGGGGACATAGGTTTAAGGTGCCGGGGCAAAGTTTGGGGGAGATGTGTGAGGCAAGTTTTTTCTTACCCAGAGAGTGGTGAGAGCTTTGACTTGCAGCCAGGGGAGTTTGTGGAAGCAGGTACGAGAGCGACGTTTAAGAGGTATCTTGACAAATACGTGAATAGGATGGGAACAGAGGGATACAGACCCGGTAGTACAGAAAGTTTTTGACAGGCATCAAGATCGGCACAGGCTTCGAGGCTTCGAGGGCCGTTTGGCCTGTTCCTGTGCGAAACTGTTCTTTGTGCTTTGCTCTTTGCAACAATTCTGTTTGGGAAGGTGGGTTTGGAGCTCCGTAATGACATTTTCATTTGGACTGTTGGGAGTGTGAGCAGAGGATGGAAAACCCAAGCGTGGAGCTGTGAAAATCTAAAGCGTGTATCAGTGTTCTTTTTTCCATGTTGCACAAAGGGATCTACTGCCCCACCCCAAATGCCTGCCTCAGGAAACCTGGTGCTGTCCTCATGAAGAAAGCCCTCGTGTAAAACCTAGTGTAATATCGCAAGAAGAGAGTACCGGGCAGCTCCAGCTGATCCTGGCGAAGATTCCTCCAACAGGGCGGCACAGTGGCGCAGTGGTTAGCACCGAAGCCTCACAGCTCCAGCAACCCGGGTTCAATTCTGGGTACTGCCTGTGTGGAGTTTGCAAGTTCTCCCTGTGTCTGCGTGGGTTTCCTCCGGGTGCTCCGGTTTCCTCCCACATGACCAAAAGACTTGCAGGTTGATAGGTAAATTGGCCATTATAAATTGCCCCTAGTATAGGTGGGTGGTAGGGAAATATAGGGACAGGTGGGGATGTGGTAGGAATATGGAATTCGTGTAGGATTAGTATAAATGGGTGGTTGATGGTCGGCACAGACTCGGTGGCTGAAGGGCCTGTTTCAGTGCTGTATCACTGAAAAAAAAGCTGGAAGGCAAGAGGAAGTTTGAACTTTGGAGTATCTGTCTTAAGCTGCTCCAACCATCTGTTGAAGAGATCAGGCCTCACAGCCTTTCTGTCCCTTCCACCATCCACGTGTTAAGCTATAAAACAACGTCAAGACCAATCATAAAGTGAATATGCGGCTGTAGAATTTTTCGTTGATCAAATATGTTTCACGAAGGTACATGAAGAAAGGAAAACTCCCCTCGTTAACCAGGCGTTCCTGTATGTTATTCCATTCCCACTGCAAAGTGATTCATTCTTAATTGCATTCGAATGTGGCCTTCGAAGCCAAATGTTGTCATATCACTACAAAGATAGCAAGAATACAATTGTATGGACAATGCTTCTGCGATGAAGGCATCAAATTAGGGCACTAAAATGCAACTTACCTCTTCCCCAACAACACTGCTCACCAACATTTTTAACTGCAGTTTCAATGGCTACATACCATAGTCTACATTCCGGGGATTTGTCTCAGATTCTCGTCAAGCAATAGTCATACATAGTGATATAATCATAGAATAGTTGCAGCATAAAGGAGTCTTTCGACCCTTCGTGTCCACGCCAAATTTCTGCAAGTACAACTCAGCTAGTCACAGTCTGTGGCACATAGTCCAGCATTTCTTCTCTTCAAATTATAGCCAATTCCATGTTGAAATCCACGATTTTATCTGCTTCCACAACAATCTCAGGCAGTGCATTCCAGATTCTCACACCTTGCTGCATAGAAAAGTTTTTACTTATGTTTTCTTTGTCTGTTTTGCCATTTGCCTTAAATTGGTGTCATTTGGTTCTCCACTATTCCGCTAACGTGAACTGTTTTTCTCGATTCAATCTGTCTATACCTCTCATGATTTTGAACATCGCTATGAACTCTTCTCTCAACCTTGTCTTTTCTAAGCAGAACAGCAATACTCCTCCAATGTAACCAGATAACTGAAGAACCTCCATCCTGGAACTGTTGCCATGAAAATTCTTTATCCTCTCGCTAATGTCTTTCCATCCCTCCGAATTTGTGGTACACCCGACCATATTAAACTAAAGTGAAATCAGCTCATACTCCAACTCATGCAGCCCAACACCCAACTTATGTAGTACAGCAGTGAACCCTGCCTGACTCATTTACGGCCCTCCTACCCAACGGAGCTTTCAAGCACCACAGTGCCGCAGTGGTGAGCACTGCAGCCTCACAGATCCAGCGATTCGCGTTCAATTCTGGGTACTGCCTGCGCAGAGTTTGCAGGTTCTCCATGTGAAAATGGCAACGCAGGTGGATAAGGTGGTCATGAAGGCATACGGCATGCTTGCCTTCATCGGACGTGGCAGAAAGTATAAAAATTGGCAAGTCGTGCTGCAGCTGCACAGGACCTTAGTTAATCCACACTTGGAATATTGTGTGCAATTCTCGTCGCCACACTACCAGAAGGATGTGGAGGCTTTGGAGAAAGTACAGAAGAAGTTTAACAGGATGTTCCCTGGTCTCGAGGGTATTAGGTATGAGGAGAGGTTGGATGAACTCGGATTGTTTTCACTGGAACGACAGAGGTGGAGGGGCGACATGATAGAGGTTGACAAAGTTATGAGTGGCATGGACAGAGTGGATAGTCAGAAGCTTTTTCCCATTGTGGAAGAGTCAGTTACTAGGGAACACAGGTTTAAGGTTCGAGGGGTAAAGTTTAGAGGGGATGTGTGAGGCAAATTTATTTGACACAGAGGGTGGTGAGTGCCTGGAACTTGCTGCCGGGGAAGTTGGTGGAAGCAGGTACGATAACTGCATTTAAGAGGCACCTGGACAAATACATGAATAGGATGGGAATAGAGGGATACGGACCATGGAAGACAGAATGTTTTAGTTTAGTTAGGCATCAAGATCGGCGCAGGCTTGGAGGACGGAATGGCCTCTTCCTGTGCTGTACTGTTCTTTGTGCTGTGTTCTTTTTTTCGAACTCCATATCCCTTAAGTGAGGCAGACAAACCTATCGCTATCCTTAGGGATACAGGAGCAACCCAAACAGTTTTGTGAGGGCAAGATATAACATTTCCAGTATATACCCGTACCTTTGTATCGAGTGCATCGAAAGTGTGACCTAATGTCTGTGATGGTAACTGAAGGAGATGTCCATAGTTTGCTGATAGAGGGATCTGGCCTAATCCTAGGGAATGATTTAGCCAGAGCAAATGTATTAGTTTCTCCTGTAGTCACAGAGAAACCAAGCAAAATTAAAGAAACAGAACAATTGCAGGAACAAGTTCCAGGATTATTTCCTGCATGTGTAGTAACCTGTATAACGGCTGAACAATTTCAATTGTTGGCGGTAAAATTGGCACCAGAGACAAATAGTCGAGTATCTCTACCTTGCTAGGGGATTTCAATAATCCAAATAAGATGTTTAACAAATCTTCTGTAATCACAGTACAACCAGCTGATCCAGAGTTATATAAAATAGCACAGTCATCTCTGAAAGAAGCTGAGACAAAATGCGTTCCAGAAAGCTTTTATGTTGCAGACTGCTATGGAAATGGAGACCGCTTCATAGACTGGCGGATGAAGACTGGATGATTACGCAATAGGTAATGGTACCAAATAAATAACACCGAGAATTATTAATGTCAGCACATGACATTCCTGTAGCAGGACATATGGTGCTGTGAAGTAAGGCAGACATGGCCAGAATGAGATGTAAACTGAACACGTTAAGCTCAGAAGAGTTATTAACAAGCAATGCTGGACAAAAACAATGAGAGGCGCTGAAAAATGTATTGAGTACAACACGTATCGAATGCATAAAGCCTGTGCTGTTTCTTTGGAAGAGATACTCAAAAAATCCTCATTCGTTGTTCTTTCCCCTTGGCATTGTATTTTGTTTCTTTTGAAGTATTTATATAATTACATCACTCCCAGATATCCTCTTGACCTTCTTTGTGTAATGGTGAACATTGTTATCAACTTTTATTTTCAACATACCTGAAGCAATGCAGAACTAGTCCCATTACCTAAACGCTCTCTGCATCCGAAAGTGTGATGCCCCGAGTGGGACAGAGAAATCCAGAGTGTATTAACTCAGTGGTTAAAACAGATTCTCAAGAAAGGCTCATTTTAGTCAGCACATACTCACGTTACCGGTTTCTCACTTTATACTTCCATTGATACTTCATGTAGATCACATCTGACAATCGCAGCTCTTCTGGGAGGCAATCATAAATTTTAGAAAGCGTGGAGAAACCATCAAGGAAGTGCTCCAGCCTGCAAAACGGCACACTTAAACTCTCATTGGCAGCAATGTAGCACTGCACCTCATCTACAACGGTTCCATAAAGAAAAATGTGAACTGCCTGCTACCCAGTATAAAAAAAAAACACGAGACTTTCTGTCAGCAACTCCTGCATCAGAAGTTTCTCCAAGGACATTTTGTGAACAATGCGCCCATTGTCCGTCCGAAGGCCAGCGCTGCTTTTGTAGAGCTTGCCTTTTGTGGAATCACTCAGAGTTAAATGTATGGACTGAGTTCAAGGTGCAAATATAAATTGATGAGAATGGAACATGTCTCCCAAAAACAGCGATCGAAACAGAACAATGTTAATGTTGCAACATTATGAAAACGAATGGAAAGAGTTGGATAGGCTGCTGTGAAGTGTCAATGAAATAGAAACAGTCAGTATTAATACTGGATGGAAGAATAAGCTGAGCGAAGAAGTGGGTTTGAATATTGGAACATGAAGCACAGGCATTTGTAAGTGTGAGGATGTAAAAGGAGAACAGTCGAATTTCACTGTCAAGATCAAATGTATTTTCATGTGGTAAACATTGGTTTCCTGTTGCATTCGATTCGCAGAATGGCAGAGGGAATTAAACAGAAAACAATGTGTGCCTAGTTTCAGATTTTAATTGACGTTGCAGCGACCACACCGCAAAGTATTAACCATTAAATGGTCGCAAATCCAGAAAATTTGCTGTGGTCGTCATACACAGACCACAGCAATACTTGTTAAAGAACAGCAAAATACTGCAGATGCTGGAAAGTGGAAATAAAAACAAACAATGCTGGAAATACTCAGCAGGTCAGGTAGCATCTGCTCAGGGCTGGAGAGGAATGTACAATGTGAAGGGAAGGATCCAGTCACCGTCGTCCATGTAGGCACCAACGACATAGCCAGGACAAGTCAGTACGAAGAGCTAGGCACCAAATTAAAAAGCAGAACCTCAAAGGTAATAATCACTGGATTATTACCTGAGCCAAGTACAAATTGGCATAGGGCAAATAGGATTAGAGAAATCAATATATGGCTCAAAGACTGGTGTCGTAGAAATGGTTCCGGTTCGTGGGGCAATGGCCCCAGCACTGGGAAAGTGATGGCTGTACCGTTGTGATGGTCCACACATGAACGGTGCTGGTGTCAGTGTTCCAGCGAGCAGCACAACAAGGGAAATAGAGAGGGTTTCAAACTAAATAATGGTGGCAAGGGATTGAATTTAGGAAGATATGGTAAATCAAGGAGTAGAGACAAGGCAAGAGAGAAAATTATTAGGATGGGAAATAATAAACAGACTGTGACAGAAAGGGACAGAGCGTATAAATCTTAGATTAAATCAACAGATAAGGCTAGAGGTAACAAAAATAATAAAAAAGGATAAAATTAAACGCTCTGTATCTGAATGCACGTAGCATTCGGAACAAAACAGATGAACTGAGAGTGCAAATAGAAATAAATGTATAAGTACGATCTGATAGCCATTACAGAGACATGGATGCAAACGGTCATAGGAAATAGGGGCAGGGATGGGCCATTCGGCCCGTCGAGATTACTTAGCCATTCAAACGAATTATGTCTGTTCATCCAAACCTACGTCATTTTCCCCCACGATCTCCATACCACTTGATAGCAAGAGTCGTAGAAAGATACAGCACCGAAACAGACCCTTCGGCCCAACGTGTCCACACTAACATCAAGCACCAATTTTTACTGTTCCTACATTAATCTCATTTTTCCCCTCTCACATCCCCACCTTCCCTCAATTTTCCTACCACCTACTTACACAAGGAGCAACCTTTTCAATGGCCAATTTACCTATCAACATGCATGCCCTTGGCATGTGGGAGGAAATCAGAGCACCCGGAGGAAACCCACGCAGTCACAGGGAGAACTTGCAAACTCCAAACAGGCAGTACCCAGAACCGGACCCAGGTTGCTGGAGCTGTGAAGCTGTGGTGTTAGCCGCTACGCCACTGTTGATGTTGCTGTGGTCCAGAAATCTATCGACTTCTGTCTTGAACTTAATCACTGTTTGTGCCTCGCAACCCCCTGGGTTAGAGAATTTCACAGATTCGCCACCCTCTGACTAAAGAGGTTTCTCCTTACCCAGTCATAAATGGCCTTCCCCTGACTCTGAAACTGTTCTCGGCTCACCAAAACTGCACAGAATACTCCAGGTGCGGTCTCACCAAGGATTCATACAATTAAAACAATACATCTTTACTCTGGCACTCAAAGCCCCTTGCAATCAAGGCCAACATACCACATGCCTTCTTAATTGCTTGCTGCACCTGCATACTAGTTTTAATGACTCCTGAACAAGGAAATCCATGTCTATTTGGAGAGAAACACTCCGCAAACTCTCACTATTTAAGAAATACTCTGCCTTTCTGTACTTGTTTTAACTAAAGTGGATCATTTCACATTTATTCACATTATATTCCATCTACCATGTCCTTGCCATTTCACTTGGCAGGTCGAAATCCTCTCATTGTTTTGTGTCTTCATAAAATTTGGAAATATTACAATTGGTCCCCATATTCAAGTCATTTATATAGGTTGTAAACAACTGTGGCAAAAGCACTGATCCTTGCGGTATCCCACTAGTAACAGCCTGACTTCCTGAGAATGATCCATTTATTCCTACTTTCTGCTTTCTGCCTGTTAACCAATTCTCAATCCATTGCATTTCATTACCCCCAATCCCCTGTGTTCTAATTTTGCTTACTAGCCTCCTGTGTGGCACCACACCAAAAGCCTTCTAAAAATCCAAATACACCACATCCACTGGTTCTCCTTTATCTATGCTACAAGAAATTAGAATTAATTAGAATTAGAACATTACAGCGCAGTACAGGCCCTTCGGCCCTCGATGTTGCGCCGAATTGTGAAACCATCTGACCTACACTTTTCCATTTTCATCCATATGTCCATCCAATGACCACTTAAATGCCCTTAAAGCTGGCGAGTCTACTACCGATGCAGGCAGGGCGTTCCACGCCCCTACTACTCTCTGAGTAAAGAAACTACCTCTGACATCTGTCCTATATCTATCACCCCTCAACTTCAAGCTATGTCCCCCCGTGTTTCCCATCACCATCCGAGGAAAATGACTCTCACTATCTACCCTATCTAACCCTCTGATTATCTTATATGTCTCTATTAAGTCACCTTTCCTCCTCCTTCTCGCCAATGAAAACAACCTCAAGTCCCTCAGCCTTTCCTCGTAAGACCTTCCCTCCATACCAGGCAACATCCTAGTAAATCTCCTCTGCACCCTTTCCATAGCTTCCACATCCTTCCTATAATGCGGTGACCAGAACTGCACGCAATACTCCAGGTGAGGTCTCACCAGAATTTTGTACAGCTGCAGCATGACATCGTGGCTCCGAAACTCGATCCCCCTACTAATAAAAGCTAACACACCATATGCCTTCTTAACAGCCCTATTAACCTGGGTAGCAACCTTCAGGGATTTATGCACCTGGACACCAAGATCTCTCTGTTCATCTACACTACCAAGAATCTTCCCATTAGCCCAGTACTCTGCATTCCTGTTACTCCTTCCAAAGTGAATCACCTCGCACTTTTCCGCATTAAACTCCATTTGCCATCACTCAGCCCAGCTCTGCAGCCTATCTATGTCCCTCTGTAGCTTACAACATCCTTCGGCACTATCCACAACTCCACAAAATATCCTCAAAAAACTCCAACATGTTTATCAAAAATGATTTTCCTTTTCAAATCCATGTTGACTCTGTCCAATCATATTATTATTGTCCAAGTGTCCAGTTACCTCATCCTCTATAACAGATTCAAACATTTTCCCTGAGATCAACCACACAGGTCTGTAGTTCTCCATTTTCACCCTCGTTCCCTTCGTAAATTGTGGGATTACGTTTTCTACTTTCCAGTCATCAGTAACCCTTCCAGAATCTATAGAATGTTGTAAGATAGCAACCAATGCATCCACTATCTCTATAGCCACCTCCTTCAATAAACTGGGGTGCAGCTTATCCGTTCCAGGGGATTTATCAACTTTCAATCCAATTAATCTTTAGAGTACTACCTCTTTATTGGTACTAATTGCTTTCAGTTCCTCATTTTTACAAATCCCTTGGTTTCCTCGTATTTCTGGGAGATTTTCTGCTTCTTCCTCGGTGAAGATGGACACAACGTAATTGCTTAGTCTCTCTGCCATGTCCTCATTCTGCACCACAAGCACTCCTTCCTCCACCTGCAATTGACCCACATTCATCCTTGCTAATAGTTTCCTTCTCACATCCCTAAAGAAGCTTTTACAGTCCGGCTCTATGTCTCTAGCTAGCTTACATTCATAATCTCTTGTCCCTTTCTTTATCAGTTTCTTGGTCCTCATTTGGTGTCCAAATTGCTCCCAACGCTCGGCTTACCATTTTTTCTGGCGACCTAATAAGCCACTTCCTCTGATCTAATGAAATCCTTAACTTCTTTTGTTTGCCATAGTTGATACACAGCTTCAGGGTGACACAGATTGGGAGGACCTGGATATTGAAGGGTCCATAGCATTTAGGAAGGACAGGAAGCTAGGAAAAAGAGGAGGGGTGCTCTGTTAATTAATGATGGTATTAGTGCAATAGAGATGAGTTACCTAAGTTCAGGAAACAATGCTTTGGAAACAGTTTGGGCAGAGATGAGACATTATAAAGGCAAGAAATCACTTGTGGGAGTGGCGTACAGACCGCCAAACATTAACCACACAGTAGGACAGGACATCAAGGAGGAAATAGTGGAAGCTTGTCAGAAAGATACGACCAGAATCATGGGGGTTTTAACCCACATATAGACTGGAAAAATCAGATGGGCAGAGGTAGCCCAGATGAGGAGCACATAGAATATTTTCCGGATAATTTCTTGGAACAGTCCATTCCAGAACCAACCAGAGAGCAAACTATACTGGACTTTGTAGTTTGCAACAAGATAGGATGAATTCATGACCTCTTAGTTGAGGCGCCCCTAGGTATCAGCGATTATGATATGATTGAATTTTATTCAGTTTGAGGGAGAGAAGAGCTGGTCCAAGACTAGTATTTTAAACTTCAATAAGGACAATGTGATTGCATGAAAGCAGACCTAGCAAAAGTGAATGGCAAATTAGGTTAAGGGATAGGTCAATAGAGATGAAGTGGCAGACGTTTCAGTGAATATACCAGAATAGACATAATAGATACATTCCAACGAGAACGAAAATATCCAAGAGGAGGGCCCGCCATCCGTGGTTCACATAAAAAGGTAAAGATAGTATAAAACTTAAGCGGAAAAAGAGCATATATTTATGCAAAGATGGGTGGTCGGTCAACAGGATGGACAGAACATGAAAAAGCAAACAATGACTAAAAGATTGATAAGGAAGGACAAAAAATCGAGTACATTGAGAAAGCTAGCTAGAAATATAACGACAGATATCAAGAGTTTCTACAGATACTTCCGAAAAAAGAAAATGTAAAGGTTAACCAAGTGAACGTTGGTTCGATAGAAAGTGGGTCTGGGGAATTCATAATAGATAATAAGCAGATGGCAAATGAATTAAACAAGCATTTTGCATCCTTCTTAACTCTGGATGATACAAGTACCATTCCCGAATTAGCTGTCAGTCAGAAAATGGAAAGGAGGGAGAGAGGAAAACACCAAATCATCAAATTACAATCACCAGGGAAGTGGTACTGAACAAACTGTTGGAGCTGCGGGCTGACACGCTCCGTGTTCTGCTAGACGTCATCCTCGGGTCTTAAAATAAGTGGCCAGTGAGATGGTTGATGTAATGTTATTAATTTTTCAAAATTCCCTGAATTCGGGGAAGTTTCCATTAGATTGGAAAATAGCGATTGTAACTCCTTTAGTCAAAAAGGGAGGGAGACAGAAAGCAGGAAATTCCTGGCCAGTTAGCTTAACATCTGTGTTGGGGACAATGGTGGAAGCTATTATTAAAGACGTTCTCGCAGGGCTCCTGGAATAAATTAAGGAAATCAGGCACAGTCAACATTGTTTTGTGAAAGGGAACCTAAATTCAGCGCCTTAGACCACTCGGCCATGCTACCACGAAGAAATGCGTTTTACGAGGTGGCTGACAGTTTAAAATAATGGGACCGCGTATCTATTGACCTCGGCACGCATTGTTTTGAATTACACCCTCATCGTTACTGTATTGCAGGATCGCTGCGTTTTACATTTTTCCAACACGTGAAAGAATCTTGCATCCGAGTCCTATTATTCTGCAAACCAGAATGGGAGCGGGGTGGTGGGCTGTACTTGGGTATTGGTTCCATTGCTGTCTTACTCTGTTTGCTCAAAGCAGCAAAGTCCTCATAATTGGATGTGCCACAGTTTTGCAGCCCCTCACTCCAAGGCTCATCCGGAACTTGGCCTCAGAGCACAGTTTAACAGTGGAGCTGAGCCACTGCGGCCTGTTGTGCCTCCACAGGCAGATCGCAGATCGCTTGCGCTCCAGGATCAGATACAGGTCCTTTGATGGAAATTGCAAGGAAAGGGAAAGGGCACCAGGGAGGTTCAGCTGGGAGAGGAGCAATTTCCTTCACTGCTTCAGTGGTCCCTTTAAAGACCCAGTGTTCATAAATTGAATGAAAAAGTCTGGGTTCACACAGTGCAATCTCCCAGTTTCTCAGACATTTGCCGAAGGGTCACTGAAACTGAACAAGAAACTTGCGGACACCCTCCAGCCCCAGATACTGTGTGACATATTCGGGGCCTATACATTGGCGCCGATCCTCGAGCTCAGACACTGCTTCACAATCTCGTGACCCATAAATCTTCATCACATCCTCGGAGCCAAGGCGCAGTGCCACATCATCGGCGACCGACATTAGTTTACATTCCTGTCTTCCAGAAACCAGTTCACCCATCAGGGTCCAGACGCTACTTCACATCCCCGGTGCTCATAAATTGCTTCATATCCTCGGGACAGGGACACCCTGATAGATTCAGCCCGCTTTATGAGGGTTAAAACAAGGATAACCTTCCAAGCAACCCTGATGCTGTTGTACAAATCACTTCTGCTGATTATCAACGCTCACAAAGAACCAGGAACTGGGATCAGAGCTATCCTTTCAAATATGATTGTCTTCTCCAAAACATCCGCTTGCCATCCCTCTTGTTGGAGAGAAAGGCTCCGTCTGCACCATATCGTTCGACCCCCGGACTCCTCTGACACTGCTGTACCAGGTGCGGAATATTCACCCCACCACAGCTCACAACCCGCGCCCCCCAATCCCCCCCGCCACCACTCGCAGGCAGTGAAAGGAGCCCCGGCTCGTATAATTGCTCCAATAACACCCCTCTCAGCTCCTCTCTCTGCCCCACGACCTGCTCCAGCATTCGAAAGAAAGAGCAATAACGTTTCAGAATTCTTTAATTGAGAACCGTAGGATGCCACTCCAGTCAAATAGCTTCGTTATTGGCACAGAACTAACTGGGTGGTAGTGTGGGGGAGGGGGTTGGAGGTGGGGGTGCGGCTTGTTGCAGCAGAGGTGCTGTTCAGATATTAAAAAGAACTTGAACAAGGTGTGTTGCATGGAGAGCGAGCCAGTTTTATGCATAGGAAGCTCCCATGAGCTCATCGTTCAGCTTTCTTTTTTGCTGACGGTGTTTTTTTTTTCCTGACAGTGGAATGGGGATTTTCTTTTTGAATCATCTGTTCTGCGGTTGTGTCGACATCGCTAGCAAGGCGTAGCAATTATTGTTCTTCTCTAATTGCCAATGAGAAAATGTTGGTGAGCCGCCTTCCTGAACCGTTGCAGTCCACGCATGTTAGGTCCACCCACAGTGCTGTTAGGGAGGGAGTTCCAGTATTTTCACCCAGTGTACTAGTTATTCCATTCACCAGGTTACTGGTCCCAGCTCAGTTTAAGTGGAGCCCGTCCCAGTGGAACAGCTTCCTCTTTCCTCAGTACTGGTGCAATTGGCCCAGGAAGTAAAACCCCTGCCTCGCACGCCATTGTTTCACAGCCACATTTAACCTTGTAGTCTGCTTCTTCCTGTGCAATTTGGCGGACTGGTGAGGCTGGGGCTCAGCTAAAAATGTCCAAACTGCCCGAGTTTGATAGATTTTTATTCAACATAGGGATTAAGAGGGATCAATAATCAGGAATCTTAGATAAACAACTGAAATCAGGTTCCAGTGACATGTGAATTTTTGACCTCTGCTGTCTAAGTCCAGTGATCTAACCTGCAAGCTATGAAACCACCTGCCCTGCAAAATCCTATTTTAATGTTTAATGTTTTTAAGAAGAAGCTGCGGTCCAAACACACCTTCACAATCCTTCATCACCAAGCAATCCAAGAATAATACATTACAAAAGGAGGCCATTCAGTCCATCAACTCTGCCCTGGCTCTGTGGAAGACCTATCAAATTTCTCCCAGTAGCCCCTTTGCTCTTTCCCCACAGACCTGCAAATGTTTCCTTTTCACGATTTATCCACTTCCCTTTAGAAATTTGCTGTACGAATCAGCAATTCAGGAGAAGGTGCTTTCCCAAGAGATTGCTGAGAATGTGTAACTCACTAACACAGGGAGTGGTTGAGGTGAATAGTACCGATACTGGATAAACAAAAGAGGGGTAAGGGAATAGACGAATATGTTGATGGGGTGAGATGGAGAGTCGCTCGTTTGGGGCATTAACACCAGCACGGACCAGCTAGGCCGAATGGCCTGTTTTTGCATAATTCCATTGAACCTGCTTCCACCAGCTATTCAGGCAGCACCTTCCAGATCACAACAACTCGCACTGTTTATTCATTTATTTAGAGATACAGCACTGAAGCAGCCCATTCGGCCCACCGAGTCTGTGCCGACCATCAATCACCCATTTATACTAATCCTACATTAATTCCACATCCCCAAAATTCCCCTACCACCGACCGATACTAGGAGCAGCTTATATTGGCGAAAACCCACGCTGTCCGGGTCCCTGGAGCTGTGACGCTGCGGTGCTAAGTGGGCGGGTCTGCTCTTATAGTACCTCCATAATGAGGGTCACTGAGTGGGTCTGTTATTATAGTATCTCCACGGTGAGACTGACTGTATGGGCCTGTTCTCAGAGCATCTCCACGGTGAGATTCACCAACGGGGTCAGTTTTTATAGCATATTCACAGAGAGAGTCACCGAGTGGGTCTGTTATGATAGTATATTCACAGGGCCAGTGACTGAGTGAGTCTGTTATTACTGGGTCTCCGCAGAGAGAGTCACTGCGTGGTTCGTTTATTATATTATCTCCAGAAGGAGAGTCACTGAGTCAGTCTGTTACTTTAGTATCTGCACTGCGAGGGTGACTGAGTGGGTGTATTATTACAGTAACCCCTCGGGGAGAGTCACTGGGTGGGTCTGTTATTATATTATCTCCACAGGAATATGGACTGAGAGGGTCTCTTATCATGGGATCTCCACGGGGAGACTCACCGGGTGCATCTTATTATAGTATCTCCACAGTGAGACTTAATGTGTGGTTCTGTTATTACAGGTTCTTCACAGGGAGCTTGACTGAATGGCTCTGTTAGTAGCTCGACAATGAGAGCGAGTAAGTGGATCTGTTATTATAATATCTCGACTAGGAAAGCCACTGAGTGAGTCTGTAATTATAATATCTGCACGTGAAGAGTCACCGATTGGGTATGTTATAATAATACCAGTACAGTGAGAGTCGCTGACTGTGTCTGTTATCAGAGCATCTCCACAGGGCGAGTCACTGAGGGAGTCTGTAATTACATTATTTCCCATGGGAGTGTGACTATGTGGCTCTGTTATTATAGTATTTTCACGGTGAGAGTGACTGAGAGGGGCTGTTATTATAGTATCCCTGCGGTGAAAGTTATGAGTGGGTCTGTTTTTATCGTATCTCAATAGGGAGAGTCACTGAGTGTCCCTGTTATTATAGTACCTGCACAGGGAGAATGACTGAGTGGGTCTGTTATTATTGTTTCTCCTTCGGGAAATTCTCTGAATGGGTCTGTTATTTTAGTATCTACACAGGGAGAATGACTGAGTGGGTCTGTTATTATTGTTTCTCCTTCGGGAAATTCTCTGAATGGGTCTGTTATTTTAGTATCTACACAGGAAGAGTTACTGGGTGGGTCTGTTATTCTTGTATCTCCACAATGCCCTGCCTTAGAGTGTGGTGGAGGCAGGTTCGATTGAGGCAATGAAGAGGTAATTTGATTGTTTTGTGAAATGGAAGAAGGTGCAGTGTTATGGGGAGACGTTGGGGCACTGGCACTAATTTCATTTGCCGTTTGAGTGCCAGCAAAGACACGATGGGTAGAATGGCCTCATTCAGTGCAGCAAAAATTCCTGATTCTGTGGTAAACTTTGCTTAACTGACATGCACCTGATTTTTCAAACATGCAGCACTAACTGGGGAATGTCCAGTACTCGGGCGCAGGTGGCTCCATAACTCAGGGTTTAGAGCTGGTCTTGTAAATCAGTGGCTGTGAGTTCAAATCACAACTTGGACTTGAAAGCATTTTGTTCAGGTTTTAAGTTCACCTTCAAAAAGCAAATCATTCCCTTTTCTTTTCTAAATAGCTCCAAGGCGAACCCGGGAGAAAGAGGCTCTCTGCCTCTCATTTTCTCTATCCGTCACTATCTGCTCTCTGTCTCACCTTCCCCCTCTCTCTGTAACTAGAGGACGAAGATTGAATATAGAAATGTACAAACATTTTTGCATAGTAGGGGGTCATTCAGCCCATCATGTCCGTACTGGATGAAACATTTTATTTCTTCTCAATTTACAGCTCTTGGCAATAATTGGCCAAAGAGACAGTGAGAAAGGAGCTGAGGGTTTTTTTTTAGCTGGGGCGGCGCAGTGACGCAGTGGTTAGTACCTCAGCTTCATAGTTCCAGAAACCTGAGTTCGATTCTGGGTACTTCCTGTGCGGAGTTTGGAAGTTCTCCCTGTGACCGCGTGGGTTTTCGTCGGATGCTCCGGTTTCCTCCAACAGCTAGAGACTTGCACGTTGTCAGGTAAACTGGCCATTGTAAATTGCCCCTAGTGTGGGTATGTGGTCGAGAAAATGGGATTACTGCAGGGTTAGTATAAATGGGTGGTTGTTGGTCGGCACAGGCTCGGTGGGCCGAAGGGCCTGATTCAGTGCTGTGTCTCTAAATAAATAAAAATAATAAATAAATAAATAGATGCTAAAATAATAGACCCAAACAGTGGCTCTCCCTTTGGAGCTACTACAATATCAGACACACTCTACCGGTGGAGGTATTATAATAACAGACTCACTCAGTCACTCTCCCTGTGGAGATACTAAAATAACAGTCCCATTCAGTGACACTCAGTGTGGAGATAGTATATTAATGACGCAACCAATCACTCGCCCTTTCGGGATAATACAATAACAGACCCACTCACTCACACCTCCTGTGGAGAACCAATAATAACAGAACCACAAAGTCAGTCTCCCTGTGGAAAAACTATAACACCAGACCCACTCAGTGACACGCTCTGTGGAGGTACTATCATAACATACCCGCTCAGTCAGTCTCCTTGTGGAAATATTACAATAACAGACCCAGTAAGTCACGATCCCTGTGGAGTTGCTGTAATAATTGGCCCAATCTAACTCTCCCTTTGGAGATACTATAATAAGAGACCCACTCTGTCCATATCCAATTGGAGATTTTACAATAGCAGACACATGCAGTGGCTACCCCTGTGGAGATACTATAACAATAGATCTACTCAGCGACTCTCCCTGTGGAGATACTATAATAACAGACCCTCTCAATCTTCCTCCATTTAGAAATACTGCAAAAAAACGGACACACTCAGTCACTATCGTTGTGGAGATACAATAATAACAGACCCACTCAGTGATTATCCCTGTGGAGATACGATAATAATAGAGCCGCTCAGTCACTCCCAGTGAAGATATTGTAATAATAGACGTAATCCGTCACTCTCAAGTGGATTTCCTATAACAACAGAGCCACTCCGTCACTCTCCCTGTGGAGCTGCTCCAATAAAAGAACCACTCAATCAGTCTCCCCATGCAAATGCTTCAATAACAGAGCCACCCAGTCGGTTTACCTGCAGAGATACTGGCAAAACTGTCCCACTTAGTGACACTACTGGTGGAGATACTATAATAACAAACCCAATCAGTGACTCTCCCTATGGGGAAACTATGAAAGCAGACCCACGCAGTCACTTTCCCTGTGCAGATACGATAATAGCAGAGTCATTCAGTTACTCTACCTGGGGAGCTCCGACAATAACAGACCCACTCAGTGATTCTCCCGGTGGAGACACAATAATAACGAACCCAGTCAGTGTGTCTACCACTAGAAATAATGTAATAACAGACCCAATCAGGCACTATCACTGTGGAGATAATACAATAACAGATCCATTTAGTCATTCTCTCCGCGGAATCTTATCAAAACAGACCCACTAAGTGACTCTCTCTGTGGAGATACTATAATAACAGACCCACTAGGTGACTCTCCCTTTGGAGACATAATAACAGACCCACTCAGTGACTCTCCCTGTGGAGATAATGCAAGAACAGTCCCAGTCAGTGTGTCTTCCAGTGGAGATAATATAATAACATACCCACTCCGTCACTATCTCTGTGGAGAGCTATTATAATAACAGACTCACTCAGTCACTCTTCCTGTAGAGATACTGTAGTAACAGACCCACTCAGTGATTCTCTCGGTGGAGATATCATAACAATAGACCCGGTCAGTATGTCTTCCAGTAGAGACAATATAATAACAGGCCCACTCAGGCACGATCTCTGAGGATATAATGTAATAATAGACCCACTCTGTCTCTATCGCTGTGGAGATAATGTAATAACAGAGCCACTCTGTCCACATCCCTGTGGAGATACTATAATAACAGACCCACAGTCAGTCTCTCCCGATGGAGAGACGATAATAACAGTCCCACTCAGTTATTCTCCCTGTGGAGATGCTATCGTAACAGATTCACTCAGCCACTCTCCCTGTGGAGATACTATAACAACAGACCCACTCTGTTATTATACAAGAATATTGGCCCCAGTCAGAGCCACTCAGTCACTCTCCCTGTCAGAGACTAAAATAACAGAGCCACACGGGGACTCTCCCTCTGGAGATACTATAAAACATAGACCCACTCAGTCAGTCCACTTGTGGACATACTATCATAACAGAACCACTCACTTCCACTCCCTGTGGAGATACTATAATCACCTCCCCAATCTGTCATTATTGCTGTGGAGGTACTATAATCACAGACACTCGCTGTCACTCTCCGTGTGGAGATAATGTACTAACAGACCCAATTAGTCACTCTCTCTGTGGAGATACTATAATAAAATGCCCACTCAGTCTGTCTCTCTGTGGATATACTATAATAAATGGTTCACTCAGTGACTCTCCCTGTGGAGATACCATAATAACAGACCCACTCAGTGACTGTTCCTGTGAACATCATAATAACAGACACACTCAGTTAGTTTCCCTGTGGTGATTCCACAACAACCGTCCAACTCAGTGCCTCGCCATGTGTTGGTACTATAACAACAGACCCACTCAGTCACTCTCAATGTAGCGGTACTGCAATAACAGACCCATGAAGTGACTCTCCCTGTGGAGATACTATCATAACAGGCCCACTAAGTGACTCTCACTGCGAGATACTATAATACATGGACCCACCCACTCAGTCCGACTCCCTGTGGACATACTGTAATTAAAGACCCACTCACTGGCATTCCCGCTGGAGATATTACAATGCCAGAACGACTCAGTGTCTCTGCCTGCGGAGATGCTATACGAACAGACCCTCTCGCTGACCCTACGTGAGGAGATGCTATTATAGCAGATACACTCAGTGACTCTTGCTGTGGATATACTGTAATAACAGACCCACTCGCATAATTGAAGTATTTTACATACCGACATTGATACCGCTCTCCTTGGTTTGTACCAGTAATCTGAAATGTTCCAACGTTATCCTTTGTGATGATTTGATTGGTGGACAGCTGTTGATAACCTCTGTAAAAGTAGAAGGTTTTATCGTGACTATCCCCATTCACGGTGCAGGTAATGGTGACTGTCTCTCCAACAGCATACACCCCAGGCAGTTGATCAAGGGATATCACTGGTGTTGTTAGTGGATCTGTAGTAAAACAAATGGAGAGCACAATGAGAAATTGACTAGCGGAATTTCATGTGCAGTGGCAGATTGATAACTCAATACTGATTGCTCTGTGTTGAAGGGAAGTGTTACCCTCTGGGACACAGATCACAGAAAAAAGATATTTCGGAACTTGATTAAAAAAATTAAACTAAAATTTACATTTCCATACCGCCTTTCAGTAACTCAGGATATGCCAAAACGTATCACAACTAATGACATAGATCTGAACAGCAGTCACTGCTGCAACTTAGGAAATAAAGATGCTTTGCAGATTGTAAGAGCAAAGACATTGAAAGACCTGCCGGAAGAAATAATTTTAAAATGCAGTGCAAATATCCACACTAAATGAAAAGGGAGAATGTAATATTGCATTGAAATTTAATGAGGCTGGCATAGAAAGGTGTTGAAGTTATGCTCTCGTTTTATGTGGCTGTATTCAGACCACAGTCAATGCTGGGCACAACAGCTCAGGAATGATATATTGTCCATTTATCAGGTGCAGCACAGATTCACCAGAATGATACACTGGCTAAATTAGGAGAACATACAGAAGAGCCATGCATGATCTAATTGAGATGTTGCGAGAAATGAAATATTTTATTTGCATTCTTTCAGGGTGTGGCGTGGCTGGCAAGGCCAGCATTTGTTGCTCATCCCTAAATGCACTTGAATTGAATGGCTTGCTAAGCCATTGCAGAGGGCAGATAATGGTCAACCACATTGAGTCATCTGGAGGCCTTCCGGGTAAGGGTGGCAGATATCCTTTGCGAGAGGGCACTAGAAACCAGATAGGCTTTTACAGCAATCGATGACAGTTTCCTAGCATTATTACAGACACTAGATTCTAATTCTCGATTTATTTTAATTAATTCGTTTTAAATTCCACCAACTGTCTTGGTGGAGTGTGAACGCGTCACCCCAGGGCATTAGCATTGATCTCTGGATTACTAGCTCCGGGGATTAACACTATGCCTAACTCTCCCCTCCCATCTCGGTAGACAGAAACTGTCTCGTCTGGTGTCAGACTCCGAAACAAAGGGGAGGTAATCTCAATATTCGAGCTTGGCCGTTCAGGAGTGATAGAACATAGAACAGTACAGCACAGTACAGGCCCTTCAGCCCACGATGTTGTGCCGAACCTTTAACCTACTCTAAGTCTTCACAGGGGAATTAGTTTAAATCTTGCACACCGTCCTTCAAAACACTTTCCAGACTACGTAAATTGAAATTCTAAGTTTTGAGATTGATACCTTGTTGTTAGGCTAGGCGATTAAAGCAAAGGAAGCAACACAAGTAAATAGAGAGAGGTAAACATCAGTCATGTTGAACATGAATGGGTGAACCAGGATGAGGTGTTGGATGACCTCCTCTTAAATTCCGATGCCACATTTTAGGAATTGGGTGGCGAACTGAGATAAATCGAGAAGTAATGATAATATTCAACAGATTATTGTCCTGGGACCACCTGGAGTCATGTGTTCTGTACTGTAAACCTCAAGAGAGAAAGGCAATGGATGAAATGTCAGAAAGTAATCACATTTCCTCTCGTGCCTACCCAATGGCAGCTGCTGAGATGCAAACCTGTATCACCGCTAGCAATGTCATAACACAATTAGACACAGATACAGAAATTAAATGTTATAAAAAGAAACTAAATAATTTAATTGTTTAGGACCTTAGTAACTCCTTGTCAATATTTTAGCGAGACACAGTGACCCTAACCTTGAGAAGCACTCCACCGAATGCACCACCAAAAAAAACTAAAAAGGGAAATGCTGAGGTTATTGAAGAAACATTACTTTTCATCGGATCATAAAATGATATATCACAGAATAAAGGTTGTTCGGCCCATCGTGCTGGCGCTGCCTCTTCGGTAGAGCTGTGTAATCAACCTCATTCCACTGATCTTTCTCCATAGCCCTGTATTTACCCATTCACATTCTTATCTAATTATATATTTGTTGGAGAAATCCAGATTATGCCAAATTGTTGAAAAAATTCTCCGGACTCAGACGTTGAGAAGAAACACTTTATTGCATGATATCATGGGGTGTACACCTTACCTAAAGGCGGTCCAGTGCTACTCCAAAGAGCTACAGATCGCCGTGGACTTATATAGTATAACAGAGGCAGAGCAGACAGTTTCTCAATCAGACATAAAACCACAAGATAACCACAGGACTGCCTACGTGACTATACACCATGCACAGTCCGAGGTCAGCTTCGCATAAGGCTGCAAGTCAATGCACACTCCAGGTACCACATCCGCCCGTCGCGAACGTCTGTCTGGGTTGCACAAGCAATTTGCAAAGCAGAAGGTTCAGCTGAATATTCTTTGCCCACATCCCCACATCCGCCATGATCTCTGTCTCTACCTTGTAACTGTTGATTGTGGTTAGCTGCTCTGTCTACCTTTTATGACCATTGGTTAAATTAGCTACAAGCTGTGTCCTGTTTTTCTGCTTCTACAAAGTTGCATGACAATTAGCAAAGTTCAGCAAAACCTCTCCCACAATCCCTCCTTTTATCATACCATGATAACAAAACATTATCTTTTGTAGAGGGGAGAGGTCGGGGCTTAAAGTAATCATTGAAGCATAATATGTTTTTCTGCCATCGCGCTGTACCAGTCGCAAGGCCAAGCTAGCAATACATGATTGATTAATCTCAGCTTAAAATGTCCCCATAAAATTCTGTTCTTAAAATTCTAAAATTCCGTTCTCACAGTCCCCCCTTTGATTCTTCAAAACCCTTTTAAGAATCCTTCCCTTGATCTCACCTAGGTGCCTTTAATGGTCACTATTTGTGTAGAAACAGCCTTCAACATCCGGAGGGGTCGCACTCAATACGTTGCTTGCTTATTTCACAACGGGGCAGCGGGAACTCTGTAAAGGCATAAGTTTTGCAGGGGCTTCAAAGACTTGCTTACAAAATAAAAGGTGGTACACTTGTACATTTACCATCTCATTTAAGTATCACTGTTACATAATCGATGGTACAAACATAATACAATTTCATAAAGTACATTGATCATTCATTTGCTCACTTTAAGCATATATGAAAAGGTTATACAATTGCCCTTTTATGGCATAACTAATTGTCCCTCCTTTTACAGAGCAAGTTCGAACACTAATTGCTTTTCGGGTAGCTGTCCAACCTGTGTTCATACATCCTCTTGCATTGCCTAATTAATTTCTTAAATTGCCAAATTAAGTATGTCAGATCTAACACCAGGATACCCAAAACCACTATCAGGACATGGGAGACAATTCTAAACCAGGGGTGTATCTGCATGTCTGACCCCCAGTTCCATAAGTTCTCCTGCCAGGAAGAATCATTTATCTCGTCAATCTCATCTTGTAGCATCTTCGACTGTTATTCCAAATTGCAATAGCTTCTAGCTGCTATCTCTTTTTACCCAAGCGTGTGGGCAATGGCTGAATAGTATATTCATAGTCCCGAAGGTAATTTGTCAAATCCTCCTTAATACTTTGTCACAGTTATCGTTTCTGTCTTTTGTTCATGTATCTCTAACAACTCCGTCTTCTCGACTCGGGTTGGTATTTGTGGGTTGAACCAAAATATACTGTTGCTCACCAGACAAGTCTGTTTACTTCCATACTGGTATTCCTTCGTTGTGGTGGTTAAGCAATACTTCCCCTTTCCCATATAGGCCACATGGGTTAGTCCTGACAATGCCTTCCTAGTTTCCATGGTGCAATTTACAGTGGTATTAAATCCACATTATGATTCTGCCAATTTATCTATAGGATGAGGACATATGATCACCTGGTTTTCCAGACTACACTCAGACAATGGACAATGTTGTTCCAATTACCTCTTTTCCAATTTCCACAACATAGGGTAAAATATCATTGTATTTTATGTAATCTTTTCCCCTTATCATTTTCTCATTACCAAATTCCTGTCTCAACAATTGTTACAGTAATACCTTGTACAACTCTCGGGTCTTCTCAGGGCACCAGTCAGGTATCTAGATATCTGAGATATTCAATATTACCGGTACCAACTCAAGCTTTATATTATCATATACAATTTTATTAGGTTTTATTATTGCAAGTCTATTTTCTAGTCCTGTAGTCAAGACCGGGCAAGGGAGACCAGTCACTTGCGGCTGTTGGGTCGTAACCGTACTCGTCGGTAATTAGAACGTGGGGTTAACTGTGGTGATTGGAGCTTGTTGTCCGTTTAATAACTTTTGAGTGCTGGTTTGATTGCTGACTCCTTCTCTTGTATACCCCCCAATTATTTTGACACAAAAGGTCCCTGGAGGGCTTTTGCTGTCAAAATCTGACACAGCTGGTAGATTAAATTGTCCACTTATATCTGTCAATTTAGAAATGTAAAATTTAACAATGTCCAATATGAATAAATTTGTTTCTCAGCAATGCAAAAAGCTGCAGCGGGTGAAGTTCTTTGTTTGTCTCCAAGGGGGCGGAGCAGAACATTCTCAGCTGCGTCACTTTACGAAATCTTTCTTTTCTGACCAAAAAGAACTATCCATTTTAAAATTTTTTCAATCCTTTTGGTATCCTTAGGGTTTAAAAACAACAAAATCATGTGTAACATTTTCAAACTTCAAAGGAAAGCATCTCCATCAGGAAAGACAGCATTTTCGATTAAACTCCAATTGTTTCCAAATTCCAATTCACTGCAATAAATATTTAAATCAAAACTGCCGATGTTATATGAGTGAGTCCTCTGTCTGGAACTTAAGACTCCTCCATAACTTGACATCATAAACTTGAAAGTTCATTGTGGCAACAAATGAAATTTCCAGTTCTTCAACTTAAACAGGTCAATTAACCTTAACAGTATTAATTCAATTCAGACTTATTAACTTATAATACTTATTAACTACACACAACATAATGGCACGTGCTTATTTTAAAAGGTAGGTAAATTACGTCATTTTTCTTGCTCTTTCTTCAGGCACCCTTTTCAAACGACTGTAATAAAACCAAAACTAAAGAAAATGTTACTTAACATTCTTACAACAGAAGACTTAACACCAGGTCCTTACACAAACTTTAATCTTTCCCATTATCTCCTTTTGTATCCTTTCTTTTCCTTAAAACAATATAACTGTCAGTAAAACATGTCTTCAAATTTAGACTGTAAAATAAAACAAAGCAGAGTTTCCAATTAAAACAATGTTCCAAACCCCAAATTAGATTTCTGCCAGACATCTTCAGACCTTTAAGGCTGAAGCTTATCTCTTAGAAATTTGTTCATTGCCTTTTCACAGTTGCAAAACCAACTAAAATTAAAACTTTAACTTAAAATATAATTCAATTTTATATCCCATACCTGGGTGCACAACACTAAATAAAAATGAACACACGCAACAATCACTTTTCACACTCCTTCAATTCCAAACAACTTTTCAACATTAAAGACAGACAACAAAGAGTTACCGACAGTCAGTTCTACAGAACACAATCGGTACAGAACACAAGTTGTGCATCCCAGACATTCAATTCATTTGTGGAAGCTTCCGACAATCACACATTCGAATCAAAGACACAGTAACTTGTTTTACTCTAAAACACAATTATCTTTAAAACACGTGGCGCTTCTGCGACTCCTTCGAGGGGGCAAACGGATGTGGGTCGCCTTTCTCCAGGGGACATGGGTTACCTGTCCCTGGGGGCAACCCTTCCTTCTTAGAAGCCGTTGAGCCCATTCTTACTTCTACTTTCTCAAACCTCTTGACACTCGACAAGTGTTCTCTTCTATGAAGTGAACGAAATTAACACAAACAAAACCGAACCGCACACAAAGTGACGAACAGGCGCTGCTAAAGTTAAATTCTCAAGATAACCTGGCCGGCTGTGTCTGGCTCACCCCTGTCTCTCAGGCCAACGGTCTTTCGTCCTCCTTCCGTCCCACAGGGTCTCTTTCTCGAGGGCCTGATCAACCCATGAACTCGGGAGCAACGATCACGTGCCTGTCGGGTCAATTTAATATTAAATGTAGTTACAGCCCCAGTCGTTCCTGTCCTAACCCTTTTGTCTCACGGCCTCCTTACTCCGCCCGGCGGAGGAAGAACTCGTGCAGACTCAAGTCCAGACCACTACTACGCCAAATTGTTTCTAACATTTTCTGCATTTTCTACTTTTGGTTCCTAATCCCCGTTAGGTTCATTCAGGATCCCGTACAAAAGGGATCCTGCTGACTACACCAAATTGTTGGAGAAATCCAGATTATGCCAAATTGTTGAACAAATTCTCCGGGCTCAGACGTTGAGAAGAAACACTTTATTGCATGATATCATGGGGTGTACACCTTACCGAAAGGCGGTCCAGTGCTACTCCAAAGAGCTACAGTTTCAGTGCTGTATCTCTAAACTAAGATCGCCGTGGACTTATATAGCAAAACAGAGGCAGAGCAGACAGTTTCTCAATCAGACATAAAACCACAAGATAACCACAGGACTGCCTACGTGACTATACACCATGCACAGTCCGAGGTCAGCTTCGCATAAGGCTGCAAGTCAATGCACACTCCAGGTACCACATCCGCCCATTGCTAACGTCTGTCTGGGTTGCACAAGCAATTTGCAAAGCAGAAGGTTCAGCTGAATATTCTTTGCCCACTTCACCACATCAGCCATGATCTCAGTCTCTACCTTGTAACTGTTGATTGTGGTTAGCTGTTCTGTCTACATTTTATGACCATTGGTTAAATTAGCTACAAGCTGTGTCCTGTTCTTCTGCTTCTACAAAGTTGCATGACAATTAGCAAAGTTCAGCAAAACCTCTCCCACAATATTGAATGCTAAAATTGAATCTGCTTCTACCTCGATTTCAAGAAGTACATTCCAGATCACAACAACACGATGCATGAAAAAAAATGCCATCATGCCGTGTCTTGTTCCTTTGCCAGTCAAGTTAAATCTGTGTCCTCTGACTACTAGCTCTTCGGCCATTGGGAACTACTTCCTTACCCACGCCATCAACAACTTGAATGATTTTGAACACCTCTATCAAATTTCCTCTGAGATTTCTTTGTCTTAAGGAGATCAAGCCCAGCTTCTCCAGTCACTCTGTATAATTGAGGGGAAGGACTCGGAATATAGTCAACATTTAGAACCAGGTCTTTCAGGAGAGAAGTGGAGAAAGACTACTACATGAACAGGGTGTTAGAATTTTAAAACTCTCTTCTGCAAACAGAAATTGATGAAAGATTAATTGCAAATTTTAAATCTGACGTTGATAGCTTTTTGTGAACCAAATATATTTAGGGATCAGAGGCAAAAGTGGAGATGTTTTGTTACAGCAGAAATCAGCCATAATCTCATTCAATGATAAAACAAGCTTGAAGGATCAAATGGCCTCTTCCTGTCCCTACGTTCCTATGACTGGATGTAGGAGAGTGACTATCGATCTTTATATCTAGAGGACTAGAATGCAAGGAGGTAGAAGTAATGCTTCAGTTGTTGAAAGCCCTCGTCAGACCACACCTGGAGTTGGAGTCATAGTCATAGTCATAGAGTTATACAGCACAGAAGCAGGCCCTTCGGCCCATCGTGTCTGTGCCGGCCATACAGCACCCAACTATTCTAGTCCCATATTCCTGCACTTGGCCCGTAGCCCCGTATGCTATGGCGTTTCAAGTGTTCATCAAAATACTTCTTAAATGTTGTGAGAGTTCCTGCCTCCACCACCTCTTCAGGTACTGCGTTCCAGATTCCATCCTCTGGGTGAAAAAAAAATGTTTCTTGAAATCTATTCTAAACCTGCTGCCTCTTACCCTAAATCTCTGCCCCCTGGCTCTTGACCCTTCCGCTGAGGGAAAACGTTTCCTCCTATCTAACCTATCAATGCCCCTCATAATCTTGTACACCTCAATCATGTCACCCCACAGCCTTCTCTGCTCCAAGAAAAACAACCCTCGCCTCTTCATAGTTGAAATGCTCCAGTCCAGGCAACATCCTGGTGAATCACCTCTGCACCCTCTCCAGTGCAATCACATCCTTCCTATCGTGTGGTGACCAGAACGGTACATGGTACTCCAGCTGTGGTTAACTAGCGCTTTATATAGCTCCGTTATAACCTCCCTGCTGTTATATTCTATGCCTCCGCTAATAAAGGCAACTATTCCAAATGCCTTCCTAACCAGCTTAAATACCTGTGCTGCTGCCTTCAGTGATCTATGAACAAGTACACCAGGGTCCCTCGGGCCTTCTGCACTTCCTAGGGTCCTGCCATCTATTGTGTATTCCATTGCCTTGTTAGTCCTCTCAAAATGCATTACCTCACACTTTTCGTGATTAAATTCCATTTGCCACTGCTCCGCCCATCTTACCAGCCCATCTATTTCTCCCTGCAACCTAAGGATTTCGTCCTCACTATTTGCAACACACCAATTGTCGTGTCATCTGCGAACGTCCTGATCATACCGTCTATATTCACGTGTAAATCATTAATGGACACTACAAACAGCAGGGGTCCCAGAACCGATCCCTGTGGTACACCACTGGTCACAGGCTTCCAATTTCAAAAACAGCCCTCGACCATTACCGTCTGACCCCTGCCACTGAGCAAATTTTGGATCCAATTTGGCATATTGCTCTGGATCCCATGGGGTCTCACCTTCTTCACAAATCTCCCGTGCGGGACCTTATCTAAAGCCTTACTGAAATCCATGTATACTACATCTACTGCGTTACCCTCATCGACACATCTAGTGACCTCCTCGAAAAATGCAATCAGGTTAGTTAGACACGATCTCGCCCTGACAAAGCCATGCTGATTATCTCTGATTAATCCCTTCCTCTCCAAGTGGCGATTAATCCTGTCCCTTAGATTTATTTCCAATATATTCCCAACAACTGATGTTAGACTCCCCGGCATGTAATTACCTGGTTTATCCCTACTACGCTTCGTGAACAATCGTACCACATTCGCTGTCTTCCAGTCCTCTGGTACCTCTCCTGTGGCCAGAGAGGATTTGAAAATTTGTGTCAAAGCCCCTGCTAACTCCTCCCCTGCCTCACATAACAGCCTGGGAAACATCTCATCTGGGCTTGAGGATTTATCCACTTTTAAAACTGCTAAAAACAGCTAATATTTCCTCCCTTTCAATGCTAATATGTTCAAGTATATCACAATCCTCCTCCCTGATCTCCACATCTACATCGTTCTTCTCCATAGTGAACACCAATGGAAAGTAATCATTTAAAACCTCACCTATGTCCTCTGGCCCCACACAAAGATTGCCACGTTGGTCCCTAATGGGCCCTACTCCTATCCTCTTACCCTTGATATACTTATAAAACGCCTTGGGATTTTCTTTTATCTTGTCCACCACTGTTTTTGCATGCCCCCTCTTCACTCACAGAATTACCTTTTTTAAGTGCCACCCTACACTTTGTACTCTCCTCTAGTGCCTCCACGGTTTTCGGCACTTGGGATCTACCGCAAACCTCCCTTTTTTTCATGACCCAATGCTCTATAACCCTTGACATCCAGGGTTCCCTGGGACCCTTCACCTTAACGGGTGCATGTTGGCTCTAGACTATCACTAATTCCTCTTTGAATGACTCACACTGATGTGATGTAAACTTTCCTACAAGTAGCTGCTCCCAGGCTACTTTGGACAAATCCTGTTTTATCACATTGAAATCGACCTTGCCCCAATTCAGTACATTTATTTCTGGTCCATCTGTGTATTTTTCCATAGCTACTTTGAATCTTACAGAGTTATGGTCACAATCCCCGAAATGCTCCCCCACTGACACTTCTACCACTTGACCGGCTTAATTCCCTAGGATTAGGTCCAGTACTATCCCTTCCCTTGTAGGATTTTCTACATACTGGCTAAAAAAGCTCTCCTGTCTGAATTATAAGCCTTTTGCACGAAGACCAACCCAGTTAATATTGGGGAAGTTGAAATCCCCCACTATTATAAGCCTATTATTTTCACACCTCTCAGAGATTTGCCTACATATCTGCTCCTCTATCTCTTCCTGACTGTTTGGAGGCCCGTAGCACACACAGCCAAGTGATTGCCCCCTTTTCGTAAAGTTCCACCCAAATGGCCTCATTTGAGGAACCTTCTGAGATGTCATTCCTTCTTATTGCATTAATTGACCCCTTGATCAACAGTGCAATGCCACCTCCTCTTTTATCCCCTGCCCTGTCGCGTCTGAAGATTCTATGCTCTGGCATAATGAGCTGCCAGTCCTGTCCCTCCCTCAACCATGTCTCTGTGACAGCAATAATATCATAATCCCATGTGCTAATCAACGTTCTCAAATCATTTACCTTACTAGTAAGACACTTTGCATTGAAACAGATGCAATCCAACCTTTCAACTTTCCCTTGTGCCTCACCAGGTCTAGATTTGCTCTGCCTTCCAGGCAGAATCACTTTCTGTTCTTTTACACCTTACTGTACCTTCAATCTGTACCCCATTCCCCTGCCAAATTAGTTCAACTCCGCCCCCCCCCCACCCCCCAACAGAACTAGCAAATCTCCCAGAAAGGATGCTTGGCCCATTCCAGTTCAGGTGCAACCCGTCCAACCTGTACAGGTCCCACGTTTGCCAGAAACAGACCCAGTGATCCAGAAAACTAAATCCCTCCCTCCTGTACCATCTCCTCAGCTTCTCATTCATCTGCTTTATCCTCCTATTTAAAACTCACTAGCACGTGGCACCGCGAGTAATCCAGAGATTACAACCTTAGAAGTCATGCTTTTTACACTGCCAACTAGAACCCTAAATTCTTGTTGCAGGACCTCATCCCATTTTCTATCGATGGCATTGGTACCAATGTGTACCACGACCTTTGGTAGCTCAACCTCCCCCTTCAAAATGTCCTGCAGCCGCTCTGTGACATCCTTGACCCTAGCACCAGGGAGGCAACAGACCATCCTGGAATCACGTTTGTGGCCACAAAAACGCCTATCTGTACCCCTTATGATATAACCCCTATCACGATAGCTCTTCCACTCCTTTTTCTCCCCTGCTGTGCAGCAGAGCCATCCTTGGTGTCACGGACCTGGCTGTTGCTGGGAGTTCATTCCCCACCAACCCCCACCCCCTAACAGTATCCAAAGCAATATATCGGTTTGAGAGGGGGATGGCCACAGGGGACTCCTGTACTACCTGCCTGTGCCAACTACCCCGCCTGGTGGTCACCCATAGCTTTTCTGCCTGTGCTGCCATTACCTGTGTGATCACCTCTCCAAACGTGCTATCCACGACGTCCTCAGCATCACTGATGCTCCACAGTGTATCCACCCGCAGCTCTAGCTCCGTATTGTGGGTAGCCAGTAGCTGCGAATGGATACACTTCCTGCACACATGGTTGTCAGGGAAACTGGAAGCATTCCTGATTTCCCACATCGTGCAGGAGGAGCACACAACGGGGCTGAGCACTCCTGCCATGACTTACCTTTAAATTAATTTAGTTACTCCCTTTAAAATATACTAATTACACTCGGGGTCTTGTTCTACTCAAGAAACTAACTACTACAATCTAAAGTCCTTAATACATTACTCTAATTTAAGTAGTACTGCTCACCTTATCACTTGAGGTTTTTTTTTAAAGTTCTCAATTTGTAAGCAATTTAAATGCGGTAACAGCTGTTACTTACCCATCCAATCACCTTACAGAGACACAGGGAGTAAGAGAGAGCCTGCCGCCGCTCCACAACAGCTTCCTTGCAGATTGCCAGTCGCCATTCCGCTCTGCTCCCAGATTACTGTCTTTCACTTCATCCTCTCTCCGTTTCTCCATTTGTGCTCATTTCTCTCTCTCCTCTGTCCTTCAGCTCCATCCACATTATACATAGAGAGGATGTTCGCTCCACTTTATAAATACAGAGGGACCCCCCTCCACTTTATACAAAGATGGGGAGCTTCCACTAATTTATACAGCTGTCATGGTGTAATTTGAATCCATGTCCCCAGGCCATTTGGTTGGGCCCCTGGATTTCCTGACCAGTGATATTATCACTCTGCGAGTGCCTCCCGAATGGAGGTGGAGAGTGTTGGTCCCCTAATATCACCCACAGCACTTTCTAGGCTGTACCCTGAACATGATCCCATTTCAGATCCTCAAAGTTCGCATTTTAACGAGAAAAGACAGCAACAGAGTGAAATGGGATTGTTTTTGTTCCTGGATTCAGTGTCCACTGCAGACAGATCAGTTATGTTTACAATAGAAACGACAGTAGTGAACAAGGTCAATGCAATGAAATGGAAAATGTAAACGATGCCACTCATAATTGGAACATCCGTCCAGTATGAGTACAGATTTCAAGTTTTTTGCAAAGAGGGGTTTTCCTATGAAAAAGCAATTGACATTGAAATGATTGTGTTTGATCCACCACATTATTTACATTCGAGTCAAAGCTGCTGATGTAATGCGTTTGTTCAGGTGAGTGCAACTAATGTCAATGATCAGGGGTACAACCGTGTCAGTGGAGGCTTATCCCCTGTATAAATCAGGACCCGTTGGAATGGATCAGCTCTGAGTACGTGCTGCAGCTGTGGATTCCAAGCTAACAGAAGTCTTTGCTTCTCACAGAAATGGGATATCCAGTAATCATTCAAATCTTATGCATTTACTGTCCTGTACTTGCAGCAATTGGAGATAATGGGAAACCAGTTTCTCAGCTATTAATGGTGCAAATCTGTGTTAACGGTGCTGCTGTACGTGGTATTATTTCGCACTGTGTGTGTTGTGCAGCCGCCTGTTCTTTTCCAGCAACTTGCAGTTGCAATATCCTCATTGTCTGCTCTTTCAGTCTTGCAGGACCTGTATAATATCCTGAATGGTGTTGATATAAGTAACCGAGGAAATGTTACTGCATTGTGCTGTGTATTGAATGTATTCAAACCCGGCATCTCGATTAGGATTAAGAGTCAGACCATCAGTAGCTTTCAACAGTTTCATGATGTGGTTCAAACAGGTCCTGGAATATTTTTAGGAATTGTTTTTTCACTGATGGATAATAAGATATCTCACGGCCTCGGTGTTACAAGGGGACAGTACAATGTCCTCCCACCGCAATAACATGGCTCAGTTTAACTGGGATTTCAATGAATTTATTGTTTATCACTGTTGTCAAATATTATGTCATTCTGTCTGTGTCTGATGCTGCTTCAGAGATATGACAACTGAATTGAGTTTGCTGCTGACATTTCCATCTCTGTTTCATTGTGGAGCCTTCACTGTCACGGGGCTACATTGCAAAATAGAAAGTATTGACGTGATGTTTTATTGGTTTACACCCAATCAGTTGGAATCAAGAGTCTCCCATTTATCTGTAGATAATCAGCTGCAGCGCTGATGTTGGTGCTTTATAAATTAACATATCCCACATTCTAACTGTTTACTTTATAATTCCAGGAGAAGGAATTTCAGTGATTGTGAGGTTTGTCTGGAAGAAGCTTTCGATCCTGTTTATTCCATGCATTGTAGATGAAGCGAAGAGTGTAGGTGAACAGGTGGAGACTTGGACGTTCTGTCGATACATGAAATTATTCACAAACGTTTCACCACTGAACAAACTGACTCTGAGAATAGAATTATTAAACATGGGGCTGGTGAAAAGTACACAAGCGCGGAATGTTAGGAATAAACCATATGTGAAAAGTAGCATTAAGTAAGAGCTTACAGAGATAGGGAAGGAGGAAAGGAGCAGGGAGAAAAAGCAACTAAATATAACAAAAACAAGAAATGCTGGAATCACTCAGCAGGTCTGGCAGCATCTGTGGAAAGACAAGCAGAGTTAAAGTTTCGGGTCAGTGACCCTTCTTCGGAAGATGCTGCCAGACCTGCTGAGTGATTCCAGCATTTCTTGTTTTTGTTTCAGATTTGCAGCATCCGCAGTATTTTGCTTTTAAGCAACTAAATATATTGGCTATATTGAATAAACAATGAACTGTTCTCCAACACCAATAACCGCAGGGATTATTGTTTGAATGTGTTAATTGAGTTGTATTACTGGGATCTTTCGATTAGATTTCCGGTAACACTCTGCTGCAGTCTCTCCCTGTGAATCTGAGCCTCTCCTTTCACTGTATTGAATCCTCTGTCTCCTCCTCGATTGCTTCAGTTTATCCACTTTCCCAAACCATTTGCTCCTGTCTCCTTTCCAGCTACAACAGATCCCTCTCCTTCTCTCCCTTCCATCTCATTCAGTGGCTGCACCTTCAGCTGCCTCGTCCAACCTGTTAGAAATACAGTAACATTGGAGTAGAAGGAAACCATTCACCCCTTCAAGCCTGCTCCGCCATTCTAGATCATTGCCAAAACGAGAACTCAAACTCAGCGCCGTAGTTTGCAGCCTTTTCCCAATTGGTAACAGTCCCTGTCGGTTCCATAAACCCAGAGCAAAAGAACAGCTACATATCCGGCTCTCCCCAACCCGTTACAACCAACATTCTGGAGACAAATTCCCAATTAACCCATTGGATTCCATCTCTGTAAACCCCTTTCTCATGTCCCTACTAGCACTGCATCCTCGCTCAGTATTTCCAGTGGATCCAGAACTGACTTTCTTCACTTTATGTATCAATTTCCCAATACATTATTCATAATTATGTTTTCAAACATTTCACTGTGGCAACGCACTGCCCAGGTCAATGAATCCGTTTTCACTGTTCGATGCAACAACAAAACTGGAAACTTCGACCCAGATCCTGTCATCTGCTGCTTTGTCTCCAGGTCTGATCAGTAATTTCTCTTCTGCCTTTTCTCTCTCTTCCAGTTAACTTGGTGGCGATTGTGAGCTTGTCCCGAGGAAAGTGCGGTCTCTCCAAATGTATCACTGTCTACCTGATGGGAATGGCAGTGGCTGATCTCCAGGTGGTTGTCACTGGTCCCATATTGATTTGGATAGTTGCAATTTATTTCACAGCTTCATTCCTGAGAATTACTCCCGTGTGTTCTCTAACTTTCGTTCTGCTTAATACAGCCACAGTTGTTTCTGTCTGGCTCACAGTCGCTTTCACCTTTGATCGATCTGTGGCCATTTGTTGTGAGAAGCTGAAAACAAAATATTGCAGCGAGAAAACGGCGGCTGTGGGTGTGGGAACAGTGAGTGTGCTGGGCTGTTTGCAGTCTGCCCCCTGGTACTTTACACACGAACAACATTACATTACTGATAATGTTCCCATGGGTTGTTCCACGAAACCGAGCTTCTTTACCTCTCCCACATGGGGGGCATTTGAATTGTTTCATTATATTTTAACCCTACACTGTAACACAGACAAAATTCAGACAGGAGCTGAAGAAGGCGGTGAAGTACCCTCTCAAACTCATTGTTAAATTAGTGATATCATAGAAAAAGCTGAAGGTTCCCAAACAATTAAACAAAATGCAATTTCATATTCCATTCCCTACACTCCCTCAGGACAGAAAGTGAAATTTATATTCACGGCATTGAGCACTGAAATGATTGTAAATCTGATTCTGAAATTATATTTTGTTCATATTCTGACCTATTGAGGCGGGACTCGCTCTGCAGAATATTCATGAATGGTTTCTCAAAAAGGGCGAAATAGCAAAGCTCAGATTGATATCAACTAAACCCACCCTGGACCCACAGCAAAATAGATAAAGCTGTAAATCACAGTGACAGTGAATTGGTGAGAGGGGCATTAACTGCAGTCAGAGAGGGACACCAGCAGATGGAGGTGGTGAGAGCGGGATTGCAACTGCAGTGAGACAGGGACACCAGCAGATGGAGACTGTGAGAGGGGAGTAACTGCAGTAAGGCAGGGACACCAGCAGATGGAGATGGTGAGCGTGGGGACAATAACTGCAGTCAGACAGGGACACCAGCAGATGGCAATGGTGAGAGGGGGACAGTAACTGAAGTGAGACAGGAACACAAGCAGCTGTTGATGGTGAGAGGGACTGTAACTGCAGTGAGACAGGGAGAGCCACAGATGGAAATGGTGAAAGTTTCAGTAACTGCAGTCAGACAGGGACACCAGCACATCGACATGGTGAGAGGAACAGTAACTGCAGTGAGACAGAGAAACTGGCAGATGGAGATGTTGAGAGGGTATGTAACCGCAGTGGGAAAGGGACACCAGCAGATAGAGCAGGTGAAAGGGGACTGTAACTGCAGTGAGACAGGGACAACAGCAGATGGAGATGGTGAGAGGTGGCCAGTAAATGTCTTGTGACAGGGAGACCAACAGATTGAAATGGTGAGCGATGGCAGTAACTGCAGTGAGACAGGGACACCGGCAGCTGGAGATGGTGAGAGGTGGTAGTAACTGCAATGAGACACCTGAGCAAGCACGTGACAGAATGCTGCAACATGAGTTGAGGGGATGATGTGAGTGGTGGTGGGATGTGAGTGGTGGTGGCATCACGCCGAAGGTGGCGCGAATGCAGACGATGATCTGTTGAAAATGGCGGCTGGTGGGTGCCAGGTGATGAAAATGGGAGTCATATTGCGCTTCTGGGAGGGAGGGGAAGGGGTGAGTGCGGAAGTGAGTGAAATAATTCAGACACAGTGGAGGGTCCTGCCGAGCACAGTGTGGGGTAATCCTCGGTGATGAGAAAGGAAGACATATCAGAAGTGCTAGTATGGAAGGCTGGATCATCAGAACAAATGCGATGGAGATGGAGAAAGTGGGAGAATGGAATGGAATCCTTGCAGTAAGTGTAGTTGATGAATTGTATTCCCTGCAGCTGTGAGTGGCCATTGGCTGACAACGAACACTGGTTGATAGGATTTCCCCAGAAATGGAGCGAGAGAATTCGAGGAAGGGAAGGGTCGGACATGGACCATGTGAGTGTGAGAGAAGGGTGGAAATAGGAGACAAATTGACTGAAATTTTCCAGCTCAGGACGAGAACAGGGAGAGGCACCGGGACAGTCATCAATGTACCTGAAGAAGGGGTGAGAAAAGAGGTCTGAGCCGGACTCAGCAAGGAATGTTCCACACATCCCATAGCAAGGAAGGCATAGTGAGGACCCTTGCGGGTACCCATAGCAACACCGATAACTTGGAGCTCCCAGAAAATGCTGGGGAGGGCAATGCTCCTGATCTGGACACTGGGTTTCTCTCTTTCTACAGTTGCTGCCAGAGTTGATGAGCAATTCCCACCAATTTCTATATTCATTTTGATTGGGTAACTGGGAATTGATGTCACCGTGCATTGTCTTTAATTACCCAATGGGATTCAACTTTTGCCACCATTCACTAACATCCTCTGTGTAATCAGCAAGTGCAACTCCCAAAGACTCAGTGCAGCAGCGATTTCCACTTAAATAGTGACTCACTGGGTGAAGATGCACCGGGAAAGTCAGTGATCTGTCGATGAGACTGTTCCCTTCTCCTCAGGGCATTAGCTCACATAATTACCCTAATCTGTGATCTATTTCCATTCCTACTGATAATTATCAGTTACCACTATTAGATTGGATCAGAGACGGAATTAAACAGATACAATGAAACACATTGATTTTCTGAAATCATTTTTCCTCTCTGTTGATTCATGTTCCTGATCTAAATGTCGATTCCCTCCCAGGTCTTGCTGGATTTTTTCCCTCCTTATTCAGCTCCTCTCAAGCCTCCTTCCAAGCCCCATCAGGTGCTGCTTCAACAGCCCTGGCCAGTGCTCTGAAATGGCTCTTGAGGGGCCGATGATTTAGGACATTCTCCATTGAGCAGGATAAATTCAATGGCAGAGTTTCCATCCCGTACTGAACAGAGGCACTTCATGGGCCAGCTGAGAACAGTCAGATGCTAAATACATGCGACCAATCAGTCAGTGTCTCTGGAGAAAGTAGGATGTTCTCTCCACTCATGTGCAGTTTTGATCTTGTAATCATAGCCACTATCTGTCATTAATGAAACATTTCCCTGGTCCCAGGTACTAAGTCAATATCCAATGAAACAATTGATGCATGATTGAATCAATTAGGAATTTACGATGAACATGTATAAAACACTGGTTCGGCCTCAACTGGAGTATTGTGTTCAATTCTGGGCACTGCACAATAGGGACGATGTGAAGGCTTGAGGGAGGGTGCAGGTACATAGAGAATCTGGCGTTGTCTCCTTCGGGAAGAGAAGGTTGAGGGCTAATTTGCTGCAGATATACAAAACCATGAAGGCTCTGGAGTGAGCAGATGGAGAGAAACGCTTTCCATTAGCGGAAGTGTCGAGAACCGTAGAGGCAGAACACCTCAACTCATTTAAAAGGAGTCTGGATATGCACCTCAAGTGCAGTAACCTGCAGGATTACTGCCCAAATGCTGGAAGGTGGGTTTAGACTGGGTTAATGCTCTTATTGCCTATGTTCTTATGATCTAAGCAACATAGGCAGCAGGGCAGACATACTGTTAGAGGGTGGTAGCAAATAGATAAGAATAGTGGTGCACGAGCAGAACTGCCTAAGGAGGTTCCTTCCTCCCGAAACAGTTTAATCTCAGGCATTACGGACAGTCTTTAATCTACAATGGACGAATTGCCTTAACAATTCAATGCTTCGCTAGACTTAAGGGAATTTCCTTCCCCGCTCTAAGCAAGTAACCAGCACTGTGTGCAGACCTGATACAACTGAAGATGAAGTGAGCAAACCCCAGGCCTCGCCAGTCAGATTAACGAGAAATGAGATTTAAGAAGGAACTTTGGGCTAGTCCCATTCCCCCCTGTTTACTGCCAGTCTCCTTAGGTGAATATTCCCATGTGACTGCTTTTTAACATCGGAGTCTGCTGTCCTAATTCAATGTTGCATCAGGTAGCATCTGGAATCTGGAAACTTTCAATTCCTTGGCTTTTTTTTTTATCCTAAAACCAGATTTAAGTTTATTATTCACACGTTAAAATGGTTACCATCTTGCCCACGTCACAGCCACTAAATCCCGTCCTCCAAGATGTTATGTAATGATTTGACTTCACCTTGTAAAGCCATTTCGCTTTATTTGCCTCAATATAATCCAAGTAACTTCGTCTGTGGATCTTAGTACAGAATGCATCAGAACATACAGTGTAGCATGTTCAAATGCAACCTTCCCTGCTCGAAGGAGAACAATCCCAGCTTCTCCAGTCTCTCCACATTAACTGAAGGTCTTCATCGCTGGGACTATTCTGGTCCATTTCCCTTTCAACATTCTCTGCTCCAAGGAGACCAAATTCCCCCCTTCCCAGTCTCTCCACATGAACTGAGGTCCCTCATCCATGGGACCATTCTGGTCAATCTCCCTCTTAACTTTTTCTGCTGCAAGGAGAACAATCCCAGATTTTCCAGTCTATCCACATTAACTGAATTCCTTCAGCCCTGGGACCATTCTGGTCAATCCCCCTCTTAACTTTCTTTGCTGTAAGGAGAACAATCCCAGCTTCTCAAATAGCAAAAATGATAAATACATGTTTGCTCCTCTTTCTTTTAAACCTTTAAAGGACTTCCTCTTTTTTAAGTTATCATAGACTCTGCTTCTGTCATTCTGTCTGGCAGGACATTTCAGTTCCCCAACAACCATTTAATAGCTTTCAACATGCAAACAAACATACGAACATACGAAATATTAGCATAAGGAGGCCACTCGGCCCCATTCCTTCTCCCCCCGCTCTGTCTCTCCCTGGCTGGAATAAAGTTATAGTTAATTGATGAACTGAATATCAGGAATACATAGGGTAATATACTGAACAACTTGTTAAATGGAGCAGGAGAATCACCCCCTCATCCCGATTATCACCCTGTCTGGCGATGGGGTTTAGTGTGAGTGTTTTAGGGTTGAGTGTTGGATCAGTGTTTGATATTTTCGAACTGCAGTGACATTCCAAAAAAGGGCAAGAATTACAGGTGCAAAATTAAACAAGAAATGGCTCAAAGCATGCTGTCCAGGGACAGAGGGAGGGAGAGAGATGAAAAGAGCGTGACAGACACACAGCGTGAGACAGAGGGTTAGTCAGAGTGAGAGTCAGATGGAGACAGAGTAAGATCTAGGGAGAGATAGAGGGAGAGTTAGAGGGAGAGGCAGAGTGAGAGGCAGAGGGAGACAGAGAGAGAGACAGAGGGAGAGTCAAAGAGAGATATGGGGAGAGATAGAGACAGACGGAGAGACAGACAAAGAGAAAGGGAGATAGGGAGGGAGAAACTGAGAGAGGGAGAGATAGAGCCTCCACCACATTCTGAGGCAGAGAATTCTAAAGTCGCACAACCCTCTGAGACAAGGAATCTCTCCTCACTACCTAGAATTGGCTGTCTCCCGTATTGTCACTGGGGCAAGTTTCTGACCAAGAAAGGATGCAACAGGTTTGTAAGTGTGTGAATCTGGCCCGTGTCTCACACAGTACACACAGTGACTCTCTAAAGGGTCACTGTTCTTCTCCAATTCCCTGAATACGTGCTTGTTTGCAAATGGGTTATGTTACTGGGCTGACAGACCGTTGACATCATGGAAAAGGTGCGGCACAGAAATAAGCCATTCAGCCAGTCATGTCTGTGCCAGCTGAAAAAAAAATAGCCGCCCATTCTCATCCCACCTTCCATCACCTGGTCTGTAGCCTAGCTGATTGGATACCAGGTACCTTTTAAATGAGCTGCGGGTTTCTGCCTCCACTACCATTCCTGGCAGTGAATTCCAGACACCCACCACCATCTTGGTGAAAAAGATTTTCATCATGCCCCCTCTAATCCTTCTACCAATTCATCTTAAATCTGTGCCCGCGATAATTGACATCACTGCTAGCGGAAACAGGTCCTTCCAGTTTACTCTATCGAGGCACCTCATCATTTTGTACACCTCAATTAAGTCACACCTCAGCCTTCTCTGATCTAAGGAAATCGACACTAGCCTATCCAATCAACTTTCAGACCCTGGCAACATTCTTGTAAATGTCCTCTGTGCTCTCTCCAGAGCAATTATGTCCTTCCTGTAATGTTGTGACCAGAACTGTATACAAGGCTCCAGCTGTGGACTAAAGAGCATTTGATGCAGTTCCAGTATGAATTCCTTGTTTTTGTACGATGTATCTCGGCCAATAAAGGAAAGCATTCCATATGCTTTCTTCACCACTCTGTCTACCTATCCCGACACCTTCAGGGACCTGTGGACATGCAGTCCAAAGTCTCTCACTTCTTCTACCCTTCCCAATATACTCCCGTTTATTGTGTATTCCCTTGCATTGCTTGTCCTCCCCAAATGCATTACCTCACACCTTTCTGGATTGAATTCCATTTGCCACTTTTCTGCCTAATTAACCAAACCATTTATATCATTCTGTAGTCTATGGCTATCCTCTTCACGATCAACTGCATGGCCAACTTTTGTGTCATTTGCAAAGTTTCCATTAATGCTTCCCAAACTTAAGTCAAAATCATTAATATATACCACAAATTGCAAGGTACCCAACACTGAGACCTCTGTAATGCCACTGGAAAGCACCTTCCATTCACAAAAATAAACATTTATTTCCTGTCACTGAACCAATTTTGGATCCAATTCGCCACATTCCCCTGTATCCCATGGGCTTTTACTTTTCTGACCAATCTGCCATGTGGGACCTTATGAAATGCCTTACTAAAATCTATTAGGCAACATTCACTACACGACCCTGATCAAGCCTCCTTGAGGCTTCCACAAAAAAACGCAATTAAGTTAGTAAGACACGATCTTCACTTAACAAATCCATACTGACTATCCATGATTAATCTATGCCTTTTCAAGACAGTTATGCTATCTCTCAGAATTGATTCTGATACTTTTCCTAGCATTGAGGTCAGACTGACAGGCCTATAGATATTTCAACTATCCCTTGCATCCTTTTTAAGCAATCGTTCAATGTTTGCAGACCTCCACCCTCTGGCCCCTCGCCTCTATATAGTGAGGATTTTAAAATGATCCTCAGAACATCCGTTATTCCCTCCCTGGCATCCATTAACAACCTGGGATACTTTCCATCCAGTCCTGATAATTTATCCACTTTTAAGAATGTCAGACCCTCTCGTACTTCCTCTCTCATTGTGCTTTGCATATTTAATATTTCACACATCTCCTCGTTAACAACAATGTCTGCATCATCCGTCCCCTTTGTGAAGACAGAGTAAAAAGTACTCATTGAGAACCTTGCCCACATCTTCTGCATCCACTCATAATTTACCTTGCACATCTCTGATCGGCCCGACCCTATCCCTTGTTATCCTCTTGCTCTTAATGTACTGATAAAACACCTTATGGTTTTCCTTGATTTTACGTGCCAATATTTTTCATGTACTCTGTTTACTTTCCTAATTTCCTTTCTACTTAACCCCTACACTTCCTATACTCCTTTCAGCTTTCTGAAGTATCAAGTTTAAAGTGACTGTCATAAAATTTAATTTTCTGCTTTGTCATAGGAACATTGGAACATATCTTACACCGTATGATTCTAGATAACCAGGGAGCTCCATATTTAGCAGTACCACCCTTTTGCTTTGTGGGGATATGTCGATATTGTGCCCATATAATCTTGCATTGAATGCCTCCCACTGCGTTGCTACTGATTTTCCATTAAGTAATTGTATCCATTTCAACTCAAAACTTCGTAAAATTTGCCTTCCCCCAATATTGAACTTTTACTCTCTCTGCCTCTGTCATTCTCTTTTCATCTCTCTCCTTTCCTCTATCCCTGGACTGTAATGTTTTGAGCCATTTCTTGGTTAATTTTGAACCTTTCACTGCAGGGAATGTCACTGCAGTTTGAATATATCAAACACTGATCCATCAGTTACCCCTAAAACCCTCACACTAAAAGAATCTGCCGAGTGTACGGGAGGGAAGGATGGAGTGGAAGAGCCTCTGTATTTCTCCAGTACTGAACTGCAGTGGGTTGGATGTTTAATCAGTCTCTAACTGTGCCTGTTGGGTGAGTAGGCGACAGAAACGAGAGTAGTTAGCATCCCTGTGTGACTGTCACTCCTTCTGTTGTGTGTGTTCAGAATTAAACCCTGAGACCCTCTATCCAGGTCTGGCTGTGATATCTGGAAAGTTCCTGAATTTCTCAGTAGTTGGTCTGCTCAAATCTAGTTCAAGACCTGAGTAGTGAACAGAATTTCACATTAATTGTTTTAATAATGCTATGATTGAACAGCAAATTATGATCAACTAGGCCAAAGGCTGAAATAAATCCTGTCCATCAATCATTCAACAGGGAGTGCGAGAAATCATTGCAGCTTTCTCTCGTCAAACCGTAATGAATGTTCCTAGTTCAGATCCAGATTCTCACTGTTCATTGTTATTGGACAGTCAACAGCAGAAACAAATGGCTGCAGTATAAATATAACCCGACTACATGTGTCCAAAGGTGATTTTACACTACAGTACACTATGGATGCAAAACGTATGATGTCTACTGGAGAATGTTTCGTAGTGGAAAGTCCTGTACTGGAAAATATAAATCTTCCATTTGGAAACATTTCAATGTTGTTGTTTTCCGCAATAATAAAAGTTCAAGTGGATTTGTACAATGCAAATCTTGCAAACTTCTACTAAAATATCACAGCAATCAGACGGGAAATTCATCTTTGACGTGACGCACTGTAAAAGGATGTACTGAACCACAGCAGGGCCAAGTCAGTCGTATTTAACTTAGTTTGCACAGGCAGGGAGGAATAAAATGTACCCGCTCACAAAAAATCAGAAATTACAGACACATATGTGAGTCTCTGTTGCAAGGATATTTGATCTTTCAAAACTGTCTCTGGTGTAGTGGCTGTTGAGCGAGCACAAGAGCTTATCAATGTGGATGCTACATACGGTCGAGAATCGGTATCATGTGTGTTAGGAAATCCAAGTACAGTTTCAAGAAGGTGTCGTGATGTGGCGGAAGTAAAGAGAAAAGAACTAATTTCTCATGTTACTGACATACTGAAGGATGTGAATGTGGGAATGACATGTGGACGGGCGACTTCATTAAAGCCTTTGACAAGGTCCCTCATGGCAGACTGGTACAAAAGGTGAATTCACACGGGATTAGAGGTGAGCTGGCAAGATGGATACAGAACTGCCTCAGTCATAGAAGACAGAGGGCAGCAGTAGTAGGGTGCTTTTCTGAATGGAGCGATGTGACTAGTGGTGTTTTGCAGGGATCAGTGCGGGGACCTTTGCTCTTTGTAGTACATATAAATGATTTGGAGGAAAATGTAGCTGGTCAGATTAGTAAGTTTGCGGATGACACAAAGGTTGGTGGAGTTGTGGATAGTGATGAGGATTGTCAGAGGATACAGCAGGATATAGATCGGTTGGAGACTTGGGCGGAGAAATGGCAGATGGAATTTAATCCGGACAAATGTGAGGTAATGCATTTTGGAAGGTCTAAAGCAGATGGGAAGTATACAGTAAATGGCAGAACCCTTAGGAATATTGACAGGCAGAGAGCTCTGGGCGTACAGGTCCACAGGTCACTGAAAGTGACAACGCAGGTGGATAAGGTAGTCAAGAAGGCATACGGCATGCTTGCCTTCATCGGTCGGGGCATAGAGTATAAGAATTGGCTGCAGCTGTCCAGAACTTTAGTTAGGCCACATTTAGAATATTGCGTGCAATTCTGGTCGCCACACTACCAAAAGGACGTGGAGGTTTTGGAGAGGGTACAGAAGAGGGTTACCAGGATGTTGCCTGGTTTGGAGGGCATTAGCTATGAGGGGAGGTTGGATAAACTCGGATTGTTTTCAGTGGAACGACGGAGGTGGAGGGGCGACATGATAGAGGTTTACAAAGTTATGAGCGGCATGGACAGAGTGGATAGTCAGAAGCCTTTTCCCAGGTTGGAAGAGTCAGTTACTGGGGGACAGAGGTTTAAGGTGCGAGAGGCAAACTTTACACGGGATGTGCAAGGCAAGTTCTTTACACAGAGGGTGGTGAGTGCCTGGAAACTGCTGCCGGGGGAGGTGCTGGAAGCAGGTACGATAGCGACGTTTCAGAGGCGTCTTGACAAATACATGAATAGGATGGGAATCGAGGGATAATGGCCTGTTCCTGTGCAGTACTGTTCTTTGGTCTTTGTTCTTTGTACAGTAAAATCGATTGCATGTTGATAACTTTGCATTGCATCACAGTAGATTTTAAACAGTGCCAAAGTTTTAACACCAGCAATGTTTCCACTGGAGAACGCCAGAACTGGTGAAAACATCAGGCATGACATTTTAAAGCTGCTTGTGCACACATTTGAATTCGACCCATCAAATATAAATATATTATTCTGGGTGACAGATCAAAGCGCTAACATAGTGCTTGCTATTAGACTGTATTGACGTCCTGATTGTCAGGACCATGTATATTACACGCTGCTTCGGCATTCACCTGATGCAAAGGAATGAGCTTGCTAAGCTCCAGATGTTGTACAAACTATACCCTGCTGACATATGTTAAACAGTCTGTTCTTGCTGTACAGTTGTCTAAAACTGTAAATCCAATGGAGTAAACGTGGTACAGTACTGTTTACCTGACACTGAATTCAATTTAGGACATGTATCATGAGCTGCACGAGAAACTGGAACAGTGTGGGGAAAACTACAAGCGAGCAATCATCCCCCCCAATGTATTGCATTTTTTGGTTGATTTCCTCCGACCAATTTCTGAAGCTCAGAGGGAACACGAGGGAGACCAGTAACCTACATCGAACCTGGTAATTCCATGGTTTGAAAAGCTTAAACGACACTGTATGCCACTTTCTTCAGATGCTCCAATGCAAGCAGTTGTCAGGCAACGGCACAGAGAGTGGCTTTTGACGAAATTTGATCTAAATGACATGCACAAGATAGCAACATTTCTCTGGCCTAAATATAATCATCTGCGGAGTTTGTTCAGCCATGACAGAGAAGTAATTTGTTCTGACTTGGGTGGCGCAGTGGTTAGCACTGCAGCCTCACAGCTCCAGCGACCTGGGTTCAGTTCTGGGCATTGCCTGTGTGGATTTTGCAAGTTCTCCCTGTGACTGCGTGGGTTTCCGCTGTTTCCTCCGGTTTCCGTCTACAGCTGCAGACTTGCAGGTTGATAGGTAAATTGGCCATTGTAAATTGCCCCTAGTGTTAGGAGAATGGTGGGGATGTGGTGGGGAATGTAGGATTAGTATAAATGGGTGGTGGTTGGTCGGCACAGACTCGGTGGGCCGAAGGGCCTGTTTCAGTGCTGTATGGCTAAATAAATAAATGAAGTGCACAGACGTACCAACAACATTAAAACAGAAGGCACTGTGAAGAAAACGACAGTGCTTGCTGATGAACAGACAGCTACCAAAAAAAGCACTGACCGAATTTATTGAATGGGAGAATGTTCATGAAGAAGTGGACACAAATGAGGAAGTGCAGCAATACACAACACAGAGACCTGTCGTGTTGGCGATGGAAAGCGAGCATGATCTGTTGGGCTGGTGGAAGGAACACAGTGTTACATACCCTAAATTGGTCAGGCTGGCTCGAAGTATACTTTGCATTCCGGCGAGCAGTGGCAGCAGTGAGAGGAACATTGGCATAGCCTAACGGACATTCGACCAGCGGAGGACTGTCCTTAAGCCTTCCACTGTTGACTCTATTAACTTTTACATGACTATTTATGACACCTTTTGTTATTTTCCTTCTTTGCTATGTCTGGAACTGAGACTACTTACTTGCTAAGAAATCAAATGTTCATCTAACTGTTGATTGGCTGCTTCATTGGAGTAAGCTATTTGTTTTCTTTTTAATCTGCGGTTTGACATTATTTCTTTCTGTTTTATCTGGTTATTGTCACAGTGATGTTTGTGGGAGCTTGCTGTGGGCAATGGCTGCTGTGTTTCCTGCTTTATAACAGTGACCACAATTCACAAAGACATTCATTGTGCGGAAAGTGGTTTGGGATGTCCTTAGGTTGTGAAAGGTGATAGAGAAGAGCAAGTCTTTCTTTGTAGAGATAAAAATGAATAATCTCATGAGAACTCTACTTAAAATTCATGAGGGAGTCAAGCCGTTGTTTGAAATTCTCAGAAGGGACAGGATGATATTTCTGACAGAAAAAGAGAAACGCTCTGTGCATTTGAAAGTTATCTACTAAAAGTTAGTTCGGCTACTCGAGTTGGGATCTTTAATTTTATGTACTGAAGGAGTTGGAAGAAAGATGTTCAACAAATGCATAACGTTTTTGCTCGCTTTTAGATTATTTGATTTGCATTTTAATACTTCACATCAGGGCTTCTGGGATGCTTTGTCTTTTCTATGACTGAATTGTAATCTTATAGAGGAACAAGACAGTCCAGTGTGTAAAAGCAATTAACAAGCAGCACTTGCTGATTGTTTATCTGGCAGTGCTACAAAAACTTAAAAAGATCTCAAAGGATAGATGGACAATCTGAAATATTTGGAGGACTGAGAGTCACTCGTGACATCAAATAATCTAGGCCATTTATGCATTTTTTGAGTAATACGAACCTTGATGTAAAATTGTTTAAAATGTCAATGCAAGAAATTGTTCAACATACTTTGTCAACAATATTTTTTTTTGCGTTGCATTCTATTCGAGCTGCTAGCCATTATGTGTATTCTGATCAACCAGAAGATGTCAATCAAACGCAGTATTGTTGACTGATGATCAGACAATACGGGAAGTTTGCAGTACGGTGCATTAACAATCAAACAGCACTGGGAAAGCCTGCTATCTGATCTGCCATTTCTCCAATCAATCAATCTTTCCTTTCATTGAAATTTACCTTCCAGTCCAATCTCACTGAAGTGAATTCATTGAGTTTAGAAATAGCAGTAAGAAAATGATCATTGGCCTGTGTGTTGTTCATGTTCAAATCTTCATGGCCTTGCACACCCGTCCCCTCCACCCTCCCCCTCCCCACCCCGCACCTCCGCCAAGAACTCCAAATCTGTACAGACCTACAACTATCCGAAAACTGTGTTGACTAAATAAGGGAGCGGGTAAGGAAATAGCGAGGTTACTACCCCTGATCACTGCCTAATAAGCTCGGCCACAAAGTGCTCGTGTGCGAAAGTTAGGGATTGGGGCGTTGGTTCCTGGTGACAGAATCAGGGTCAGATTGCCCACAACTCCATCTGCAGGAATTGCCTGGGTCATACTGCCAGAACAGATCAACCGGATCACAACATTTGGACAAGGTAGATCACAATAACCTATTTGATATCAGTAACTTTATGCCTGCAGTCTGGTCGGGCCGGGTTAGGTCTGGTCGTGTTGGACGCAAAAACTAAATGGCTCGGATCTGTGTCGGGTTCGGGTTGGATGTGATCAGGCCGGGCCTGGGTCGGGTTTCAATTATACACCCGAGAAGGCTTTTACCCTGTGCCAGATGAACTACCTCCCAGAGTTTTGAAGGAGATGGCTATGGCGATAGCGAATAAATTGGCAGTTATCTTTCAAAATTCAGTAGATTCTGGAAAGGTTCCAGAGACTGGAAAGTAGCAAGTTAACCATTATACTTAAGAAATAAAGGAGAGAGAACATGGGGAACTACAAACCTGTTAGTTTGAGGTCAGTTGTAAGGCAAGTGTCAGAAATTATTGTAAAGAATGTGATAGCTTGACGCTGAGAAAATTTTGTTGTGTTTGCTCGAGTCAACATGGATTGTGGAAGGGAAATCGCATTTGACAATCCTGCTGGAGTGCTTTGAGGATGTTCTGTGTAGCATAGACAAAGGAGAACGAGTGGGTGTGATGCACTTGGATTTTCAAAAAGCTTTTGATAAGGTTCCATGCAGGAGGTTAGGAAAAACTATTAGAGCTTATGGGATATGGGGGTCATACAGTTGTATGCAGTGATAATTGGTTAACAGACATAAAAGAGATATTAGGAATAAGGTGTCATTCTCAGGATGGCAGCCTGTTACTATTGGGGTACCGTAAGGATCAGTTTTGGGGCCACAGCTGTTCACAATCTATATAAATGATTTGGATATCGAGACTGAATGTAATATTTCCAAATTTTTTGATGACACAAAACTAGTTGGAAGTATCGGTTGTGAGGAGGATGCAAGGAGGCTTTGGGGTCCTGGACAGGCTAAGAGAATGGGCCACAACATGGCAGATGGAATATAGTGTGAGTAAGTGTAAAGTTATCCACGTTGGTACAAAAAACAGAAATACATGGTATTTCTTAAATGATAGAAGGTTGGGAAGTGTTGATGTCGAAAGGACATGTCTGCACTTGTTCGCGAGACACTAGAATCGAGCAGGCACATGCAGCAAACAATTAGGAAGACAAATGGCGTTTAGGCCATCATCACAAGTGGTTTTCAGTATAGGAGGAAATATGTCTTGCTGCAATTGTACGGAGCCTTTGTGAGACCGCATCTGGAATATTGTGTACAGTTTTGGTCTCCTCATCTAAGAAGAATATACTTGCTGAAGAGGGAGTGCAACAGTGGTTCATCAGAATGATCCGTGGGATGGTGGGATTGTGCGATGGAAAGTGATTGAGGAAACTGGGCCTGTATTATCTAGCGTTTCGAAGAATGACAGATGATCTCATTGACACTTATAAAATTCTTACAGGGCGTGAGAGGGTGGATGCAGATAGGATGTCTGCCCTGGGCGCTGAGTCTAAATCCAGTATACACAGTCACAGAAGAAGTTGCATTCCATTTCGGACTGAGATGAGGAGGAATGTCTTCACGCAGAGGGTGGGGAAACTTTGGAATTCTCTACGCCAGAGGGCTGTGGAAGATCAATCATTGAGCATGTTCAAAACAGAAAGCAAAAGCTATCTGCAGCATCTTTTTCGGGAGCAGAGAGTGTGAGCAAGTGAGCAGCTGGGAAGGTCAGTTTCAGTTTAAAATTAATTCCCTTTTGTTTTCGGCGGACCAAGGGGCTGCTGGGTAAGTGGAACCCTATATATTTGGGCCTTTTCTGAACCCGAGAAACTACAAGGCTAGTGTCTCCCACCCGCCCTCCTCCTCTAACCAAAAAAAGGACTCGGTGGTGTGTTGATAAGGTAAGGCTTTTTCTACTTCTTTTTAATCGTGTGATTGGTAAAAACATTTCGTTCCTTTTTAATTTTTTCTAAGTTTCAGACTAAGTTAAGTTTAAGATTAAAAATGGCAGGAGATCCCGTGTTATGCTTCTCTTGCTCAATGTGGGAGCTCAGGGACATGGCTGATGTCCCTGACTCTTTACGTGCAGGAAGTGTGTCCAGCTGCAGCTCTTGTTAGACCGCATGATGGCTCTGGAGCTGCGGATGGACTCACTTTGGAGCATCCGCGATGCTGAGGAGGTCGTGGATAGCACGTTAAGCGAATTGGTCACACCGCAGATTAGGATTGCGGAGGGAGAAAGGGAATGGGTGACCAAAAGGCAGAGAAAGAGCAGGAAGGCAGCGCAGGTCTCCCCTGCGGTCATCTCCCTCCACAACAGGTATACCGTTTTGGATACTGTTGAGGGAGATGGCACACCAGGGGGAGGCAGCAGTAGCCAGGTTCATGGCACCGTGGCTGGCTCTGCTGTTCAGAAGGGCGGCAAAAAGAGTGGAAGGGCTCTAGTCATAGGGTATTCGATTGTAAGCGGAGTACATAGGCGGTTCTGTGGTGGAAAACGAGACTCCCGAATGGTATGTTGCCTCCCAGGAGCACGGGTCAGGGATTTCTCAGATCGGCTGCAGAACATTCTGAAGGGGGAGGGTGAACAGCCAGTTGTTGTTGTGCACATAGGCACCAATGATCTAGGTAAAAAACGGGATGAGGTCCTACAAGCAGCATTTAGGGAGTTAGCAGCCAAGTTAAAAAGGAGGACCTCAGAGGCAGTCATCTCAGGATTGCTCCCAGTGCCACGTGATAGTCAGCGCAGAAATGAAAGAATAGACAGGATGAATACGTGGCTTGAGAGATGGTGCAGGAGGGAGGGGTTCAGATTTTTGGGACATTGGGACCGGTTCTGGGGTAGGTGAGGCTATTACAAATTGGATGGTTTACACCTGGGCCGGACTGGAACCAATGTCCTTGGGGGTGCTATTGCTAATGCTCTTGGGGAGGGTTTAAACTAATGTGGCAGCAGGTTGGGAACCAAATGAGGAGGTCAGTGGAGAGTAAGGGAGTAGTAACTAAAGCCTGTAAGGAACTAGATAATGAAGTCAGCATGACTAAGGGAAAGAGTAGGCAGGGAGCAGATGATAAAAGCAAAGGGACTGGTGGTCTGAGGTGCATTTGTTTTAATGCAAGAAGTGTAGTAGGTAAGGCAGATGAACTTAGGGCTTGGATTAGTACCTGGGAGTATGATGTTATTGCTATTACTGAGACTTGGTTAAGGGAAGGGCATGATTGGCAACTAAATATCCCAGGATATCGATGCTTCAGGCGGGATAGAGAGGGAGGTAAAAGGGGTGGAGGAGTTGCATTACTGGTCAAAGAGGATATCACAGCTGTGCTGAAGGAAGGCACTATGGAGGACTCGAGCTGTGAGGCAATATGGGCAGAACTCAGAAATAGGAAGGGTGAGGTAACAATGTAGGGGCTGTACTACAGGCCTCCTAACAGCGAGCGTGAGGTAGAGGTACAAATATGTAAACAGATTATGGAAAGATGTAGGAGCAACAGGGTGGTGATGATAGGAGATTTTAATTTTCCCAACATTGACTGGGATTCACTTCGTGTTGGAGGTCTACATGGAGCAGAATTTGTAAGGAGCATCCAGGAGGGTTTTCTAGAGCAGTATGTAAGTAGTTCAACTTTGGAAGGGACCATACTGGACCTGGAGTTGGGGAATGAGCCCGACCAGGTGGTTGAAGTTTCAGTAGGGGACTACTTTGGGAATAGTGATCACAATTCCGTAAGTTTTAGAATACCGATGGACAAAGACGAGAGTGGTCCTCAAGGAAGAGTGCTAAATTGGGGGATGGGCAACTATACCAAAATTCGGCAGGAGCTGGGGAATGTAGATTGGGAGCAGCTGTTTGAAGTTAAATCCACATTTGATATGTGGGAGGCTTTTAAAGAGAGGTTGATTAGCGTGCAGGAGAGACATGTTCCTGTGAAAATGAGGGATAGAAATGGCAAGATTAGGGAACCATGGATGACAGGTGAAATTGTGAGACTAGCTAAGGGGAAAATGGAGGCATACATAAGGTCGAGGCGGCTGAAGAAAGACGAAGCTTTGGAAGAATATCGGGAATGTAGGACCAATATGAAACGAGGAATTAAGAGGACTCAAAGGGGTCATGAAATATCTTTAGCAAACAGGGTTAAGGAAAATCCCAAAGCCTTTGATTCATATGTAAGGGGCAAGAAGGTAACTAGAGAAAGGATTGGCCCACTCAAGGACAAAGGAGGAAAGTTATGCGTGGTGTCAGAGAAAATGGGTGAGATTCCAAACGAGTACTTTGCATCGGTAACCACCGAGGAGAGGGACATGACGGATGTTGAGGTTAGGGACAGATGTTTGATTACTCTAGGTCAAGTCGGCATAAGGAGGGAGGAAGAGTTGGGTATTCTAAAAGGCATTAAGGTGGACATGTCCCCAGGTCCGGATGGGATCTATCCCAGGTTACTGAGGGAAGCGAGAGAGGAAATAGCTGGGGCCTTAACAGATATCTTTGCAGCATCCTTAAACACGGGTGAGGTCCCGGAGGACTGGAGAATTGCTAATTTTGTCCCCTTGTTTAAGAAGGGTTGCAAGGATAATCCAGGTAATTATAGACCGGTGAGCCTGACGTCAGTGGTAGGGAAGCTGCTGGAGAAGATACTGAGGGATAGGATCTATTCCCATTTGGAAGAAAATGGGCTTATAAGTGATCGGCAACATGGTTTCGTGCAGGGTAGGTCATATCTTACCAACTTAATAGAATTCTTTGAGAAAGTGACAAAGTTGATTGATGAGGGAAGGGCTGTAGATGTCATATACATGGACTTCAGTAAGGCGTTTGATAAGGTTCCCATGGTAGACTGATGGAGAAAGTGAAGTCGCATGGGATCCAGGGAGTACTAGCTAGATGGAGAAAGAACTGGCTGGGCAACAGGCGACAGAGAGTAGCAGTGGAAGGGAGTTTCTCAAAATGGAGACGTGTGACCAGTGGTGTTCCACAGGGATCCGTGCTGGGACCACTGTTGTTTGTGATATACATAAATGATTTGGAGGAAAGTATAAGTGGTCTGATTAGCAAGTTTGCAGACGACACTTAGATTGGTGGAGTAGCAGATACTGAAGGGGACTGTCAGAGAATACAGCAGAATATAGATAGATTGGAGAGTTGGGCAGAGAAATGGCAGATGGAGTTCAATCAGAGTAAATGCGAGGTGATGCATTTTGGAAGATCCAATTCAAGAGTGAACTATACAGTAAATGGAAAAGTCCTGGGGAAAATTGATGTACAGAGAGATTTGGGTGTTCAGGTCCATTGTTCCCTGAAGATGGCAACGCAGGTCAATAGAGTGGTCAAGAAGGCATACGGCATGCTTTCCTTCATCGGACGGGGTATTGAGTACAAGAGTTGGCAGGTCATGTTACAGTTGTATAGGACTTTGGTTCGGCCACATTTGGAATACTGCGTGCAGTTCTCGTCGCAACATTACCAGAATTATGTGGATGCTTTGGAGAGGGTGCAGAGGAGGTTCACCTGGATGTTGCCTGGTATGGAGGGCGCTAGCTATGAAGAGAGGTTGAGTAGATTAGGATTATTTTCATTAGAAAGGCGGAGGTTGAGGAGGGACCTGATTGAGGTGTTCAAAATCATAAGAGGGAAAGACAGGGTGGATAGCAAGAAGCTTTTTCCCAGAGTGGAGGATTCAAATACTAGGGGTCACGTGTTCAAAGTGAGAGGGGAAAAGTTTAGGGAGGATATGCGAGGAAAGCTCTTTACACAGAGGGTGGTGGGTGCCTGGAACACGTTGCCAGCGGAGGTGGTAGATGCGAACACGATAGCGTCTTTTAAGATGTATCTAGACAGATACATGAATGGGCAGGAAGCAAAGAGATACAGACCCTGAGAGAATAGGCGACATGTTTAGATAGAGGATGTGGATCGACGCAGGCTTGGAGGGCCGAAGGGCCTGTTCCTGTGCTGTAATTTTCTCTGTTCTTTGTTCTTTGTTGTTTGGTTAATAATGACATCAAGGGATATGAGGAGAGTGCCGGAAGGTGGCATCGAGGTAGACAATCCGCCATGATCTTATTGAAAGATGGAGCAGCATTGATGTGCTGAATTGCCTACTCTGCACATATGTTCCTAAAATGGAGGCGTTGCTTTCCTGGAAGCCATTGTAAGTCAACAAGCACAGTGATGATGGGTGAACAGGACCTGGTGTGAGTAAGCACATGGGCAGCAGAGCTTTTGATGAGCTGAAGATTATGGATGGTAGTCTGTGGGATACCAGTCAAATGTGCGGTGGAATAGTCATTTTTTGATGAATCAAAGGCTGTGATGAGGATTTCTGCAGCAAATGGACTGCGGCATGGAAGGTGTTGAGAGATGTTATGGAGCTGGAAAAGACCGTCTCAGGGACGGCGCTGATATCTGGCCAAAGGCTATCCTGGGTTCAAATATGACATCATGGCTGCCCACAGTGTGATTCAGCCACAGGCAGTTGCCAGGAAGAGGGATGAGTCTGTGGCTAGGAAACATAGCTTGTCGCAGTGGCAGAGTCAATGGTTTCTATATCATCGAAAATTAGTTCGAGGGCTCGACAGCAATGATGGTGAGGTCGAGTTGGGTGTCCTCAATAGACCTATGTACACTTATTTGTTTTTGGATGACGTCGTCGAGGAGCAGCATATTGATGATAAATAGGAGGGACAAAGCCATTTCAGGTGGTCCTCTGGCGAACATCAGATAGATAGGAATAAAACAAGGCACGATCAGTACCACACAGCGAAACGATATTGGAGAGGCATTCGAAGAGGATATTTTGGTCAAATGTACCAACGGCTGCAGTCAGGCCAAGACGGTTGAGGAGGGATATTGAGAGAGAGATGGAAATAACCAGTGGGGAAATGGAAGGAAGATGGAATCAATTAAGTTTCCAAAAGTAAAACAAACAATAATAATCTATTAACAATGGAAGATTTCCAGCCTCTGAAGCATTTAGCATTTGTTCGTCCAAGTGTTGCTTTCTGAGCAGACACTGAGAATCTAACCTCTCACGAAAATTATTTGGCTGCTGTTACCTCTACTGTCTTGCGGTCTGATGCTCCACCTGCCCCAACCCGTTCCATCCGGTTCTACAAAAGTTACTTCTTGTGTGCCATCACACTGCTCTTTGGCATGTCTGACTGCAAAGCAAGCACCCCACACCAACCCCCCTCACCAAACACGCCAACTCCTTGTGTCATTCATGTATTTCGTGTCATTGTTTTTTTTGTTAGAGAGACAGTACAGTACTGAAACAGGCCTTTCGGCCCACCGAGTCTGTGCCGACCAACAACCACCCATTTATACCACCCTGACAGTAATCCTATATTCCCTATCACCACCCTACACTAGGAGCAATTGACAATGGCCAATTTATCTATCACCTGCAAGTGGGAGGAAACCGGAGTACCCGGCGAAAACCCACGCAGACACAGGGAGAACTTGCAAACTCCACACAGGCAGTACCCAGAATCGAACCCGGGTCCCTGCAACTGTGAGGCTGCGGTGCTAACCACTGCGCCACTGTGCCGCCCAGTGTCTAACTGGCCGTCATCTCTTTCTCTCTCGGGGTAAATATTACATTCATTGATGAAATCACAGGGATCTGCCTCTGGACTCCTGTCAGTTTTGATCTTTCATTAATTGAATGATTAATGTAACCGGATATTTCACCACATTCTTCACCTGCTCTCTGAACATGGACTGAGTAGCCCCATAAATAAATGTGTTTGTGCAGCAACTTAAAATCACCAGCATCCATCCGACTTGTAGAACTATATATTCAGAATCGTTGTAAACCCTAGGATCTCTTCCTGTCATGTTATAATATAAGAAATCTATGAGATTTACCAACCACAGAAGTATGAAGTTGCCAGATATGGTGAAGAGTAAGATCACAGACTTCCTTCTGCTCTCCATTTCTGGGTCACTGCGATTCTCTCCCTTGCTCTGACCCCTCAGTCCCTGACGGACTCGACTGGCCACTAAAATGTGCCTGACCGTCAGGACATTGAGTAACAGAATTAAAGCAAATGGGAGCAATGGGCTTAAAACCTTATCAAACCAGTCAAATCCCACCCATCCAGGCTCACTAAAATAGCTTGGCTTTATATAACAGCCCCATGGTACGTTGTCTGTTAACTCTCCAGATTCATGTGCAAAATAGAAGGGGATGTTTTTGAAACAGAGTAGAATGCAGGTTGTTGCTAAAACCATAGCTGCAGTTTTCTCAGTGCAATATTTTGCTTTCAGCTTCTGAGAACAGATGACCACAAATCGATCAATAGTGAAAGCAACTGTGAACCAGACAGAACAGTCCAAAGCTACACGACTCAGGAAAGCGATAACAGGACATACAGAAGGGATGTTTAGGTAAGGTGGCGGGAAATAATAATAACCAATAGTCCACAGTATCACCGCAGTGATAATGAACAGTAGATCCGCTGTTGCCATGGTCACCAGGTAGCGAGTGGTGCAGGTGGAGAGGCCGCACTTTCCCCAGGACAGGATCACAATCGCCAGTAAATTAGCTGTAAGAGAAAGAAAGAAAAATGGTCCTTGAAATAACTGATCAAACAAGCTGCGAATCTGACCGAGACAGTGAAGGCAGGATTTTCGAACCAAAAACAAGTTTATTGTGTGCCGGTCAGAGGATAAAGAATCTCAACCAGGGATCTCACCCCCCCCCCCCGCCCGAAGAGCCCTACTTCCAGTTTTAACAGAGGCAGGACAAGGAGCAAACAACCGAGTGCTTTCAGCAGAAAGGTCAGCATATTAAATATATAAGTGAAGGCACCAGACTCAAATTTAATGTGATGCACCGGTTATTCTGAATGCCCAGCTTTCCCCATTAAATCCGGACCCCGACACAAATTCAACTGGGATGCATTGGTCTCCCTCCAGCCTGAATGGGATTGGAAATCCCCCACAATCTGAACCACCACCGTATTTGGGATTGGGCTCCGTTCACCTGTCTGGGTTTGGATATTCCCCGCAATCTAAACCACCAGAGTATCAGGAATTGGTCTCTCTGCAGAGTGTCTGCGATTGGATAATCCCTGCAATCTACACTACAGTATCAGGCATTGGTCTCCCTCCAGCCTGTCTGGGATTGGATATTCCACACAATCTGAAGCACCACAGTATCGGGGACTGGTCTCCCTCCAGCCTGTCTGGGATTGGATATTCCCTGCAATCTAAAATACCAGAGAATCGGGGATTAGTCTCCCTCCACCCTGTATGGGATTGGACATTCCTCGCAATCTGAATCACCAGAATATCGAGGAATTGACTCCCTCCAGCCTGTCTGGGATTGGACATTCCCCCCAATCTAAACCAGCAGAGTATCGGGGATTGGTCTGCCTCCAGCCTATCTGGGATTGGACATTCCCCACAAGCTAAACCACCAGAGTTTGGTCTTCCTTCAGCCTGTCTGGGATTAGACATTCCCCACAATCTGAACAACCACACTCTCGAGGATTGGACTCCCTCCACCCTGCCCATGGTTGGGCAATTCCCACAATCTGATCCACCACAGTATCGGAGATTGGACTCCCTCAACACTGTGTGGAATTCGCCATTCCCTGCAATCTGACCCACTGCAGTGTTGGGGTTTGGACTCCCTTCACCCTGCCTGAGATTGGACATTCCGCATTATCACACCTGCTGCAGCTTTTGGGATTGGACACCTCCACCCTGTCCAGTATTAGAAACCTCACACAATCAAAATGACCGCAGAGTGAGGGATTGAACACCCTCTTTGCTAACCTGGAGTGGGCACCCCCCACAATCTGAAACACTGCAGTGTCATGGATTGGACTCCGTCCACCTTGCCCAGCATTGCTCAACCCACAATCTGAACAACCACAGTGTTTGGGATAAGACCCCCTACACCCAAACTGAGATTGGACACTTCCCACAATCTGACCCACTGTAGTGTTGCTAACTGACACATTCCACCCTATCCGGGATTGGACACTCCTGCACAATCTGAAACAGAGCAGTGGAAGGGACTGAACGCCTTCCAGACTGTCTCGCAACTCCTCCGATGATTAAGAAATCTTTATGCAGCAAAACGTGGTCAACCTCGAGGCTTTGACTGACAAATGGCGTGTATCATTGACGCCACATAAGTACCAGGCAATGGCGGACTCCAAGATGAGGGAATCTAACCATTTTCTCTTGATCTGTGTCGCATTAAGTTCGATTAATCCCCAATTATCAACATGCTGAGTGTTACCATTGACCAGAAACTGAACTGGAGCAGCCATATAAAAGCTGCGGTTTAAAGAGCAGATCAGAGATTGTGAAATACTGGCCGACTGACCCACCTCCTGACTCCCAGAATTGTCTGCCAAAAACCACAAGGTACCAGTCAGTAGTGTGATGCAAGTCTCTCACTTGTCTGGATGGGTGCAGCTCCAAAAACTCCCAGGAAACATAATCCAGGGCAAGCAGCCCTTTTGATCAGCACCCCATCAACCGCCTTAAACATTTACTCCCTCCACCACAGATGCACTGTGTCAGCAGTGTGTACCATATACACGATGCACTGCAACAACTCACCTTCGATGGCCTTTCCAGACTGCAAATTTTATCACCTAGAAGGCCAAATGCAACAGAAGAATGTTAACACCACCACCTGAAAGTTCCCCTCCAAGTGACACATCATCCTGACATGGAAATATATCGCTATTCCTTCACCATTGCTGGATGAAAGTCCTGGATCACCATTCCTTACAGCATAGACAGTGTATTTGGACCAGATGGCTGCAGCAATTCAAGAAGGCAACTCACCACCACCTTCTCAAGTGCAATTAAGGATTGGCAACAAATACTTTCCAGAGATGCCTACATTCTATGAAAGGAATAAAGAACCCTGCTCCACAAAGTTAGAACTCGGACAACACACTGCCCAGGATTTGGAGCAGTCCTCACGACACTCCAGTTCGATTTGGGAATTGTCATCCCTGTGCTTTGGATACTCCTCCCGGGCCTGTCAAGAGCAAAATGCGCACTCAGTGCTGCTAAAAGTACACAGCAAGTCAGGAAAGCAGGACTTCCGCCTTTGCTGACAGCAATTCTGGTCCCAACTGTAACTCACCCCTCTTAGCATGCAAAACATTGAGCCTGAGGAATATCTGAGTTCATTTAAAGAACAAAGTGAATTTTGCAAACACTCAGGATCTGTGCAGAGAGAAACAGAGTTAATGTTTCCGACCAATAGGCTTCTATCAGAAATGAAAGATGTTCAACAGTTTTTTTAAGCAATGATCGAGCCACAGACAAGTGGGTCATAGTGGGAGGAAAGATAGAGAAAGTCTGAGGGGTGACCTAACAGAGGCTTTTAGAACCATTAAGGAGTATGATTGGGGAAACGTGGAAAATATGTTTCCACTTCTGAGGGAGACACGAATATAGGATATTCTCTAATAAATCAAAGAAGGAATTTAAGAGGGACTTCTGTGCTCAGGGGTTGTTGAAAACCTGTAACTGTTATTACGTGGAGTTGAGGTGAATAGCATTTAAGGGAAAGCCGGATAAGTGCACGGAGAAATGAATAGTAGGGTACATTGATAGTGATTTGAAAGTGATTATTTTTGTTAAAAAAAAGGAATTTATGGTTCAGCTGAAGACATTTTGAACCAGTTTTTTTTCGGAAGCCTTCAAGAGGATTGAGGGAGCCGGATTGGCAACAACGTTGCTTGTCGTCACATGGCTTTGGTTAGGTTTAGAGCGGAAACCCAGCAAACAGGGGCTGAAAAATGACAAGTGCTCCTTTGACAGGATAAGGCCAGCATTAACAGATAACATCTGGGATGAGCAGAAAAAAAATGACGAGCTTTCTGGTTGTGTGGTTGTGTGGTTGTGTGTGTGGTTTAATCCTTTGAAGGCAATAGAGTCAAGCACTGCTGAAGTGTCAGAAAAGGACAGATGACCAGAACCCAGCTTGCTTGCCAGAAATTCCATAAAGGACCATAAAAACTCCATTGTGTCGATTCATCTCGTTTGCTGTATTTGAAGAAAGCCTGCTAAAATAATTCTTAATGCTGCCTGAAGAAATCTGTCCCAAGGGGAACTCGCTGAGTGTGTTTGGAGGTTGGACTGTGTGCCAATTTTGTGCAGCATGTCTCATCTTTTTTTTTCAGGTGTGGGCAAGTGATCGGTCAGGGTCTTTTTTGTGTCTGTAATAATGTACTGATCTAAAAAATCTTTTTTTTGTATTTTTCTTTTCAACGAAATGAATGTGCATGTGTGAGTGCGCAGGGAATAACATAAAGGGGGACTTTAAGATTTGGGTAAGGTAGAAAGGGGACTTAAAAAAATAATTTTGGATTTAAAAAATTACTTTTTCATGATATTTCTTTACTTCATTACCAGTTAAAACTTGTTTTTATAATAATCTTTTAATTTTGTTGCTCAAAAAAGAAACATGCTCTATTCTGGGGACAAATAGTGCATCTGATTGACTGTCTTCGGAAGTAGGAGAATTTTAAACATATATTGTGACCTGGAGAGAAGTGGGACTGAATTGACAGTGCACTCCTCCCACCTTGGTCATGACATATTGAATTTGGGGCACTCTTTCTGGAAAAAAAGTCAACGATGGACAATTGTAATTGGAGAAGAGAAAACAAAAAGCACCAGGTTCATTGTGCAATAGAGTGACATTTACACCACTGGAATGTCGTTAACAATTGCTTTTACTTTTCTGGGGAAGGACGATGTTTCGCTCAGTGATTTGAAATAATTAACCAAAGTTAAACTAAAGGATTTGGCAGACCCGTTGATGTAAAAATTGCAATAAAGGCAAAGAAAGCAGACATAGTTGTAGTCATAGGACAACTTTTGGCATTGGAAGAAGGAAGAGGCAAATAAGAGGATAGTTGAATTAGCAAAAATGTGGTTACAGATGAGGCAGCTTGAACTTGACAAGAAAAACGAAAAATAACTTGAATTGGAAAACCTAAGCTTCAACAGAAAAAAAATAGAAATAAGAAAACTTGAGCTTGAGGAAAAAAATGACTATAAAAATAAACTTGAACTAGAATTGCAAAGAGAAAGAGAGAGAGAGAGAAGAAAGTAACGTTGAAATTAGAAAGATGGAAATAAGACAAAAGAGCGGTCTTGAAGCCAATGCCAGTGTAGATTCTGACAAGGAAGAATTTGAGTCCAGCCCAGGACCGAGTGAAAAGCTGGTTACATTTATGCAAGCTCTCACCAAGTTAAGGAAAGGGATGCGGAGACTTATCTTCATTTCATTTGAAAAGATACCCAAATAAATTAAATGGCCAAAGGAACGCTGGACACTGCTTATGTAAAGCAGGTTTGTGGGCACAGCTCATGAAGTTTATGCCATTCTTTCTGAGGCGGCTTCTGCAGATTACCAGATGGCAAAAAATGGCTATTCTCGCTGCGTATGAGTTAGTCCTTGAAGTTCACTGACAGAAATTTTAAAATTCTCAGGAGACTGACGGGGAGGACTTAAATAGAAATTGAGAGGGTAAAACAGGTTAATTTTGATCATTGGGTACGGGCACGAACGATGGAACCCGATAATATAGTATTTCAGAAAGCAAAACAAATTAATTTTGATCGGACAGGAAAGATGGAAGCCACATATGAGGACCTTAAAGAATTACTTCTCCTGGAAGAATTTAAAATTTTACTTCATCCAGTAGTGAAAACTCATTTGGCGAATCAGAAGGTATCAACGGCCAGACATGCAGCAGAAATTGCTGATGATTATGAACTTGTGCATATGCCCAAACCCTTTGTTTAGCATCCCCACAAGCCCGAGAAGGAGAGGTGGGAGATTGAAAGGAGGCAAGTTACCAATGACAAGAAGGGATAGCTGGGGACGCCACATGATCTCCCCCTCTGTCCATAAAGGAAAGTGCTGAGGGTGGAATTGAGGTCCACAAGTCTAAATGCTACAATTGGCACAATGTGGGACATCTTCATGCACAATGCTGGAAGCTGCAGGGTTTAATGTGGTGCATGAAGCCAATGCAGTGAAAGGAGCCATGACTGAGAGCAGCGGATATCAGGATGTATCTCTGATTGCAGATCTCAGGCCAAGTACAAAAACACTGTGAGTATAGGGGCTGTGAATAAGATGCCTGAGAGTTATAAACAATTCTTGTCAAAAGGAAAAGTAACTCCTTATCACTCAAATGAGGAAGGCAAAGCTATAGTTATACGTGGGGATACAGGATCGACCCAAATTCTCTTGCTGGGGAAAGACATAACATTTCCACCAGAGAGAACACTGAACGTTGAGGTTTTAGGGAATGGTATTGGCGGGGAGTACACTCACATCCTTTGTATCGGGCGCACCAAGACTGTGATCTAATGTCTCGAATGGTATCTGTAGTAGCTGTCCATAGATTGCCAGAAGACACAGTTGACGTACTCCTGGGGAATAATGATGCCAGAGCGAAAGATGTAGCTTCGCCAATAGTCACAAAATAAACAAGTAGAGTTAAAGAGACAGAACACTTGCAGGAAAACGTTCCAGGATTTTTTCTTTCATGTGTAGTAACCCGAGCAATGGCTAAACAAGTTCCATTGCCAGAGGTAAAACTGGTGCCGAATGTCTGAAACTTTCTTTGGGCATTTGGATAATCCAAAGGAATTAATTAGTAACTCTTCTTTGATCATAGCTCAGCAAGCTGATCCAGAGTTCTCGAAGGTGGCACCATCAGCTCGAATAGAAGCTGAGGCAAAAGGAGTTCCAGAAGGCGATTAGATTGATAATGGGGTTCTGATGAGGCAGCGGAAACCTCCTCACAGACCTGTTGCCGACGAGAGCTGGTTTTTCGTTGGTTAGTGGTATCACCAAAGTTTCACCGGGAACTATTAATATTCATGCATGGGATTCCTCTATTGGATAATATCGGAATATAGAAGACCAAAACACGGATAAGTCTACAATTTTTACTTTCCAAGGACGTGGTGCGGTTTTGTAAAAAGTGCTTTGCATGCCAGATTGCGGGGAAACTGCAATGCAACCTGCAAAAAACCGGCACCTCTGATCCCATGCCAGTTACTGGGGAACAATTTAGTCTGGAATTGGGAGACTGTGTAAGAGCCTTACCGAAAACAAGGGTGCACACTAATATATACTAACTATCATGGATATGGCTACGCGATTCCAGAGGTCATTCCCTTGAGAGCAAGTTGTGCTCGGATGGTACAGAAGTGAGCCCAGTTCTTCACGAGATATGGATAACCGATTGAGGTTCAGTTGGATCAAGGTTCCAATTTCATGTCCATTTTTTCTCAGGAATTTATGAGTATCTTAAGTATAACAGAGTTAACATCTTCAGCATATCGCCCACAGATGCAGCGTGCTTCAGAAAATTACCATCAGACCCTGAAAATAATGAATCGGGCATGATTGGGATAAAGGGCCAGAATTAGTTTTGTTTTCCACTGTGGATTATCGTATTTAATCCACAGGTTTTAGTCCTTTGGAATTAGTTTATGGACATGAGATTAAATGTCCTCTGAAACTAATTGAAGAAAGATTTTTGGAACATTGGGATGAATCTTCTATGCTACATTATGCATCTGTGTTCCAGGTACATCTCCCAAGCGCCAGTAAAGTGGTTCACAACACCTTAATGCTTCCTGAATAACGACGAAGTAATGGGCAGACAAGCATGCTGAGACCCGAACATTTCGGCCAGGAGGTGAAGTGTTGGTATTGATGCCTTCACAGGGTGAACCATTAAAAGCACGTTCAGTGGTTAATACAAAGTGGTCAAGAGAAGTAAATTATTTGACTGGCACCCCAGATTGCCGGAAAAATATTCAACTGTGTAATATCAATATATTAAGACAATATTATTGCTGGCAGGAGGATAAGCAAGCACAGGTATCACAGGTGATAGGGATTGTGAAGGATGAAAGGGATATTGAGGATGAGGCAGATGAAGGCCGATACAATTCGCAAATTGAACCTCCTACTATTCGGTTAGTTAATAGTGAATTTCTAGGGAGATTGGACTCTATGCTTTCATATTTAGACGCACACCAACGAGTAGACCTAAAAAAGGCTACTCACAGCGTTCAAAGAGTCTGTAGAGTTAAGCCAGGATCTACAACGTTCGCCACACATTATATGGATATTGGCAAATCCGTTCCTATGGAACAATATCCTTACCCCCACTTATGTCCAGAGAAATAGGCCCAGCTGTAAGCAGAAATCCAAAACATGCTGGAGAAACACCTAATAGAACCCGGTCAAAGCAGCTGGAGTTCACCAGTAGTATTAATGCCTAAACTTGAAGGTTCAATCCGACTTTGCATAGACAACAGAAACAAACGAAGGCTCCAACTCTATTCCTCACTTGGAAGACTGAAATGACAGAGTGGGCATTGTCATGTTTCTAGCTAAAATCGATTTGTTAAAGGAAAACTGGAAATTTGTATTCATGCCTAAACTTGAAGGTTCAATCCGACTTTGCATCGACAACAGAAACAAACGAAGGCTCCAACTCTATTCCTCACTTGGAAGACTGTAATGACGGAGTGGGCATTGCCATGTTTCTAGAAAAAATCGATTTGTTAAAGGAAAACTGGAAATTTCGTTTAACACCCCGAACTAAGGAAATATCAGCATTTGCAACGCCAGTCCAACTTTTCCAGTTCCTGGTGATGCTATTTGGGCTAAAAGAAAATGCCCCAGCGGCCTTGCAGAGAGTTATGAAACCCAAGTGGTAGCCAGTGTTCCTAACAATAATGTTTACGTTGATGATGTGATGGTCTCTAATGACACATGGATGGACCACTTAGAACAAATAGAAACTATTCAAAAATTTACAATTGGTGAATTTCATATCAAACCTTGCCAAAAAGCGAAATCACAAAAGCGAGAGTGAGCTGCCTCGGGAATGTAGTCGGGCAAGGACAAGTGTTACTTCGAACTGCAAAAGTACAAGCATTGATGGAGTTCCCTAACCCTCAGACTCAGCGAGAAATCCTGAGGTTCTTGGGGATATGTGGTTTCTACCAAAACCTTGCAGCAAATTTCAGCACGGTAGCTGCTCCACTGACAGATTTACGGCAGAAAAAGCACATTTATTTGGTGAGTTTAGCGGGAGTGCTGAGCATTTTTTGAAAAGTTGAGAACCATTTGATTAATGAACCAATGTTAGCTTCTTCAAATTCCACGAAGCCGTTCAAGGTAGTAATAGATGCCAGTGACCTGGGAGCCCGTTCCGTCCTGTTAGAAAATGTTGAAATGGGCGCAGAGAGGTCAGCGGGATACTTTTGCAAAAAGCTAAATCGACGTCAAAGACATCCCATCGTTGAAAGGAAACCTTCTGTCTACTATTGGCTGTTAAAAATTTTGAACTCTCTGTCCACCACAATTACAGAGAGACACTGGTATAAACTGATCATAACCTGTGAACCTTTATGGAAAACGTTAAACGTCAGAATGCCAGACTATTCCAATGGAGTTTACTGTTAAAACCTTATCACTTAAGGATTATCCACATTGTGGACAAAAATAATGTTATTGCAGAAGCTTTATCGAGAATCTAACTTTGTTCAAGTTATTTGAAAAAAAGGTTTGAATAAGAATGAGTATGAAAATGTGTTTTCTATTTTTCCCACACTTTGCAATGAAACACATTTAAAATGATGTTTCGTCCTGCGAGGGTGAAGGTGTTATGAAAATGATTCTTTTTAGTTAAAATATTTTTCAAAGCTATTTAGGGTTAAGCTGAATAAATGTTTGAACACATTGTTTTCAAGGAAGCCATCAAGGGGATTTTGGGAGCCGGATTGGCAACAACGTTTCTGGTTTTCACATGGCTCGGGATAGGCATACAGCAGAAACCCTGGTAACAGGGCAGAAATATGACCAGCTCTCCTTTGACTGGACAAGCCCAGTAGCAACAGAGAACACCTGGGATGGGCAGAATAAACGAGAAACTTCCTGTTTGTGTGTCTTTGTGTGTGTGTTACCTTCTGGAAGCAGATAAAGTCAAGTGCTGCTGAAGTGTCAAAAACTGACAGAAGACATCAACCCAGCTCGCTTCCTAGAAATTCCATTAAAGATCCTGTGAAGCCCACTGTGTCGATTCATCTTATTTCCTGTATTGAAAAAAAGTCTGGTAAAAATTAATTATCAGTGCCCCCTGAAGAGAACTGTTCTTTGGGCATCTTAGTGATCTGTGTGCATGTGCTCCGTGGTTCGACAGTGTGACAATTTTGTGCAGCTTGTGTCATCTGTTTTTCTTCAAGGGTGATCAAGTTATTGGCCCGGGTGTGCTTTGTTTTGTCTGTACTAGAGCTCTGATCGAAAAATGCTTTTTTTTTGGTTAACTGTTATATATGTGCGTGTGTGAATGCAAAGCGACTAAGGTAAAACGAGACTTTAAAACGATGGTTACGGTAGAAAGGGGGCTTTGAAAAATGTAATGTTGGATTAAAACAAAATCTGTATGATATTGTTTTACTTCATTACTATTTAAGTCTTGTTTTATAATAAACTGTAAATGTTGTTGTTAAGTAAAGAAATCTGGTCAATGTGCTCTATTCTGAGGAAACATAATGCATCTGATTGCCTGTTTCAGTAAGTGGGAGACATTGTTTTAAAATATGTTATGATCTGTGGAGAGGTGAGACTCAATCACCAGTGCACTCCTCTGCCTTGGTCGTACGAATAGGTCTAGATGGTCAGGCATGTGGAGAGGGGCATGCAGAGCAGAGAGACAGATGTAAAAAAACGTTGCTGTGTTGAAACTTCTATAAAATTCTCTGGAATGTGATTATTAATCAGAGTCAGCAGTTATGTCACAACATTGCAGATTTTGATGTGCGTTATCTACTGAAGCAGTGAACTATTTATTTTAGTATTAACTGTGTATTAATATTGTAATTTAATGCCCTGGACTGATCTCTGCATGATCAAAAGCCGCTAAGCATGTTCCTCAGTTGCAGACGTGTCGCTCCTCACAGTGGAACTCCTCCCTAAGCTAAGGGCAGAGATCGCTGCAGATGACATGTGTAGAGACTCTGAGCTACAGATAAGAAATCGATCACCAGACTATAATCAGTTGCAGAAGTGGAATACTCAATAACTGTAGCCCACCATTCAACCGGCATAATAGCAAGAGAACAAAATTCAGCATTTATGACCCACAAATTCTCAGGACCGTGATGGGTGAAGGAGATTAATTAACACTAAAATAACTAAGGTTATTCCAGTAACTATACTCAGAACAAGAATAAGTCATTATTCAGAGGATCTGAATATGGTAACAGCGGTATCCTGCTGCTTACCTATCAGTAAGCAGTGGCTATCCGTTTCAGTTTGAGCAGTTAAGGAGGGAACAGAGCAATATCAAACAACCAAACAACTTCAAGCAACAGCAAAAATCATCACTTTTGCAATCGATTGTTTTCGTAAATCATGAAGGCAGCTCCATGGAGTGAGGATTTAAAGTGGAACCAGCTTGTTCCACTCTGGTTATTCTCCCATAGTCAGTACAGTTCTACAGTGACCAATACTACCAGTAATTCATACTCACTGGGATTAGGTGTTCCTCTCTGGTTATTAATGCACAGTCAGTACAATCCTACACTGACAGGGACTCCAAGTAATACATCACCACTGGGAATAGCTGTTGCACTCTGGTCAGTGATCCACACTCAGTAACACTCTGCAGTGACAGAAACCCACAGTAAAACAAGGCAACTGGAATCAGCTGTTGCTCTCTGGTAAGTAACCCACAGTCAGTACAAGTCTGCAGTAGCAGATACTCCCAGTCGTACATGATCACTGGGATCAGGAGTTCTACTTTGGTTAGTGACCCATGGCTGCTATGATTTTACACTGATTGATATTTCTACTCATACTTTCACGCAGAGTGCTGCCTTCACTGAGGTCTCGTTTATGATATTCCACTCAACTCGTTAATTCTAAGAGTCTGTGAGTTACAAACACATGTTTTTGTTGTAATTCGGTAATGAAATAAAATCACAGAGATAATGGAGTACATTTGACTGTACGAACTTATACCGTGTAGCACGGTCGGCAGAGTGGCGCAGTGGTTAGCACCACAGCCTCACACCTCCCGGAACCTGGGTACAATTCTGGATACTGCCTGTGCGGAGTTTGCAAGTTCTCGTTGTGACCGTGTGGGTTTTCGCTGGGTGCTGCAGTTTCCTCCCACTGCCAAGGACTTGCAGGTGATAAGTAAATTGGCCATTGTAAATTGCCCCGAATGTAGGTAGGTCATAGGAATATGGGATTACTGTAGGATTAGTATAAATGGGTGGTTGATGGTCAGCACAGACTCGGTGGGCCGAAGGGCCTGTTTCAGTGCTGTATCTATAAAAATAAAATAAATGACTTGTCTTCATAATGTTGACTATTGTGTCAGCATGTGTTATTATCAGTCACGGATTAAAACCAGAAACCAGCTCACCAAATATTTACATCATTTGATTGGCTAACATAACTTACCAGGAACACCAAAGATGGCAAGGATCAGGTAATATATTTTCTCGATACTGTTTAATGTTTCATACATTTTCTTTGTGAAGTGATCTGCTCTTTTGTGCTGCTCCTAATCTGTCTGCATTAAACTCCAAGGTGATACATTCTCAGAGCCAGTAATTTATACCCTGTGGGATCTCCACTGGGAAATTGAGGTTGCCACATCATTCAAACTGTTTCTTAATGGCACAGATTATGACATCGAGTTCAGTCCGTGTTTTGCTCCAGTATATTTGGTTCTAAGACTGGATTCAAAACCTCCATACATCGGAGTTTTATCACAGAGATAGGACTGTACGAACTTATACCATGTAGCACGGTCGGCAGAGTGGCGCAGTGGTTAGCACCACAGCCTCACACCTCCCGGAACCTGGGTACAATTCTGGATACTGCCTGTGCGGAGTTTGCAAGTTCTCGTTGTGACCGTGTGGGTTTTCGCTGGGTGCTCCAGATTCCTCCCACTGCCAAGGACTGATGGTATTTGAACGAACAACTTCATTGCTGGTGGAATGCAGATTCTAACTTTCATTAGTTAATTCATGTGGAATGCGTTGTCCGATGTATGTGTTTTTATAGCTATGCATTTGCGAATTCAACAAATACAGAATCTGCAGCCAAAGCAACACCACAAGTGATACAACATCACAATCGAATAAAACAGATAAAACTAATAAAGTCCTTTAAATAAATTGTGCCTCTCAAGTGATGCATCAATTCCAACTCATGCCTGCTCTCTCTGTGAAACAACCCTCCAACCAATTGAGATATTCAAACTGATGCAGCATCTCTTAATAATACAATAACTGAAATAATCAGTCACCTGGATCAAAAGCAGTCTAAAAACTAATAATTCACCATGAATTAGTCAGCATCTCACACAATAAAGCAATTCAAACTTAAATAGCACGTGAAACTAATGTATTACTTTCAATTAATAATGTATCTCAACGATATAGCTCAAACTAGAGCAATAACACAAAGCAACACATCTCCTCAAACTAATACAGTACACAAAATATTAAATAGGATAGAATTACAGAACCATTGAAATGTATGGTGCAGAAATAGGCTATTCGGCCCATCGTGCCTGTGCCAAACAAAAAATGAACTATTTAAACTCATACATTTTTCCAGCTCCTTGATTGCATTCCTGTAGGTGACAGCCCTTGAAGTGAATCACCACTTTATTTAAAAAAGCAATGCAGGTGCCGACAGCTACTCGCATCTCAGCCAATGTGTTCTGTAACCGCTCCACCGCCATCTTCCCTCTAATCCTACTGCCAATTACTTTAAATCAATCCCCCTGATTACTGGTCTCTTTGTTACGGGTAATAAGCATGTCATCTCTATTCTATTTAGTGGCCTCATAATCATCGACAGCTGGATTAAATCACCCCTCATCCTCCTTTGTTCCAAAGAGAACAGTCCTGTCTATCTTGTCTTTCCCCATTGCTAAAAATTCTCCAGTCCCTGCAACATCTTCTGTAAATCTCATCTGTACCCTCTCTAATTCAACCACAAGCTTCATGCAATGTGGTGCTCAGAACTGTACACAGTTCTTTGGTTCTGGTCTATACTGTACAGCACAGATTGGTGATAAATGGAATGCATCACAAACAGAATGTAAAGATTGAGATATTTTTGCGTGGGTCGTCAGTGCTGTGGAAAATTTTTTTTGTCTTCAAAATTGCAGTGGTTCATGTTACAGGTAAAGGTTTAATTTAATCTACCTATGAATTAAACGTGGTGAAATAATTAGTTTTAAAAATAATGTGTCGTCATTTTCCCCCTTAATATTATAGACTGGCCTAAAGGCACAAGCAGTGAGATAAACAAAAAGCCTTGCAATTCTGCAGCGCCTTTCCCATCACAGTGGTCATCCCAAAGTACTTTACAACCAATGCAATACTTTTTGAAGTGCAGCCACAGGTGTAATTTCAGGTGGATAATACGATAAGAACCAGGCAGAATACTGAAGGTTTAGAGTGAAAATGAAAAAAAAAACAAGAGAAGCAAAATTATTTAAAGAGAGTGACAGCAAATATAAAAGTTAATTGAAAAGTCTTCTTTCGATCATAAAATATTAACATGGTGGTAAAAGGTGGAGTAGGGCCGATTATGGACTAAAAAGGGGATTTATGCATTGATGCAGGGTGGAGAGCTGAGGTATTAAATGAACAATTTTCATCTATCCTTACCAACGAAGAAGATGCTGCGCAGGTCTTAGTGAGAGAGGATGTAATTCAGACATCTGAAGTGATTAAATTTGATAAGGATGATGGATTAGATATGCGAGCTGTACTTAAAGTTAATAAGACGCCAGGACCTGATGAGATGCATCCAAAGATACTGAGGGAAGTATAGCGGAAATTCAGGAGGCACTGACCATAATTTTCCAGTCTTCCGTAACCTCAGGGGTGGTGCCAGAGGACTGGAGAATTGTCAATGTTACACCCATGTTCAAAAAAGCGTGTAAAGATAATCCCAACAATAGCAAGCCAGTCAGTGTAAATTCGGTGGTGCAGAAGTTTCTAGAAATAATTTTGGGGACAAAATTAACGGTAACTTCTGCAAATGCGGGAAAGCCAGCACGTGTTTTTGAAGGAAACTCATTTTGTAACAGTCAGCTGTATTTTTCTTCTGGATGCGGTAACAGAGATGGATTATAAAGTTGATGCTGTTGATGTGGTGTACCTCCACTTCCAAAAAAAAAAACATTGGATACAATGCCGCACAACAGATTTGTGAGCAAAGTTGTAACTCATGGAACAAAATGGACAGTAATGATATTTGATACAATTTTGGCTGAGTGACAGGAAACAGAGAGTTAATGGATTTTGGTTTTCTACTGGGGTAAGGTTTGTAGTTGAGTTCCACAAGGGTCGGTTTGGAACAGCCCCGCTGTTCCTGAAATGTATTAATCACCTGGACCTGAACATTCAGGCACAATTTCAAAATTGGCAATATAAAATAAAGGGCGCAGTTCTCAAGGGGATGCAGGAACAGAGAGACATGACTGTTTATGTGCATAAATCATGGAAGGTGGCATGTTAGGTTGAGAGAGAGGATAATAGAGCACACCGTATGCTCGTCTTCATTAATAGGGGCATAGAGTACAAGAGCAAGGCAGTTATGTTAACCTTGTACAGAACACGGTTACAGCCACAACTGGAGTTGCGAAGGTGTGAAAGCATGAGAGAGAGTGCAGTAAATACTGACTGGAATGGTTCCAGTTATTAGCAATTTCAATCGCATGGTTGGTTTGGAGAACTTGAGGTTGTTTTCCACTGGAGATGAGTACGTACGAAAATAAAATGTTCCCATTGGTGGACGGGTCGACAACAAGAAGGCACAGTTTTAAGGCAATTGACAAAAAGAAGCAATGACAACATAACAAGAAACAGTTTCCATGCAGTGAGTGTTGAGGATCTGGAAAGCACAACCTCAGACGATGGTGGAGGCTGGTTCAATAGAGACATCCAAGGGTGAATTGGATTGTTATCTGAAAATAAATAATGTTCAGGGATATGGGGAGAAGAAGGGGAAGTGGAACAAGGTATTTTTTTGCAGATCTGGCATAACACTGTTGTTTTTCTGATGTTACAATTTTACGATTCCCCTGTTTACTGGTTATCAGTTGCAACATAACAATTCAGCGTAACATCATTCTCTTGTGGACTGATTATCAAACTAAATATAACAATTCACAGTAAAATCCTTCCGCTATGTATTGGTTATCAAACCCAATAAAACAATAAACTGCAACATCATATCCCCGAGCACTGGTTTAAAACACCATACAACAATTATCTGTAACATCATTCCACTGTGTACTATGAAGCCCAGATTAACCATAAACTGCAGCATCATTACCCTGTGTACTGCTTATAAAGATCAATATTACAATTAATAGTGACAGCATTCATTTTTGTTCTGTAAATAAACTCAATATAACAATTAATTATAACAATTGGTTATTAAAACCAATATATCAACTGAACCTAACAGTATTGCCCTTGATACTTGTTAACAGGCTAAGTATAACAATTTACCATGACATCATTCCGCTGCATATAGTTTATCGAATTCAATATTATAATTTACTGTGACATCATTCCTCTGTGTAGTTGACATCAAGACCCATGTTACAATTAACTGTAACATTATTCTCCTATGTGCTGTCTATCAAATCCAGTGTTAGAATCAAGGGTAATATCAGTATCCTGTGTACTGGGCTTCAAGCCTAATATATCAGTTTCCTGGGACATGAGTCCCGTTTGTACTGGTTATAAAACCCATGTATATCAATTAAGTTCAAAATCAGTCACCTGTGTAGTGGTTATCATAATCAAATGAACTTTGAATTTAAGCTTAATAACAGTGTGCATTGGTTATCAAGACCAATTTTAATGTGATATACCCTGTGGAATTGTTATCAAGTCCAAACTAACAGTTAATAATATCTTTAACTCGCTATACAGGGGCTATTGAATTAGTTTTAATCATTAACAGTAACATTCTAACTCCATGTATCCTGTAAAATTGTACAGAGAGAGAGAGAGAGTTCAAAGTCAGGATAATGTGTGACTTGGAGATGAACTTGCAGATGGGGGTGTTCCCATGTATTTGCTGCCCTTGTCCTTCTAGTTGGTAGAGGTCGCAGGTTTGGAAGGTGCTGTCTAAGGAGACTTGGTGTGTTGCTGCGATGCATTTTGTAGATGGAACACACTGCTACCATTGTGCGTCGATGGTGAAGGGAGTGAATGTTTGTGAATGGGGTGCCAATCAAATGGACTGCTTTGCCCTGGATGACGTCGAGCTTCTTCAGTGTTGTTGGAGCTGCACCCATCCAGGCAAGTGGAGAGCATTCTGCAACACTCCTGACTTGTGCTATGTAGATCGTGGACAGGCTGCAGAGTAAACCTCCATCTCCATTGTCCCTTCAACGTCTCTGAGGGCACGTAGAGCATGGGCTTGATGCAGAGTAAAGATTCTACTTCACTGGCCCATCAAAGACCCCCAGGACAGGTACAGCACGGGGTTAGACACAGAGCAAATCCGCGGTGTACAAATTCCCATCCATCACTCCCATGGCAGGGATAATCACGGCATTATGTACAGAGTAACGCTCGCTCCACACAGTCGCATCAGTCAATCACAGGGCAGGGACAGCACTGATAGATGCAGCGAAAAGTTACTGCAGCACTGTCGAAATATCTACGCCCAGGGCCGATTCAACACAGTTCAGATAGAGTGTATAGCTCCCTCTGAACAGTACAATCAAACAGTCCCAGGCCAGGTACTGCACAGGGTTCTATACAGAGTAAAGCTCCCTCTACACTGTCACCATCTAGTGCCCCCAGGATTATGAGTGCTGGGGAATTTGGACCATTTTCTGCCTGCAATCAGGGGAAACAGCTGCCCATGTAGCGGTCTGTGGGAGCAGCAACTGCAGTGGAGAGAGCAGAAATGATAGAGAATAGGGAGATTTGCAGGTATGAAGGAGATTGCACTTGCTGGAGAGGCAAGGGGGCACGGGAGAAAATTTCTGGGGCCTTGACAGAAATCTTTGTATCCTCATTGGCTACAGGTGAGGTCCCAGAGAACTGGAGAATAGCCAATGTTGTTGCTTTGTTTAAGAAAGGTAGCAAGGATAATCCAGGAAATTATAGGCCGGTGAGCCTTACGTCAGTGGTAGAGAAATTATTGGAGAGGATTCTTGGAGTTATTCCCATTTGGAAGCAAACAACCTTATTAGCGAGAGGCAGCATGGTTTTGTGAAGGGGAGCTCGTGTTCTCGCGAATTTGAGTGAGTTTTTGCGGAAGTGACGAAGATGATTGATGAAGGAAAGGCAGTGGATGTTGTCTACATGGACTTTAGTAAAGCCTTTGACAAGGTGCCACATGGCAGACTGGTAGAAAAAGTGAAGTCACACAGGATCAGAGGTCAGCTGGCAAGATGGATACAGAACTGGCTTGGTCATAGAAGACAGAGGGTAGCAGTGGAAGGGTGTTTTTCTGAAAGATTGGGCTGTGAATAGTGGTGCTCCGCAGGGATCAGTGCTGGGACCTTTGCTCTTTGTTGCATAGATAAATGATTTGGAGGGAAATGTAGCTGGTCTGATTGGTAAGTTTGCAGACGGCAAAAAGGTTGGTGGAGTTGTGGTTAGTGATGAGGATTGTCAGAGGATACAGCAGGATATAGATCAGTTGGAGACTTGGGCGGAGAAATGGCAGATGGAGTTTAATCCGGACAAATGTGAGATAATGCATTTTGGAAGATCTAATACAGGTGGGAAGTAGACAGTAAATGGCAGAACCCTTAGGAGTATTGACAGGCAGAGAGATCTGGGCGTGCAGGTCCACAGGTCACTGAAAGTGGATAAGTTAGTCAAGAAGGCATACGTCATGCTTGCCTTCATCGTTAGGGGAGTAGAGTATAAAATTCGCAAGTCATGCTGCATCTGTTAGATCGGCCACACTTGGAATATTTCATGCAATTCTGATCGCCACACTACCAGAAGGATGTGGAGACTTTGGAGAGGGTACAGAAGAGGTTTACCTGTCTGTTGCCTGGTCTGGAGTGTATTAGCTATGAGTAGAGGTTGGATAAACTCGGATTTTTTTTCACTGGAACGACGGAGGTGGAGGAGCGGCCTGATAGATGTTTACAGAGTTATGAGTGGAATGGACAGAGTGGATAGTCAGAAGTATTTTTTTTTCCCAGGGTGGAAGATTCAGCTACTTGGGGACATAGGTTTAAGGTGACTGTGCAAAGGTTAGAGGGGATTTGTGAGGCACGTTTTTTCTTGCACAGAGGGTGGTGAGAGCTTGGACTTGCTGCCGGGGTAGTTTGTGGAAGCAGGTACCAGAGCGACGTTTCAGAGGCATCTTGACAAATACGTGAATAGGATGGGAATCGAGGGATACAGACCAGGTAGTACAGAAAGTTTTACACAGGCATCAAGATCGGCACAGGCTTCGAGGGCCGAATGGCCTGTTCTTGTGCTGTACTGTTCTTTATTCTTTGCTCTTTGCAACAATTCTGTTTGGAAATGTGGGTTTGGAGCTCCGGAATGACAATTTTATATGGACTGTTGGGAGTGTGAGCAGAGGATGGAAAACCCAAGAGTGGGGCTGTGAAAATCTAAAGCGTGTATCAGTGTTCTTTTTTCCCATGTTGCACTAAGGGATCTGCTGCCCCTCGCCAATTGCCTGCCTCAGGAAAACTGGTGCTGTCCTCCTGAAGAAAGCCCTCGTGTAAAACCTAGTGTCACATCGCAAGAAGAGAGTACCAGACAGCGCCAGCTGATCCTGGCGAAGATTCCTCCAACAGCTGGAAGGCAAGAGGAAGTTTAAACTTTGGAATAACTGTATTAAGCTGCTCCAACCAACTGTTGAAGAGATCAGGCCTCACAGCCTTTCTGTCCCTTCCACCATCCACGTGTTCAGCTATAAAACAACGTCAAGACCAATCATAAAGTGAATATGCGGCTGTAGGATTTTTCGTTGATCAAATATGTTTCGCTAAGGTACATGAAGAAAGGAAAACTCCCCTCGTTAACCAGGCTTTCCTGTATGTTATTCCATTCCCACTGCAAAGTGATTCATTCTTAATTGCATTCGAATGACGCCTTCGAAGCCAAATCGTGTCATATCACTACAAAGGTAGCAAGAATACAATTGTATGGACAATGCTTCTGCGATGTAGGCATAAAATAGGGCACTAAAGTGCAACTTACCTCTTCCCCAACAACACTGCTCACCAACATTTTTAACTGCAGTTTCAATGGCTACATACCATAGTCTACATTCAGGGGATCAGTCTCAGATTCTCGTCAAGCAATAGTCATACATAGTGATGGAATCATAGAATAGTTGCAGCATAAAGGAGTCTTTTGACCCTTCGTGTCCAGGCCAAATTTCTGCAAGTGCAACTCAGCTAGTCACAGCCTGTGGCACATCGTCCAGCATTTCTTCTCTTCAAATTATAGCCAATTCCATGTTGAAATACACGATTTTCTCTGCTTCCACCACAATCTCAGGCAGTGCATTCCAGATTCTCACACCTTGCTTCATAGAAAAGTTTTTACTTATGTTTTCTTTGTCTGTTTTGCCATTTGCCTTAAATTGGTGTCATTTGGTTCTCCACTATTCCGCTAACGTGAGCTGTTTTTCTCGACTCAATTTGTCTATACCTCTCATGATTTTGAACATCGCTATGAACTCTTCTCTCAACCTTGTCTTTTCTAAGCAGAACAGCAATGCTCCTCCAATGTCACCACATAACTGAAGACCCTCCATACTGGAACTGTTGCCATGAAAATTTTTTATCCTCTCGCTAATTTCTTCCCATCCCTCCTAATTTGTGGTACACCCGACAATATTAAACTAAAGTAAAATCAGCTCATACCCCAACTCATGCAGCCCAACACTCAGCGTATTAAGTACAGCATTGATCCCTGCCTGCCTCATTTACAACTCAACCAGCCAAGTGTCTATCTCACACAAAGATGCATATTGAAAATGCAGTCTAAAATCTAACATGGCCAAACTTCCCAAACCCAACGGCCCTCCTACCCTACGGAGCTTTCGGGCACCACAGTGCCGCAGTGGTGAGCACTGCAGCCTCACAGATCCAGCAATTTGCGTTCAATTCTGGGTACTGCCTGTGCACATTTTGCAAGTTCTCCTTGTGAAAATGGCAACGCTCGTGGAGAAGGTAGTCAGGAAGGCATACGGCATGCTTGCTTTCATCGGTCATGGCAGAAAGTATAAAAATTGGCAAGTCATGCTGCAGCTGTACAGGATCTTAGTTAGGCCGCACTTGGAATATTGTGTGCAATTCTGGTCGCCACACTACCTGGAAGATGTGGAGGCTTTGGAGAGAGTACAGAAGCGGTTTGCCAGAATGTTGCCTGGTCTGGAGGGTATTAGGTATGAGGAGAGGTTGGATAAACTCGGATTGTTTTCACTGGAACGACGGAGGTGGAGGGGCGACATGATAGAGGTTTACAAAGTTATGAGTGGCATGGACAGAGTGGATAGTCAGAAGCTTTTTCCCAGGGTGGAAGAGTCAGTTACTAGGGAACACAGGTTTAAGGTTCGAGGGGTAAAGATTAGAGGGGATGTGTGAGGCAAGATTTTTTTTGAAACAGACGGTGGTGAGTTCCTGGAACTTGCTGCCGGGGGTGTTGATGGAAGCAGGTACGATAGCTACGTTTAAGAGGCACCTAGACAAATACATAAATCGGATGGGAATAGAGCGATACGGACCCCGGAAGTGCAGAATGTTTTGGTTTAGTTAGGCATCAAGATCGGCTCAGGTTTGGAGGGCCGAATGGCCTCTTCCTGTGCTGTACTGTTCTTTGTGCTTTGTTCTTTTTTTTCGAACTCCATATCCCTTAAGTGAGGCAGACAGACCTATCGCTATACTTAGGGATACAGGAGCAACCCAAACAGTTTTGCTGGGGCAAGATATAACATTTCCACCAGAGAACGCACTGAATGCAAAAGTTTTAGTTTATGGTATTGTAGGGGAGTATCTACCCGTACCTTTGTGTCGAGTGCGTCGAAAGTGTGGCCTAATGTCTGTGATGGTAACTGTAGGAGATATCCATAGTTTGCTGATAGAGGGATCTGACCTAATGCTCGGGAATGATTTAGCCAGAGCAAATGTATTAGTTTCTCCTGTAGTCACAGAGACACCAAGCAAAATTAAAGAAACGAAACAATTGCAGGAACAAGATCCAGGGTTATTTCCTGCACGTGTAGTAACTTGTGCAACGGTTAAACAATTTCAATTGTTGGCGGTAAAATTGGCACCAGAGACAAATAGTCAAGTATCTCGACCTTGCTTGGAGATTTCAATAATCCAAATAAGATGTTTAACAAATCTTCTGTAATCACAGCACAACCAGCTGATCCAGAGTTAGATAAAATAGCACAGTCATCTCTGAAAGAAGCTGAGACAAAATGCGTTCCAGAAAGCTATTATGTTGAAAACTACTATGGAAATGGAGACCGCTTCATAGACTGGCGGATGAAGACTGGATGATTACGTGATAGGTAATGGTACCAAATAAATAACACCGGGAATTATTAAGGTTAGCACATGACATTCCTGTATCAGGACATATGGTGCTGTGAAGTAAGGCAGACATGGCCAGAATGAGATGTAAACTGAACACGTTAAGCTCAGATGAGTTATTAACAAGCAATGCTGGACAAAAACAATGAGAGGCGCTGAAAAATGTATTGAGTATAACAGGTATCGAATGCATAAAGCCTGTGCTGTCTCTTTGGAAGAGATACTCAACAAATCCCCATTCTCTGTTCTTTCCCCTTGGCATTGTATTTTGTTTCTTTTGAAGTATTTATATAATTATCTTTTGAGTGTTTTATGCAATCTGAAACCACCAAGCTTTCGGACAGTGCATTCAAGAGCATAATAACTCACTGTTCAACTATAGTTTCTCCATGTTGCTCCCGATTACGCTGCCAATAGTCTTAAATCTGTGTTCTTTGATTACCCTCCCTTCTGCCATGAAAGGGATTCCGCTATAAAAACGATTCTTGACCTTGAACATCTCTCCCATATCTCCTCTTGACCGACTCTGTGTAATGGTGAACATTGTTATCACCTTTTATTTTCAACATACCTGAAGTAATGCAGAACTAGTCCCATTGTCTAAAACGTCTCTGCATCCTGAAGTGTGATGCCCCGAAAGGAACAGAGAAATCCAGAGTGTATTAACCCAGTGATGAAAAAAGATTCTCAAGAAAGACTCATTTTAGTCAGCACATACTCACTTTACCGGTTTCTCACTTAATACTTTCATCGATACTTCATGTAGATCACATCTTACAATCGCAGCTCTTCTGGGAGGCAATCATAAATTTTAGAAAGCGTGGAGAAACTATCAAGGAAGTGCTTCAGCATGCCAAACGACACACTTAAACTCTCATTGGCAGCTATGTAGCACTGACCCTCATCTACAACGGTTCCAAAAAGAAAAATGTCAACTGCCTGCTACCCAGTAAAAAAAAACACGAGATTTTCTGTCAGCAACCCCTGCATCAGAAGTTTCTCCAAGGACATTTTGTGAACAATGCGCCCATTGTCCTTCCGAAGGCCAGCGCTGCTTTCGTGGAGCTTGCCTATTGTGGAATCACTCAGAGTTAAATGTATGGACTGAGTTCAAGGTGCAAATATAAATTGATGAGAATAGAACATGTCTCCCAGCAACAGCGGTCGAAACAGAACAATCTTAATGGTGTAACATTATGAAAATGAATGGAAAGAGTAGGATAGGCTGCAGTAAAGTGTCAATGAAATAGAAACATTCAGTATTTATACTGGACGAAAGAATAAGCTGAGAGAAGAGGTGGGTTTGAATATTGGAACATGAAGCACAGGCATGTGTAAGTGAGAGGATGTAAAAGGAGAACAGTCGAATTTCACTATCAAGATCAAATATATTTTCATGTGGTAAACATTGGTTTCCTGTTGCACTCTATTCGCAGAATGGCAGAGGGAATTAAACAGAAAACAATGTGTGCCTAGTTTCCGATTTGAATTGGCGTTGCTGCGACCACACCGCAAAGTATTAAACATTAAATGGTCGCAACTCCAGAAAATTTGCTGTGGTCGTCATTCACAGACCACAGTAATACTTGTTAAAGAACAGCAAAATACCGCAGATGCTGGAATGTGGAAATAAAAACAAACAATTCTGGAAATACTCAGCAGGTCAGGCAGCATCTGCTCAGGGCTGGAGAGGAATGTACAATGGGAAGGGAAGGATCCAGTCACCGTGGTCCATGTAGGCACCAACGACATAGCCAGGACAAGTCAGTACGAAGAGCTAGGCACCAAATTAATAAGCAGAACCTCAAAGGTAATAATCTCTGGATTATTACCTGAGCCACGTACAAATTGGCATAGGACAAATAAGATTAGAGAAATCAATATATGGCTCAAAGACTGGTGTCGTAGAAGTGGTTCCGGTTCGTGGGGCAATGGCCCCAGTAATGGGAAAGTGATGGCTGCACCGTTGTGATGGTCCACACATGAACGGTGCTGGTGTCAGTGTTCCAGCGAGCAGCACAACAAGGGAAATAGAGAGGGTTTCAAACTAAATAATGGTGGCAAGGGATTGAACTTAGGAAGATATGGTAAATCAAGGAGTAGAGACAAGGCAAGAGAGAAAATTATTAGGATGGGAAATAATAAACAGACTGTGACAGAAAGGGACAGAGCGTATAAATCTTAGATTAAATCAACAGATAAGGCTAGAGATAACAAAAATAATAAACAAAGAAATAATTAAACGCTCTGTATCTGAATGCACGTAGCATTCGGAACAAAACAGATGAACTGAGAGTGCAAATAGAAATAAATGTATAAGTACGATCTGATAGCCATTACAGAGACATGGATGCATACGGTCATAGGAAATAGGGGCAGGGATGGGCCATTCGGCCCGTCGAGATTACTTAGCCATTCAAACGAATTATGGCTGTTCATCCAAATCTACGTAATTTTCCCCCACGATCTCCATACCACTTGATAGCAAGAGTCGTAGAAAGATACAGCAGCGAAACAGGCCCTTCGGCCCAACGAGTCCACACGACCATCAAGCACTAATTTTTACTGGTCCTACATTAATCTCATTTTTCCCCTCTCACATCCCCACCTTCCCTCAATTTTCCTACCACCTACTTACACTCGGAGAAACTTTTTCAATGGCCAATTTACCTATCAACCTGCATGCCCTTGGCATGTGGGAGGAAATCAGAGCACCCGGAGGAAACCCACGCAGTCACAGGGAGAACTTGCAAACTCCAAACAGGCAGTACCCAGAACGGGACCCAGGTTGCTGGAGCTGTGAAGCTGCGGTGCTAGCCGCGACGCCACTGTTGATGTTGCTGTGGTCCAGAAATCTATCGACTTCTGTCTTGAACATAATCACTGTTTGTGCTTCGCAACCCCCTGGGTTAGAGAATTTCACAGATTCGCCACCCTCTGAGTAAAGAGGTTTCTCCTTACCCAGTCTTAAAAAGCCTTCCCCTTCCTCTGAGACTGTTCTCGGCTCATCAGCCAGTGGAAATATCCTAACCGCACCGACCCAGTCGTGCCCTGTAAGAATTGTATAAGTTTCAATGAGAGCATCTCTCATTCTTCGCATCTCTAGAGCACGCAGGACAAGTTTCTGCAATCTTTCCTTATAAGACAATACCACCATCCCTGGGATCAGTCTGGTGAACCTCCGTTGCACTCCCTCTATGGCAAGTATATCATTTCTTAGAAAAGGCGACCAAAACTGCACACAATACTCCAGGTGCGGTCTAACCAAGGATTCATACAATTAAAGCAATACATCTTTAGTCTTGCACTCAAAGCCCCTTGCAATGAAGGCCAACATACCACATGCCTTCTTAATTGCTTGCTGCACCTGCATACTAGTTTTAATGACTCCTGAACAAGGAAATCCAAGTCTATTTGGACAGAAACACTTTCCAAACACTCACCATTTAAGAAATACTCTGCCTTTCTGTTTTTGTTTTAACTAAAGTGGGTCATTTCACATTTATTCACATTATATTCCATCTACCATGTCCTTGCCCATTCACTTGGCCCGTCGAAATCCCCTCATTATTTTGTGTCTTCATAAAATTTGGAAAAATTACAATTGGTCCCCATAGTCAAGTCATTTATATAGATTGGAAACAACTGTGGCAAAAGCACTGATCCTTGCGGTATCCCACTAGTAACAGCCTGACTTCCTGAGAATGATCCATTTATGCCTACTTTCTGCTTTCTGCCTGTTAGCCAATTCTCAATCCATTACCCCCAATCCCCTGTGTTCTAATTTTGTTTACTAGCCTCCTGTGTGGCACCACACCAAAAGCCTTCTATAAATCCAAATACACCACATGCGCTGGTTCTTCTTTATTTATGCTACAAGAAATATCCTCAAAATAGTCCAACATGTTTATCAAAAATGATTTTCCTTTACAAATCCATGTTGATTCAGCCCAATCATATTATTATTGTCCAAGTGTTCAGTTACCTCATCCTCTATAACAGATTCAAACATTTTCCCTGCGATCAACCAAACTGGTCTGTAGTTCTCCATTTTCACCCTCGTTCCCTTCGTAAATAGTGGGATTACGTTTACTATTTTCCAATCATCAGTAACCCTTCCAGAATCTATAGAATTTTGAAAGATCGCAACCAATGCATCCACTATCTCTATAGCCACCTCCTTCATGAAACTGGGGTGCAGCTTATCCGTTCCAGGGGATTTATCAACTTTCAATCCAATTAATCTTTCGAGTACTACCTCTTTATTGGTACTAATTTCTTTCAGTTCCTCATTTTTACAAATCCCTTGGTTTCCTCGCATTTCTGGGAGATTTTCTGCTTCTTCCTCGGTGAAGATGGACACAACGTAATTGCTTAGTCTCTCTGCCATGTCCTCATTCTGCACCACAAGCACTCCTGCCTCGACCTGCAATTGACCCACATTCATCCTGGCTAATAGTTTCCTTCTCACATCCCTAAAGAAGCTTTTACAGTCCGGCTTTATGTCTCTAACTAGCTTACATTCATAATCTCTTGTCCCTTTATTTATCAGTTTCTTGGTCCTCCTTTGGTCTCCAAATTGCTCCCAACCCTCGGCTTACCACTTTTTCTGGCGACCGAATAAGCCACTTCCTCTGATCTAATGAAATCCTTAACTTATTTTGTTCACCACAGTTGATACACAGCTTCAGGGTGCCACAGATTGGGAGGACATGAATATTGAAGGGTCCATAGCATTTAGGAAGGACAGGAAGCTAGGAAAAGGTGGAGGGGTGCTCTGTTAATTAATGATGGTATTAGCGCAATAGAGATGAATTAGCTAAGTTCAAGAAACAATGCTTTAGAAACAGTTTGGGCAGAGTTGAGACTTTATAAAGGCAAGAAGTCACTTGTGGGAGCGGCGTACAGACCGCCTAACATTAACCACACAGTAGGACAGGGTATCAAGGAGGAAATAGTGGAAGCTTGTCAGAAAGATACGACCATAATCATGGGGGTTTTAACCTCCATATGGACTGTAAAAATCAGATGGGCAGAGGTAGCCCAGATGAGGAGCACATAGAATATTTTCGGGATAATTTCTTGGAACAGTACATTCTGGAACCAACCAGAGAGCAAACTATACTGGACCTTGTAGTTTGCAACAAGATAGGATGAATTCATGACCTCTTAGTTGAGGCGCCCCTAGGTATCAGCGATCATGATATGATTGAATTTTATTCAGTTTGAGGGAGAGAAGAGCTGGTCCAAGACTAGTATTTTAAACTTATATAAGGACAATGTGATTGCATGCAAGCAGAGCTAGCAGAAGTGAACTGGCAAATTAGGTTAAGGGATAGGTCAATAGAGATGCAGTGGCAGGCGTTTCAGTGAATATAACAGAATAGACATAATAGTTACATGCCAACGAGAACGAAAATTTCCAAGAGGAGGGCCCGCCATCCGTTGGTCAACTAAAAAGGTAAAGATAGTATAAAACGTATGCAGAAAAAAAGCATATATTTATGCAAAGATGGGTGGTCGGTCAACAGGTTGGACAGAACATAAAAAAGCAAACAATGACTAAAAGATTGATAAGGAAGGACAAAGAATCGAATACAAGAGAAATCTAGCGAGCAATATAACGACAGATATCAAGAGTTTCGATAGATACTTCAGAAAAAAGAAAATGAAAACGTTAACCAAGTGAACGTTGGTTCTGTAGAAAGTGGGTCTGGGGAATTCATAATAGATAATAAGCAAATGGCAAATGAATTAAACAAGCATTTTGCATCCTTCTTAACTCTGGATGATACAAGTACCATTCCCGAATTAGCTGTCAGTCAGAAAATGGAAAGGAGGGAGGGAGGAAAACACCAAATCATCAAATTACAATCACCAGGGAAGTGGTACTGAACAAACTGTTGGAGCTACGGGCTGACACGCTCCGGGTTCTGCTAGACTTCATACTAGGGTCTTAAAATAAGTGGCCAGTGAGATGGTTGATGTATTGTTATTAATTTTCCAAAATTCCCTGATTTCGGGGAAGTTTCCATTAGATTGGAAAATAGCGAATGTAACTCCTTAAGTCAAAAAGGGAGGGAGACAGAAAGCAGGAAAGTCCTGGCCAGTTAGCTGAACATCTGTGTTGGGGAAAATGGTGGAAGCTATTATTAAAGACGTTTTCGCAGGGCACCTAGAATAAATGAAGGAAATCAGGCACAGTCAACATTGTTTTGTGAAAGGGAACCTAAATCCAGCGCCTTTGACCACTCGGCCATGCTGCCACGAGGAAATGCCTTTTACGAGGTGGCTGACAGGTTAAAATAATGGTACTGCGCATCTATTGACCGCGGCACGCATTGTTTTGAATTTCACCCTCATCGTTACTGTATTGCAGGATAGCTGCGTTTTACATTTTTCCAACACGTGAAAGAATCTTGCATCCGAGTCCTATTATTCTGCAAACCAGAATGGGGGCGGGGTGGTGGGCTGCATTTGGGTGTTTGTTACATTGCTGTCTTACTCTGTTTGCTCAAAGCAGCAAAGTCCACATAATTGGAAGTGTCACAGTTTTGCAGCCCCTCACTCCGAGGCTCATCTGGAACTTGGCCTCAGAGCACAGTTTCAGGTTGGAGCTGAGCCACTGCAGCCTGTTGTGCCTCCACAGGCAGATCGGTTGCGCTCTAGGAGGTCCAGATGCTAGTTCACATCCTCGGTGCTCATAAGTTGCTTCATATCTTCGGGAACGGGGCACCCTGATATTTTCAGCCCGCTTTATGAGGGTTAAAACAAGGATAACGTTCCAAGCAACCCTGATGCTGCTGGACAAATTACTTCTGCTGATTATCACCGCTCACAAAGAACCAGGAACTGGGATCAGAGCTATCCTTTCAAGTATGATTGTCTTGTCCACCATATCCGCTCGCCATCCCACTTGTCGGAGAGAAAGGGTCCGTGTACGACATATCGTTCGACCCCCGGACTCCTCTGGCACTGCTGTAACGGCTGGGGAATATTCACCCCCACCTCAGCTCCCCCCACCTAATCGCAGGCAGTGAAAGGAGCCCCGGCTAGTATAATTCCTCAACGAACACTCCTCTCAGCTCCTCTCTCTGCCCCACAACCTGCCCAGCATTCGAAAGAAAGAACAATAACTGAACGTTTCAGAATTCTTTAATTGAGAACTGTCGGATGCCATTCCTGTCAAATAGCTTCGTTATTGGCACGGGACTAACTGCGCGGGTTTGGGGGGGATTGGGGGCGGGTGGCGTGCGGCTTGTTACAGCAGAGGTGCTGTTCAGATATTCAAAAGAACTTGAACAAGGTGCGTTACATGGAGAGCGAGCCAGTTTTATGCACAGGAAACTCCCATGAGCTCATATTGCAGCTTTCTTTTTTGCTGACGGTGGGTTTTTTTTCCTGACAGTGGAATGGGGATTTTTCTTTTTGAATCATCTGTTCTGCATTTGTGTCGACATCGCTAGCAAGGCCCAGCAATTATTGCCCATCTCTAATTACCAATGAGAAAATGGTGGTGAGCTGATTTCCTGAACTGCTGCAGTCCACGCAGGATAGATACACTCACAGTGCTGTTCGGGAGGGAGTTGCAGGATTTACACACAGTGTACCAATTATTCCATTCACCAGGTTACTGGTCATAGGTCGGTTTAAGTGGAGCCCGTCCCAGTGGAACAGCTTCCTCTTTCCTCAGTACTGGTGCCAGTGGCTCAGAAAGAGAAACCCCTGCCTCTCACGCCATTGTTTCACAGACACATTTAACCTTGTAATCTGCTTCTTCCTGTGCCATTAGGCGGGCTAGTGAGGCCAAAAATGTCCAAACTGCACGAGTTTGATAGATTTTTATTCAACACAGGGATTATGGGGGATCAATAAATATGGATCTTAGATAAACAACTGAAATCAGTTTCCAGTGACATGTGAATTTTTGACCTCTGCTTTCGAAGTCCAGTGCTCTAACCTGCAAGCTATGAAACCACCTGCCCTGCAAAATCCTATCTTAATGTTTAATGTTTTTAAGAAGAAGCTGCGGTCCAAACACACCTTCACAATCCTTCATCACCAAGCAATCCAAGAATAATACATTACAAAAGGAGGCCATTCAGTCCATCCACTCTGCCCTGCCATTTGGAAGACCTATCAAATTTCTCCCATTAGCACCCTTACTCTTTCCCCACAGACCTGCAAATGTTTCCTTTTCACTATTTACCCACTTCCCTTTAGAAACTTGCTGTACGAATCAGCAGGGGAAGGTTCTTTCCCAAGAGATTGCTGAGAATGTGTAACGCACTAATGCAGGGAGTGGTTGAGGTGAATATTACCAATACTGGACAAACAAAAGAAGGGGAAGGGAATAGACGGATATGTTGATGAGGTGGGGCTCGTATGGGGCATTAACACCAGCACGGACCAGCTGGGAATAATGGCCTGTTTTTGTGTAATTCCATTGAATCTGCTTCCACCAGCTATTCAGGCAGCACATTCCAGATCACAAGAACTCACAGTGTTTATTTATTTATCTATTTAGAGATACAGCACTGAAACTGGCACTTCGGCCCACCGAGTGTGTGCCGACCATCAATCACCCATTTATCCTCATCCTACATTAATCCCACATCCCCACAATTCCCGTACCACCGACCGATACTTGGGGCAATTTACATCGGCGAAAACGCACGCGATCAAAGAACAAAGAACAAAGAACAAAGAACAAAGATAATTACAGCACAGGCCCTCCAAGCCTGCGCCGATCCAGAGCCTCTCTCTAAACATGTCGCAAAGGAGACAGGGAGAACTTGCAAAATCAGCACAGGCAGCACCCAGAATCGATCCCGGATTTCTGGAGCGATGAAGATACGGTGCTAACCACTGCGCTACTGTGCCGCCCCAGTGTTAAAGAAAAACCCTCAGCTCCTTTCTCACTGTCTCTTTGGCCAATTGTTGCCAAGAGCTGGAAGCTGAGAATAAATAGAATGTTTCATCCAGCACGGACATGAAGGGCTGAATTTCCCCCTACTATGCAAAAATGTTTGTATGTTTCTATATTCAATCTCCGTCCTCTGGTTACAGAGAAAGGGGGCAGGTGAGAGAGAGAGAGAGCAGATGGTGACAGATGGAGAAATTGAGAGGCAGAGAGCCTCTTTCTCCCGGGTTGGACTTGGAACTATTTAGAATATAAAAGGGAATGATTTGCTTTTTGAAGGTGAACTTAAAACCTGAACAAAATGTTTTGTCTCAGTGGTTATTTGAACTCACAGACTCTCATTTACAAGACCAGCTCTAACCCTGAGTTATGGAGCCACCTGCAACCCGGTGCTGGACATTCCCCAGTTCGTGCTGCATGTTCGAAGAATCAGGTGCATGTCAGTTAAGCAGATAGTCACAGAATCACGGAATTTTTGCGGCACAGAAGGAGATCATTCTACCCATCGTGTCTTTGCTGGCACTACAAACGACCAACTAACCTAGTGCCTGTGCCCCAACTTCTCCCCATAACACTGCACCTTCTTCCTTTTCACAAAACAATCAAATTACCTCTTGATTGGCTCAATCAAACCTGCCTCCACCACTCTAAGGCAGGGCATTTTGGAGATGCAAGAATAACAGACCCACCCAGTCAGGGACAAGAAGGAACAGCTGGGAATTCCACAGAATTGTCTCCTCAGGCCAAAAAGGAAGGTGCTGAGGGTAGAAGTGAGGCTCGCAGCCAAAGTGCTGTAATTGACACAAGACGGGTCATCTTTGTTCAGAGTGCTGGAAACTGTGAGGTAAACCCAGAGGACTTGTTGGGGTGCAAAAAATTAATACAGAGGAAAAAAAAACTATGACTGAATTATAACAGATCAGGCTGTAGCTTTAACGACGGTTGTAAAACCAGATAGTAAAACTAAACAGAGTGTGGAGGTTAAGAATAAAAGACCCGAGAGTTACAATGAATTTTTGTCAAAGGGTGAGTAACTCCATATCCTGTAACTGATACAGGAAACGCTATCATACTCGGGGATACAAGAGCAATCTAAACACTCTTGCTGGAGAAAGATAGAAGGTTCCACAAGAGAACGCCTTGAGTGCTAAAGTTGTTGTTAATGGAACTGGAGGGGAGTATATACCCTTCTTCTTCTTCCGCTTTGGCCTCCTTGTCTCGAAAGACAATGGGTAAGCGCCTCGAGGTGGTCAGTGGTTTGCGAAGCAGCGCCTGGAGTGGCTATAAAGGCCAATTTGAGAGTGGCAGACTCTTCCACAGGTGCTGCAGATAAAATTGGTTGACAGGGCTGTTCCGCAGTTGGCTCTCTCCTTGCACTTCTGTCTTTTTTTTCCTGGCAACTGCTAAGTCTCTTCGACTCGCCACACTTTAGCCCCGCCTTTATGGTTGCCCGCCAGCTCTGGCGATCGCTGGCAACTGACGCCCACGACTTATGCTCAATGTCACAGGACTGCATGTCGCGTTAGCAGACGTCTTTAAAGCGGAGACAAGGCGTCCGTTGGGTCTGATACCAGTGACGAGGTCGCTGTACAATGTGTCCTTGGGGATCCTGCCATCTTCCATGTGGTTCACAAGGCCAAGCCATCTCAGGCGCCGCTGGCTTAGTAGGGTGTATATGCTGGGGATGTTGGCCGCCTCGAGGACTTCAGTGTTGGAGATACGGTCCTGCCACCTGATGACAAGGATTCTCCGGAGGCAGCGAAGATGGAATGAATTGAGACGTCGCTCTTGGCTGATGTACGTTGTCCAGGTCTCACTGCCGTAGAGAAAGGTACTGAGGATACTGAGTATATACCCATATCTTTGCATAAAGGAGGCCGAGAGAGTGACTTATTATCTGGGATAGTAACTGTCGGGGTTGTCCACAGCTTTCCGGTAGAGGGAATTGATTTGCTCCAAGGAAATGGTTTGGCTGGATCCAAAGTATCAGGTTTCCCGATAATTACAGAGGAGCTAAGGGAAATTAAGGAAACAAAGTGATTGGAGCAACAAGTTCTGGGAATATTTTCTGTGTCTGCAGTTTCCCATGCAATGGCTAAACAGGATCCATTGTTGAAGGTGAAAGGGGCACCACAAAAAGATAGCCAAGTATCTGAAACCATATTTGGGTATTTAGATAATCAAAATGAAATGTTTAACAGATCGTCTAACATTGCAGCACAGCAAGCTGATCCAGAGATATTACCGAATGGCACAGATGGCTCTGGCAGAAGCTAAGTTGAAATGAGTCTATTAGATGGAAAACAGGGTTTTGAGGAGGAAATGGCGACCGCCCCATAGACCTTTCGATGAAGACAGCCCAGTTTTGGAGCAGACAGTGGTACCACCTAAATATCGCCAAGGATTATTAAGGGTAGCATGTGACATTCCTTTTGCAGGACATAGGGAATTTGGAACATCAAATCACGCATAAGGCAGCATTATTACTGCCCAGATCTTACAAACGATGTGAGAAACTTTTGTAGGACATGCCATCCCTGTCAAATGATGTATAAACCATAATCTATCATGAAACCAGCAGCACTAGTTCCCAAACCAGTGATTGAGGAACGATTTAGCAGACTATTGATAGACTGTGTGGGACCCTTGCCAAAAAACAAAAGCGGGGCATCAATACATACTTGCTATCATGGAATGGCTGCTCGATTTCCAGAGGCCATCCCTTTGAGGACAATTACTGCAAGAGTAGTAGTAGAAAGGTTAACCCAGCCGTTTAATAGTTATGGGTTGCCACGTGAGGTTCAATCAGATAAAGGTTCTACTTTCATGTTTAGGATATTTCAGGACGTTAACATATTACCCACGGCACAGGCAGCTTTAGAGAGATTTCACGTGACTCTCAAAACAATGATTGGAATAAACTGTCACGAATATCCACACGACTGGGATAAAGGACGAAACTTTATTTTACTTGCCACCAGAGACTCACCGAATGATTCGACAGGCTTCTATCCTTTGAATTGATTTACTGACATGAAGTAAGATATCCTCTAAAACTTATAAAATAGAGATTCATGGAAAAAATGATGAATATTCAATACTAGCTTATGTATCTGTGTTCCGGGAAAGGCTCACAAAAGCTTCTGGTGTAGCTCAGGAACACCGCAAAGGACCCCAAGCCAATATGAAAAAATGGGAAGTCAAGAATGCAAATGCCCATGCTTTTCAACCGGTGGATGAAATATTAGTGTTGTTAGCATTACAAGGAGACCCATTAAAAGCATGGTTCAGTGGCCCATGGCGAGTGATCCAAAGAGTGGTTACAGTTGATGACTTGATTAATAACCCTGATCTCTGGAAGCAGAACCGGTTGTGTCACATCAATATACTAAAAGATTAGTACCACAGGGAAGAGGATAAACCAGTGCAGGTATGTCAAGTAATCGGGACTTTTGAGAAGGAAAAGGATAGTGAGGAAGCGGCAGAAGCAGGCCTCGGCAATTCATAGATTGAACTTCCAACTATCAGATTAGCGAATGCAGAATGGTTAGGAAAATCAGACAATATGTTTTTAGATTTAGAGGTAAAAGAACGTGAAGATCTAACTAGGCTTTTCATCACGTTTAAAAAAGTTTGCAGTAATAAGCCAGGATGTGCAATCTCAGCCACACATGCTGAGCATATAGGGGAACCGTTCCTTTAAACCACCATCCTTGCCACTTCGGTCCAAATAGACAGGCCCAAGTGGACGCAGAGGTATAATGCATGCAGAAGGGCAATTGAGTTGAACGTAGTCAGGACCGCTGGTACTCGCAGGTGGTCCCGATACCTAAACCTGGTGGGTCAGCTTAAACTTGCATAGACTATAGAAATGTAACTGCGGTCAAGAAGGCAGACTCCTACCCAACATAGAACATAGAACATAGAAAATACAGCACAGAACAGGCCCTTCGGCCCACGATGTTGTGCCGATCCTTTGTCCTCTGTCAAGGACAATTTAATCTATACCCCATCATTCTCCTTTATCCATATACCTATCTAAAAGCCGTTTGAAAGTCCCTAAAGTTTCTGACTCAAATTATCATTTATAAGACTGTATGTACAGAGTGGGCAACAATGTGTCTTAAAGAGAAACATGTGTTGGCGGGATACTGTCAAATTCATTTGACACACTTGGATAAGAAAAAGTCAGCGTCTGTTCCATCAGACGGCGTTTCCTAGTATCAAGTGACGCCACGCAGATTAAAGAGTACTCGACAAACTGCCCTGAGAAAAGTGAACCTAGTTGTGGTTAGTGGTCCTCGCTATACTGTTCACCTGACTGAAATGATGGATGACATGATACATCTGGAAGATTATGCTTGAAAATTTGAAATGGGTTAGATGGGGCCACCTTTGAAAATTTGAAGCCGAAAATGTTCTGCTGTGACTTGTTGCTGTAGTCCTAACATTTGAAAAAATTTGTATACCTGTAGCGTAGAAAAATATGTTAATATTTTTAGTTTTCCATTTTTTTTTACTTTGCAAGAAAACACATTTCTGGAACGACATTTAATTTTGCCCGGTGCGGAGCTGTCATGATACTGTTTCTTTTTTTCCATTTTTGTTTGTTTGTTTTTCAGGAAATATACGGTGTACCTTTAAGGCTGTAACAGATCAGTACTTCTTTAAAGCAGTCGGGTTTGAAGTTGCCAGAAGGTGAATCTTGGTTGCCCTGGATGCAGTCATACAGAGAGTGAGAGCAGGACACACGATGTTGCATTTGACGTTTGAAAAACAAGAAGAAAACTGGCTTTGCAATGATAGTTAAGAGACAGACTGTTCTGACAAAAACACCTGGGCCAGCATGTTTTGAAGGAACGATCTCTCAGTCAATTTGAACTAAAAGACGCGAATTTAAACTGTCTATTTTTAACTTTCAAAATTCTAAAAGTTAAGCCAGACTGATTCTTTTGAAAGTTGTTGTGAATTGTTGATCTGTTGTGGTCATCACCGGAAAGAGGAAGGCTTCAAATGTGGAACTGAATTGCTGAATTCCTATTGTCGGATTCATCGGACCCTGGAAGATTGCGAGTTGACTTTGAATCAGAGGACTGTTCATCAGGAAGCTTAAATTTGCAAGGACTTTACAGCTATTTCTAATTTTATGTATTGGTTTATCGTAGTACTGTTTAAGATTTAGTTTTTTTTCTAATAAACTGTTAATTGGTTGATATCTAAAATCGCTGGTTTGTTTTGGCTCATTCAGGGGTTACTAGGATGTTTAATTTGGCTGCTGCTTTCTTGGATTTGGAAAGCTTAAAGTTATATGTTATGCAACCTGTGGGACAGCGGGACATAACTGACAGTGCATTGCTCCCACCGCAATCAGAATCATATATTTTTATTGAGGGCTTTGCCCTGAGCGGTCGTGCCATAAAAATAGCAAAGAACTATTTCACTTAGCAGAGAGGTCACTGTCAAAGGGGCATACGAATTACAGTAATCGGCAGAATGATTAGAGGAGAGCTGAGGAGTATTTTTTTTTCATCCATAGGGTAGTGGGTGGTCTAGAGCTCACTGCCTGAAAGGGCACTAGAACTCTTATTACAAGAAAACAAATCTTAGATATGCAATTGAAGTGCTGTAACGTCCATGACTAAGGACCAAAATATGAAATTTAGGATGAGACTGCATAACACTTTTGCATCCAGCGCGGAAACAATCGTCAGAATGGCCTCCTTCTGTGAGTGGAAATTCTCAGGCTCCATAGTTTTTATTAGTACTGTGACATTCAATATGACTATGACCGCGAGCTTGCATGTTATGTGGAACCCAGTCTGCTCTCATGGAATTAATGCAGTGTATTTAACATGGATACTGTATGATGTTTCAGGAGTGGTTTGCAGTTTATATCCAGGCTATACTAACAGAATTAATATTGTACTTTTCAGTTTGACATGATGCGTGTGTTTTAAACTGGCATCTGAGTTTGTATTTCAGGGCTAACTGTATTTCCAGATATCTCAATCTGATCACAGTAATAGATTTGGACATGTTGCTAACTTACATATAAGGACACGCTTTGGGAATTAATACTGCTACCTTTTAACTCAAAATATGCCTGAATTTTGAACTGATGTCTCGGGATACATTATTTGGATTCAAACAGGCGCCATTTGTCAGCCCCATCTGGTATCTTACTTGGAGCTAAGGCTGCAATATTGTAGGGATGACACAGTGATAATTTAACAGTGAGTTTGGACTGGGGTTTATGTATCTGTCTGTCAGTGTGGCTGAGTTGTGGTGACATGGCAGTAGCTTCTGTCCATTTATTTCTGTTCCATATCTGGGTCTTGCACATTACCACTTTCCCCAGTTATACCCATATCCTTTTTTTGTATATGTATGTGTGTGCATGAGGGTTAGGAAGAAAAAAACGTTTTAAAAGATTTATTTTCACATATATATTTATCTCATTATTGTTTAAACGTCAGTTAATCAGTAAATACTTAATTTAGTTGCTGTTTAAAGAAACCTGGTTTGGTGTATTTCATTCTAGGGGATAAAAAGTGTGTTTAATTTGGTTACTTGCCGGTAGATGTGAAAGTTTACTAATATGCTTTGACCTGTGGAGTAGTGGGATTGAATTAACAATGCATTACTCCCGCCTTGGATGTAACAGACCAAAAATAATAATGTTACATCCTTTCAGTTCCCTGCAGATTTAGTTGTTTTTTCTTTATGAAGCGCGGGTGTAGGAACTGATCTTCGCAGGCAACATGTCAAGACTTGGGAATGATGTCAAAGCTTGCTTGGTCTAGGATTAAGAAGATAGAAACATAAAAAAAGAAGTGTAATATTGTCCCCTCAAGACGATTATGCCGTTTAATGAACGTATGACTGGTCTGTTTCTTAAAACCACCTACCCACCTTCATTTCCGAAGCGTTTTAAGCATTACCTAACGAAATGTTCCACTGATGCATAGCCTCACTAGCTGCTTGTGGATCGAGATTTCCAATGCCAATACTGCGAAGAAATCTTTTTTGACGTCGCCAACAACGATTTTAATGCAATTTCGCACGTTGTTGATTGACTCTCCCACCGGAGGAAATCTTCTCCACTCTATCGACGCTTTCAATGAAGTTAATCATCTTAAAAATCTCCATGCAATCAAATCTATATCTTCAATATTTAAGGGAATACAAGGCAAATCTAGGCAGCACGTCCTCATAAATTAAGCCTTTCAGCCTGCTATTATTCTGGTGGAACTGTGATGCATTTCCACCAGTCTAACGTACTTCCTGACGTTCTGTTCCTTCAGCTGAATGCAGTTCTCTAAATGAGGAATCATCAGATCACCAGAGCTTTCTAGAAATATAACGTAACTGCAATCATTTTTATTCGAGCCCTCCTGAAGTAACGAACATTTCCTCATGACATTCAATGGCATTGCCATAGCTGCAGCCCCACCATAAACAGTCTGGTGATTAGCATTGATCAGAAACTTAAGTGCAACCACCATACATTCCTGCAGCAGAAGAGAAAGTCAGAGGCTTGAATTAGTCCCTGTCTCCACAAAGCCTGACCACCATCTACTAGGCACAAGACAAGAGTGTGGTGGAAATCTCTCCATTTACCTGGGCTGATTGCAGCTCGAACAACACACAAGAAGCTCGAAACCATCTAAAGCAAAGCAAACTGCTCGATTGGCAAGTAACCGACCACCTTAAACATACACTCCATTCATCACCAACGTGGCAACAGTGTATACCATCTACAAGATGCACTAAAGCAACACGCCAAGAATCCTTTAAAAGCACCTCCGAAACCAGCGAAGTCTACAACCGAGATGAACGAGGACAGCAAGTGCACGGGAGCACCAGCACCTGCAAGTTCCTCTCCAATTCACACGCTGCCTGGGCTTGGAATTGATCGCCGTGCCTTCACTGTCGTTGGGACAAAATCCTGGAACTCGCCACAAGGGCAATTGGGGATTGAGAAGTTAGTGTGAGCTACATTCTTGAACCATTGCAGCCAGTACACCCACAGTGCCGTTAGGGAGGGATTTCCAGGATTTTGAACATATGCCGGTTCAGCAATTGCCTATATATTTCCAAGTCAGGATAATGTGTACTCTGGTGGGGCCGCTTCAGCTGGTGGTGTTCCCATGCATTGTCTTTATGCAGAGAATATTGGGCATCTAAAAATACACTCCAAAAGCTAATGATGCTGGTCCTAGATTGTAAACGTCATTAATTTCCTCAAATGGCTGAAGATCTTGTAAAAAGATGGTTGTGCAGCACTACTTGATAAGCATTCTGGTGATGAAGAGGATGGGCTCAAATTCTACTAATTCCCAAACGGAAGGATGCCACGTATGTCCCAATGGGGAAAAGAACAACAGATAACAAAACTAGAACAATCTGTTTCACAAAGATATTGTAGATGCTAATTCAATTCAAACGGCTGGGATTTGACACATTTAAGGGGTTCAACTCACAGGAGAGTAGTGAAAACAACCACAAGAAATTGAGGAAACAGCTGCAAGATTAGCTAGGATACAAAAACAAGAAATGCTGGAGTCACTCAGCAGGTCGGGAAGCATCTGTGGAAAGAGAAGCAGAGTTAATGTTTCGGGTCAGTGACCCTTCTTCGGAACTGACAAATATTAGAAAAGTCACAGATTATAAACAAGTGAGGTGGGGGTGGGGCAAGAGATAACAAAGGAGAAGGTGCAAATAGGTGTATTAGTTAGGATACACCTTGAAGGAAGATTGTGTGCAATTATTGCAGTGATAATAACAGAATTTACAACTATTTTAGAAGACGGAATATCATTAAGGACAGTATTGAACAGTTAGGTAATACTGCAGGGAAGATTCAAACAGATTCTCCAGTTGCAGCAGAGCTATTAACAGATTATTCTGCATTAGTCATACCCTTATAATGTATGTTTATATGAACAATGGATGGCCCCTTGTTAGGAGCAAAACTATTAATAACCAAAGAGTTAGGCATGTAATCCTGGATAGATTAGGAAATGTGAAACTTGATAGGACTCCTGGTGCAGTGACATGCATCCAATGGTCAGTAAAACGATGGGAGAGTTTGTCAATCTTCAAGAGTTCAATTGATCTAGCAGTAAATGGGCTTAGACTGAAAGCTTTTTCATAAAGTTCAGAGCAAGTGAACTATGATCCTATCAACCTGGCATCCATTGTTGGTAAAATCATAGATGGGATCATGATATCTTGGTTCCAGGACGTTGATCTATTTACTTTACAACAGTGTAGTTTTTTTTTTCGCTGGCTTGATAAAGCTCTATAAATAATTAAGGAGCCGCATAACATCCCCATCAATAGATTGTTCCAGTATAAAAGATTGTGGAGGACCCAGATGTGCGGGTTTAATTTATGGAGGTGTAGGAATAGAGTGGATGTTAGTCGATTCTTCTTTTTCTGGAGAATTGCGACTCTCTGGTATATATTGTTGGCTGGGAGTGATGTGTGCTAACTATCTTCATGCCTACCTGCTGGTCCAGTTCTTGACTGCAGCAGAGATCTAAATACATATGTGTTAAGTTCCAGTGTAGATACCACTACTTCCATGTGTTCCACTGATCTGTTCACTATTTGTTGGCGGAAAAGGCGCAATTGTCAGGAGTATTTTCCCATTTTTGCTGACGGTTGGTTTTTCTTGATTTGTGACTCTTATAGGGGATGACTCACCTGTGCCGTTGAGTGGGAAGTGGGGGTTAGGAGTAGGTACTTAACCAATAGGCGCAGTGGTTAGCACTTCAGCCTGATAGCTCCAGCGACCTGGGTTCAGTTCCAGGCACTGCCTGTGTGGAGTTTGCAAGATCTTCCTGTGGATCTTCCTGTGACCACGTGGGTTTTCGCCGGGTGCTCCGGTTTCCTCCCATAGCCAAAGACTTGCAGGTTGATTGGTAAATTGCCACAAGTATAGGTAGGTGGTAGGAGAATGGTTGGGATGTGGTAGGGAATATTGGATTAATGTAGGGTGAGTATGAATGGGTGGTTGTTGGTCAGCGCAGATTCGGTAGGCCGACGGGCCTATTTCAGTGCTGTATCTCCAAATAAATTAAATAAATAAATATCGTACAGTCACCATGGCATGTGGCAGGTTTAGCGGCCAGGTCCTCTGCTCTGTCTGCTGAAGTTCCAAACCGTTAATGCTCCTCACTATTTTGTAGTGATAGCTGAATATATTTGTGCTGTTTAAAAATGAAATTAAAGTTCAAATCCCAGCGGTATCTGTTGAACTACCAAATGGCTGACTCGCCGGAAATTGCATGATTCCTTTTGTTGCAATTTTATTTTTTTAGCAATTGTTCTTTATAGAGTCATTCAACACAAAGAAGGAGGCCAATCACTCTGGCTGTCTGCAGAGCAATCCAATCAGTTCCACCCCCTGCTCGAATTCCATAACCCTGCAAGGTTGGATACCATCATTGCCCATATAATTTACTTTTTTTTAAGAGATACAGCACAGAAACAGGCCCGTCGGCCCACCGAGTCTGTGCCAACCATCAACCACCCATTTATACTAACTCTACACTAATCCCATACTCCTTCCACATCCCCACCTTCCCCTACCAATACTAGGGGCAATTCATAATGGCAGATTTACCTATCAACCTGCAAGTCTTTGAATATGTGAGGAAACCGGAGTACCCAACGAAAACCCACGCGGTTCACAGGGAGAACTTGCAAACTCCGCACAGGGAGTACCCAGAATTGTACCAGGGTTGCTGGAGCTGTGAGGCTGCAGTGCTAACCACTGCGCCACTGTGCCACTTTTGAAATCATTGATTGTTTTCACTTCCACCACCCTCGTGGTTAGCGAACTTCATGTCATGGCCAACCACTGCGTATTAAAATAGTTATTTTTCACGTTCCTCCTACATTGCGCGCCTATAATCTTTAATCTGTGTCCCCTATTCCTTCTACCGTTAGTTAGTGGGAACAGGTTGTCCTTGTCTAACTTATATGAGCTTGTTATAATCTTCCACACATTTGTCAAATCTCCCCACAATCTCCTTTGCGGCAGGGAGATCAACGGCAGCGTTACCAGACTAACGTTGTAACAAAAATCCTCCAACCCTGGAGCCATTCTGCACAATCTCCTCTGCAACCTCTCAAGGACTCTCTATCCTTGCCAAAGTGTGCTGACCAGAGTTGGATGCAAAACTCTCGTTGGGAACCTAACAAGAGCTTTATATCATCCAGCTCAACATCCCGGCTTTTTACTCAATGCCCCTATTTATGAAGCCGAAGGTACCATACGCATTGTTAACCACTTGCTCAATATGTCCTTCCACATTCAATAATGGATTCACATGCACCGCAGTTCCCTTTGTTCCTGCACACTCTTCAGAACAGACCCATTAAGTATATATTACCTCACGTATCCCTTCTGTCAAAATGTATCACTTCACACTCGTTTGTATTAAATTACATCTGTCACTTCTCTGCCTGATCTGATAGCTACCTGTGTTGCTTCATATCATTCTTACTCTTTGGAACTCCTTCTATTTTGGTTTCAGCGACAAATTTTGAAATTCTGCTCTGTATCCAAGATTCAAATCATTTATAGATATAGCTATAAAATAGTGGATCTAGAATTGTCCCTTCGGGAACAGCACTGTCTAGCACCTTCCAGTCTGGAAAAAAAAACAGCCATTTACCAAGATGCATTGTTTTCTGTCCCATGCCATTTAAAAAAAATGCGATTGGACATTGACCTTCTTATTCTATAAGCCTCAATTTTGTTGCACAGCCTTTTGTGTGGTACTTTCCTAAACACTTCTTAAAAATAGCATGTACACAACATCCACTGCATTCTCTTAATCAATCTTCTCTGTTAAATCTTCAAAAGAATGCAATTAGATTATTCAAGCATGATCTGTCTTTCACAAAACTGGCTCTCCTTAAATAACTGAAATGTAACGAAATGCTTTTGATTTTTTTCCATGATTATTATTTCTAAAACCTTAACCACAACCGATGCTAAGCTAACTGGCCTGCCGTTGCTGGGCTTGTCTTTATACCCTTTCTAGTAGAAGTGCAGTTTGCAAGTTCTCCCTGTGTCTGCGTGGGTTTCCGCCGGGTGCTCCGGTTTCCTCCGACCTCCAAAAGACTTGCGGGTTGATCGTTAAATTGGCCATTGTAAATTGCCCCTAGTGTTGGTAAGTGGTAGGAGAATGGTGGGGATGTGGTAGAGAATATGGGATTAATGTAGGGTTAGTATAAATGGGTGGTTGTTGGTCGGCACGGACTCGGTGGGCCGAAGAACCTATTTCAGTGCTGTATCTCTAAATAAATAAATAAATAAAAATAAATAAAGGTCCCATATTTGCCACTTCCCAATCGTTTGCTACGGTCCCCATATCTTGTGAGGATGCGAAGATTACGCATAGCTCTGATGCTATCTCGACCCCCACATCTTTTAGCACCCTGGCATGCAGTCCATTCGGACCAGGTATCGCATCTATCCTAAGAATAGAGAGCCTTTCCACTACATTCTCCCTCTCAATTATTAAAATTAAACAATCTTTTTTTTTACTCTTTTAAAAACTTGCTCCAGTAGAAATTCCCCCAGCTGTCTACTCAACATTTGTTGAATTTAATTTGACATGTGGACGTCGCTCATGTGTATAACATTTACAGTCCATCTTTCTGAATCTTGAGAATGTGGAGGGTATTTTTATTGAGTTAACTCAGTCAGTATGTGAAAAATCACCCAAATTCTATGAGCTGTCGATATCAGCGAGAATAGAAGAATTGTTAGTCCAGTCTCAATGCATCCAGTTCAGCTTCATTTTGATTGGGAGGCTTGGAGATTGAGCTATAAACAATAGAGTAGGAAACATGTTGGCAGACTTGAAAGCTTTTAATGTTTGCCTTGGTGATGCTGGTAACTGAGAAAATCTGCTTTCTAATACTTGTAATGAACATGGGTTCACGTCCTACTTGATGGCTCCTGGTTGCAGTTACCTCATAGAGTAAGAGGCAGTGCAGCCATTAGTTTTCTTTTTCTAATTCATTATGACTGCAAATGTTGCTGCTTTCGTACTTTGTGGAGATCTGCAGCAACATTGGTGCATAAACACCTCTTCCAATTCCTCTCCGAATCAGATCATTAATTGCTGCTGCAATTGATATTGTCATCGGTGATATTTAACGAACCAGATGGTCAATTACTGTGATGAAATGATGAAACATCACCAACCTGAAACATTAACATTGTTTCCCTCCCTACAACTGTTGCCTGTCCTCTTGAGGATTTCCATCAGTTCCACTTTTACTGGAGATTTCCAGCATCTACAATACTTTTTTTTTTGCAAATGATTTGTGTTGTTGCTTCAGAAGTAGAATACGTGGTTCTGAGGCGAGTAGTCTGTGTTCCACTCCCGGCCAATGCAACCAAAAGCAGGCAATACTGATCGGAATCAGCTTCTTATTAATAGTTCTGCAACTACATTGAAATCGAATCGTTTCGATGGTCGGGTTTGACAGTGAATTATCTGCATTAACAGAGCAGTCCAGTTCCAGAAATTACCTGCTACCCGACCACACCACATCATTGTGACAAAGCAGCAGAGAGATGACCATGAAAAAATGTTAATACAATCGAAGTGGTTCACTTATATCTTTCAGAAAGGGGTCTACTGGTCATGCTGAATATTGGTTATATCTGATCCTCCCACACGTCATTCCATCTTATGCAGCAGTGTAAAGCGAGTGATCGCGCTCACAAACCGTTTTTTGTCCCGCTCAGACTCGCATGTGATCTGTTGAGGGCAATGAATGTGGAGCATGTTTTATGCACTCGCACCCGTTTTCCGCGACGCCACAAGACGAAGTTCACCCTTCTTATCGTCAGGATGGGTCAGCAGTTAAAGAATCAAACTCGAAATCCTCACCTGAGAAGCAGATTATGCAAGTGGACGAAATGGTCAGAGCCTGGAGTTCAAATACCACGAAGGCAAAATGTGAGGTGAATTGTGCTAAATCTGTCGCCTGGTACCAATATAGAAATATGTGACCTCGATATTTACCTGTTCCCTGTATAAACCTAACTTATGAATTACTGAAGACGGCCACACTTCATCAATGCCGGCTTCATGTAGCAGCAAATACGTACTAGCATTGCTCATCTTTTAGAAACAAATATATCAAATGTTCAACTACCTTCCAACTTGGTGCCACAAAGCTGAAGTGCCTAATTCTGAAACTGATTAAATCCCTGCTAATTTTCTTCGTCACACTGCAATATGAGCCAAGGAAACAACTACCTTTGAGTTAAGAAGCTAATCTCGTCTTCAATGAGAATTTTCAGATATCTTTTCTTACATTCTCTTCCACAAGATTCCCCCCCACCAAAAATAAAAACACTCAAAGGTAAAATGAATTGGAGACAAGCGCGTTGGTGATGGGGGGTTTGAGGCAAGTGTTTAAATTCCTTGACTCAAAGCTTCTTGCAGTTACCCAGACATTCGCAACAGTGATTTCAGGTGTCTTCCCTACCTAACCCGATTGGTCTTGGATTTCCTTCCTCAAAATCCATTGGCCTTTTATTCGTTCTTTCTCTTTTTGTACCCTTTATATAACCTATCGCTTTGACTGAGCTACTGGTCACCTCTCTCATGTAGCCTCCATCAACGAAGGAATGGAAGACTCTATAATTTTACTATTTTCATTTAAAAAAATATTCATTCATGTGACGTGGGCGACGCTGGCTATGCCAGAATTTATTTCCCATCCCTAATTGCCCTTGAGATGGTGGTGGTGAGCTACCTTCTTGAACCGCTGCAGTCCATTTGGGTTAGGTACACCCACAGTGCTGTTAGTAAGGGAGTTCCAGGATTTTGACCCAACGACAGTGAAGGAACAGCGATATAGTTTCAAGTAAGGATGGTCTGTGACTTGGAGGGGAACTTACAGGTGATGGTGTTCCCTTGGATTTGCTGCCCTTGTCCTTCGAGGTGGTAGACGTCGCGGGGTTGGAAGGTGCTGTCTAGGACCCTTGGTGCATTGCTGCAGTGCATCTTGTAGATGGTAAACACTGCTGCCACTGTGCGTCGGTGGTGGAGGGAGTGACCGTTTGTAGATGGGGTGCCAATCAAGCGGGCCGCTTTGTCCTGGATGGTTCTTGAGCATTGTTGGAGCTGCAGCCATCCGGGCAAGTCGAGAGTATTCCATCACACTCCTGACTTGTGCCTTGTAGATGGTGGACAGGCTTTGGGGAGTCAGGAGGTGAGTTACTCGCCGCAGGGCTCTTGGCCTCTGACCTGCTCTTGTAGCCACGGCATTAATCTTGTTACTCCAGTTCAGTTTCTGGTCGCCCCTAGGACGTTGATAGTGGGGAATTCAGCGATGGCAATGCCATTGAATCTCAAGGGGAGATGGTTAGATTCTCTCTTGTTGGAGATGTTTCATTGCCTGGCACTTGTGGGGCGGGAATGTTACTTGCCACTTATCAGCCCAAGCCTGGATATTGTCCAGGTCTTGCTGCGTTTCTACACGGACTGCTTCAGTATCTGAGGAGTTGCGAATGGTGCTGAACATTGTGCAATCATCAGCGAACATCCCGACCTCTGAACTTGTGATTGAAGGAAGGTCATTGATGAAGCAGCTGACGATGGTTGGGCCTAGGACACTGCCCTGAGGTACTCCTGCAGCGATGTCCTGGAGCTCAGATGATTGACCTCCAACAACCTCAGCCATCTTCCTTTGCGCTAGGTATGACTCCAGCCAGAGGAGGGTTTTCCCCCTGATACCCATTGACCTCTGTTTTGCTGGGGCTCCTTGATGCCATACTCGGTCAAATGCTGCCTTGATGTCAAGGGCAGTCACTCTCACCTCACCTCTTGAGTTCAGCTCTTTAGTCCATGTTTGAACCAAGACTGTAATGAGGTCAGGAGCTGAGTGGCCCTGGCGGAACCCAAACTGAGCGTCACTGAGTCGGTTATTGCTAAGCAAGTGCCGCTTGATGGCACTGTTGATTACACCTTCCGTCACTTTACTGATGATTGAGAGTGGGCTGATGGGGCGGTAAGTGTCCGGGTTGGCTTGTCCTGCTTTTTGTGTACAGGACATACCTGGGCAATTTTCCACATTGCAGGGTAGATGCCAGTGTTGTAGCTGTACTGGAACCGCTTGGCTAGGGGCGCAGTTAGAGCACAGTTCATATCCTCAGCACGTTCAAATGTGCTTCACAACCAATGGAGTACTTTTGTGGAGTAGTCACTGTCCTAACGCGGATGAAAGTGGCAGACAAATGGTGCACAATATAGGCACAAACATAACAACGGCCTTCCTCTGCCTGTCAGAGGCGAAGCTGTGGTTTCTGAAACAGAATGTATGAATAAATATGACCCAACTTGGCCTCCACACTGTCGCATTACAAGACTGAGCAGCACGTCGTACCGTCGTGGAAGAAACGTCCCCATTGACGTTATTGTAAGAATACCAGATCTTTGAGGTCCAGCAGTGTTTCAGTGTTTTACAGATGTTTTATGGTGAATTTAAGCAGTTTCTAACACGTTGTCCTCTTTTCAGCACTTTTAATTGCTTTTACAAGTTTATGTAACCTTTGACTTCATGTAGTAAATCTAAGAATAAGTTTTTAATGAATGAAATCAGTAAATAAATGAAACAAATGGGAAAGTGCATTTGGTCGTCTTTTAAAGGTCCAGCTTACTGAAATAAGTAACATTAACAGATATGTCAAATGCACTTAATTACTTGCTTTCAGAAAATATGATTGCAGCACAGAAGGTGAATGAGCAGAATTGCTCTCATAATTTTATTGGTGGAGTTCTCAACATACTGCTTCGACAGCTGCTCGTGAGGTCTTGCCAACTTAACGGTGAAGAGAAGTCTGAAGCGTTAGTATCTTGGAAAGTTAGTATCTTCGCATAGAAGGAAGTGGCAGATGTAGTGACTGTTGATAGCAGCGTTCCACGTGTGGCAGAGCAATGTTGGAAATAACAAATAAATGACTTAACACATTCTGCCAGGGTTAATATAATTAGTTATGTTTGTTTTTACATTTTAATTTCTCATTCATCTGAAAGTACACATCGTCGTCAGATGTGGGTGGTTGTTCTTTGCAGTTATCGTAAAAACACAGTCGCCTTGGATAAAGGACTGACCAAGAGATTAGCACTTATCTTTTTTTAAATCGTTTTGCAACAGAGCAGAGTTGTGAATTTGTTATTAGTATATGCAACCCTGTCTGCACAGCTCCATCACAAGACATGAAAAAATGTATCGTTGTTCATTTTGTCCACTCAATTTAGATGAATATGGACCATCATTCATGGAGAGCTCTTTAACTGGAATTGGGGGCGGGTGGCAGGGGTGGATGACATTTGCCTGTCTCGCTGTACCTGAAGTGCAGCTGCTGGGAATTCGTAACCCTGTAGTGAGGAGTGGTCAAACAGACATTGGAGTGAGTAAATTCCATGTCACCTGCTGAGCGAGGCACAGATGATACCTTCTGGCAGCCTTACAGTTGGTGCCATGGGGTCCTTACCAGGATGTCTGGCACATCTGTCCGAATATTTGGCTGGTGATGGGCCTGCAAGATCGCAAACACTTGTTTACCAGTCTTCAGGAACACATGGACGACCTCAGACACATGTTGAGACTTCAGAGTAAGAGATGTTTCTTTAAAGGGTGAGGAAGTACTGCGCAGTGAACATAGCAGGCAACTTCAATGTTTGATTTGAAGACAAGTCTTTGTCAGAAGGTGAGAGTGTTGAAACAGGAGGTAATGGAGTTGAAGCAGGAGGGGATGGAGTTGAATCAGAAGGTGATGGAGTTGAAGCAGGAGGTGATGGAGTGGAAGCAGGAGGTGATGCAGTTGAAGCAGGTGTTGATGGAGTTGAAGCAGGAGGTGATGGATTTGAAACGGTAGGTGATGGAGTTGAAGCAGGAGGTGATGCAGTTGAAGCAGGAAGTGGTGCAGTTGAAGCAGGAGGTGAGGATGGAACACAACACTTTGTCAGCAGCTGGCTCTTTCTACATAAATTTTCAATGATGCATTGGCGCTGCAATTCAGACCCAACTCAATCAGAATGCTGCAAATTACCTTGAGGCAGCACCAATATATGTGTCTGGTTTGGCACGAATGAATCAGTCACAAGTAGAACCACTCCTGGAGGTCTACAGGTACAGAGAGGATGCAGGCACACGAGTCAGCATCTGTACCTTTACTGGATACGGCATTTGGCTAGCCGAACTCCAACGACGAGAATTCTTCTGCTGGTTATGCCTCTGCCACAGGACAGGTCAAGTCGCAGGAATGCGGAAGACACAGGAGACAATAAGTAAACCCACCCAGCCCCATCTATTTTGTGATATCAAAGCACAGGCATAGATGCCTGGTCAAATTCTTTTGTTGTTTTGCTTTTGAGGACAGGTTTGTGCGGTATTAGTTATTATGACTTATATTTATAATTTACTGTTTATGCTCCATTCGAGTCTACTATTCTTGCTACACATTGGTCTGTAGTCGTTGCAAATTGTTCCAAATAATTCTATTATCATGAAACAATTCAGCAATTAAAAATTTAAAAGATAGATTCACAGCTAATTAACACAATTTGCATTAAAGTGGATTGCACTAAGTAGCTGAAGTTGACCTTCTTTAGCACATCCTCCCTCACATGTCTTTCAAATAGTCTTTCCTGAGAAATTGAAATGTCAGTTGTTTTACTTTCAGAGAGGGATTTTCTAACTTCAAATATATCAACCAGTAACTGCTTTCCAGCCAAGCCCGGTATTTCAAGCCAGAGATTCCTCAACTGTTCCATGAGGCATTATTGCAACGCCAACCATTTGGGAATCCACGAATTCATTGGTTTTTGGAACAATCTGGTCTTTGCGTTGAAGGGCCAGTACTTTTCACAGGCAAAGTTGTGGAATCTGCAACAGACCAGCACAATGTTCTACACATTAGCAAGAGAATATTGTCACCTGTGCAGGCATCCCGATTGTCTTCTCCACAACTTCTGCATGTTAATACACGTGCACGATTGTACCTTTATCGTGCTGTCCCATTGGTCCTGTGTTAATGTATCATCAGCCACATGTTTGCCGGATAAAACCTGTCACCATATAGCTATTCTAATCTTTGAGTTCATGTGCTCATAGACTTCTGCAAACTTGGGATATCGAGAATGAGGATATCATGAGCATTTGTCAGTGATCTGCATTCCTATTCATGATCCTTCGTTGGGCATCGGAAATGATCATGACATTCAATGATTTGATCTGTTTCCTGTTAATGTATGAAACAGGTTCATCGTTCAGTGCCTTCAATGTAATATGTGTCCCATAGCCAGCCCTGAGCACTTTGGGAAGACAGCGATCCTGTGAAATGCAAGAGATCGCTCCCTCACTTGTGCTGGCATATGCCAAAGTCAATGTAATGAGTAGCCCTATGGAAAATGGCTTCGGTGACCAGGTGAATGGAGGGCATCGCAAAACTCTGGGAAATTGTTCACATTTCAGCAGTACCTGACTGAAATGTCTCGCATGTATAAAAATATCTATTTTGCTGACCTTAATTGCCAGTTACAAGGCAGTGCGACCTATGGAACGTGGCTTCTGGTCCCCCGAAAGGTGTCACATAGGCAGTCGATTGTCTCCTTACTGAAGTGCGGTTGCCTCACTCACAATTCCTCTAGCATCATATCGAATAGCATCCTCTTCTCCCACATACTCTGGAGTGGGGAATAGATCCTTATGAACTGCCAATGTGAATCATAGAATCATAGAAAATGTACGGCACAGAAAGAGGTCACTTGGACCATTGTGTCTGTGTCAGCCGAGAAACGTTCCATTCATGCCAGTTCCATTTTCCAGCATTTGATCCGTGGTCCTGTAGATTATGGCACTTGAGTTAATTATTCAGAATTCTTTTCAACAAATTGAGGGTTTCTGCCTCAATTATCATTTCAGGCAGTGGGTGCCAGACCCCTACCTTCATCTGGATCACAGCACCTTTCCTCATCTCCGCTTCATCTCTCTACCAATCACTTAAAATCTATGCCCCCTGGTCACTGACTTCTGTGCTTAGGTAATGAGGCCTTTCACCGCTATTCAATCCAGGCACCTCAAATTGTTGTACATTTCAGTCAGATCTCTCCTCAGCCTTCTCTGTTCCAAGGAGAACAACCTCAGCTTATCCAATCTTACCCGATAGCTGCATTTTCCCAGTCCTGGCAAGATCCCCGTAAATCTCCTTTGTACCCTTTCTAGTGCAAAGAACAAGGAACAAAGAACAAAGAACAGTACAGCACAGGAACAGGCCATTCGGCCCTCCAAGCCTGCGCCGATCTTGATGCCTGCCTAAACTAAAACCTTCTGCACTTCTGGGGCCCATATCCCTCTCTTCCCTTCCTATTCATTTATTTATCAAGATGTCGCTTCAACGTCGCTCTCGTATCTGCTTCCACCACATCCCCTGGCAACAAGTTCCAGGCACTCACCACCCGCTGTGTAGAAATTTTTTATACTCTATGCCCCGACCGATGAAGGCAAGCATGCCGTATGCCTTCTTGACTACCTTATCCACCTGCGTTGCCACTTTCAGTGACCTGTGGACCTGTACGCCCAGATCTCTCTGCCTGTCAATACTCCTAAGGGTTCTGCCATTTACTGTATACCTCCCACCTGCATTAGACCTTCCAAAATGCATTAGCTCACATTTGTTCGGATCAAACTCCATCTGCCATTTCTCCGCCCAAGTCTCCAACTGATCTATATCCTGCTGTATCCTCTGACAATCCTCATCACTGTCCGCAAATCCACCAACCTTTGTGTCGTCCGCAGACCAATCAGACCAGCTACATTTTCCTCCAAATCATTTATATATACTACAAACAGCAAAGGTCCCAGCACGGATCCCTGCGGAACACCACTAGTCTCATCCCCCCATTCAGAAAAACACCCATCCACTGATACCCTCTGTCTTCTATGACTGAGCCAGTTCTGTATCCATCTTGCCAGCTCACCTCTGATCCCGTGTGACTTCACCTTTTGTAGCAGTCTGCCATGCGGGACCTTGTCAAAGGCTTTACTAAAGTCCATATAGATAACATCCACTGCCCTTCCTTCATCAATCATCTTCGTCTCTTCCTCAAAAAACTCAATCAAATTAGTAAGACACGACCGCCCCTTCACAAAACCATGCTGTCTCTCGCTAATATGTTCGTTTGTTTCCAATTGGAATTCCATCCTTTCTGTAATGAGGTGACCAGAACTTCACACAATACTTAAGTTGTGGCCGAACCAATGATTCATGCAGTTCCAGCATAACCACCAAAATTAAAGCAAGATACTGCGGATGCTGGAAATCTGAAATGATAACAAGAGACGCTGGAAATACTCTGCAGCTCTGGCAGCATCTGTGGAGAAGCAGCGTTAACGATTCAGATCAGTGACCCTTCTCCAAAAATGGAAGATATAAGAAATGTAAAAGATTTTAAGCAAGTAAAGTGGTGTGGGGCAAGAGACAAAACTGTGGCACAGTGGTCATCACCAGAAACCCACAGCTCCATGGACACGGGCTCGATTCTTGGTACTGCCTGTGTGGAGTTTGCAAGTTCTCCTTGTGACTGCGTGGGTTTTCATCGGGTGCTCCGGTTTTATCCCACAGCCCAAGACTTGCAGGTGATAGGTCAATTGGCCATTGTAAATTTCCCCTAGTGTCGGTAGGTGGTAGGGGATATGGGATTACTGTAGGGTTGGTATAAATGGGTGGTTCTTGGTCGGCACAGACTCGGTGGGCAGAAGGGCTGTGTCTCTGAATAAAATAACAAAACAGCAGGTGTTGATAGAACAAGGTCACAGAAGAGCTGACCAGAAGGTCATGGAGCAAAGGCAAACAACATGTTAATGATGTTCTGAAAGACAAAGCATTCGTACAGATAGAGTGTTAACGGACTGGAACCTAAACCGCCACAAGCACAAACATGGTAAACACAGCATAACTTCCCTGCTTTATACGTGGCCTTGGAATGGAGCCTGACTTCTCCTTGTTGCTCCCTGTGTGGCACCCTCTTATGAAAGAATGCATAACAACAGCCCAATAGAAGAGATATGCTTCCACCTCACAGATTTAATCATTTAAATATGTTGCACCGCCTGTTATCAAGACAGCCTATGTTATTTTGAAGCTATCCTAAAGTGCCATATGCATGAAAGCATGGTTTTCAAGACCAGATACAGTCCTTAAAAGTAACTTTAATGCTGCGTTTCGTTTAACCTCCATATTGAGTATCATTAAAGAGAATACACATCATTCAGGATAAAATGTCAAATTACATCGAACGTTCTTTTATGTCTCTGCAATTTGCTGCAAACTTTTTTTTTAAATGATTAGAAAGCAAATTACATGGAAGTATCTTTTAAACTTCCCTTCAACCTTGTGCAGACTGACTTTACAGAAAAGTTGCACAAACACAGGTGTAGTGCACTCAGTGACCATCAATGACTTGAAGAAGAAGTTGTATGACCACTTGATGGAAATAGACTTGCAGGACTACAGCGATCAACCGGGGGAGTGGGACTGACCAGACTGCTCTGTGGGATGTCGGCAAGGTCTCCATGGGATGAATAGCCTCCTTCTGTGTTGTAAATGATTCTATGACGCTTGGACTGTATGAACTAGAGAACAAATGAAACTGCATTTCATAAATACAGTAAGAGGAATAACGATACCTGGTAAAGTTTGGTGGCAGTAAGATGTGACAGTGTAGAAAACAGCAGCTCAGGCGCTTCATACTAAATTAGAATTGGAAAGTGCCAATTGCCAAGTAAAGAGAAATAATTTGAAGAATTTATTATGCTTAAACAGTACAATTCCAAGATTCACGACAACTTTTCTTCAAATGTAAATGAAACTGATGATTTGTTACAAAAAAGAATCTCTAAACTGCAGTTCAGATCAGTTTGTCTACTTTTTGGTGAGTCATCACTCTGAATGTGACACATATTTTGTTGAGCACAATTGATGAACTGATGAACAGAAGAAGTTAGTTGAATCTCATCAACATGACTGTCCTGAACCAGAACCAAAAATGACACACAAACGAAAAAGGTGACCTGACTCCAACCATGATTTCTATTTCCTAATACTTCTGTTACATTCCATAATTCGAACTGGAAACAGTCAGCACTGCCACTGCATTGAGCTCCTTGTTATTTTTTGCTAACTAATTTAACAATCACGATAATTGGATATTTCATCACGCTCTTGAACTGCTGTCTGAACTTGCCCTGAGTCAGCACATAAAGAAAGGTATTTGTGCAGGAGCTTAAATTCTGCAGCATGTAACTAATGCGAAGCAGAATATCTAATGAGTGATATTGGAAGAGAACATGTTCTGCTGTGATATAATATAAGAATAATGTAACATATGTCAACCACAGAAGTATGAAGCTGCCAGAAATTGCGAACAGCAAAATAATGGACTTCTTTCTACTCTCCATCTCTGAGTCGACGTGATTCTCTCCTTTGTTCTGTCCCCTCAGGCCCTTACGGACCCGACTGGCCACTAAAATGTGTCTGACAGTCAGGGCGTTCAGCAGCAAAATTAATGCAAATGGGAGCATCGGGGTTAAAATCTTATCAAGCCAGTCAAAGGCCACCCATCCGGGCTCAGTAAAATAACTGGGTTTTATATTACAAAACCAAGGTACATTGTCAATAATCTCCTGAGGTTCATAGATGAAGTACCAAACAATGCTTTTCAAACTCAGCAGAATGCACGTCGTTGCTATAACCACATACGCAGTTTTCTTTGTGCAATATTTTGTTTTCTGTTTTTGGCAACAAATAAGGACAAAACGATCAACGGAGAAAGTGATGGTGACCCAGACTGAACTGTCTCTTGATGCACGAGTCAGGACAGCGATGACACTGCACACAGGGGTGATGAACAGTATTGATCCTGGGAATTCATAACTGATCCGAAACAATATGACTTCAGTGATAATGACCAATAGATCCGTCACCACCATAGCCAACAGGTAGAGAGTGATACATTTCGACAGGCCGCACTTTCCGCGGGACAGAATCACAATGGAAATCAAATTAACTGCAAGTGAGAGAGGAGAAATTAGTCAGAAATTATTGATCAATTTCGACAAAGCATTTTACACACTGTAAAAATCGTGGGAATCAGTACATTACGTTGTGCTAATTGACGAAAACTAACTTAAATACTATGACTGACTGTACTCTTCGATTCATTGCTTTAATGAACCTTGTACTGAACTTCATATTTAATCCTGCTCGTATTCAACCCGAGGTGAAAGAGTCAATGAGGTGACTTAATGCAAAATTGGTGGTATGGACCTTCAATGAGCAAGAGTTTTTCATACCAAAGGGACCAAATCATAAAAAGGTAAAACACCAGGAGTGAAAAAAACAGACGACCTACAGCGTGAGTACCAAAAGATAACGGCATTAAGAGAGCCTCAGAGGCCGAGAAGTGAGTAGAACTGGGACAAAATAGCAAAACTAAGACAATATTCTTTCCCCTGTTTTGGCCAGCAACTGGCATTTATTTTTTTATGAGCTGATAGGAATCTGAGCGTGAGAAGTCACCAATCTTGAGATTGAAGATGGTTTTTTGTTTCGAAAGTGGGCCTTTTAGATAATCACGAAGTATTAATTGCATTAAATCGGATTCAGTAGATTTTACTGTGCAAAAGAAAACGTTTAACAGAAGATTACACCAGTACAGCCATTGTAGATGCATCACATGTTGCATTGACTGATAAGATAGTACCTGGGGCACGATCAAGGAATAGTTGTCCGGAATTTTACAGTGGGCAGACGGCAGCCGGACTCCAGCGTAAATGTTGGTGACGAAACCGCTTCTGCCCAACCTGGGGATCCATCCCGTATTTTAAGGATTGCCAGGCTTTACTTGGCCTGAGACAGGTCTTAAAAATAGCTTGAGGGAGGATGTCCGCCTCAGTCAGCTGCCGAACATTCAGCAGGCCGGCACCTCTTCGTCTCAGCAGCACCACCTGGAGTGGTAGTCACTGCTGGGATTGCAGCCCAGCCGACGCCATGGACTCTCGAGAGTGTGTAAGTTTGGTTTGCCACACCAGGGGGAATCAGTCGTGCCCTGGTGAGGCTAGGGTGGTCGTTTGGTGGGAGGGGGCCATTTGGATCCTGGGGGAGGGCTGGGAGGCGGTTGCCGCCCTCAATCGGTTACCCTGTGCCCGATTGCCAAGCCCTCCCCCCCTCGTGGGCACGCAAAGGCTCGCAGCTATCGCTGGGCGACCTTTCATGTCCCCAGCACAGCCACTCGCCACGTGTAAAATACCCGTGGAAGCGGGAGTGGGCCCTTAAGTGGCCACTTAAGGGTCTTGACTGACCTCGGGTGTGCAGGCCGTTTCCCACCCCCGCCCCCCCCCCGCCCCGAGACCCCACGTCCCCCGCCCCCGCCTGACCTCTGTAAACTTGTCTGAAGGCGGAATCGGGGAGGGTAGGCCTCCCAGAATCAAACGCTCAACTTTATGCCACCTCCACGCCCCCTTTCGACCAGTTAGGGCGGCGTACAATTCCGGCTGTTTTGTGGCCATCACGCTTCTCCCCAGCGTGCAGTCGAACTGTTGTTGCACTTGGATACCAATGCTCAGCATCAGAATGTGTCAGACCTTACTTTTACAAAATAAAATATAATCCCTGTGACCAATAAAGGTTATCACGTCCAAAAATTTCACTCCTTGAGAATAAGGAGTTCATGGGTTAATTGACTCTGATACCCCCGAATTCCAACTACCCCTGAATCTATAAAGTGCATATTTGAGATTGGGGATGTTACAGAGCGACAATAACCCAGTAAAGCTCGGCACGGTCATTGCACAGGTAGCAGAAGTAGCATCCTGAGACAATTTCACTCCGATCACAGAGTCCTGTCACATTTCCAATCCCGGAGGTGTTTGACAGGACCTAGTATAAAATTCAAAGCGTTCTGTCTGCATCCAAGAAGGATGTTTAAGCAGAGCCTTTTAAGTATAATGCAGTATTCGAAAACTAGTTGGTAATTGGGTGAACAAGTTCAGTTAAATAAAGTAGAGTAAGGGAAAGGAAGTTTCAGCATGAATTGCAGTAACCAGTACATTTGAAGTGAGTTTCACGAATGTGGGGACGGTGGAGGTAAAAGTGTGGTGGTTATGAATTGACATTGTCTGCCACATGAGACAACAATCACAATGACTTTCAAGAAGGCAGGAGGTTCCTGCAATTTCGATCAGGGTTGGGGGACTAAAATGGAGAGAAACAACAGTCAGAGAGAGAAAATTCTCCAAATACAAACCACTTCAGGCTACATTTCAACAACTGTGGATAAAAATATGGAGTTAGTATTTCAGGTCAATGGCCTTTCATCAAAACTGAAGAAAAATTATCTCCCCGACACCGGGGACAGCAAATGCCAATTGGTTCATTGCTCGGCTGAACAACTCGTTCAGTCCGCAAGAATGTCACAGATCTTCTGTTCACTTACCATTTTAATCCTCTGCCTCACTGCCACTCTAACCTCTTTCTCCACGGGCTCCAGCAGTCTTTATGTGAAGCTGAACGGATGCTAGAAGAGCGGTACTTCATCTTTCTATTACGAACTATACAACTTCCCAGACTCAATAATTTCAGATTCTAGCCACTGTTCCCACCTCTTTCAAAGATCAACTGCTGGTCATAATTCAGCTGATGCCATTTGCAGTTCGACAAAGTCCACCTTTTGTTTATTTTCAGTTCTAATTATCTCACACGTCCACCTAGAACCATCGCTCATTTTTAATTTAATAAGTCGTCACTTCCGCCCCATCGTAGACCTTCCCATCTATATGTTTTCTTTACTCACATTCCCTATTGTTCTCTCTCAATTCTTGCTTAAAACCTGGTACATTTGTAAGAGCATCCAGTTCGAATGAAACGTCACAGACCTGAATCATTAACTCGGTTTCTATCTGCTCAGGCACTTTTAACCCGAAGCCGGATTTCCAGAATTTTCTGTTTATATTTCAGATTTCCCACATCCACAGTATGTTTCTTTGGGGCAGAAATACAAATGGAATCTATGGATTAAGCAGCGTCTTCTTCAGAAAGCCAACGCTCCTCTGAAGAGATGGGGTAGAATGGAGTAGGGAATGGTAATTCAGAGCCAGGAGATGGGATAGAATTCTGAAACGAGTATAACTGGACATTCGATTAATAATTAGATAAATGCATAGGAGAAAATATTTATTAGTTAACCACGATCATCGGTTCATTGATATAAAACATTTATTTAAATTCTCTTTATTGTACAAGACAACTGTTTACAGTCCAAATGTTGAATGCCAAATATCTACTCGCCGAACCGTAGGTTAAAGATTGTTAAGCAAAATTGGATCAGCGACTATAGTGGCAGTGACAGGAAATAGACCGGGAAATGTGTTCTGAATGGAATAAGCCGCCCTTCCTATCATGAGTTACAAAGTCTAACATCAAATTAGAAGTGGATAAGCCAACAACAGAACTATTATATTTAATATCTGCAGATGGAGTAAATGTATTCAACAAACAATTACTCTACTAATGGCGTCTCTGGTTATTATCTGTCAATGCTCCTGCAGTCTGCTGTGAAACAATGTGTTTGACTACTGCACCAGTGGTTCCACTGATCGTCACCTGCCAATATCCTGTCTCTTTATGGTCGCATAGTAAAATGCAGGACAGCCTATATGAATTCATTTCCAAGTTTTAAGATGCTTCACTTTTTAACTGACAGAAATAACTCAGCAACTGAAAATGAAATTAATCAAACACAGCACAAGTAATCACAGCAGGAGAGAGGAATCAATAAAGTTGTGGAAGGCCGGTAACTTAAAAGAATGATTTCAAGAACTGTTTAGAAGTCAATTCATTATGTAGTTCAGTAGAATAATGAGCATATCAGCAAATGAATTTAATCTATATTTGCATACTTAATAGGGTACTATTACGATTATTTCCATTTGTTGTTAAGTTTTTGAGAATTTTCATTTAAAACTGAAAAGAATTCCATAGAAGCTTGAACTTTGGGTGTTTTTCTTTCAAGGAAGGTTTGGACTGAGTTTCAAATGTAAACGGTTACTGGAAGGTTTGGACTGAGTTTGAAATGTAAACAGTTACTGGAAGGCTCCTGTTTTCAAATAAGAACGCAGCTCAGGTTGTTTTAATTTTGGAAATGTTTACAAATAACTAACAAGCCACGATTTATAGATTTCACGAGACTGAGACATCTAGAAAGTTTTTGGTTTCATTTCAAAATGTTAGAACAGTCAGTTGGTGCTTTTCGCATTCAACAGAAGAAGACCCTGCTCATCTCTATCTTGAATACCAATCCTGTATCTCTTCTGTTTCAAATTCCTATTTCCTCCTGGATTTGAAGAAATCCTGCATGTTTGCAGAAACCTTTGCATGTCGAATGCGTGGCACTGAAACCTTGTTTCTGTATTCCTGCTGTCAGACCTATGTGAGGCCTCAGTAGCTGCATCTCATGGAAAGCCTACACAAACTGATCATCAACATTGCCTGGAAATACATATGCTAGGCAGATTCTAGTGACAGTCGCCTACACGCACTTCCATCAAGCACAGTATCTCAATCTAATATGTATACCCTTTCAAATCTTGTCTGATATAGGACAGATGTCAGAGGTAGTTTCTTTACTCAGAGAGTAGTAGGGGCGTGGAACGCCCTGCCTGCAACAGTAGGAGACTCGTCAACTTTAAGGGCATTTAAGTGGTCATTGGATAGACATACGGATGGAAATGGAATCGTGTAGGTCAGATGGTTTCACAGGTCGGTGCAACATCGAGGGCCGAAGGGCCTGTACTGCGCTGTAATGTTCTATGTTCTATGTTCTATGTTGACTGACCATCTTTGCATACTCCAACTGCAAGTAAAAACCACATTAAAGGAATTCACCCATATCTCTGTCGCCAAAGATACCTACCAGACCAGTCATCTACCTCTTCAAACTAAAAACCTCAGAACTACTGCATTCAGAGAGAAGCCAGCTGAAACATCAAACGCTGCAGAGTATATACGTTTGGTTTCTATGGAGTCTAACTCAAGCAATCTACTTTTCTCATTCTGTAACCTATTTCTTTGTGTGTAAACCCCCAAAGTATGCATGTACGTGAACGTTGGAGTAACGTTTATTGTTTTAGTGGTTCAGTTTAGATACAATAAAAATAACCTATTTCTTTGTTAACTGAAGAAAACCTGTCCGACTGACTCTTGTTATGGTCATAACAAGCAGCTAATCAAACACAAACTGAATTTGCCAGTACATCTAATTCAAGAATGAATTAACCCTGTTGTGATCAAACAAGGAGAGGTAAAAGAGGCAAGCCCTTCGACTCCTCGGCACCTGACCATAACAGAAATTTGGGAGCACAAGTCTGGGATCAAACCCAAAGAGAAATGGAAAATTGGAGGTGGGAAACCAAATTGACCCCAAGCATTTTTTTTAAATCAGTACAGGTTTTCTGGTAGTTTCCAGTACTAGAGTACTGAAAAGTCCACATTCTAGGCCACTACCATCGTGAAGTATCTTGGGCCTGTTTAAAAGCTTAAAATGTGATGAGTTGAGGAATGTAACTGGGCTGTTAGAGATTACTATCCGTCCAAAAGCGAGGAAGTCTGAACTCCTAAAACGTGAGGACAATCGTTTTAATATTGACACTGAAGAACCAGAGACAGGCGTAAAATCTGAAACAGAAAAAGTAACATTAGCTAAGGTACAAGTAAAACAGAGGAGACTAGAATCAGAATATCATTGAAGAGAGAAGGAACAAGCTTTCCAGAGAGAGAAAAGGAGAGAAAGTTCCAGGAAATGAAAAATAGAAAGAACTTTCCAAAGGGAAGTAAGGCAGCGTGAACTGAATAGGGAAAGACCCAACGTACTCAATGAAGGCATCGATTGTGAGGGATTTACCCCGAGCTCAGGCCCAGGTGCTGAACTCTTAAAGCTCTCCCAGTAGATATTAAAGTCTAATGAGGGGATGTGGAAGCATTTTCTTCATCACTTTTAAAACGCTTGATAAACAGTGGAAGTGGCTGGCAGTGTGCTGGACAACGCTGTGCTCTACAATTCGTCCTACATTAGGATACTTGCCTTGCATTCACAACCACCATCACCACCCTCGATATTTGGCACAAACTCCTTTTCTTGCCTTAGCGTTTTCATTTGGCTTATGAACTGTTCTGTACCTCCCTTCAATATTTAATCTTTAATTTCTAGGTCTTCTGCCTGAATATCCTTTAGAACATGGGTCAGTTTCCTGGGACATAAGCAGTGGAGGTTTTGTTTAATGGGAGGGAGTCTCTCCTACATGGTATAAGGCGAGAATTGTATAATCTTGTTTGTCCCTACCAATTCCTTTAAACGTTGTGAGCAGCTCTGATATGTCTTCACTCTGTTCGGCATTTAAATAGGAGAGTACACGATCTAATTTCCCTAACATTTCAGGTAAAACTAAGCAGGCAGTAGAGGGTTCGATTTGAGAATTCTCCAGGGCTCCCTCTAACTTGTCCTCTCTGTCCCTTTCACCCTCCTCTTTTCTGACGGCCTGACAGACTTGCACTTGTGTGCTCCTTTCCCGGATGTGATAAAGCTCTCACATATTCAATTGGCATAGCCTTTGCTTTATACGATGGTCTGGGGTGTCAATGACATTATTATCTTTATTACTTTGTATGGGTCACTGCACCATGGGTGGCACAGTGGTTAGCACCGGAGCCTCACAGCTCCAGCGATCCGGGTTCAATTCTGGGCACTGCCTGTGTGGAGTTTGCAAGTTCTCCCTGTGTCTGCTTGGGTTTCTGCCCGATACTCCAGTTTCCTCCCACCACCAAAAGACTTGCAGGTTGATAGGTAAATTGGCCATTATAAATTGCCCCTAGTATAGGTAGGTGGCAGGGGAATATAGGGACAGGTGAGGATGTGGTAAGAATATGGGATTCGTGTAGGGTTAGTATAAATGGGTGGTTGGTGGTCGGCACAGACTCGGTGGGCGAAAGGGCCTGTTTCAGTGCTGTAACTCTAACAAAAATAGAAAATAAATAAACCTGATATTCAACTGTTCTCTCTGTATTGGTAATAGCACTAGCACATGGTCCCCGAGCTGAAATATGCTGACAGTTGCATATTTTATCCGCCTGCCATTTCATAGCTGTCAGGGAGGTTTTTAGGTCTTCCTGAGGCATCACACAGGCTCTCATGAGCTGTACTCGTAACATGGAGACACATAGAACCAGTCATCTACCTCTACAAACTAAAAGTCACAGGACCACTGAATTCAGCAAGAAGCCAGCAGAATCACCAAACTCCATGGCTGTATTTTTTCCCTCTGCACACTAACTCAGGCAATCCAGCTTTTCCCATTCTGTAACCGGTTTCTCTGTGTGTAAACCTCCAGAGTGGGTGTAGGATTAGTATAAATGGGTGGTTGTTGTTCGGCACAGACTTGGGGGGTTAAGGGCCTGTTTCAGTGCTGTGTCTCTCTGTGACTCTCGGACTATTTGACTGCATGTGTGCGTGTGTATGTCTGTGAGTGAAAGTTGATGTGATGTGTATTAATTCCTTAGTTCTGTTTAGGTGCTATAAAGTTAACCTCTTTCTTTGTTAACTCAAGAAAGCCTGCCAGATTGTTCCTTGTTATGATCATAGCAGTTAAGTAATAAAACGCCTGCGGTATTGGTCAAAACATCGACTGTAAGAAATAATTAAAACTGTTGTAGTCAACCAAGGAGAGGGAAAAAAAGGAAGCCCTTTGACTTCTCCTCACCTGACCACAGAGACACAATATTCCAGGTGTCTTATCAATGATTTATCATTACTTTCTAGCTACAATAATATACGCCTTTCTGTTAAAAGCCCAGGAGACCATGTGTATTTGTTACCTGCTTTGTTAATCTGAACTGCCGACTTCAACAATTTGGGCACAGAGACGCCGAGCTTTCTCTATTCTTGCACCACTTAAAAAATTCGCAGCATTCAACTTGAATTGTCTCCACTCGTTCATTCCACCAAAATGAATCAGCTCACACTTTTCTGACCCAGATTTCATCTTCCATATGACCATCCATTCCACCAGCCTCTCTATGTCTTCTTATAGTCGATCATTCCAAAGGCGGCACAGGAGCAGATGTACATCGGTGTATCCATACACAAATCATTGAAGGCGGCAGGGAGAGTTGAGAAAGCGGCCAATAAATCATACAGGATTCTGGGGATTATGAAAAGGACATGGTGTAGAAAAAGTAAAGGAAGTATGATGAACATGGGAAGTACTATGATTTGGCTTCAACTAGAGTATTGCGTCCAATTCTGAGCGCCATCTATTAGTTTAGTTTAGAGATACAGCACTGAAACAGGCCCTTCGGCCCACCGAGTCTGTGCTGACCATCAACCACCCATTTAAACTAATCATACACTAATCCTATATTCCTACCACATCCCCACCTGCCCCGATATTTCCCTACCAACTACCTATACTAGGGGCAATTTATAATGGCCAATTTATCCACCAACCTGAAAATCGTTTGGCTTGTGGAAGGAAACCGGAGCACCCGGAGAAAACCCACGCAGACACAGAGAGAACTTGCAAACTACATACAGGCAGTACCCAGAATTGAACCCGGGTCGCTGGAGCTGTGAGGCTGCGGTGCTAACCACTGCGCCACTGTGCAATGTTAAGGCACAAGCGAGGGTGCATTTGGTACGATTCTTGTCATGAGTACCTTTAGTTACTTGAATAAATTCGAGATGCTGCGGTTATTCTCCTTAAAGAAATGGAGATTAAGAGCAGATATGAAACGTTTTCTAAATCATGACCAGTCTGGATGAATAGATAGGGATAAGGTGTTCCTCTTAGTGGAACGTCCGAGAACCATTCGACACCAGTTTATGGAGATGGACAAAAGAAAGAAAGGTGACATAAGGAAAACCTTTGCTTGCAGTGTGTTGTAAGGATCAGGATTTCTGTGCCGAAGAGGGTATTGGAGGGAGATTCAATCGCTGATTTTGGAAACGATTTGGATAATTATGTGAAGCAAAAAAATCTTGCAGGGCGACTGTGAAAAAGCAGCTGTGTCGGCCTAGTGAGTTTCTTTTCCAGAGCCTTGGCATGGACATGGTGGACCAAATGGCCTCCTTATGTGCTGTAATCATTTCTGAGTCTATCATTCTATTACTATCCTCCTCACTGCTTACAATTTCCATGTCATTTACAAATTTCGATTTTGACCCTTCGCCCCCCGCCCACCCACCCCCCTGACCACCACCGCACACACATTTAAAATCTTTGTTGTATATTCAAGACAGCAGTAGTCCAAGTACAGAACGCTGGAGAACACCGGAGAATTCCTCCTTTAAATCCAAAAAATAACCATTCGCCACAATTCTGTTTTCTGTGCCTCAGATGATTTTGTGGTCATGCTGCTAATTTCTCATTTTATTTCATGGTTTTTATGTTGCCAAAAGGCCTAATATCAACACATTCGGGAAACCCATGTACAAGTTCTGTGCGCACTTCAAGTCACATATTATCTAATCAAAAACCTTAATCAGGTTAGTCCAGCATGGATTTGCAGTTAACAAATCCGTGCAGGCTTTTATTTATCATTTCAAACCTTGCCCAAATGATTTGCTCCTGGATATTAGGATGTAAATGCGTAGAAGGCAGTACGGAGAAGGTTTATTAGAATAATACCTGTAATGGGCTGGCTGTCTTATGCGGAAACATTGGACAGGCTAGATTTGTATTGGTTGGAGTTTAGAAGAGTAAGAGGCGAATTGATTGAAACATGTAAGATCCTGAGGAGTCTTGACAGTTTAGATGTGGAAAGGATGTTTCACCTTGTGGGAGAATCTAGAACTAGGGTCACTGTTTAAGTCAGAGATGAGGAGAGTTTTTTTTTCTCTCAAAGTGTCCTGTGTCTTTCGAAATCTCTTCCTCAAAAGGCGAATATTTGAATATTTTTAAGGCAGAGGTAGATAGATTCCCGATAAGCAAGGGGGTGAAATGTTATCTGGGGTAGGTGAAAATGTGGAGTAATCAGTTCAGCCATGAACTTACTGAATGGCCAAGAAGGCTCGAAGGGTCGAGTGGCTACACCTGCTCCTAATTTGTATGTTCGAATTTTTGTTTCTGAAAGCTTACTCACCACCCAACCTTTGCAATTGACAGTTTATACTTTTCCGTAATTTTGAACAAGATTTCAAAATTTGCAATCCTCTGGCACCACGTCTATATGTATGAGGGGCTGGAACATTGTGACCATCACCGCTGCAATTTATACCCTTACTTTGCCCAGCAGCTGAGAATGTATCCCACTCAGATCCCATTTAAATGCATTCGCCCGCCTCCACGGGTATTTTAGCCGTGGTCAGTGGACGTAAGGGGGCGTGAAATGCCGCCCAGTGATAGCTGTCGGCCATCCCTCGGCCCGGGGGTTGCCATAGCAATCAGGCACAGGGTGCCCAATTGATTGCCGCCCCCACTTCACAACCCACCTCCGTGACCCAAGACGTCCACTCCAGCCTCACCAAGAAAGAACCGATACCCTTGGTGAGGTATCTCCCTACTTACCTTCCATCCTGGATCCATGGCTTCAGCTGGGCTGCAGTCCCAGCAGTGGCTATCGCACCCGGTGGCGTTGCTGGGACTACGAGCTGCCAGCCCGTTGATTGGCCGGCAGCTCACTAACACGGGACCTCCTCCCTCAAGTGGGTGGAAGTCCCGCCTCTTGACACCTAAAGCCCGGGGACCCATAAATTGTGTGACGGATCCCTAGGCTAGGCGGAAGCAAGTTGGCCACCGACTTCAATGTCGCTGGCGAATGCCCGTCCACCAAAGGTAAAATCCAGCCCAATACTTCACGTTTCTTCCAATGACTCTCTATATAATGCTATTTTCTATGTTATCCATTGCGTTGCTCTCTTTGCATCTCAATGTAGATCCATATTTTTTGCCAAACTCTCTTTTTGTCCTTGTGGCCCTTTCTCTTCTGGTTGCTTCTCCATTGTTTGTGGCTGTTCCTCCTATCTCTCTTTTTCTCATTTTTCTCCACTCTTGTATGCCTTTCCCTCTCCCTTTCTGTCTGTACATTTCTCCCATTCCGTCCGCTTATTTTCTGTCCACGATTTGCTCCATTTATCGGTCTGTTATTTCTAACTTTATCCATTTTCTTCTCTGCGACGTCCATTATATAAGACGTTGTTTACACGATGTCAGTTATTTTTAATTCAGATGTTATCTTTTGTACAAGTAAAACGGATCATAAAATATTTCAAAATGGAAAAACACTCTCTTCAGTAAAGGAAATACGAGACGTATAGACAGAGTATGAGAAGAGACTGACTTAAAAAAAGAAACACAAATCGTCTCTGGCTATATAAATAATAGAGTAGCATTAAAATGAGGGCAGGTTGAGAAGAAAACGAAGAAGTACTCATCGATGATGACGACGTGGTGAGATAGTAAATGAGTAACTTGATCTTTATTTATAAAAGAAAGAAGATGCTGACGAAGTCATACTGCAGTCATAGAACGATAGAGCTATACAGGACAGAAACAGGCCCTTGGGCCGACTGTGTCTGCGTTGGCCATCAAGCCTATCTTTTCTAATCCCATTTTCCAGCACCTGGTCCTTTGATGTCTTAGTGGTGCCAGAGAACTGGAGAACTGAAAATGTAACGCCCTTGTTCAAAAAGAGTGTAAGGGTACACCGAACAAATGCTGACCAGTCAGTTTACCCTCTGTGATCGGAATGTTGAATATAAATGATAGTTTGGCACATTAAGTTTCTTGGACCAGTTTTGATTGAGTAAGGAATCCAGCACGAATTTGTTAATTGCAAATCTTGTTTATCTAATTTGATTGAGTTATCTTGGTGAGTTTATGGATAAGAATATAGAGGGTAATGTGGATAATGTGGTGTACATGGACTTCGAAAAGGCATTTGATAAAGTGCCACATGATACGCTTGCCAGAAAAATTGAAGCCTATTGAATATAAGGGACAGTGGCAATATTGATATGAAGTTGGCTGAGTGACAGGAAGCAGAGAAAGCTAGTGAAAGGTTATTTTTCAGACTAGGGGAAGTTAAATAGTGGATTTATATATGTCACAAAAGCTGGAAGTATTGTGAACTGTGAAGAGGATAGTTTTAGACTTCAAAAATGACATAGACAGGCTGCTGGAGAGCACAGACTTGTAGCAAACGAAATTTAATGCACAGGGGTATGAAATGATACATTTTTGCAAAAAAGAACGAGGAGAGTCAATATAAAATAAGGGAGAAAATCTTACACGTGGTGCAGGAGAAAAGGGACCTTGAGGTATAGGTGCACATGTAGTTGAAGGCGGTAGGGTAGATTGAGGAACTGATTAAAATGGCTTATCCTGTCCTGGCCTTTATAAATAGAGCCATTCAGTACAAAAGGGAGGACCTATCATGAATCTTTATGAAATACTGATTCGGCCTCAACCGGAATATTGCCAGGGAGTCAGACTTTAAGAAGGATGTAAAGGCATGAGACAGGGTGCAGCAAAGATTTACAAGAATGTTTCCAGGGATGAGGGACCTCAGTTACGTCGGTAGATAGGAAAATCTGTGATTGCTCTCCTTCTAGAACAGGTTAGATGATTTGATCGAGGTATTGAAAATCATGATAGGTCTGGACAGAGTAGAAAGAAATGAAGTATGCCCATTTGTGGAAGGACCATGAACTTGAGGAGACCGATGTTAGATGCAAGGCAAAAAAAAACACAACAGCGACAAGCGGTATTACGTTTTTTTTTCGTTTTTGCAGTGAGTGGTTAAAATCCGGAATACATTGGCTGAGAGTATGGGGAGATAGATTTAACCATTGCTTTCAGATGAAATTGGATAAGCAGGAGAAGAGAAAAGCAACGCATGGCCAAGAAAAACGGGCAGGGGAATCGATTAGCTTCTTTCCTTATGCAGGAACAAAAACAGGTACAACAAGCGACATGATCTCCTTCTGAGCTGCAACCATTGTATGATTCTATGATTTCTATGTAAAATGATGGAACATAATATCAAAACATTTTGTTTCATAATGACATCCAACAGCAATCAGTGAATTAACACTCATTGAATCCGAGAATTAAATATACAACAGACAACAACAAACTCATTTCAGTAGCTAGATCTCCGGAGTTGCATCAGATACACACACACACACACACACACACACACAATCGAATCATGTGTCATAGCTGGAGTAACCCATAAATACATCGAACTCCCAGGTAAAGTGAACCCTGTTATTGGGGAGAGAGGACATTGTGCTTCCTCCTTCTGACACTGAGACCTAGCTATTTCTCCCAATCAATCATTGAAAATACATTTGTAAATAAATATTTCAGAATGGTCGATTCCTGAACATGAAAATGCTATTATCCTGATGGCCCGATACATGCTGCTAGGCCCGTTAACTGGATCCAGTATTTCCAGTAGAGAGATTCGTCCATTGACATTTTTAGGTTTGGGTACACAAGGATCATTTAATATACAATGCAGCAATTAGAGGACAGGAAGTACAGAGGCTTGAGTTAGTCCCTCATTCAACCGACAGAACAAAACTGGCAATCGATTAAAAGAAATGCAGCGACTGAAATATTGCCAAGTGCACAGTTAACACTGATTTATATCATTAATAGCTAAGATAAAATCTTACCAGGTACTCCAACTACAGCAAGAAGAGGATAGTAACAGTGTTCTATCAGAATAATAGCAGAAGTTCCCATTTTATGAGAAGCTGTAACATTTGTTTGTACTGAAAACAGCAGCTCCAGCATGCACTCGAAGCTCGTGCTTTCAAATGAACCCTGATTTATACAGGCAATAATCGTCCACTGGCATGGTCATACCCCTGATCATTATTATTACTTACAGTCACTTGAACGAAGAGATTACATCATCAGCGTTGACTCCAAAGTAAATAAATTGGTGGAAAAACGCAAAAATAGGGTATGAACATAATTAGACCTCTGTTGGGAATAATGTTGAAAGCTGTAAGCTGCAGGAACGATGCAATAATAACAAATAGCCTCCTTTGCAGTTCTCATATAAGTGACCGTGCTCAGTCCTGTCCATTCATTATATTACCGATTGTTTCGCAATATTCACTGAATGCAAAGTCACAAGCAGATCCGTTTTACTTAGTCTGTGCAATTTCCGAGTCAAAGTATGAAGTTTCACTCTTTGACAAAGGACTATTAAAGTACATGTTCAGGATTGCAGTCTAGAAATTAGTGTGCTTGATATTAGGGGACGGAGAATGGCATTACGCCATTGGCATCCCTCCCTCCGTTGTTTTGATGCAGATGTTTGCCTGGTTATTCCTCAATGGTCAAAGGCTCCAGTAAAATTACAAATGTGTCACCTCCTGACTTGATTCCTCCAGTTCACACTGAGACAGTCACACAACATCCACCTTCCTTCAGTGTCAACCCATGAAAAACTCTGCTTTCTATGCCCAACCCTCACCAAACACCGCTCAGCCGCCACACTCACCTTCAATCACACTCATTAACTCTTAATCACATCAATACCCTTAAATTTTAAATTCTTATCCATGGGTTTAAATCCCTCACTGGCCTCACTCCTTCCAATCTCCACGATCTCCTCCAAACATAAAGAAAACTAGTTCTTGAGTTCTGCAAACCTCTAAAAATGGCCTCTTTCAGCGGCACCACCTTGTTCTGATTCCAGCCTCTCCTATCTGATTGTCGGCAGAGCAACCCCAGTAATGGCTTCTCTACACTGCCTTGCAGATTAACTATGGAATACCTGAACATTCCATTCCAGCTCTCTGCTCTTCCTCACCCACATGTTGCCCTCTGGTGACATCTACCAGAGATATCAGGTTAATTTGTACAAGTGAGCTGACAAAACCCAGTTTCAGGTTGTCACCATCTCACTTGTCCATTCTTTGCCTCTATCCTTTAAGACTGCAGCAGTCGTATTTTGCATGAGGTGTAAATCCAGCAATTAGTAATTGGAAAGGCTGAAACCTCAATCGTGTTATTAACCAGTATAATATTGCCAGCGATTGCATCCCTCTTCCTGGCTGATGTTTCATACGGAAGAGTTTTTGTAACCACTTAACCATAGTGATCCCAAACATGAGCTTTTGAACTTATAGCCTTTCCATCCTCCACGTCCAACCTCATAACATTGCTGGCCTCTTCCACTGAAGGTCTCAATCAAGCAGTTGTAATCTCCATGATCTCCCCCCTCCTGCTCGAAACATTCACCTCCTTGTTCTGCCATCACTAGCCGCTTCAGTTGCTTGTTTCCAGGTTTACCTCTCTGATCGGAGTCAGAGACTCTTCAGCAATGGCTTTCGCTCACCTTATCACAGCAGCACCGTTACCTATTAAGACTTACCACACAGATCAATCCTAGACCACTGTTCTTCCTCGTGTGCATGCCTTTCATTGGAGCTTCCATCTGCAGATATGATGTTTTTATTCTTCGCGAGATGTGAGCATCGCTGGTGGTAGGTTTTGGACGCAGCGATAGTGAGGGAACAACGATATAGTTGCAAGTCAGGGTAATGTGTGACTTGGAGGGGAGCTTGCACGTGGTAGTGCTGTACATTTCAGATAGGTGTTACCTGGATAGAGTTGAGACAGAAAATATCCAACCCGTCTCACCTTGGGATTCTTGACCAAGATGGACCTACAGGGTACAGACTCAAGTTGTGTGATCAAGTCAGGTTTTATTAGGCTTAACTGAAATATACAAAGTTAATACTTAACAAAGGTAATACGTATGCAGAACACACCGCAGCGGTTCTTGCTTCTGCGCTTGCTGGGCTACGGACTTCTCTACTTCGTCTCCTCCTGCTTTGTTGTGTTGACCGTGATCTATATTTTCTTGCTAAGTGTGCCAACAATGTTCTGTTGACCCCTCTGTAAGAGTGTCGAAACTGTCCCATAACAACTTTTTAAATACTTTTTGGTGTGCTAGAATCTTACCATATTAGGTTCTGAATTGTTCCAAGTATCCTAATTGGCCCAGAGTGACATCATTGTTACAATCTAGTTCGTTAATGATTTAATCTACACACTTTGCAGGTATTTCCTGTTTGTTTCTGTGATAGCTAGGATCCTAAAGGTTACATTATTGTTGAAAGCAATCATTTTTGCAATTCTGCGGTATCACATTTATCTCATCACCGCCGTGTCAAGTGGTGCTGAGGTCTTCGTCTCGTCTCTCCCACTGTTCTTAACCAAAGGCTTGAAACAAAAAAAAATAATAAAGCAGGCATTAGCTCAAACAGACTTCAATATATGAATGTACATCGCATATAATTAGCCTTATTAGTTTAGCTGTCCTTATTTTTCACAAACCTAAAACAGAGCAAGATCCATAGCCCCCAGAATGTGGGCCCTCCACCAGCTGCATGACTATCCATTTCCCTTTTAGGCTACTTGGACACATCTCTCAACATTATATTTTGCTTATCTCTGCGAAGACGACCGTCATGCTTTGCAATCCAGCCTTGACATTTCAGTTCTTGTATAATAGATATTACAAAGTTATTCATAAAAGTAAGTCAGGAAAATGCTCTAAACCTTGCCACGTTCCCGTGCATCTCAGCCCTTGTCCTTCCAAATTTTCAGCGGCGGCGGATTTGGAAGGTGCTGTAAAAAGAATGTTGGAGAGTTGCTGCAGTGAATCTTGTAGATACGACATACTGTTGCCGTTCTGCGCAGTGGTGGAGGAATTGAATGTAAAAATCGGTGGATAGGGTACTAATCAAGTGGGCTGCTTCATCTCAGATCGTTTCGCGTGTCCTGACTATTTTTACCGCTGCCTCATCTGGGCAAGCGGAGTGTGTTTCGTCACATTCATGGCTGTGCCTTGTAGATGGTGGATAGTCTTTGGAAAGTCAAGAGGTGAGTTACTCGTCCAAAATTCCCAGCCTATGACCTGCTCATGTAGCCATAGTTTTTACATGGCTGGTCAATGGTAAGCACAGGATGTTGATGTTGTGTGTGCACTAATGGTAATACCGTTGAATGTCAAGGAGAGATTGTTAAATTCTCTTCTGTTGCAGATTGTCATTGCCTGGCACTTGTTTGGCGAGAATATTACTGGTCACTTATCAGCCAGAGCCTCAGTGTTGTCCATTTCTTGTTGCCTGTGGGCACAAACTGTCTCAGTACTGAGGAGTCGTGGATGGTACCTTAACACTGTGCATTTATCAGCGAACATCCCCACTTCTGACATTATGATGGAGAAAGGTCATTGATGAAGCAGCTGAAGATTGTTAGGACCAGCACACGACACTGTAAAACTTCGGAAGTGATGTCATACTGATGAGATGATGGGTTTCCAACAACTGCAACCATGTTCCTTTCTGATAGGTATGATTGCAAACGGTTGAGAGTTTTCCCGCTGATTCTCATTGACTTCAGTTTAGATAGGGATGCTTGATGTCATACTCGGTTAAATGCTTCTTCATTTCAAGGGCAGTCACCTGCGCCTCACCTCTGATGTTCAGTACATTCGGAATAAGGCTGTAATGAGGTCAGGAACCAGTGACCATGACGGGACCAAACTGAGAATCAGTTTGCAGATTACTGCTGAGTAAATGTCACTTGCTAGCACTCTCAATGACATATGTGATCACTTGACTGATGATTCTGAGTGAACCGATGGGGCTATAATTTCCCTGAATGGATTTGTCCTGCTTTTTGGGGATAGGACATACTTTGCACATTCTCGGGTTGATGCGATGGCCAGGCTTGGCCAGGATCAGGGCTAGTCTGGATTCGAATCTTCAGCATTACAACTGGGATAAAGTTAGTGCCGATATCGTTTGCTGAATCCGGTTTCTTCAGTCCTTCCGCACCTTAAAATTGGATTAACCCCAGGGCCAGAGAAGATGTATCCCAGGCTGTTATGCGAGGCAAGGGAGGAGATTGCAGGGGCTTAGACACACATTTTCAATTCCTCTCTGGTCACAGAAGAGGTAGCAGAGGACTGGAGGACAGCGAATGTAGTACCATTATTCAGGATAAACCAGCTGATCACTGTCCAGTGAGTCTAACATCAGTGGTAGGCAAGCTACTCGAAAAGAAATCTGAGGAACAGGATTAACATCCACTTGGAGAGGCAGAGCATAATCAGGCATAGTCAGAATGGCTTTGTCGGGGGAGATCGTGTTGAACTAACTTGATTGAATTTTTCGAGGAGGTGATTGGTGTGTAGATGAGCATAATGCAGTTGATGTCGTCTGCACGGACTTCACTAAGGCTTTTGATAAGGGCGATAATGGGAGATTGATCAAGAAGGTAAGAGCTCATTGGATACTGGGTAATTTGGCAAATTGGATCAAACATTGGCTTACTAGCAGGGGGCAGGGTATGATGTCGAGGGTCGTTTCTGCAATTGGATGCCTGTGACCTGTGGTGTACCACGGGGATCGGTGCTCAGATCCTTGCTGTTTGCAGAGTACATTAATCATTTAGATGGGAATATGGTCAGTACGTTCACAGATGACACGAAAATTGGTGGTGCGGTAAATAGTGAGGAGGAAAGCCTTGGATTACAGGACTATATAGAGGGGCTAGTAAGGTGGGCGGAGCAGTGGCAAATGGAATTTAATCCTGAGAAGTGTGAGGTGAATTTTGGGAGGACTAACAACGCAAAGGAATATACAATGGATGGTAGGACTCTATGAAGTACAGTGGGTCAGAGGAACCTTGGTGTGATTGTCCATGGATCACTGAAGGCAACAGCATAGGTTGATAAGGTGGTGAGGAAGGCATATTGGATACGTGCCTTTATTAGCCAAGGCATAGAATATAAGAGCAGGGAGGCTATGATGGAGCTGCATAAAACGCTAGTTAGGCCACAGCTGGGGTACTGTGTACAGTTCTGGTCACCACACTCTAGGAAGGATGTGATTGCACTGAAGAGGGTACAGAGGAGATTCGCCAGGATGTTGCCTGGGCTGGAACATTTCAGCTATGAAGAGAGACTGGATAGGTTCGGGTTGTTTTCCTTAGAGCAAAGAAGGCAGAGGGAAGACCTGATTGAGGACCTGATTGTACATAATTATGAAGGAGATGGGTAATATAGATAGGAAGAAACGTTTTTCCTCAGTGGAGTTTTCAATAAATGGGAACATAGATTTAAGGGAAGGGGCGGGAGGTATGGAGGGGATTTGAGGATTTTATTTTTACCCAGAGGGTGGCTGGAATCTGGAGCACACTGCCTCAAGGGGTGGTAGAGGTAGGAACCCATACAACATTTAAGAAGTATTTCGATGAGCACTTGGAACGCCATAGTATACAAGGTTATGGGCCAAGTGTTGGAAAATGGGATTAGAATAGATAGATGTTTGATGGTTGGTGCAGTCATGATGCGCCAAAGGGCCTGTTTCCGTGCTGTGTAACTCTATGAATAGGACTAATAATTGGAACTACTGCTCTCATCTATCAATATGTCTGTCAGTTTCTGGTATTTAGCAGGTTTAGAGGGGAAGTGAACAAATAAATAAAAGAAGCAAAGATGGAACAGGGTCAGACAGATAACTTAAAAGTAAATTTATTTTATAGGCATTAAATAGTAAGATTGTTAAATGTTGTGATTGAGCTAATTATGGAAAAAGGGCGGTGGATGCATGGAGGAAGGGAACATGGCTGAAATATTAAATTGATGCTTTGTATCTGCCTTTACGAAGGAAAAATATGCAACCCAGGCAATGCTGAACGGGACTGTAATTTAGACACTAGAAATGTTTCAAATTGATAAGGAGGAGATACTGGATAGGCTTGCTGTACTGAAAGTTAATACGGCACCAATACTGGATGCGATGCATCCAAGAATACTGAGGGAAGTGTGATTGGAAATTGCAGAGGCACTGGTCCTAATTTTCCAGTCTCCTTTTGACTCGGGGGTGGTGCCAGAGGACTGGAGAATTGCAAATACTGGAGAAGAGGAGTTTGAGAAGACGTTTGATCGAGTTATTCAACGTCATGAGGGCCTGGATAGGGCAGATAAGGAGAAGGAAAAAAAATCAAATTGTTGGAAGGATTGAGCACAAGATAGCACATATTTAAGGTAATTGGCACAGAAAGAAACGGTGGCAGGAGGGGGAAAAAGCTTTTTCCAATGCAACTGGTGATAATCTGGAACGCACTGCCTGAATGTGCAGTAGAGGGAGCTTCAATCAGGCATGCAAGAGGGAATTGAATTGTTATCTGAAAATGAACAATGTGCAGGTCTATGGGGAAAAGGCAATTAACTGACACTAGGTAAATGTCTCCTTCAGAGATCCAGCACAGACACGACAGGTCAAATTGTGTCCTTTTGTGCTTTCACATATCTGTGATTCTGTGAGTGTGGGTTTCAATCTGTCTCTGGCAGTCTCTGGTCTGTGATTGTGGGTTTTACTGTGTACTTGAAAGTTACTTGCATGTAAATATATTATTTGTTCTGTACCTGCCAGCTTCTGCGTTGTGAGTGTGTGTTTTATCCTGTACCTGTGAGCTGCTGTTAGGCAAATATGTATTTTCTTCGATATGTATTTGGTATGTGAGTCTCAGGTTTGTTCTCTATCTGTCAGTTTCTAAAGTGTGAGACTATGTTTGTATATTGCATTATGGATATGGATGAGAGGCTTTGACACAACACCTGACCACTCCTTCTAATTAAATGTAGGTATCACTCTGTATCTGTTAGACTCCAGTGTGTGAGTGTGAAAACTACCCTGTTGGACGGACCGAATGGCCGCTATCAGTGTTGTCGCTATTCTATGAACCCATCCTCTAATGGGCGTATGAACGTGCTGTTTCGATGCAGATTGAAATGGTTGCTAAGTATTTCATCAATTACATTACAGGTCCAAACACTTCCGGTGTGTATGCTCTGCAAATGAAGAGTGAGCAGTCCCCTAACGCAAGCGATGGTGTTTAGTAGTGGGCATAGCTGTCTTCCAAGCAGCTGACCCGGGTTCGATTCTTGGCCATTGCAATGCCCCATCTGAAGTCAGTCCCAATTCTGCAACTTTGCCTCATTTCGTACAAACGAAAAATGTCAAAGTCTTTACTGAATGGAAGATGACAAAGTATTCCAATCATCCAATCAGACTCACTCCCCTGATTGATCAGCGTCGCCCTGTAACAAGTTTGTTTCCTTCAAGTGTTTATCCAATCTCCGTTTGAAATCATTGATTGGCTCTTTTTCCACCACACTTGTGGACAGGGAGTTCCAACAGGTAAAAAATAAGTTCTTCCTCACATTCCCCTGCATCTCTTTCCAAAAACCATCAAGCTGTGTTTCCTAGTCCTTTTACCATCAGCTAATGGGAACAGGTTATCCTTGTTCAACTCATTAACACCTCTATCAAATGTCCCCCCCCCCCAATCCATATTGCTGAAAGGAGAACTTGCTCAGATAACACAGAGAGGACCTCCGTGGCACCCTGGTCCACTCCTCCATTACCCCCACCACCTCGTCCCCGTCCCATGGAACCTTCCCCTGCAATCGCAGGAGGTGTAATACTTGCCCATTTACCTCCTCTCTCTTCACTATCCCAGGCCCCAAACACTCCTTTCAGGTGAACCAGCGATTTACTTGTACTTCTTTCAATGTAGTCTCCTCTACATTGGGGAGACCAAACGCAGATTGGGTGACTGCTTTGCGGACCACTTCCGCTCAGTCCGCAAGCAGGACCCTGAGCTTCCGGTTGCTTGCCATTTCAACACTCCCCCCTGCTCTCATGCTCACATCTCTGTCCTGGGATTGCTGCAGTGTTCCAGTGAACATCAACGCAAGTTCGAGGAACAGCATCTCATCTACCGATGAGGCACTGTACAGCCTGCCGGACTGAACATTGAGTTCAATAATTTCAGAGCATGACAGCCCCCCACTTTACTTTCATTTTTAGTTATTTTTTATTTTTTTATTTTTTACATTTTTTACAATCATTTATTTCATTTCATCTTAGTTTGTTCCATTTGCTTACCCACTGTGTTTTTTTCATGTTTGCACTTGCTGCTGTTTAATATTCAGTCCGTTAGCACCTTATCTGTACTAATGCTTTGTCTTTCAACACACCATTAACATATTGTTTGCCTTTGCTCCATGACCTTTTGGTCAGCTGTGTGGCCTTGTTCAATCTCCACCTTCTCCTTTGTTATCTCTTGCCCCACCCCCACCTCACTTGCTTATAACCTGTGACATTTCTAATATTTGTCAGTTCCAAAGAAGGGTTACTGACCTGAAACGTTAACTCTGCTTCGCTTTCCACAGATGCTGCCAGACCTGCTGAGTGGTTCCAGCATTCCTTGTTTTTATTTATAATGGGACTAATTATATGCTTTGTACATCAATATATTGAAGTATGTTTGAGCTGATGCTTGCATAATTATACAATGGTTTTTCACGGCTATACTCTGTTTAAACCTTTGTGTCAGAACAATGGGAGAGATGGGTCGAAGACACCAACACCCTTTGCAGGGAGCGAGATGAGATTAACGTGAAACTGCAGAATTAAAAAAATGGCTGGCATTAACGAAAATGTAACCTTTAGGCTCCTTAATAAAATAGAAAGAAACAGGAAGCGCCTGTAATGTGTGTAGATTAAACCATTAACTAACTCGTGTCAAACAATGATGTCGACCTGGACCAATTAGGGCACTTGGAACAATTCACAACTAATATGGTTACATCCTTGCACCACAAGAAGGATAAAAGAAAGGGAGTTACAGCATATCGTCAACACACTTAGAGAGGGGTAACAGAACATCCTTTGCACTTAGAAGGAGAAGATAGAATACAGTCAAGAAAACACAGCAAGAGAAGAAGAAGGAGAGAAGTCCGTGCCGCAGCAAGCACAGAAACAGGAACTGGTGCTGTGTGTTGCTGCATAATCTGCAGAGTCCAACAGGTGGAAAGGGTTAAGTGAGAAATACAGTATTTGTTCATAATCTGGCACTGTTTTGAGTTTGGAAATAATAGAGAGGCTGTCTCTGGTACAAGATGTCAACGGGAGAGGAATTTACATTTTTCTATCTTGAAAAGGTCGTTGACCAAACAGAACAGGATCTCTGCCAATGTGTTACATTATATCAACGTCACAGGGTAGCTCAGTTTGTGACATGTTCTGTCCCCACTTCGCCTCCCTATTCTATCTCCCTGCTCTCGATCTCCTCCCTATTCAGTTCATTATTATTGCTGATCTTTATATTGGCCTATTTATTCTCTTCCAATCCTGTGTTCGGCGTTTTGTGTTCTTGTGTGTTCCATTTCACCAGACTGCCTCTATCCTCCTGAAGTCTGCTACTAGTCCCTTCCCTGTTTCTTACATTGCAGATGACACAAACATTGGCAAACATTGAAATTATGCCCTGTACACTCAAGTTCAAGTCATTAGGAGATATCAAAAAGAGCAGTGGTCCTAATATAAACCTCCACGGTATACCCCCCTCCAGTCTGAAACAACCATTGTCCACTCTCTCAGCCAACGTCGTATCCACTCAGCCACTGCCCCTTTCATCCATGGAGCACTAGTATTGTTAACTAGTCAATTTGGAGGCACCATTAAGTCCTCCCCATGGGGACCCTGTTCCCAGACCTCTCTGTTTGCACTCTCCCATCAAAATTCCCCAGAGAGGTACAGCAAGGATTAGATATAGAGTAATGCTCCTTCTACACTGTCCCATCCAACACTACCAGGGCAGGGACATCATGGGTTGAATACAGAGTGAATCCCTCTCTCCGCTGTCCGAAACAGACAGAGAGAGAGACAGAAAGAGAGAAATAGAGAGACACAGACAGACAGGGTGACTGAGAGTGGAAGAAGGATATTTAACATCAGACATAGGAAGAGGAGGAGGCAATGAAACCCCTCAACCCTGTTCCAGCATTCAGTGTGATCAGGGCTGATCTGTGATCTAACTAACACTATATATCCCACCTCTGCCCCTTATCTCTTAATATCTTTGGTTGACACGAATCTATCAATCCCAGATTTAAAAGTTAACAATTAAGCCAGCATGAATTCCTGTTTGCAGAAGACAGTTACAAAATTGCAAAGAAGTCCAAAGAAATGATTGGACAGGCAGGGGTTGTTTTCTCTGGAACAGAGGATACAGAGGGGAGATTGAGTTAAGGTGTATAAAATTATGAGGCGCCTCGATAGAGTGAATTGGAAGTAGCTATTTCCCTTAGCACAGAGGTCCATAAGCGGGGATATACATTTCAAAATTTCCACAACCAATATCATGAGGGTATGATGGCTCCCACAGTGGACTAGCTTGCTGGATGTTTAAAATGGAATATATTCTCTCTGGATCTCTCCTGATGTTTCTCTCTCCATACCTATCTGTTACATGTTTGTGCACACAGCAGTGAAGGATTATATCTAATTAATATATCTTACATTCTCCCTTTCAATCCACCCCAACAATCTCCCTCTCTTCAACCTTGTCCCTCTCCACAGCACTCTCTCTGTCTGTATATCTAACCCTCTCTCACTCTGTCTCTCTCCTAGTGTCAGAGATAGCAGGAGGGAGAGATGAGGGAGGAGGACAGAGAGACGCAGAGATCAACTCCAAATCCTCCAATCTATCCATGTAACTGAAGTTCCTCATCCCTGGAACCTTGCTCGTGAATCTGATCTGCACCCTCTCTAATGACCCCACATCCTTCCTAAAGTGTGGTGTCCAGAAGTGGTGCTGTCATCAAAAGTGTGGTGTCCTACCCTCCCACGTTCAGTGATTGGTTCACAAATACCCCCCAGATCTGTCTGTTTCTGCACCCCCTGTTAGAATTGTATTCTTTAGTTTAGATTGCCTCTCCTCCTTCTTCCTGCCTGTGGAGGTGGAAGATGTGGGCATGGTTCAGAATGAATGCATTGCATCTGTCTTCACAAAAGAGGGGAGGATAAACATATTGAGAGGAAATATTAAGGGGTTTAACATCTTTGAAAGCTGATAATTCACCAGATTGTTAAGAGGAGCAAGGGAGGAAATAGAGGAGGCTCTGACCATCATTTTCCAATCCTCTCTGGTGACAACCCAAACTAGTGTATTATACAAGTTCAACATAACTTCCTTGCTCTTGTAATCTATGCCCATATTCATAAAGCCCAGGATACTGTATACTTTATGAACCACTCTCTCAACCTGTCCTGACATCATAAATGACTTATGCACATATACACCCAGTTCCCTCTTCTCCTGCAACCCCTTTAGAATTGTATCCTCTATTCTATATTGTATCTCCATGTTATTCCTACCAAAATTAATCACTTCACATTTCTCCACATTGAACCTCATCTGCCACTTCTCCGCCCATTCCACCAACTTGTCTATGCCCTTTTGAAGTTCTACACTATTCTCCTCACAGTTCACAATGCTTCCAAGTTTCGTATCATGGGCAAATCTTGAAATTGTGCCCTTTACACCAAGGTCTAGGACAATAATATAGATCAGGAAAAGCAAGGGTCCCAACACTGATCCCTGGGGAGCTCCACTACAAACCTTCCTCCAGACCGAAAAACATCCATGAATCATTATTCTCTGTTTCCTGTCACTCAGCCAGTTTTATATGCATGTTGCTACCGTCCCATTTATTCAACGAGCTGTAATTTTGTTCACAAGTCTGCTGTGCGGCTCTGTATCAAATGCCCTCAGGTAGACCACGTACACCAAAGAGACAGATGAAGAGGAGGAGGCAATTTAACCCATCAACCCTGTTCCAGCATTCAATGAGATCAGGGCTGATCTGTGATCTAACTAACACCATATATCCCACCTTTGCCCCCCTTATCTCTTAATACCTTTGGTTAACAAGAATCTATCAATCACAGATTTAAAAATTAACAATCAAGCCAGCATGAATCCCTATTTGCAGAAGAGAGTTCCAAAATTGCAAAGAAATCCAAAGGAATGATTGAACAGGCTGGGGTTGTTTTATTTGTACCAGAGCAAGCTAAGGGGAGATTGGGTTGAGGTGCATAAAGTTTTGAGGGGCCTAGGTAGAGTGGATAGGAAGGACATATTTCCCTTAGCAGAGAAGTCCATAAGCGGGGCCATAGATTTCAAAATTTCCACAACCGATATCCTGACGGTATGATGGCTCCCACAGTGGAATAGCTTTATGGATGTTCAAAATGGAGAATATTCCCTCTGGATCTCCCCTGATGTTTCTCTCTCCATACCTATCTGTTACATGTTTGTTCACACAGCAGTGAAGGATTGCATCAAATTAATATATCTTACATTCTCCCTTTCAATCCACCCCAACAATCTCTCTCTCTCTCCAAGCTTGTCCCTCTCTGCAGCCCTCTCTCTGTCTGCATATCTAACCCTCTCTCCCTCTGTCTCTCTCCTAGTGCCAGAGATAGCAGGAGGGAGAGACAGAGAGAGGAAGACAGAGAGAGAATGTTGAAGGAACTGTACTCTGTTCCTACGATGTGCTGAACCTGCTCTGGGAGTGTTTGATGGGCGATGTTAATCGGCCATGAACAGTCCTGTATCAGGCTTTGAAGAAACAGAGCATGTTCAGTACACAACGGGTAAAAGGGACCGTTTACTCCTGTCTGCTACTGGGAAGAGAGAGTGACCTGACATCAAGGCAGCGTTTGACCGAGTGTGGCATCGAGGAGCCCGAGTAAAATTGAGATCAGTGGGAATCCGCTGGTTTGACTCATACCGAACACAAAGGAAGATGGTTGTGGTTGTTGAAGGTCAATCATCTCAGTCCCAGGACATCACTGCAGGATTTCCTCAGGGTAGTATATTTGGCCCAACCATCTTCAGCTGCTTCATCAATGACCTGACTTAAAGGTCTGATTTAAAAAATAATCACTCGTGGGACCCGATTGTTGGGAAAAAAATATTTCCGGAAGGAATATAAAGAGGGAAATGTGCCCTATCGGGGGACGAAGGGCAATCTGAATCTTATCACACCGCTACTTGCAGGATATTGCTGTGCATCCAGTGTTCTGCAGCATTTCCTGCCTGACAACAATGAGGAAACTTTAAAACTCAACTTCATGAGGGTCTGAGTGTGGATTTCTCTTTGTTTTCTCTCCATCTTCCTCTGCTTTGCTCTCCCCCGCACTTTCTGTATTTTAACCATTAATCAATAGGAGCCACAATGTGACATGTGGTTGTTTGAAACGATGACAGAAACAGTTCAGAGGACGTTTCAATCAAGACTAAATCCGACATCGGAAGAAAAAGAAGCAGATGTGGATGAGGTGGGTGGTGGTGGTGGTGGTGGGTGTGGGGGGTGGGGGGTTGGGTGGGGGGGCGTTGCGGGGGTTGCAGGAGAAAGACAGGGAGAGGGGTGTTTGAAATTTTAACACTGCAGGAATGTTCCTGCCTCTGGGATCGCTCAACTAACATCAATAAACAGGTAATCTGTATCATATGACATTTCTGCCTGCAGAATCTTGCTGTTCACAGCTTGTCAGCAGAATACCTTGCATTGTATGAGCGACTATATTTCAGAAGTGAATTCTTGTCTGCAAAGCTCTCCTGAAGGCCTGGAATCAATGTCCTGTGCTTGAAGCTGGTATAATTCCCGAATGATGCTGGTGTTTTTGGCAGTGCCGTGAATCTGTGGGTTAAATGAAATGTGCAGCAGCCATTTGAATAAGATCTGAAAGTGGATTTCCCTGTCTCTCTTTCTCTCCATCTTTCCCACTGAATGAGAGTAGCAGGAGGGAGAGCGACGCAGGAGAGTGAGGGAAACACGAAGGGAATCAGAGGGGAAGAGGAGGTGTATCTGCCTTTTATGACACCGCTGCTTGTGGTATCTTGCTGTGCACAAATGGCCTGCAGTGTTTCCAACATTGCAACAGTGACGACCACTTTAAACTTAAGTAATTAATTGTCAAATTCTTCTGTTGGCCAAAATGCGAACTTTTCTAAAGGTTTGTTATCATTCCCGAATAATGCTTTCGGCTCTGGTCTGAATTCGACAGTGAAATGTAGTACCTGAGGGGGCCATTTGAATTCAGATTTGCAGGGACTGGAATGTGGATGCTGTCTCTCTATCCTTCTACTGGAGAGGGGATGGAGGTCAATAGTGTTTCTGTGCTTCTATAATGAGGCCGAAACATATATATGGAGAAACACAGAAAAATGAAGTGAGAGCGGGAGAGTGAGAAATAGCTGGAGATAACAGGGTAAACACAAAGGGAGTGTTTATTCACTGCCCAGCTCCCAGCCCCTGTAGAGAAGCTGCCTCAACTAAAACCTCCAGCACTTCCAGCAACCGTATCCCTCTATTCCCATCCTATTCATGTATTTGTCAAGATGCCTCTTAAACGTCGCTATCGTAACTGCTTCCACAACCTCCCCCAGCAGCAGGTTCCAGGCACTCTCTGTGTAAAGAACTTGCCTCGCACATCCCCTCTAAACTTTTGCCCCTCTCACCTTAAAGCTATGGCCCCTAGTAACTTACTCTTCCATCCTGGGAAAAATCTTCTTAATTTCCACTCAGTCCATGCCACTCATAACTTTGTAAAACTCTATCATGTCACCCCTCCACCTCCGTCGTTCCAGTGAAAACAATCCGAGTTTAGCCAACCTCCCTTCATAGCTAATGCCCTCCAGGCCAGCCAACATCCTGGCAAACCTCTTCTGTACCATCACCAATGCCTCCACGTCCTTCTGGTATTGTGGCGACCAGAATTGCACGCAATATGCTAAGTGAGGCCTAACTAAAGTTCAGTACAGCTGCAGCATGGCTTGCCATTTTTTATACTCCATGCCACGACCGATGAAGGCAAGCATACCATATGCCTTCTTGACTACCTTATCCACCTGCGTTGCCACTTTCAGTGACCTCTGGATCTGTACGCCCAGATCTCTCTGCCCTTCAATACTCCGAAGGTTTCTTTCGTTTACAGTATACTTCCCACCAGCATTAGACCTTCCAAAATGCATTACCTCACATTTGTCTGGATTAAACATCTTCTGCTATTTCTCTGTGCAAGTCTCCAACTGATCTATATCCTGCTGTATCCTCTGACAATCCTCATCACTATCCACATCTCCACCAACCTTTGTGCAGTCTGCAAGCTTACTAATCAGACCAGCAAGATTTTCCTCCAAATCATCTATATATACTGCAAAGCGCAAAGATCCCAGCACTGATCCATGCGGAACACCACTAGTCACATCCCTCCATTCAGAAAAGCACCCTTCCACTGCTTACCTCTGTCTTCTATAACAGAGCCAGTTCTGTATCCATCTTGTCAGCTCACCTCACGTTTTGTTCCAGTCTGCCATGAGGGACCTTGTCAAAGGCTTTACTGAAGTCCATATAGTTAACATCCACTGCTCTTCCTTCATCAATCATCTTCGTCACTTCCTCAAAAAACTCAATCAAATTAGTGAGACACGACCTCCCTTCACAAAACCATGCTGCATCTCGCTAATAAGCTCGTTTATTTCTAAATGGGAGTAAATCCTGTCCCGAAGAATCCTCTCTCATAATTTCCCTGCCACTGATGTAAGGCTAACCAGCCTATAATTTCCTGGATTATCCATGCTACCCTTCTTAATCAAAGGAACAACAGTGGCTCTTCTCCAGTCCGCTGGGTCTTCACCTGTAGCCAATGAGGATGCAAAGATTTCTGTCAAGGCCGCAGCAATTTCTTCCCTTGCCTCCCTCAGTATTCTGGGGTCGGTTCCATCAGGCCCTGGGGATTTATCTACCTTTTCAGTCTCGTTCTGCGACTCTCTGCATACTATCTGTCTCTCTGTCCATTTCTCTCTCTCAGTTCCGCATCTCCTTTCCTGCAAGTTTATCTCTGCATCTACCACCCACCCCCCGGACATGAGACATCCCTCTCTATTCTTAATCTGCATCTCACTTGATATCTCTGCCCCTTGTCATCTTTCTGGCTCTGCATCTCTCTCTTTCTCTGGGGTGGATTTCTCTTATCTTCATTGCTGCTGCATTCTCTCGCTACAGCTCCAGCTTTTCCGATGAATTTCGCCATCTCTATCCATCTCTCTCACTCCCTCTCGCTTTCTGTCTGTGCCCTCCTTGTTATTTTTGCTCTCTCCTCTTAGTTACTGTCATTGTTTTCTGACTCCCTGACTCTCGATTATTATCCATTTCCCTCTCCATTTGGTTCTCTCTCTCTCTCTCTCTCCCTCGGTAAGTTTTGTCCTAATACCTTGATCTCTGCTTTCTGTGTCTCTCTCCCTCTGACTGGGGATGGATTTGAAATCGCTGCCGTTATGTTGTACAAGGTGATAATGTGCCGGGATCCTGCTTTCCAACACGCCCGAGTTTTGCTCCCATTGAGTTAATAAACAGGGAAGAGATTCAGAACGGACGGCCGATTCACAACAACACCGCATCCCCCATCCCGTCCGCCCCAACCCTGGTTTGCACCATGAGCATCAAGTCCAAGGCCAGCCCAGTGATTCCTCTCCTCTCTGTGCATATGCTCCCGACTGTTTCTACCTGTCTTCTTGTGGGTCAATGGGGGAAGGGTCAGATCATTCATGATCAAACATAGACGAGAGAGTCTCAAAGGGCCGTATGCCCTCCTTTGTCCCTATGCAAACCAGTGTGTGTACATGTTTGTGTCAGAGTGTGTATGATCCTCTGATGCCTGCTTGGCGGGGCGGGGGTGCGGGTGGGGGTTGGAGGGATACGGGTAGGAGTGGCTAGTTGGGTGAACAGGTGATACACCTTTCTGCAGGGAAGGTTGTGCCTGGGGTTGGGATCTTGCTCTACGTTAAAGGCTCAGAAAGCCAGTTAGCTTCTGGGGGTCCTTGTTCTATGCCCGAAACTGTATTTAGCTAGACATGAGTGAAAGGTGCTGGGGGTCTGGGAGCGATTTGATAGAATTCCAGTGTCTTAACCAGACAGGAATTAAAGACTGCGAGGAGATGGAGACACGCACAGGAAAGCAATGGTGGTTTGAATTTCACAGTGGCTGTTGTCTCGGACGAGAGTTACACGGGGCGACTGTTCACAGGGAAGATGATACAGAGTGGGAGTTCGTAGAGGGAGAGGCGTTCCAATTACAGGGGCGGTATTTAGAAAGGGAGGGATGTTTGCAATGGGGGCAGGAGGAGTTTTAGGGGGCGATATTCACAGCAGTAATTCGGCAATGTTTAAAATGGGAGGGCTGCTTCTCCAGGTTTAAAATGGGTGGGGGTCTACTCCAGGTTTAAAATACAAGTGGGCATTCTCCTGGTTTCAAATGGGAGGGGGGATTCACCATGTTTCAAATGGCAGGGGGCATTCTCCAGGTACAAAACAGGAGGCGGGATGCACCAGGTTTCAAATGGCAGGGGGACCTCAAGTTTTAAAATTGGAGCAGATTCTCCAGCGTTAAAATAGGAGGGGTTCTTCTCCAGGTTTAAAATGGGAGAAGGTCTTCACCGAGTTTATACTGGGAGACGGCGTTTCCAGGTTTAAAATGGGAGTGGGCATTCTCCAAGTTTAAAATGGGAGGGGGAAGTCACCTGGTTTCAAATGGCAGATGGAATTCTGCAGGTTCAAAATGGGAGGGGACTTTTCTGGTCTGCTCAAATTGAAATTTCTGGCAGCGTGGAAATATTTACGGGGGTGAATTTTGCGGTGAGGAAATTTTGCGGGGTGGGAATTTTGCAACGGGTAATTTTGTAGGGAGGGAAGATTGCATGGGGGAATTTTAGAGGGGGATTTTGTGGGGTGAGGATTTCCTGGGGGGATATTTGTGGCAGGGATATTAGCGGGGTGAATATTTGTGTTGGGGGTAAATTTACAAGGGGGTATTTGCGGGGAGATTGGTTGTGAGGGTGGAATTTGCGTGGGGGAATTTGAAGTGGGGATATTTGTGGGGGTAAATTTGCAGGGGTAAATTTGTGGAGGGGGAATTTTGCGGGTGTACAATATGTGCTGGGAGAATATTTTTTTGCGGCAAGGGGGCAAAAATCCAGAAAGTGAGAAAAGCCACAGTGAGAGAAAGCAGATAGAGCCAAGGAAGAGAGAAAGCAGAGAAAGGGACAGAAAAAGTCAGAGAAACAGAAAAAAGCCAGAATAAGTCCGATAATTAGAGAAAAGCCAGAAAAAAGTCAGAGAAATAGAGAAACGACAGGAAAAATCAGAAAAACAGGGAAAAGGCAGAATAAGTCAGAGAAATAAAGAAAAGCCAGAAAAACGTCAGAGAAATACAGAAAAGACAAAAACGTCTGAGAAACAGAGAAAAGGCAAAAAAAAACAGAGAAATAGAGGAAAAGCAAAAACGTCAGAGAAATAGAGAAAAGGCAGAAAAGGGCAGTGAAATAGAAAAAAAGCCTGAGAAATAGAGAAAAAGCAGAAAAAGTTAGAGAAATCGAGAAAAAAGACAACAAAAAGTCAGAGACATAGAGAAAATGCATAAAAAGTCTGAGAAATAGAGAAAAGCCAGAAAAAAAGAGGTCACAGAAATACAGAAAAGGCAGGAAAAGTCAGAGAAACAGACAAAATCACAGAATTGTCAGAGAAATAGAGAAAAGCCACGAGAGGTCAGAGACATAGAGAAAAGCCAGAAAATATCAGATAAATATAGAAGAGGCAAAAAATTCAAATAGAGACCATGCAGAAAAAGTCAGAGAAACAGAGAAAAGGCAGAACAACTCAGGGGAAGCAGAGAAAAGGCGACACAGTGGCGCAATGGTTAGCACTGCAGCCTCGCAGCTCCAGGGACCCGGGTTCGCTTCTGTGTACTGCTTGTGTGGAGTTTGCAAGTTCTCCCTGTGCCTGCGTGGGTTTTCTCCGGGTGCTCCGGTTTCCTCCCACAAGCCAAAAAGACTTGCAGGTTGGTAGGTAAATTGGCCATTATAAATTGTCACTCGTATAGGTAGGTGGTAGGGAAATATAGGGACAGGTGGGGATGTTTGGTAGGAATATGGGATTCGTGTAGGATTAGTATAAATGGGTGGTTGATGGTCGGCACAGACTCAGTGGGCCGAAGGGCCTGTTTCAGTGCTGTATCTCTAATCTAATCTAAAAGGCAGAACAACTCAGGGAAGCAGAGAAAAGGCAGAATAACTCAAGAAAATACAGAAAAGGCAGGAAAGGTCAGAGAAACAGAGTAAAGGCAGAAGAAAATCAGAGTAATAGAGACAAAAGCCTGAGAAACAGCGAAAAAAACACAGAATTGTCAGAGAAATAGAGAAAAGCCACAAAAAGTCAGAGACACAGAAAAAAGCCGGAAAATATCAGAGAAATAGAGAAAAGGCAGAAAGAAAGTCTGAGAAATAGAGGAATGGCAAAAAGGTCAAATGCAGAACAAGTCAGAGAAACAGAGGAAAGGCGGAGAAAAGTCAGAGAAATGGAGAAAAGTGAGAAAATGTTAAAAAAGCGAAAAGACAGCAAAATACAGGAAAAAGATAAGCAAAGAAAAAAGGGGAGGGATAAAAAAGCAGAGGGAAAGAATGGAGACACAAAGGAACTGCAGTCAACAAATATGCAGCAGAAAGCCAGTGAAGGAGAAAGACTCAAAGAGAGTAACTGAGAGTAAAACACAAAGGGAGAAGACAAAACACAAAGAGGGAGATTGAGAGAAAGGTTCAGAGAGACAGATTAAGAGAGAGATTGAGAGATTAATCGAGCGAAAGCCAGTGCGAGAGAAAGACACAGAGAATCACACAGAGAGAAACAGAGAGAGAGAGAAACACAAGGAGAGAGGGAGATTGAGAGATAGAAACAGAGAGATAGAAACACGGAGAGGGGAAACACAGAGAGAGGGAGAAACACACGGAGAAGAAAACAGAGAGATATGGAGATTGAAAGAGTGATTGAGTTAGATGAGTGAGAAAGACAGAGAGAGAGAATAAAGTTCAGATACTCACCATCCCACACTGTCTGCGCTCCATCGTTGTACTCAAACACCTTCCCTCCAGCAGTTCGCCCATGGGGAAAAGATCCTGGGCAGGGACTATGGGGTTGGAATTGAAGAAAAGGGTAAGGACTGGGACACAGCGAGAGGGATTCAGGCTGCTCTTTTTCTCTTACACACACACACACACACACACACACGCGCGCGCACACACACACACACACACACAATGTAATCAGGTTGCATTTCACCTGGGCACAGGGAGACTGAGACACAGAAACTCACCCTCACACACCAGCCGCTTGGAAGGAAAGAATGGTGGCTTATGTTGAAATAATATATCCCAGAATCTGACACTCAAATACCCGGTCCACCCTAAGGACAGCTCGTCCAACCAGGTCTCAGCTTTCTCTATCTGGACACTCCCTCTCAGATATGGAACAGTCCATTGTGAATATCTGTATAAACAGGGAATGGTGAAGGGAGGGATATTCCAGCCATATCACAAATAGATCATTCCTGACAGAAACCTGTCTGTCTGTCTCTCTCCCTCCCCCAAAACCTCATTAACGGTGCAGAAAAAGCTGTTGTTATTTCAAAACATGGAGCGGAGGTCGGTCTGGAGAATGGCAATTGAACACAAATTGCATTAAATGTCTTTCACTTTTCACCTCCAGTTTACAGAATGTTCAGAAATTGACTGAAAATGTCTCACTGCAGTTACCTTGCAATTCTGGCAAGGAGCTTTCGCTTGAGAGGTCTGGTTGCAGTATAAACAGGAAGATTTTATTCGGATCTTCAATTACACTCCGAGACAAAGGATGGAACTGGAGCTAGGTTAGTGATGCAGCCAAGAGAACGTTGGCTTGCACTTTGTTTGACGCTGCTGCATTTATGCATTACCCCTGTAATCATTGGAGAAAACGAATTTCTTACCATTTACCATTTTAATGTAACAAAGGTTTACAAAGCTGGAAATGGCCAAGAACACAACTTGTATTAACTGTCTTCCACTTTTCACCTCCAGTTTCTATAAGGTTCAACGATAAGGAGCTCCACATTCCAAAAAAGAATTATTAGTGCTGCAATAAAGTGTCACTTGTTTCCCTTTGCTTCATGACTCTTTCCTTCCTCTGCTCTCCTTGGGGATTCAGAGGGATTTCTGTTCATCACTTGTCCAAATTGAGGAGGTTCCAGCTCCTCTGCAGCTGCTGCACTGGAGAAATTATTTGCATTCAAAATATTTCCCACGGTTTGGAACCATTAGGAGTTCATATACTAGCAGGAGGACCGAATAGGCAGGAAGTTGGTGTGGTCTGGAATTCATTGCCTGAAAATTTCTGAAAGCAGATTCAATATTAACATTCAAAAGACAATTGGATCAAAACTTCAATTCCTCTTAGTTATAGTAGAGATGATGCTAGCACAGAAATAGAAGTGAGAGTCAGAGATGTAACAACGTTAGTGATGAAGAATTCGACACAACTTATTTAGAGAGTTTTTATTTGTACATGATCGTTTGAGTTTCATTTGATGCTGTTGCTTTGTTTAGGCTTTACCTTTAATCACTCAAAATAATTTTCCTAACAGGAACGAGTTTAATGCTACAAGTATTTGCATAGTTGAAAAATAGCAATTTAACACAAATTTTATTGTAATTCTTTTACTAAGCCTCTCAAGTTTGCATAAAGTAAATAAATCAAAATTATGGAAACGTTCAAACACTCAGTCACACAGAATCTCCCATCAGCAATGGCTCAGCATCACCATCTGCTGGTGTCCCCGACTTACTGCAGTTACTGCCCCCCTCCCACCATCTCCAATTGCTGGTGTCCCTTCTCACTGCATTTGCAGCACCCTCTCACCATCTTCATCTGCTGGTGTCCCTGTCTCACTGCAGTTTCTGCCCTTCTCACCATCTGATAATCACTGTGACTTGCAGTTTAGTCCATTTTGCTCTGGTTTCAGGGTGGGTTTAGTTGAATTCAGTTGAGCTGTTCGACGAGCGTTTTTGAGAAACAATTCATAAATCTTCTGAAGAGCAAGAGGAACAGATTTAATATCATTTCAGTCTTCAACGCTGTGAATATCAAATGTACTTTCTGTTCTGCGGTGAGTGTTGGGAAAGGAATATTAAATTGGATTTAGTTCCAGTGTTTGAAGCCCTTCAGCTCTTTCTATGATTTCACTAATTTAACAATGAGATTGAAAGGGTATTTGACAGCCTTATTCAGTTCCTTTCTGAATTTAGTCTGGGTCACAACGTAAATACATGTGTTGGTGCACGAACTGAGAAGCTGCATCATCTGTGCTGTTTGATTTGTGATGAAGAGAGCATCAGTATCGGAGGAATAATACTGAATGTCTCCAATTCGCGCATAAATGTTATACACAACTCGGGTCGCCCATAACAGTATAAAACTGCCAGATATAGTGAAGAGTAAAATAATTGATTTTCTGCGATTCTCCATCTCTGGGTCCTTGTGATTGTCTCCATTGCTGTGGCCCCGGAATCCCCTGCGGACTTTACTGGAGAATAAAATCCGTCTGACAGTCAGAACATTGAGCAGCAAAATCAGAAATACCAGGACACAATTCAAATGCGCACCATGTGGGGGAAGTAAAGAAGATCAGTTTATAATTACAACCCATGGGAACATTATCAATAATGTAATCTGCTTCCTGTGTAAAGTACCAGGGGATAGACTCCAAACAGCCCATCACACTAACCGTTCCGACAACGACACCCGCCGTTTTCTCAGTGCAATATTTTGTTTTAAGCTTCTCACAACAAATGGCCACAAATCGATCAAAGGTGAAAGTGACTGTGAGCCAGACAGAAACAACGGTGGCTGCAGAAAGAAGAACGACAACGAGAGAACACACGGGAGTAATTCTCAGGAATGAAACTGGGAAATAAATTGAAGCAATCCAAATCAATATGGGATCGGTGATAACGACCAGGAGATCAGCCACTGCCATTCCCACCAGGGAGACAGTGATACATTTGGAAAGGTCGCACTTTCCGCGGGTCAGGATCACAATTGCCACCAAGTTAACTGGAAGAGAGTGAAAAGGAAGCAAAGAAATTATTAATCAGACCTGGAGACAAAGCAGCAGTTTGACAGTATCTGGGCTGAAATTTCCACTTTGTTGCTGCATCGAGCAGTGAAAACTGTTCCATTGACCTGGGCAGTGCTTTGCCACAGTGAAATGTTTGAAAATACAATTATTTAAAATGAATTGGGAAATTGATACGGAAAGTGAATAAAGTCAACACCGGATCTACTGCAAGTACTGAGTGAGGATGCAACGCCAGTGAGGAAATGAGAAGGGGTTTTACAAAAGATGGAATCCAATGAGTTAATTGGGAATTTGTTTTCAGACTGTTGGTTGGGAAGTTTTCGGAAGAACCGATGAGTAGCTGATTTGTTGCTCTGCGTTCAGTGAAACGGCAAGAACAGTTACCAAATGGGAAAATGCTGAAAAATGCAGCGCTGAGTTTGAATATCAGCCACGATCGAGAATTGCAGAGCAGACTTGAAGGGCTAATGTCCTCCTCCTGCTCCTATGTTCCTACATTCCTATCAGTTTGGACGAGGCAGCTGTAGGTGAAACCAGGGAGTGATGTTGGGAGGGAGAGAAGGAAAAGGAGGGGAGACTGGAACAGCAGGTTTGGGAGAGTGGATAAACTAAAGCTTGAATGAGGAGACTGAGGATTCAATATGGTGAGGAGAGGCTGAGATTCACGGGGAGAGGCTGCAAAAGAGTTCTGGAGGAAATCAAATATTTAGATCCCAGTTGAAAAACTCAATTAATACTTTCAAACAGGTATTGTGGTCATTGGTGTTGCAGAACAGTTAATTGTTTATACAATATAGTCAATGTATTTAGTTTGTACAAGCAATGAAATGTAAATTTAAATATATTTCTGACATCAGCCTCGCTCTTTATTGAACTCGGCAGTCACCGAGATTTTAAAGCACAGAATTTAAGTAATGAAAGACAATCGGTGAAGTCTTGATTCTATTCTATTTATTCAGTCACTAAGTAAGTAACAGGAAACTTCGACAAAGCAAAATGAGGACCTAACAGAAATCAACACAAAGCATCAAGTCCAACAGGAAAATGAACACAATCTGACAACTGTCAATTTCCACTCACAGTTTCTCTCTCTAATTGTTCTGGACGTTCCAGAACTTTATGATCGTGAATTATTCACACTGCTGCTTCTTACCCTTTCTCTTTACTTCTGCTTATCTCTTTCCCTCGGTTTCGTTCTCCCTGCTCCTTTTCTCCTTCCCTATCTCTCCGGAGGACTCACACCCTGCAAACTGTTTCTTATTGCGACTTTTCACACACGATTTATTCCTAACATTCTGTCCCTGTGTGATGTTCTCCAGCCCCAGGTTTAATTATTCTATTCTCAGAGTCAGTTTGCTCAATGGCAAAATCTTTGTGAATAATTTAATCTGTCTACAGAACTCCCAATTCTCCACTGTTTACCTACACTCTTCACTTCATCTCCAATGCATGGAATAAACAGGATGGAAAGCTTCTTCCGGTCAAACTTCACAATAATTGAAATTCCTTCTCCTGGAATTATAAAGTAATTCGTTAGAATATGGGATTGTTTAACTAATAAAACACCAACATCAGCGCTGCAGCTGATAATCTTCAGATGAATGGAAAGACTCCTGATTCCAACTGATTGGGAGTAAACAAATAAAATATCACATCAATTCTTTCTATTTTACAATGTCGTCCAGTGTCAGTGAACGCTCCACAGTGAAACAGAGAAGGAGATGTGAAAGTGTCAGCAGAAAACTCAGTTTAGTAGCCAGACCTCTGAAGCAGCGTCAGAGACACACAAAATAAAATAATATTGGATAACAGTGACATTCAAATAAGTACATTGAAATTCCATTTACTCTGAGCCATGATATTGAGGAGGGAGGACATTGTACTGTCCCCTTGTAGCAGTGAGACAGTGAGACGTCTCAGTATCAAAAACTGAAAAAACATTCATAAATATATTCCAGGTTAGATCCACATCATGAAACTGTTAAAAGTTCTTGATGGTTTGATTCTTGATCACAACCGTGGCACCTGATCCAAAAACATTCAATACACAGAGTAATCTAGTAACAATGCCACGGTTTCTTAAAATAATATCATTATAGACATAATACAACTCCTGTAAGAAAGAAAGAGTAGACAATGGGGTTATTACATCAGTAAATTGCTGGAAAAGAGCAGTTGGCTGTGTAACACACGCAGTGAGAAATATACCCAGCGCAGTAGCACAGTTCGCATCGAATTACACCATTAACAGCTGATATACTGATTTACCAGGAACTCCAATTGTTGCAAGTAGAGGGTAGTAAATGTCTTCTACTTGAAATATCACTGGATATCCCATTTCTGTGAAAAGCAAAGACTTATGTTAGCCTGGAAGCCACAGCTTCTGCAGGCACTCGGAGCTCATCCATTCCAATGGGTCCTAATTTATACAGGGGATAACCCTCCCCTGACATGGCTATACTGCTGATCATTGCTTTTAGTGGCACTTGAACAAACACATTACATGAGCACTATTGACTCTGATGTAAATAATGTGGTGAATAAAACACAATCATTTCAATGTCAATGACATTTTCTTAATATGGCAATTCTCTGAAATAAACCTCAAATCTGCACTCACATTGGACGGTTGCTACAATTATGAGTGGTGTCATTTACATTTTCCATATTATTGTATTGACCTTGTTCACTCGTGCCGTTTCTATTGTAAATGCAACTGATCTGTCTGCAGTGCACATTGAATCCAAGGGCAAAAGAAATCCTGTTTCACTCTGTTCCTGCCTTTTCCAAGTTAAAATGTGAACTTTGAGGTTCTGATTCAGGACCATGTTCAGGGTTATTGCCTAGAACCTAATGTGGGTGATATTAGGGGACAGACACTGTCTACATCCATTGGGGGGGCCGCCGCAAAGTGATAATATCACTGGTCAAGTAATCCAGATGCCCAGCCTAATGGCCTGGGGGCAGGGGTTCAAATCCAACCATGACAGCTGTATAAAATAGAGGAAGATCCCCCTCTACGTATGGAATGGAGGGAGCACCCTCTCTATGTATAAAGTGGCGGGAGCTCCCTCTCTATGTATAAAGTAGCGGGAGATCCCTCTTTATGTGTCTCTCTACTTCTCTGAGGAAGGATGTTCTTGCTGTAGAGGAAGTGCAGCGAATGTGTTCCAGACTGATTCCTGGGATGTTAGGACTGACGTATGAGGAGAGATTGTGACGGCTTGGATTATCTTCGCTGGAGTTCAGATGAGTGAGTGGGGATCTCTTGGAAAGCTATAAAATTCTAACAGGAATTGACAGGGCAGATACAGGAAGGATGTTCCCGATGGGAGGAGAGTCCAGAACCAGGCGTCATAGTCTAAGGATACGGGTAAAACTTTCAAGACTGAGATGACGAGAAGTTTCTTCACCCAGGGAGTAGTGAGCCTGTGGAATTCGCTACCATAGAACGCAGTTGACGCCAAAACATTGTATGTTTTCAAGAAGGAGTTAGATATAGCTCTTGGGGCGCAAGGGATCAGAGGATGTGGGGGGAAAGCGAGAACAGGTTACTGAGTTGCATGATCAGCCATGATCATATGAATGGCAGAGCAGGCTTGAAGGACCGAATGGCCTAATCCTGCTCCTATTTTCTAGGCTTCTCTATAACATGGAGGGAGCACTCTGTTTATGAATAAAGTGCAGAGAGCTACCTCTCTATGAATACAGTGGATGGAGCTCCCTCTCTACGTATAATATAAAGGGAGCTCCCCCTCTTCGTATAATGTGGAGTAAGCTCCCTCTCTATCTATAAAGTGGAGGGAGATGAAGGACAGAGGAGAGAGAGAAATGAAAACAAATGGAAAATCTGTAGAGAGGGTCGAAGTGAAATATAGCGAGAGACAGAAGAGGTAGCCAAATGAGTCCTTGGCAGAACCCCAGTAACAATCCCCATTGTCTGCCCAGTCCAATATTGGGGGTTTAGTGTGAGTGCTTTAGTGGTGAGTGCTGGATCACTGTTTGATAGTTTCAAACTACAGTGGCATTCCAAACAAGGGCAAGAGCGACAGGTTCAAAATTAACCACGAAATGGCTCAAAGCATTGCTGTCCAGGGACGGAGGAAGCGAGAGATGGAGGGGAAAAGACACAGGCAGAGTTGGATAGAGACAGAGGTAGAGAAAGAGACAGAGCTAGAGGGAGAGTGACAAAGGCAGAAACAAAGACAGAGGGAGAGAGACAGAGAGAGAGGAAGACAGGCGGATGTAGAGGGAAAGATACAGGGAGAAGCGAGAGAGACAAATACAGAGGGAGAAAGGGACAAAGAGGGAGAGCGAGTGAGAGAAAGACAGAGGGAGAAACAGAGACAGAGTGAGAGACAAACAGAGATAGTATGACAGGGTGAGATTATAGGAGACACTTTACACCTAATAATGTGGTAAAAACGATAAAATTAAGAATCTAAACTCTCTGTGTGTAAGAACTGCATTTGAATGGAAACATTGCGGGTTTAGTGGGAGTGTTCTGGGGGCAAGTGCTGGATCAGTGTTTGATATTTTTAAACTGCAGTGACATTTAATACTGTTGAAAAATATTATTAAACTGACAAACGTTAGAAGCAGGGGAAAGGGGAGACAGGGTATGAGGAGACCTTTACAGAACCACAGTAACTATCTGGATTATCTGCCCAGTCCTCTGTTGGGGGTTTAGTGTGAGACTTTAGTGTTGATCAGTGTTTGAAATTTCAAAATGCAGTGATGTTACCAGCAAGGGCAAGATATACAGCTTCAAAATGAACCAAGAAATGGATAAATCATTTCTGTCGTGAGATAGAGAGGAAGAGATGGTGTGTGAGAGGCATAGACAGAGTCATGGACAGAGTCGGAAAAAGAGGGAGAAGGAAAGACAGAGAAAGAGAGAGGGGGAGGCTGTGGCAGAGAGAGAGGGCGAGGCAGAGAGATAGAGAGTGAGTGAGAGAGAGAGACAGAGAGAGAGATGGAGAGAGGCAGGCATGAGAGGGAGAGACAGAGAGAGGATGAGCAAGCTGTAACAATCAGTAGCAATCCTCATTATCTGCCCAGTCCTGCATTGGGAGTTTAGTGTGAGTGTTTAGGGGTGAGTGTTGGTTCAGTGTTTGATATTTTCAAACTGCAGTGCCATTCCCAACAATGCAGGTGTACAATACAAGAGCAGAGAGGCTATGCTGGAACTGTATAATTCATTGGTTAGGCCACAACCTGAGTACTGTGTGCATTTTTGGTCACCTTATTACAGAAATGATGTACCTGCACTAGATAGGGTACAGAGGAGATTTACAAGAATGTTGCCAGGTCTTGAAAAATACAGCTATGAGGAAAGATTGGGCAGGCAGGGGTTGTTTCTCTTCTAACAGAAAAGGCTGAGGGGAGATCTGATTGAAATGTATAGCATGTAGAAGGGTCAGGAAAGAGTGGAGGTGAAGGATCCATTCACGTTGGCAGAGAAGTCAGTGACGATATAGCATAGATTTAAAATGATTGGTAGAAAACATAGAGGGGAAATGACGAAAAACGTTTTCACCCAGAGGGTGGTGATGATTTGGAAATTGCTGTCTGAAAGGGTAGATGAGGCAGAGACCCTCAACACATTCAAAATGCACCTCAAGTCCGGTTATCTGAATGGCCACGGATCAAATGTTGGAAGGTGGGATGAGAACTGGCAGTTCGATTTTCAGACAGCACAGAAACGATGGGTCAAGTGGCCTCTTTCTGTGCTTTAAATTGCCTATGATTCTATTATTCTCAGGGAAAGAGTTACTGGCTCAAAATTAACCAAGAAATGGCTGCAACATTGCTGTCCAAGGAGAGAGGGAGCAAGAGAGAGATGAGAAGAGAGAGAGAGAGAGAGAGAGAGAGAGAGATGGTGTGAGCGAGACACAGACAGAGTTATAGACAGAGGCGGTGACAGAGGGAGAGAGGGAGAAACAGAGACAGAAAAGGAGAGATAAATGGAGACGAGCTATATAAAGACAGGGGGGACTGATACAGAAAAGAAGGGATAGACAGACAGAGAGGGAGCGGCAGAGAGAGAGGTTGAGTGATAGAGAGAGATGAACAGAGGGAGAGGGAAAGAGAAACGGAGGGACAGATGGAGATGGAGAGACAGAGAGAGAGAGAGAGAGAGAGAGAGAGAGAGAGAGAGAGACAGAGAGAGATGCATTGGGAGAGACAGGGATTGTGGGAGACAGGGATAGAGGGAGAGACAGAGACAGAGAGCGAGAAGGAGAGAGAGAGGGATTGGCAGATAGAGAGAGAGAGAGTGTGAGAGGGAGAGACCAAGAGAAAGGGAGAAGCAGAGAGGGAGAGAGAGAGAGGATTAGAGACAACGACAGAGAGAAACCGAGAGAGGGAGAGAGAAAGTCAGAGTCAGAAAGAGACAGAAGTAGAGAGAACGAGAGAGAGAGAGATAAAAAAACAAAGAGACAGGACAAAGAGAGAGAGAGAGAGAGTGACATAGACAAAGCTGGAAATGGAGACAAAGCGAGAGACAGGGAGTGGGGAGACGACAGAAGCAACTTTAGGTCAGTAATTTTAACTTCGGTGGTGGAAAAATCTCTGGAAAAAATAATTCGCTCAGGGGGATCAGAGGAGATGGTGGATCCAGGGATGGGGGATTTTCGCAAAGTGGACTGGAAACAGCTACTTGAAGGACTATCAGAGTCAGAGCAGTGAGGGTTAGTGAGGGTTGTAAAAAATATGTCAACACAAAAACAAATATGGTGTGACTCCCATATCTGAAGCCCCTTGGATGTCAAGGATCAAAACGGGTAGGATAAGGCACTACAGGGAAGCTAATGTGAGATACCGAGAGCTCAGTATCACAGAAAGCCAAAAGGAGTGTAAAAAGTTCAGGGGAAAATTTTAAAAAGCAAATTAGGAAAGAAAAGATAGGACAAGAAAAAATACCATCAAGTAGTATCAAGGAAAACACAAAGATATTTTATAAATGCATTAGAGCAAGAGGATAGCTAAGGATAGTCTGTGAGGGACCACAATGGAATGCGTGTTTGGAGGTGGGGCATGTGGGCCTGGTTCTTAATGAATAGTTTGTGTCCGTATTCATACAAGAAAGGGAACGATGCAGACATTGTAGTTAAAGAGGAAGACTGTGCAGTATTGGTAGCAAGGATACAGAATTCTAAATATGCATTCAGGGACACTTTTTCTTAAGCCAGTACGGAGCAAGGCCAACAAGTGATGGGTCAGTTTTGCAATTAGTCTCAGGGAATGACGCTGGGCTGGTGGAAGTTGATTTCGCAAAAGTGGACTTGAAATCGCTACTTGAAGGTAAATCAGTGTCAGAACAGTAAGAGTGAATCACTGTATAATGCAGAATTTATTATTCCAGATTTTTGTTTTCAGAGAAATTCAAATTCACAAGATCTCAATGTGGGATTTGAACTCCTGCTTTTCAATCATCAGCTCAGGCCTTCAGATTAAAAACGACAACAGACATTCACCTTCCTCTTGTTGTTGCCTCTCTCAGCTTTTGTATATTGTCCCCAGTCTTGTTCCTTCATGTGTCTAAAGCTTTTGATGTTATTCAGACATTGGTAAACAACTTCGTTCTCTCAGGACATCTGCTGGAAGGCCTTCAGGTACACAATATACAAATTAATTCACACCCTATTGAATCAAAAAAAATCTTTAACTCCATTCAAACACCCCTATATACTGTTTTGCACAGATAACTGACAGTTCCACAATGCAGGAATATCCGAATGGAAACAGCTTCTGACACATTTCCCATTCGAATTGTGACACTTTTCATGGTGAGAAATGACATTTACCTGACAGAACCCAAGCTCCAAATGGAATCCTTAAGCTATAAAAAATACCACAGAAATGTAACTTGTTCCTTTAAACAATGAGATGAAATATTACCGGGTTCTGTTCAACCAAGAAGGGGTCAGCGAAAAATTAGGATTGGTATTGAAAGAGGAAGAGAGTGAGTGAAATTCGTGGAGAGAGAGAGAGGGGGGAGAGAGAGAAGGACACTGTCAGCTCTTGTATGTGTAAAGTTTCTCTGTTCCTGAACCCGCTTTAACATTGTATAATTTAGATACGATTGCTTGTCCCGCAGTCTTCCTTCCAAAATCCATCATTTCACATTTCTCAGCATTGAAGTTAATCTGCCATGTGGCTGTCCATTTCACCAGACGGCTAATAGCCTACTGAAGTCTACTACTGTTCTTTTCCCTCTTTAGTACATTTGCAAAGTTTTGTGTCATCTGCAAACTTTGTAATTCTACCCTGCAACATAAGTCAGGTCATTCAGAAACATCAAAAAGTACAGTGGTACAAAAACGAAACTCTGGGGGACACCACTCGACAGCTCCCTCCAGTCTGAAACAACTTTTCACCACTACTCTCTATGTTCTGTCTCTTACCCAATGTTGTAACCCCACTGTCACTGTTCCTTTAATACAGGAACAACACTATTGCGAAATAGTCATAAAAGAGGGGTATGATGCAGTTATTGTGGTTACGGAGGAGTGTGAAATATTGGATGATATAAACAGAGTGGAATAAAACCTGGATCCCAAGGGTTGAGATAAGAGGGATAATCACAAACCAGAGGGAACAGTTTTATTTAAATACGAACTAGGACAGTCCACTGTGAACTGATGAAATCGCAAATGTGCAAATAGAGAAAGAGGCCAGTCGTCCATCGTGCCCGTGAGGGCTCTGTGAAGTTCTCCCTCGTGTCCTGGCCAATACTTATCACACAAACAAAATCACAACAACGAGGTCCTGCTCATGATCATATTGCTGTTTGTGGGAACTTGCTGTGCACAATTGCATGTACCACTGTCCATCTCCGCCCAGTCTGAGAAACAACCGTTTACAACTACTCTCTGTTTTCTGTCTCTTCGGCAATGTTAAATGCAGACGAAAGCTCCCTTTACACTGTCCCAATCAAACACTTACAGGACAGGTAAAGCACGCTGTTAGATCCAGAGTAAAGCACCCTCGACACTGCCTATGCTCAATCTTCCTGTCTCCCCATCTCTCACTGCCTGCGACACCATGTCTCTGTCTCTCTTTCCCCCTCTCCCCGTCTGGAGCACAAGAGGGAGAGATTGGACTGGAGAATAGACAGTAGGAGGAAGAGATGGAGAAAGAAAAGCGGGGAGATGAACATAGAACGGAAATAGGAATTGAAAGAGTAAAAGAGAGGGAAAGAGAGAGACACATATGGAGAGAGATTTCCCGCAAGAAGTGCTCCCTGCCTCTCTTTCCATGCTGGGATTGGAGAATCTTGCAATGAGGGATGATTGGACAGGAGGAGTTGTTTTCTTTGGCAGAGAGGAGGTTGAAGGGATATTTGATTGAGGTGTATAAAATGATGAGCGACCTGAATCGAATCGATAGGAAGGGCCTATTTTCCTTCGCAGAGACGTCAATAACCAGGGACATAGATTTCAAGATTTCTGCATACAATATCACGAGGGCATGAGGGGCAATACCTTGCTGGATTTTTACAATGGAGGGTACTCCTTCAGGATCATCAAATCTGGCTGTCTGATCAGTCTTTATCTGCCTCCAGTCTGAAACCACAGTTCACCACGACTCTCCGTGTCCTGTCACTTACCCAATGTGAATGCACGGAAGAGATTTACTAGAACAGTCCCAGTGATTAAATCATTACATGTATACTGGTAGACCGGAGAAGCTTCGGCTCTCCCGAGAGCAGAGAAGCTTAAAAGGAGATTTGATAATTAGAATTAGAACATTACAGCGCAGTACAGGCCCTTCAGCCCTCGATGTTGCGCCGACCTGTGAAACCATCTGACCTACACTATTCCATTTTCATCCATGTGTCTATCCAATGTCCACTTAAATGCCCTTAAAGTTGGCGAATCTACTACTGCTGCAGGCAGGGCGTTCCACGCCCTTACTACTCTCTGAGTAAAGAAACTACCTCTCACATCTGTCCGATATCTATCACCCCTCAACTTGAAGCTATGTCCCCTCGTGTTTGCCATCACCATCCGAGGAAAAAGACGCTCACTATCCACCCTATCTAACCCTCTGATTATCTTATATGTCTCTATTAAGTCACCTCTCCTCCTCCTTCTCTCCAACGAAAACAACCTCAAGTCCCTCAGCCTTTCCTCGTAAGACCTTCCCTCCATACCAGGCAACATCCTAGTAAATCTCCTCTGCACCCTTTCCATAGCTTCCACATCCTTCCATTAATGCGGTGACCAGCACTGCACGCAATACTCCAGGTGCGGTCTCACCAGAGTTTTGTCCAGTTGCAGCATGACCTCGTGGCTCCGAAACACGACCCCACTACTCATAAAAGCTAACACACCATATGCCTTCTTAACAGCCCTATTAACCTGGTTAGCAACCTTCAGGGATTTATGCACCTGGACACCAAGATATCTCTGTTCATCTACACTACCAAGAATCCTCCCATTAGCCCAGTACTCTGCATTCCTGTTACTCCTACCAAAGTGAATCACCTCACACTTTTCCGCATTAAACTCCATTTGCCATCTCTTAGCCCAGCTCTGCAGCCTATCTATGTCCCTCTGTACCCGACAACATCCTTCGGCACTATCCACAACTCCACCGACCTTAGTGTCATCTGCAAATTTACTAACCCACCCTTCTACACCCTCTTCCAGGTCATTTATAAAAATGACAAACAGCAGTGGCCCCAAAACAGATCCTTGCGGTACACCACTAGTAACTAAACTCCAGGATGAACATTTGCCATCAACCACCACCCTCTGTCTTCTTTCAGCTAGCCAATTTCTGATCCAAGCTCTAAATCACCTTCAACCCCATACTTGCGTATTTTCTGCAATATCCTACCGTGGGGAACCTTATCAAACGCCTCACTGAAATCCATATACACCACATCCACTGCTTTACCCTCATCCACCTGTTTGGTCACCTTCTCGAAAAACTCAATAAGGTTTGTGAGGCACGACCTATCCCTCACAAAACCGTGCTGACAATCTCTAATGTACTTATTCTTTTCAAGATGATTATAAATCCTGTCTCTTATAACCTTTTCCAACATTTTACCCACAACCGAAGTAAGGCTCACAGGTCTATAATTACCAGGGCTGTGTCTACTCCCCTTCTTGAACAAGGGGACAACCTCAATCCCATCTAGCCTCGTAGCCTGAATCTCAGTATTCTCAACAACATTTTCTTTCTCTACAGTAAATACTGACGCAAAATATTCATTTAACACTTCCCCTATCTCCTCTGATTCCACACACAACTTCCCACTACTATCCTTGATTGGCCCTAATCTAACTCTAGTCATTCTTTTATTCCTGATATACCTAAAGAAAGCCTTAGGGTTTTCCCTGATCCGATCCACCAATGACTTCTCGTGTCCTCTCCTTGCTCTTCTTCGCTCTCCCTTTAGATCCTTCCTGGCTAGCTTGTAGCTCTCAAGCGCCCTAACTGAGCCTTCACGTCTCATCCGAACATAAACCTTCTTCTTCCTCTTGACAAGCGCTTCAACTTCTTTAGTAAACCACGGCTCCCTCGCACGACAACTTCCTCCCTGCCTCACAGGTACATACTTATCAAGGACACGCAGTAGCTGCTCCTTGAATAAGCTCCACATTTCGATTGTTCCCATCCCCTGCAGTTTCCTTCCCCATCCTACGCATCCTAAATCTTGCCTAATCGCATCATAATTTCCTTTTCCCCAGTTATAATTCTTGCCCTGCGGTATATACCTGTCCCTGCCCATCGCTAAGGTAAACCTAACCGAATTGTGATCACTGTCACCAAAGTGCTCACCTACATCTAAATCTAACACCTGGCCGGGTTCATTTCCCAGTACCAAATCCAATGTGGCATCGCCCCTGGTTGGCCTGTCCACATTCTGTGTCAGAAAACCCTCCTGCACACACTGGACAAAAACTGACCCATCTAAAGTACTCGAACTATAGTATTTCCAGTCGATATTTGGAAATTTAAAGTCCCCCATAACAACTACCCTGTTACTCTCACCCCTGTCGAGAATCATCTTCGCTATCCTTTCCTCTACATCTCTGGAACTATTCGGAGGTCTATAACAGACTCCCAACAGGTTAACCTCACCTCTCCTGTTTCTAACCTCAGCCCATACTACCTCAGTAGCCGAGTCCTCAAACGTCCTTTCTGTCGCTGCAATACTCTCCTTGATTAACAATGCCACACCCCCCCACCCCTCTTTTACCATCTTCTCTGTTCTTACTGAAACATCTAAATCCCGGAATCTGCAAAATCCATTCCTGCCCCTGCTCTACCCATGTCTCCGAAATGGCCACTACATCGAGATCCCAGGTACCAACCCATGCTGCAAGCTCACCCACCTTATTCCGGATGCTCCTGGCGTTGGAATAGACACACTTTAAACCAGGTTCTTGCTTGCCAGTGCCCTCTTGCGTCCTTGTAACCATATCCCTGACCTCACTACTCTCAACATCCTGTACACTGGCACTACAATTTAGGTTCCCATTCCCCTGCTGAATTAGTTTAAACCCCCCCGGAGAGCACTTGCAAACCTCCCCCCCCCCCCCCAGGATATTGGTGCCCCTCTGGTTCAGGTGAAGACCATCCTGTTTGTAGAGGTCCCACCTACCCCAGAAAGAGCCCCAATTATCCAGGAAAACAAAACCCTCCCTCCTGCACCATCCCTGAAGCCACGTGTTCAACTCCTCTCTCTCCCTATTCCTCGCTTCGCTATCACGTGGCACGGGCAACAACCCAGAGATAACAACTCTGTTTGTTCTCGCTCTAAGCTTCCACCCTAGCTCCCTAAATTTCTGTCTTAAATCCCCATCTCTCTTCCTACCTATGTCGTTGGTGCCTATGTGGACCACGACTTGGGGCTGCTCCCCCTCCCCATTAAGGATCCCAAAAACACGATCCGAGACATCACGAACCCTGGCACCTGGGAGGCAACATACCAACCGTCAGTCTCTCTCGTTCCCACAGAACCTCCTATCTGTTCCCCTAACTATGGAGTCCCCAATGACTAATGTTCTGCTCCTCTTCCCCCTTCCCTTCTGAGCAACAGGGACAGACTCTGTGCCAGATATCTGGACCCCATTGCTTACCCCTGGTAAGTCGTCCCCCGCAACAGTATCCAAAACGGTATACCTGTTGTTGAGGGAAACGGCCACAGGGGATCCCTGCACTGCCTGCTGGTTCCCTCTCCTTCCACTGACGGTAACCCATCTACCTACTTGTTTTACCTGAGGTGTGACTACCTCCCCATAACTCCTCTCAATAACCTCCTCCGCCTCCCGAATGATCCGAAGTTCATCCAGCTCCAGCTCCAGTTCCCTAACGCGGTTCTCGAGGAGCTGGAGTTGGGTGCACTTCCCACAGATGCAGTCAGCAGGGACACTCATGGCGACCCTTACCTCCCACATTCTGCAGGAGGAACAGACAACTGCCTTAACCTCCATTCACACTATTCCAAATTCCCAACAAATCTACAGAAAAACCAAAAAAAACAAAAAGTCAAAACTTGTTAGGTTAGCAATCCAACGGACAGAACTTCCTAAATAAAAAGCTTACCTTATCAACACACCAGAGTCCTTTTTTTATGGTTAGAGGAGGAGGGTGGGTGGGAGACACTACACGTGTAGTGTCTCTGGTACAGCCACCACACAAATATATACCTTTTTCCTTACCCAGCAGTCCCCTGGTCCTCCGAAAACAAAAGGGAATTCACTTTTAAACTTACGCTGAAATTGACTTCACAGCTGTAAGCCCGTTCACGCACCTCCGTTGCTATCAACGCTGCAGTCACCGAAACTAAAAGAAAGAGATTCTAAACCACACAAATATATACCTTTTTCCTTACCCAGCAGTCCCCTGGTCCTCCGAAAACAAAAGGGAATTCACTTTTAAACTTACGCTGAAATTGACTTCACAGCTGTCAGCCCGTTCACGCACCTCCGTTGCTATCAACGCTGCAGTCACCGAAACTAAAAGAAAGAGATTCTAAACCACACAAATATATACCTTTTTCCTTACCCAGCAGTCCCCTGGTCCTCCGAAAACAAAAGGGAATTCACTTTTAAACTTCCGCTGAAATTGACTTCACAGCTGCAAGCCCGTTCACGCACCTCCGTTGCTTTCAACGCTGCAGTCACCGAAACTAAAAGAAAGAGATTCTAAACCACACAAATATATACCTTTTTCCTTACCCAGCAGTCCCCTGGTCCTCCGAAAACAAAAGGGAATTCACTTTTAAACTTACGCTGAAATTGACTTCACAGCTGTAAGCCCGTTCACGCACCTCCGTTGCTATCAACGCTGCAGTCACCGAAACTAAAAAGGTATTTAACATCAGGAAAGTTTTAGATAGAGTAAAAAAAATCCAGTGGCTGAAGGATCGATGTACAAAAGGCACAGACTTTATGTGATTGGGGAAAGAACCAGGTGACATGAGGACAAACATTTTTTTTTTAAATGCAACGAGTGTTTAAGATTCATAGCAGCTTCTAAAAGGAGAATTGAAGAAGTAATTGAATGGGGGTGGGAGAAATCGTAGGGCTGGGGGAAGGAGTGGGGAGAGTGGGGCGAACCGGATTGTTCAACAAAAGAGCCAGCAGAGTGTCAATGGGCCGAATCGCCTCACACTATGCTGTAATATTCTATGAATCTGTGTTCCTCCAATATTCACTATTACTTACACCCACACACACTTGCTCTGGTACACTTTTTCATTTAAAAATGAATTGCAAATCCCCTCAGCCTTTTCACTCTGCTCCCTGCTGCTGTAAGTGGCTGCGACAGTCAGAAACAAACAGGAAACACGGACTTCAGGAAACAAAGATTTCACCTGATGTTCTTGTCGGTGGTTTCTCTGTCACGGGCAAGGTCATCGCTGCTCCTATGGAAAGGAACAACTCATTGATATCAGTCAAAGAATTTGAGTAAAATAGATATAAAATTTGCAGCATCCCACCACATATATACTTTGTTGCCTATATTGTATGAATGCTGATATAAAATATCCACACAATCTGCTACTCATGCCCTAGCAGACAGTTGAAGTGTTTATTTTTTGTGATTTAATCGACCCCTAATGATAGCTCACATGTCGGGAGAAAGTGATAGACAGGTAGAGAGAGAGACAGAGAGATTAATAGTGAGAGGGAGGGAGAGAGATGCAGAGAGAGAGAGAGAGAGGGGGACGGACGGAGAACATAAAAACACAAGAAATAGGAGCAAGAGTCGACCATATGGCCCATCGAGCCTGCTCCGCCATTCAACACAATCATAGCTGATCTTCGGATTCAGCTCCACTTCCGCCCCCACCCCCACTCCCAAGTCCACGAGAGACCAAAACTCTGTCTATCCCAGCATTAAAGGTATTGAACGATGGAGCATCCACAACCCTTTGGGATAGAGAATTGCAAAGATTCACAACCCTTTGAGTGAAGTATCTTCCATTCATCTCAGTCCAAAATGATCGGCCCCTTATCCTGAGACTGGAACCCCGTGTTTAAGATTCCCCAACGATCGGAAATAATCTCTCAGTGTCTACGCTATCCTGTCCCTTCAGAAGTTTGAACATTTCAATTAGATCTCCTTTACATTTCTCCTCTCTCCCGTTGTTTCTCTCTCCATACCTATCTCGAAAATATTTATGCAGACGGCAGTGAAGGATTGTATCAAATTAATCCAAATTACATTCTCCCTTTCTATCGACCCCAACGACCTCTCTCTCCAACCTTGTCCCTCTCTACAGCCCTCTCTCTGACGACATATCGAGCCCTCTCTCCCTCTGTCTCTCTCCTGGTGTCAGAGTTAGTAGGAGGGAGGGACAAAGGGAGAGACACAGAGAACAACCTCAGCTTCTCCAATCTAACCGCTTAACTGAAGTCCCTCGTCCCTGGAAACAGGCTTGTGAATCTTTTCTGCATCATCTCTAATCCCTCCATGCTTTTATATTCTATGTCTCTGTTTATAAAGCCCAGGACTCCTTATGCCTTTTACCCACTTTCGCTTTTCTGCATCCTCTCTAATCCCTCCATGCTTTTATATTCTATGTCTCTGTTTATAAAGCCCAGGACTCCTTATGCCATTTAACCACTTTCGCATTCTGCCCTGCCACCTTCAGTGATTAGTCACATACATGCTGACGTGGAATGAGATCACTGCTCCTTCACCGTCACTGGGTCAACATTCTGGAACTAACTCCCTAACAGCACGGTGGTGTAGCTACTCCACATGGACTGCAGTATTTCAAGAAGGACGCTCGCCAGCACCTTCTCAATCGCGATTTGGAATGGACAATAAATGCTGGCCTGGTCAGTAACGCATCAAACAAATGAATAAAGAAAATAAAAATTTGACAGCGAATCACTTAAGGAGATATTTGAAGAGCAGACCAAAATCCTGGTCAAAGAGGCTGCATTTATGAAGCGTCTTCAAAGAGGAATGAGAGGTGGTGAGACGGAGAGCTTTCAGAAAGGGATTCCAGAGTTAGGGTTTAGCAACGTGAAGGTACGGCCACCAATGCTGGTACGATTCAAATGGGGGATGCTCAAGAGGCCAGAATTACAGGATCGCAGAAATTGGAAGATTGTGGAGCTGGAGGAGATTGCAGAGATAGGGAGGGGTCATTGGTGGACGACAGTTTCAAATTTCTACTCCCCTTTATGTGTAGAAGTGTTTCTTAATTTCACTCTTGAACGTCTTTCAGACGAATATTGAATGGAAATACTATAGTTTGAGTACTTTAGATGGGTCTGTTTTTGTCCAGTGTGTGCAGGAGGGTTTTCTGACACAGTATGTGGACAGGCCAACCAGGGGCGATGCCACATTGGATTTGGCACTGGGTAATGAACCCGGCCAGGTGTTAGATTTAGAAGTTGGTGAGCACTTTGGTGATAGTGATCACAATTCGGTTAGGTTTACCTTAGCGATGGGCAGGGACAGGCATATACAGCAGGGCAAGAATTATAGCTGGGGGAAAGGAAATTATGATGCGATTAGGCAAGATTCAGGATGCGTAGGATGGGGAAGGAAACTGCAGGGGATGGGCACAATCGAAATGTGGAGCTTATTCAAGGAGCAGCTACTGCGTGTCCTTGATAAGTATGTACCTGTCAGGCAGGGATGAAGTTGTCGAGCGAGGGAGCCGTGGTTTACTAAAGAAGCTGAAGAGCTTGTCAAGAGGAAGAAGAAGGCTTATGTTAGGATGAGACGTGAAGGCTCAGTTAGGGCGCTTGAGAGTTACAAGCTAGCCAGGAAGGATCTAAAGGGAGAGATAAGAAGAGCAAGGAGAGGACACGAGAAGTCATTGGCGGATAGGATCAAAGAAAACCCTAAGTCTGTCTATAGGTATATCAGGAATAAAAGAATGACTAGAGATAGGTTAGGGCCAATCAAGGATAGTAGTGGGAAGTTGTGTGTGGAATCGGAGGAGATAGGGGAAGTATTAAATGAATATTTTTCGTCAGTATTTACTGTGGAGAAAGAAAATGTTGTCCAGGAGAATACTGAGATACAGACTACTAGGCTAGATGGGATTGAGGTTCACAAGGAGGAGGTGTTAGCAATTTTGGAAAGTGTGAAAATAGATAAGGCCCCTGGGCCAGATGGGATTTACCCTAGGATTCTCTGGGAAGCCAGGGAGGAGATTGCAGAGCCCTTGTCCTTGATTTTTATGTCGTCATTGTCGACAGGAATAGTGCCGGAAGACTGGAGGATAGCAAATGTTGTCCCCTTGTTCAAGAAGTGGAGTAGAGACAGCCCTGGCAATTATAGACCTGTGAGCCTTACTTCGGTTGTGGGTAAAATGTTGGAAAATGTTATAAGAGACGGGATTTATAATCATCTTGAAAAGAATAAGTTCATTAGAGAACGTCAGCACGGTTTTGTGAAGGGCAGGTCGTGCCTCACAAACCTTATTGAGTTTTTTGAGAAGGTGACCAAACAGGTGGATGAGGGTAAATCCGTGGATGTGGTCTATATGGATTTCAGTAAGGCGTTTGATAAAGTTCCCCACGGTAGTCTATTGCAGAAAATACAGAAGCATGGGATTGAAGGTGAATTAGTGCTTTGGATCAGAAATTGGCTAGCTGAAAGAAGACAGAGGGTGGTGGTTGATGGTAAATGTTCATCCTGGAGTATAGTTACTCGTGGTGGAACGCAAGGATCTGTTTTGGGGCCACTGCTATTTGTCATTTTTATAAATGACATGGATGAGGGTGCAGAAGGGTGGGTTAGTAAATTTGCGGATGACACGAAGGTCGGTGGAGTTGTGGATGGTGCCGAAGGATGTTGTAGGTAAAGAGGGACATAGATAGGCTGCAGAGCTGGGCTTAGAGATGGCAAATGGAGTTTAATGCGGAAAAGTGTGAGGTGATTCACTTCGGAAGGAGTAACAGGATTGCAGAATACTGGGCTAATGGGAAGATTCTTGGTAGTGTAGATGAGCAGAGAGATCTTGGTGTCCAGGTACATAAATCCCTGAAAGTTGCCACCCAGGTTAATAGAGCTGTTAAGAAGGCAAATGGTGTGTTAGCTTTTATTAGTAGGGGGATCGGGTTTAGGAGCCACAAGGTCATGCTGCAGCTGTACAGAACTCTGGTGCGGCCGCACCTGGAGTATTGCGTGCAGTTCTGGTCACCACATTATAGGAAGGATGTGGAAGCTTTGGAAAAGGTGCAGAGGAGATTTACTAGGATGTTGCCTGGTATGGAGGGAAGGTCTTACGAGGAAAGGCTGAGGGATTTGAGGTTGTTTTCGTTAGAGAGAAGGAGGAGAAGAGGTGACTTAATAGAGACATATAAGATAATCAGAGGGTTGGACAGGGTGGATAGTGAGAGCCTTTTTCCTCGGATGGTGATGGCAAACACGAGGGGACATAGCTTTAAGTTGAGGGGTGATAGATATAGGACAGATGTCAGAGGTAGTTTCTTTACACAGAGAGTAGTAGGGGCGTGGAACGCCCTGCCTGCAACAGTAGTGGACTCGCCAAATTTAAGGGCATTTAGGTGGTCATTGGATAGACATATGGATGAAAATGGAATAGTGTAGGTCAGATGGTTTCACAGGTCGGCGCAACATCGAGGGCTGAAGGGCCTGTACTGCGCTGTAATGTTCTATGTTATATGCTCTATAATGTCCGATTAACGACTGTGCCCCTCGTCTGAGACTCCCCATCCAGTGAGAAGAGTTTCCATTATTATCTTATAAAATTTGATCAATTCACCCCTTAACCTTCTAAACTCCAGGGATGCAGCGTAAAGCTCCGTCTCCGCTGTCCCATCAAATGCTGCCAAGCCGAGTACAGCCTGGAGTAAGCTACAGACTAAATCTCTGTCTTCTCTGTTCTATCAAACACTCCCGGGGCATGCACAGTGTGTGGATAGATAGAGAGTAAAGATGCCTAGATATATGCCTCTATTTTTCATCCTCCCTCCAGATGGAGAGAGTAACCGTGAGAAAGAACAAGGATAGAGATTGGAAGAGAATAACAGAGAGAGGGAAGAGAGAAATTGGAAGGTACTGGGATGGAGACTGTCGGTCAGTGCTCCTACAAAGCTGCATGGAGCAGCCTGGAAGGTACCACGCAGATCCTTGTCCGTGATAAATTACACACGTCTGCCAAGAATCTTGAAATGTTTCAAGGGACTGCTCATGAAAACAAAAAAAGAGGCCACGAACAACAACTACATTTTCACGGGAACATTGGACCCAGCTGCGGATATAGGTTTCTGACCAGCCAGCATCAGCAAGTGTACCCTTTGCAGTTGTGTCACCATAAAGTAGCCGATTTAAAATGGCAAAGAGATGTATACGTAGTTTTACTGAGCTTCTGAGATAGGAGAGAGAAAAACACACACACACACACACACACACACACACACACACACACACACACACACACACACACTCAGTAACACACACACAGAAACTGAATGACTAAGGGACAGAGCGTGAGAGAAGTATATTTAAATTTCCAAAAGGCATTTGATGAGGTCAATCTTACATTGAAAAATGAACAATCGATTTAACATCAGTGTGTGCTTGCAGATGACAGTTCAAATCGTATACCACCTTTTGTGTGTAGAAGTGTTTCCTAAATTCACTCCTGAAAGGTCTGCCTCTAAATTTTAGACGTTTTTCAACTCCCCAACCTGCCGAAATAGTTTATCCCAAATTACCCCATCAAGTTCCCTTAACATTAACAACTATGAAAAAATCATCCGATCCTCCTAAATTCTAGGGAATACGTCCATATTTTGTGTAATATGACCTCGTAATTTCACCATTGGTGTGTAGTTATCATTATGGTAAGTCTACGCTGCACTACAATAGACATTTCTCACCCGCCCCCTCCCGCCCCCCAAAAAAACCTCTTTGGACCTCCCCTGTTCCCAGTTTTTCAGCATTTATAATGTACTCTGTTCTAGTATTTTTTTTGCCAACATTGAAATCTATTCACCACAGTTCTGTCCAATTACTTAAGATATTAATATCTCTTTGTAAATGTATGTCTCCTGCAACACTATACAATGCTGCATATTTTTGTGCCATTGGCAAACTGGGGTATGCTTAATTCTGCTTCATCATCTTAAATCATTAATAAATGTAGCAAAACTGAGATACACACAGGTTTTGCAGTAGCAGACGGGAGTGAATCATTCCATCCTGGAGTTGCTTTATTCCAGATTTATGCTTTTTTTTCCTGAAAGAACAGAATTCAAATTCACAACAGCCCAGTGTGGGAATTGAACTCCTGCTTTCACAATCATCAGCTCAGGCCTTCAGATTAAAACCATTAAAAGAGATTCACTTTCCTACTGCTATTGCCTGCCTGGCTGAGGATTTGTATATTGTTCCCTTCATGTGGTGTACTGTAAATACCTTCAAATCTGTGTATATGCAACGGACACAATTTACGTTCTTAACTAATTTCATCAACCAAAACATGCAAGTCCATTCAAACACCGCTATTTCATATCTCTGCAAAGATAGCTCCCACTTCCACAATGCAGACATGTCTCAATGGAAACAGCTTTTGACACATTTTCCAGCACGTTTGCTATCACTAGATTTAACTGACAGATTCTCAGCCCAAAACTGAATCTTTAAAAAGAAAAAATAACACAGAAACGAGCTCCCAAGTCTCTCTTTCCCTGCACCCATTTTAAGTTTGCACCATTTAGTTAATATCGCTTCTCCTCAGTCTTCCTTCAAAAATGCATCAGTGCACATTTTTCTGCATTGAAATTCACCTGCCATGCATCTGTCCATTCCACCAGACTGCCTCTATCCTCCTGAAGTCTGCTACTATTCCCTATCCTGTTTATTGCATTGAAAATGACACAATGTTGAAGTTATGCCCTGTAACCCCAAGTCTAAGTTCTTCATATATTTCGGAAAGATCATTGCTCCTAATCTAAACCCCTGGGAACACCACTGTAGCGGAAAGCACACTGCATACATGAGTACAAAAGCAGGGAGATTATGCTAAATGTACATAAAGCTCTGGTTAGACCCCCAACTGGAGAATTGTGTCCAGTTCTGGTCGCCAAACTTTAGGAAGGAGGTAACAGTCCTGGAGCGGTTGCAAAGGAGATTTACCAGAGTGGTTCCAGGGATAGTGGATTTTAGCTACAGGGTTCGGTTGGAAAATCTGAGTGTGTGCTCATTAGAACAAAGGAGATTGAGGGGAGATTGAATAGAAGTGTACAAAATTATTTCCTGTACAGCTACCACCCTCCAGTCTGAAACAACCATTCACCACTACTCTCTGTATTCTGTACCTTTGCCAATGTCGCATCTGCTCTGTCACTGTCCCGTTCATTCCATGGGTATTCATTTTGTGAACTAGTCAATTATGAGGGCCATTATGACCTCCGCGTGAGGAAATTTGTCCCAGACCTCTACTTTACACTGTCCCATCAAAATCCCCAAGGCAGGTATTGCATGGGTTATGGTAGAAAATAAAGCTGCCTCTACAGTGTCCCATCAAACATGCACAGGGCAGCTGCAGCACAGAACAAATACAGAGTAAAGCGTTGTCTAACCGGTCCTTAAAACTGCCAGCGCCTGTAAGCACAGATTAGATGCAGTGAAGCTCTGTCTACATGTACCACCTTCTCACCTCCTCTGTCCATAACTCTCCCTATGTCTCACTATCTGTGTCACCCTGTCTCTCTCTCTCTCTCTATTTCCTTCACCCATATGGAAAACAAGAGAGAGAGACTGGGATTCAGTGGGTAACAGAGAGGGAGCAACTGGGATTCAGAGGGTAACACTGAGTTAGAGAGACTGGGATTCAGAGGGTAACGAAGGGAGAAATATAGATGAAGAGGGAAGACAGAAGAGAGTGAAAGTGCAGCGTCCATAACACATGGAACAGAGGAACAGAGAGGTGAAACAGGGCTTGAGAGAATTCGAGATAGAGGAAGGAGAGTTAGAGATGGAGAGATTACCAGCAAGAGTAAATTTCCAGCACTCTCTTTTAATGCTTATCACTCCTTTCCTCTGTTACTCTGTCTCCATCTATATTTATCCCCCTCTCCTGATGTTTAACACTCTTTACCCTGTCCCTTGTATATCTGTTTACACAAGATTACATCAAATTATGATTGGATTTACATTCTCCATTTCTATCCATCCTAACAATCACTCAACAACATTTTGTCCCTTTCTGACTCAAGCAATCTCCCTGCCTTAAATAAAAACAAGAAATGCTGGAACCACTCAGAAGGTCTGGCAGCATCTGTGGAAAGAGAAACAGAGTTAACGTTTCGGATCAGTGACCCTTCTTCGGAAGCCTGTTCCGAAGAAGGGTCACTGACCCGAAACGTTAACTCTGCTTCTCTTTCTACAGATGTTGCCAAACCTGCTGAGTGGTTCCAGCATTTCTTGTTTTTATTTCAGATTTCCAGCATCCACAGTATTTTGCTTTTAATCTCGCTGCCTTTCTGTTTCACACTGTCTCCTGCTGTCTCACTCAGTCTCAAAGATAGAGGGAGAGAGAAAAAGGGAGAGAGAGAGAGCACGGGGAGTGAGAGAGAGAGAGAGAGCAGGGAATTGAGAGAGAGACAAGAGGTGAGAGAGAGATAGCTGGGCGTGAGAGAGAGAAAGAGATGGGGGGGAGTAAGAGAGAGGGAGAGAGCAGGAGAGTGATAGAGAGAGTGAGGGGGTGAGATAGAGAGAGCAGGGGAGTGAGAAAGACAGAGCGTGGGGGAGTGATAGAGAGAGCCTGGGGGAGTGATAGAAACACTGGGGGTGTGAGCCAGAGAGTGGGGGAGAGAGAAAGAGGAATACAGAGAGACAGAGAAGGATGGAAAAGGAGAAAAAGTGAGAGAGGGAGAGACAGGGAGAGGGAGAGAGAGAGATAGAGAGAGAGAGGCAGAGAGAGAGAGATAGAGAGAGACAGAGACAGAGACAGAGACAGAGACAGATAAGGAGGCATAGGGAGGCAGAGAGAACAAGGGAGAGAGGCAGGCAGACAGAGAGAAAGAATGAGGTAGAGGGAGAAGAAGTGAGGGAGAATTGGAGAGAGGGAGGGGGAGAGAGGGAGATAGAGAGAGGGAGAGGGAGAGGGAGAGGGAGAGCGAGATGAAGAGGAAGAGAGAGAGGCATAGGGACACAGAGGGAGGGAGGGTGAAGAAGAGGGATAGAGAGCGCGAGGTAGCGACAGAGCGAGAGAGAGGGAGCGGCATAGAGACTCAGAGAGAGGGAGACTGAGATCGAGTGAGACAGACAGAGAGAGGGTGGCAGAGAATTAGAGAGGGAGAGAGAGAGAGAGAGACAGAGAGACAGAGAGAGAGAGAGAGTGGGAGAGAGAGAGGTCAGAGAGGGAGAAGAGAGGGAGAAGAGGAGAGAGGGACAGAGAGAGACAGACAAACAGACAGAAAAAGAGACAGACAAAGAGCAAGGGAGACAGAAAGAGTAAGAGAGGGAGACAGAGAGACGCCTGGAGTGAGAGTGACATAAACAGAGAGAGGGAGGGAGAGAGGGAAATGTCAGAGAGGGAGAAGAGAGGGGGACCGAGAGAGAGGGAGACAGAGCAAGGGAGACAGAGAGAGTAGAAGAGGGAAACAGAGAGATGTATGGAGTGAGAAAGTGACAGAAACAGATAGACGAAGGGAAAGAAACAGTGACTGGGAGGGGAGGAGAGAGAGTCAGAGAGAGGGTGGGAGAGGGAGAGAGAGAGATAGAGAGAGAGAGAGAGAGAGTGGGAGAGAGAAATGGGTCAGAGATGGAGGGAGAGAAAGATGAAGAGAGGAAGGTGGAGAGAGACAGACAGAGAGACGAGGGAGAAATTTAAAAAGGAAAACTTGTGTTGAATTTGTGAGCCTTGAATTTTGGAATATTTTAATGTTTGATGGGAATGTTGATCCAGTGAAATTTTGCCCCATTGGGATGAATAGAATCTATGTTAGCTTGTTAAATCATTAAGGTACCGTATGTGTTGAGTGTAATGTGAATCAGCAAATAAATGGCCGAAATATGAAGGTTTGCAAAGGTTTGTGACCATTCCCGAATAATGCTGGTGTTTTAGACTGTGGTCTTAAATTGATAGAGAATGCAACACCTGGAAGGGGGTGGGGACATTTCAATTCAGATTTTCAGGGATCAGAATGTGGACTTATCTCTCTATCGTTCTACCGGAGAGGGGATGGGGGTCACCAGCGTTTGTGTATGCTTTACAATGAGGCAGAAACAGATGTAGAGAGACACACAGATAAATGGAGGATGAGACAGAGAGAGAACAAGCTGGAAATAACAGGATTAGCACAAAGGGAGACACACAGGCTCTGGGGGTTCTGCAGTGTTTAGTCACTGCCAAGCTCCCAGACCCTGTAGGAAAAGGCAGAAAAATTCAGAGAAATAGAGAAAAGCCAGAAAAAGTCAGTAACAGTAAAAAGACAGAGAAAATGAGAAATGGCAGAAGAAGTCAGATAAATAGATAAACGGCAAGAAACGAAGTAGAGAAACAAAGAGAAGACAGAAACGTCAGATACATCGCGAAAAGACAGAAAGGGCAAAGAAACTGTGAAAGGACAGAAAAAAGTCAAAGAAAAAGGGAAAAGACAGAACTAGTCAGGGAAACAGAGAAAAGGCAGAAAATGTCATAGAAATGGAGAAAGACAGAATAGTCACAGAAATGGCGGAAAGACAGTGTTAAAAGTGGAGGGAAAGAAACAGACTCCCAGAAAATTGCAGGCACCAGAGGAACAGACAGAAAGCCAGTGAGAGACACACAAAGATAATCACATACAAAGAAACATAGAGAGAGTGAGAAACAAAAAAAAGAAAGAGTCATTGAGAGAGACAGATTGAGAGACAGACAGAGATTGAGATTTAGGGAGAATGATAGACAGAGTTTGAGAGAAAGAATGAATGAAAGAAAGCCAGTGAGAGAGAAAGACATACAGAGAATCAGACATAGAGCAACAGAGAGAGAGACGGAAACACTGAAAGAGAGAGATTGAGTCAGAAGGAGGGAGAAAGGCAGAGAGAAACAATAAAGATGAGATACTCACCATCCCACACGGTCAGCGCTCCATCGTTGGACCTTAACACCTACCTTCCATCAGATCGCCCATGGGGAAAAGCTCCTGGACGGGGGCAATTGGGTGGGAATTGGAGAACAGGGTCAGGGCTGGGACAGAGAGAGAGAGATAGAGAGAGATTTAGGATGGACTCTCACAACATTCACCAACATACACACACAGACACATACACCCACGCCCACATACACACAAACACACACACACACACATACACACAGACACACACACACTGTAATCAATTCCAATTAGCCTGGACACAGAGACACAGAGACTGAGACACAGAAACTCACCTTTGCACGCCAGTTGCACTGAAATAAAGAATGGTGACTGATGTTGAACGAATATATCCCAGAACCTGTACCTCAGACACCCAGTCCACCCAAAGTACAGCTTGTCCAAACAGCTCGCAGCTTCCTCCATCTGGACACTCCCTCATATACAGGGGATTAGTCTCCATGACGCAGTTATACCCCGATCATTGCTAGTTACACTCACCTGAACAGCTACATTGCCTCTGATGTAAATAATGTGGTGGGTAAAACACAATCATTTAAATGTCAATGACACTTTCTTAGTAAAACCTCTCTCGGGAATAAACCTGAAATCTGTACTCATACTGGACGGCTGCTGCAATTATGAGTGGCATCATTTACATTTTCCACATCATTGTATTGACCTTGTTCATTTCTGGCTTTTCTATTGTAAATGTAACTGATCTGTCTGCAGTAGACACTAAATGCATGGACAAAAGCAATGCTGTTTCACTCTTTACCTGCATTTTTCCAGTTAAAATGTGAACTTTGAGTCTCTGTTATGGAACCATGTTCAGGGTGATATTAGAGGACGAACTCTGTGCACATCCATTGGAGAGGCAGTCCCATAGTGATAATATCACTGGACTAGTAATCCAGAGGCTCAACCCAATGGTCTTGTGACTGGAGTTCTAATCCTACGATGGCAGTTGCTGGAATTTAAATTCAATTAATTAACAAAAGTCTGCAAATGAAAGCTGGTCTCTGTAATGGCGCCATGAAATTATCATTGATTGCTGTAAAAAAATATGATTCACTAATTTCTTTCAAGGAAGGAAATCTGCCATCCTTATCTGGTCTGGCCTACAAATGGTTACAGACCCAGAACAATATGGCTGACTCTTAACTGCCCTCTGAAACGGCCCTGCTGCTTTCACGAGCAACAATACTGACCATACCTGCGGAGCTCACATCACATGAAAGAATAAAGGTAAACCCTCTCACAGCTATTTCACTGCAGATTTTTTCCTGTTTATTCTACAGCAAATATTGGCTCTGGTAAAATTACAACTGTGTCAACTCCTGACTCCTTTCCTCCCGTTAACTGCTGAGCAGACACCCAAATTCTACCTTCCTTCACGATCAAGTGTTCCAAATCCTTTCATCCATGTCCAACCCTCACCAAGTCCATCTCGCCCAAGACCTTCAGCCTAACTGATCTGCAATAACTTCAAGTCCTCTAAGTACTTACATTTATGATTCTTACCATTGGCTAAAGGTTCTTTCATGTCCTCACTACTCTGCATCTCCATCTACTCCTCCAAACCTGCAGCAAACCAATCCATGATCTCCCCATATCTCTGACTTTGGTATCTTTCAGTGGGACTGCCCCCATCTGGTTCCAATATTACTGATCTGACTGTAACCAGAGCATCTCAGTAATGGCCTCTCTTCGCACACCAGCACTATTACGCTTGGAGTCCCGAAACTTTCTATTCTTGCCCCCTCCTCTTCCTCATCTACCCACTGCCCGCTGGCAAAATCATCTACAGATATTATGTTAGTTTCCACATGTGTGCTGACAACACCCAGCTCCAGCTTGCCATCATCTCTCTTCACCCTCCACTGCCTCTGTGTTATCACGCTCGAACAGTAATCTTTCCATGAGCTCCAATTTCCTCCAATTAAAAATGGGACAGAGCGAATCCTCCACCTTTGGCTTCAGCACAAACTCCACAATCTTGCCATTGATTCCATTGCCATTCCTCGCCGTTGCATCGGACTGAATACGGTGTTGAGTAAAATATGATCCGTAGTCATCCCTGACCTGACTTTCTGACCTGATGTCTTCTCCATCAGAAATGACGTCCCTTCTACCTCCACAACATCTCCGACCTCTGTCCCTGGCTCAGTCCATCGGGTACTGACAGCACTCAGTCACTCATCTGTGTAAGATTATTAGGTGACCAAAAGTTACTAACTAGAGTAGTCATTGTTAAATTCTAGTTATTATAAACTAACAAATTAATTATTATAAACCAACATTTCGCTTTATTAGAACCCTTCTTAGTAATATGTTAAATTGGGAAAACTTACAAAATCGGGCAGAGTATATACAGTATGTCAAGGTGAAGAGACTCTGAGAGATTATTTCAAGGTTTAGAATGCTCACTGGCAGGACAAGGGTGAGACCTTGAGAGCAGGCAACGAAAACAGCTTCAGTTTTGATTTGCCTTGCAATGAGATGAAGAATCTCGAAATATGAATGCATTGAGATAAAGTCGTTAACACAAAGGGGTACGACATGCACAATCCAAAATGTTAGCAAACATCAGAAAATTATCCTTGGTTAGTTCAGAAACTCATCCTTTAGTACAAAACTAATCACTGATAAGGACCAAGAGAGTGAGTGCGGAAGAGGTAGGGGAGGGAAATGTGTTTGATGGAGACCGCTCCAGTTTAAGAGCGAGCTGGAGTGCAGCCCTCCAATATTGAATATCCACTTTGCACGCCATGAATTCTCTCATCCTTCCAAAGGTTCGTCGTTCATCCAGCGAGCGGAATATTCGGGACCCAGAGAGCAGTTAATTAAAAGCTGTACCAGCTGTGGAATATTCACACCTAGCTGAGCTGTCCACTCCAGCACCCACCCACACCCACCCGCCGAGGCAGTGAAAGGAGCCCTGGTTAATGCGATTCCCCTAGCAACACCCCCTCACCCCCTCCCTCCTCCCCACCATGTGCCCCAGCAGTCGAACGAAAGAATAGGAAGTAAAAGTTCCAGAATTCTTTAATTGAGACTGCTACTGCAGTCAAATAGCTTCCTCATTGCCACAGGACTATCTGGCGGTGGGGGTAGTGGGGGGCGGGGGCGGCGGCTTGAACAAGGTGTGATGCATGGAGGCGGAGCTACATTAGAACATTAGAACATTACAGCGCAGTACAGGCCCTTCGGCCCTCGATGTTGCGCCGACCATCTGACCTACACTATTCCATTTTCATCCATATGTCTATCCAATGACCACTTAAATGCCCTTAAAGTTGGCGAGTCTACTACTGTTGCAGGCAGGGCGTTCCACGCCCCTACTACTCTCTGCATAAAGAAACTACCTCTGACATCTGTCCTATATCTTTCACCCCTCAACTTAAAGCTATGTCCCCTCGTGTTTGCCATCATCATCTGAGGAAAAATATTCTCACTATCCACCCTATCTAACCCTCTGATTATCTTGTCTGTCTCTATTTATTAACCTCTCCTCCTCCTTCTCTCGAACGAAAACAACCCCAAGTCCCTCAGCCTTTCCTCGTAAGACCTTCCCTCCATTCCAGGCAACATCCTAGTAAATCTCCTCTGCACCCTTTCCAAAGCTTCCACATCCTTCCTATAATGCGGTGACCAGAACTGCACGCAATACTCAAGGTGCGGCCTCACCAGAGTTTTGTACAGCTGCATCATGACCTCGTGGCTCCGAAACTCGATCCCCCTACTAATAAAAGCTAACACACCATATGCCTTCTTAACAGCCCTATTAACCTGGGTAGCAACTTTCAGGGATTTATGTACCTGGACACCAAGATCTCTCTGCTCATCTACACTACCAAGAATCTTCCCATGAGCCCAGTACTCTGCATTGCTGTTACTCCTTCCAAAGTGAATCACCTCACACTTCTCCGCATTAAACTCCATTTGCCATCTCTCAGCCCAGCTCTGCAGCTTATCTATGTCTCTCTGTACCCTACAACACCCTTCGACACTATCCACAACTCCACCGACCTTCGTGTCATCCGCAAATTTACTAACCCACCCTTCTACACCCTCTTCCAGGTCATTTATAAAAATAACAAACAGCAGTGGCCCCAAAACAGAACCTTGCGGTACACCACTAGTAACTAAACTCCAGGATGAACATTTGCCATCAACCACCACCCTCTGTCTTCTTTCAGCTAGCCAATTTCTGATCCAAAGCTCTAAATCACCTTCAACCCCATACTTCCGTATTTTCTGCAATAGCCTACCGTGGGGAACCTTATCAAACGCCTCACTGAAATCCATATACACCACATCCACAGCTTTACCCTCATCCACCTGTTTGGTCACCTTCTCGAAAAACTCAATAAGGTTTTTGAGGCACGACCTACCTTTCACAAAACCGTGCTGACTATCTCAAATGAACTTATTCTTTTCAAGATGATTATAAATCCTATCTCTTATAATCTTTTCCAACATTTTACCGACAACTGAAGTAAGGCTCACAGGTCTATAATTACCAGGGCTGTCTCTACTCCCCTTCTTGAACAAGGGGACAACATTTGCTCTCCTCCAGTCCTCCGGCACTACTCCTGTCGACAATGACGACATAAAGATCAACAACGACGGCTCTGCAATCTCCTCCCTGGCTTCCCAGAGAATCCTAGGATAAATCCCATCTGGCCCAGGGGACTTATCTATTTTCACTCTTTCCAAAATTGCAAACACCTCCTCCTTGTGAATCTCAATCCCATCTAGCCTGGTAGGCTGTATCTCAGTAATCTCCTCGGCAACATTTTCTTTCTCCACTGTAAATACTGACGAAAAATATTCATTTAACGCTTCCCCTATCTCCTCTGATTCCGCACACAACTTCCCACTACTATCCTTGATTGGCCCTGTTCTAACGCTTATCATTCTTTTCTTCCTGATATACCTAAAGAAAGCCTTAGGGTTTTCTTTGATCCTATCCGCCAATGACTTCTCGTGTCCTCTCCTTGCTCTTCTTAGCTCTCCCTTTAGATCCTTCCTGGCTAGCTTGTAACTCTCAAGCGCCCAAACTGAGCCTTCACGTCTCATCCTAACATAAGCCGCCCTCTTCCTCTTGACAAGCGCTTCAACCTCTTGAGTAAGCCACGGCTCCCTCGCTCGACAACTTCCTCCCTGCCTGACAGGTACATACTTATCAAGGACACGCATTAGCTGCTCCTTGAATAAGCTCCACATTTCGTTTGTGCCCATCCCCTGCAGTTTCCTTCCCCATCCTACACATCCTAAATCTTGCCTAATCGCGTCATAATTTCCTTTCCCCCAGCTATAATTCTTGCCCTGCGGTATATACCTGTCCCTGCCCATCGCTAAGGTAAACCTAACCGAATTGTGATCACTGTCGCCAAAGTGCTCACCTACATCTAAATCGAACACCTGGCCGGGCTCATTACCCAGTACCAAATCCAATGTGGCATCGCCCCTGGTTGGCCTGTCCACATACTGTGTCAGAAAACCCTCCTGCACACACTGGACAAAAACAGACCCATCTAAAGTACTCGAACTATAGTATTTCCAGTCAATATTTGGAAAGTTAAAGTCCCCCATAACCACTCCCCTGTTACTCTCGCTCCTGTCGAGAATCATCTTCGCTATCCTTTCCTCGACATCTCTGGAAGTATTCGGAGGTCTATAGAAAACTCCCAACAGGGTGACCTCTCCTCTCCTGTTTCTAACCTCGGCCCATACTACCTCAGTAGACGAGTCCTCAAACGTCCTTTCTGCCGCTCTAATACTTTCCTTAATTAACAATGCCACACTACCCCCCTCTTTTACCCTCTTCTCTGTTCCTCCTGACTTCGTTGATGCGCAGGAAGATTCCATGAGCACATCATTCAGCTTTCATTTTTGCTGCTGGTGTCTTTTCTTGACAGTGGAATGGGGATTTTTTGAATTTTTTGAATCATCTATTCTGCGGTTGTGTGGGCATCGCTAGCAAGGCCTCGCATTTATTGCCCATCTCTCAATGCCATTGAGAAGATTGTGGCGAGCTGCCTGCTTGAACCGCTGCAATCCATGTGGGCTAGGTACATCCACAGTGCGGTCAGGGAGGGAGTCCCAGGATGTTGACCCAGTGCCCTAGTTATTGAATTCACCAGGATACTGGTCCCAGCTCGGTTTAGGTGGAGCCCGCCCCAGCTGAACAGCTCCTTCTTTCCCCAGTACTGGTACCAATAGCTCAGGAAGTGGCACCCGTACCTCTCACGCCACACTTTCACATTCGAAATTTCGACTTCTAATCTGGTTCTCCCTGTGACAATTAGCCGGCTGGTGAGGCTGGGGCTGAGCTGAAAATGTCTAAACTGAGATTGATCGATTTTTATTTGACACGGAGAGTATGGGTGACAGAACCATCTAATTAACCCCTGTGAACCGACCCCTATCTAATTTCCCCCCGTGAACAGAACCCCATCTAATTACCACCAGTTGAACAGTCACCTATTTAAATACCCCACCCAACAGATCCCATTTAACTGTTCCCTATGAACAGACCCCCATCTCATGAGCCCATGTGAACACACCCATTTAATTATCGTCCGTGAACATAGCCAATCTAATTTCACTCCTGTTAAGAGAACCCAATGTAATTCCCTCCCTGTGAACAGGCCCCATCCAATAACTCCACACCCCGGGAACATACGCCAATCTAATTACCCCCTGGCAAGTCCGCCATCTAAATATCCCCCCGTGAACAGACACCCACCTAATTACTCCCTTGGGAACAGATCCCCATTTAATAATCCACACCCTGGTTTCAGCAGTTCCGGTCTAATTTCCCCCTTGTGAACAGAACCCAATCTAACTTCCCCCCGTGAACAGACCCCCATCTAATAACGCCCTTGTGAATAGATCCCCTTTCAATAACCCACCTTTCAGCAGACACCCATCTAATTTCCCCATGTGAACAGAACCCCATCTTATTACATAGCCCTGTGAACAGACCCCAATCTAATACCCCCTCTGAACAGATCGCCATCTTATTACTCCACCTTTTGAACAGACCCGCAACTATTTACTTCACGCCATGAGCAAAGCCCATTCAAATTGCCCCCTGTGAACAGACCCAAATCCAATTACCCACCGTGAAAGAACCCTCAACTGATTCCAAACCCCGGGAGCAGACTACCATCTATTCAGGCCCTGTGAACAGATTCCCCTCTAATTTTCCCCTGTGAGCAGACCCCCATTTAATTACTCCCTGTGAACCGACCCCCATCTAAATACCCACCGAGAACAGACCCCCATATAAATATCCTTCTGAAAAGATCCCCATCTAATTCTCCCCACCACCAACAAGGAACAGAAACCCAGCTAATTCCAGCCGCCACACCTTCCGCCCACCGTGGAAGACCCCCATCTAATTAGCCCCAGTGAACAGACCCTCATCTGATTACTCCCTGACACAGACCCTCATCTAATTACCTCCAGTGAACAGACCCTCATCTGATTACTACCTGTGACAGACCCCCATCTAATTAGCCCCAGTAAACAGACCCTCAGCTGATTACTACCTGTGACAGACCCCATCTAATTGCCTCCTGTGAACAGACCCTCATCTGATTACTACCTGTGACAGACCCCCATCTAATTAGCCCCAGTGAACAGACCCTCATCTGATTACTACCTGCGACAGACACCCATCTAATTAGCCCGAGTGAACAGACCCTCATCTGTTTACTACCTGTGGCAGACTCCCATCTAATTAGCCCTAGTGAACAGACCATCATCTGTTTACTACCTGTGACAGACCCCCATCTAATTAACTCCTGTCAACAGACCTTCATCTAATTACTACCTGTAACAGACCCCCATCTAATTACCTCCTGTGAACAGGCACTCATCTCATTGCTACCTGTGACAGACCCCCATCTAATTACCTGCTGTGAACAGACACTCATCTGTTTACTACCTGTGACAGACCCCCATCTAATTACCTCCTGTGAACAGACACTCATCGTATTGCTACCTGTGACAGACCCCCATCTAATTACCTCAATTGAACAGACCCTCATCTGATTGCTACCTGTGACAGACCCCCATCGAATTACCTCCTGTGAACAGACACTCATCTCATTGCTACCTGTGACAGACCCCCATCTAATTACCTCCTGTGAACAGACACTCATCTGTTTAGTACCTGTGACAGACCCCCATCTAATTACCTCCTGTGAACAGACACTCATCTTATTGCTACCTGTGACAGACCCCCATCTAATTACATCCTGTGAACAGGCACTCATCTTAATGCTACCTGTGACAGACCCCCATCTAATTACCTCCTATGAACAGACCCTCATCTGATTGCAACCTGTGAAAGACCCCCATCTAATTACCTCCTGTGAACAGACACTCATCTGTTTACTACCTGTGACAGACCCCCATCTAATTACCTCCTGTGAACAGACACTCATCTGTTTACTACCTGTGACAGACCCCCATCTAATTACCTCCTGTGAACAGACACTCATCTGTTTACTACCTGTGACAGACCCCCATCTAATTACATCCTGTGAACAGGCCCTCATCTGATTACTACCTTTGACAGACCCCAATCGAATTAGCCCCAGTGAAGAGACACTCATCTGAATACTACGTGTGACAGACCCCCATCTAATTACCTCCTGTGAACAGACCCTCATCTGATTACCACCTGTGACAGACCCCAATCTATTTAGCCCCAGTGAAGAGACACTCATCTGATTCCTACCTGTGACAGACCCTCATCTAATTACCTCCTGTGAACAGACACTCATCTGAATACTACCTGTGACAGACCCCCATCTAATTACCTCTTGTGAACAGACCCTCATCTGATTACTACCTGTGACAGACCCCCATCTAATTACCTCTTGTGAACAGACCCTCATCTGATTTCTACCTGTGACAGACCCCCATCTAATTACCTCTTGTGAACAGACCCTCATCTGATTACTACCTGTGACAGACCCCCATCTAATTACTTCCTGTGAACAGACCCTCATCTGATTACTACCTGTGACAGACCCCCATCGAATGACCTCCTGTGAACAGACCCTCATCTGATTACTACCTGTGACAGACCCCCATCTAATTACCTCTTGTGAACAGACCCTCATCTGATTACTACCTGTGACAGACCCCCATCTAATTACCTCTTGTGAACAGACCCTCATCTGATTACTACCTGTGACAGACCCCCATCTAATTACCTCTTGTGAACAGACCCTCATCTGTTTACTACCTGTGACAGACCCCCATCTAATTACCTCCTGTGAACAGACCCTCATCTGATTAGCCCCAGTGAACAGACTCTCATCTGATTGCTACCTCTGACAGACCCCCATCTAATTAGCCCCAGTCAACACACCCTCATCTGATTACTGCCTGTGACAGAGCCCCATCTAATTAGCCCCAGTAAACAGACACTAATCTGATTGCTACCTGTGACAGACCCCCATCTAATTACCTCCTGTGAACAGACCCTCATCTGAATACTACCTGTGACAGACCCCCATCTAATTTCCTCCTGTGAACAGACATTCATCTGAATACTACCTGTGACAGACCCCCATCTAATTAGCCTGAGTGACCAGACACTCATCTGATCACTACCTGTGACAGACCCCCATCTAATTACCTCCTGTGAACAGACCCTCATCTGATTACTACCTGTGACAGACCCCCATCTAATTACCTCCTGTGAACAGACCCTCATCTGATTACTACCTGTGACAGACCCCCATCTAATTACCTCTTGTGAACAGACCCTCATCTGATTACTACCTGTGACAGACCCCCATCTAATTACCTCCTGTGTATAGACCCTCATCTGATTACTACCTGTGATAGACCCCAATCTAATTAGCCCCAGTGAACAGACCCTCATCTGATTACTACCTGTGACACACCCCAATCTATTTAGCCCCAGTGAACAGACACTCATCTGATTACTACCTGTGACAGACCCCTATATAAGTACCACCTGTGAACAGACCCTCATCTGATTACTACCTGTGACAGACCCCCATGTAATTCGCCCCAGTGAACAGGTCCCCCTCAAATTAACCTCAGAAACAGAGCGCCATCTAATTATTCGCCATGAACAGATACAATGCTTGTTTTTACTGTTTAATTTATTATTCATCTAAAAGTGCACATGGTGGTGAAATGTGGGAGGTTGTTTCTTGCAATTATCATAAAACATATTTGCCTTGGACAAAGGGCTGATGAAGAGATGAGCACTTATCTTTTTATCTGCATGCAAGAAAGCAGAGTAGTGAATTTGTTTTTAATTTTTGCAACCCTGTATGCACAGGTCCACCGCAAAACATCAAGGACAAACATGTAGATAGTTTATTCTGTCTCCTCGATTTAAATGAATTTGCCCCACGGCTCCTGGAGAGCTCTATGACTCGGAACGGGGGTTTAGGGCGGGGGTGGATGTCGTTGGCAGGGCTAAGGGATCGCACTGTACCTGAGGTGATATGCAGCTGCTGGGATTAGGTCACAAGAAGAACCGCTCCTGGGAGGTACAAGTGCAGAGAGAATGCAGGCCCACGAGCCTGCAGCTGGACCTTTACTGGATACAGCTTCTGGCCAGCCAAACTCCAACGACGAGTAATCTGTTGTTGCTTATGTCTCTGCCACAGGGCAGGAATCCGTATGACATAGGATACATTAAGTAAACCCACCCAGCCCCATCCATTTTGTGATATCGAACCACAGGCATAGATGCAAGGGCAAAGTCGTTTATGTGGTGTTAGTTATTATGGCTTATATCTATAATGTGCTGTGTGTGCTCTATTCGACACTGCTATTCTTATAACGCATTGTGCTGTAGTCAATGTAAACTGTTCCAAATAGTTACATTAATATGAAAAAATTCAGCGATTAAACTTTTACGAGGTAGAACAATAGCTAATTAACACAATTTGCACTAAAATGATTTGCACTATGCAGCTGAAGTTGACCTTCTTCAGCACTTATTACGTCAAATGTCTTTCAAGTAGTCTTTCCTGATAAAATGAAATGTCAATTGTTTATCTTTCAGAAAACACTTTTATCTGATTTCTGGGAGAGAGAGAAGAATTCCGTGATTTTCAATCTCAACTGCATCAGCGACTAGCTTCTTTCTAGCCATCCTGTTGTTTGCAACCAGAGATTCCTCAACTGTTCCATGAGGTATGGCCGCAACGCCATCTATGCTGCAATCCACGAATTCATTGATTTCTGGAACAATCCCGTCTTTCGATTGAAGGGTCAGTACTTCTCACAGGCAAAGTTGTGGTATCGGCAACAGGCCATCACAATGTTGGACACATTAGCAAGCGAATGCTGTCACCTGTTCAGGCACGTGAAGGTGATTTCAGCATCCCGATTATCTTCTCCACCTATTCGACATGTTAACACACGCACACGATTGCACCTTTCTCGTGCTGTACCATTGGTCCTGTGGTAATGTGTCCTCAGCCACATGTTTAGTGGATAGCACTTGTCACCTAATGGCCATTCTAATCTTCGTGTTAATGTGCTCATAGACTTCTGCAAACTTGAGATACCGACAAGGCAAGCATCATGAGCACTTGCTGGTGATCTGCATTCAGATTCAGGATGCTTAATTGGGCATCACAAATGATCATGACATTCAATGATTTGAACTCTTTCCTGTAAATGCGTGAAACAGGTTCACCTTTCAGTGCCTTCAATGTAATATGTGTCCCATAGCTGGCCCTGAGCACTTTGGGAAGGCATTGATCCTGTGAAATGCGACAGATCACTCCTTCACTTGTGCTGGGGATGTGCCAAAGTTAATGAAATCAGTAGCCCTGCGGAAAATGGCTTCTGTGACCTGGTGAATGGAGGGCATCGCAGAGCTCTGGGAAATATATCACATGTCACCATTACCTGACTGCAATGTCCCGCATGTATAAAAATATCTGTCTTGCTGACCTTAATTGTCAGTTACAAGGCAGTGCGACCTGTGGAACGTGGCTTCAGGTCCCCCTGAAATATATCACAGATGCAGCCGATTGCCTCCTTACTGAAGTGCAGTTGCCTCACTCGCAATTTCTCTAGCATCATATTGAATAACATCCTCTCCCTATACATAGTTGGAGTGGGGCATAGGTCCTTCTGAACTGCCTATGGGAATCATAGAATCATAGAAAATTTACGGCACAGAATGAGGCCACTTGGCCCATAGTGTCTGTGTCATCCGGGTAACGTTCCGCCCATTCTAATCCCACCTTCCAGCATTTGGTCTGTGGTCCTGCAGATTACGGCACTCGAGTTACATGTCCAGAATTTTTTGAAGAAATTGAGGGTTTCTGCCTCAATTATCCTTTCAGTCAGTGGGTTCCAGACCCCCACCTTCATCTCGATCGCAGAACCTTTCCTCATCTCCGCTTTAATCTCTTTACCAGTCACTTTAAATCTATGCATCCTGGTCACTGACTTCACTGACTTTTCTGCAAAGGTAAAGAGGCCTTTCACCTCCACTCAATCCAGACACCTCAACATTTTGTACATTTCAACCAGATCTCTCCTTAGCCTTATCTGTTCCAAGGGGAACAACCCCAGCCTATCCAAGCTTTCCTCCGAGCTGCATTTTTTAATTCCTGGCAACCTGCTTGTAAATCCCCTCTGTACCCTTTCTCGTGCAATTACATCCTTTCTGTAATGAGGTGACCAGAACCACACGCAGAACAGAAGCTGTGGCGTAACCAATGATTTATGCAGTTCCAGCATAACCTTCCTGCTCTGCACGTGGCCTGGGAATGGAGCCTGACTTTTCTTTGGTGTTCCCTGTGTTGCGCCTTCTTATGTAAGAATGCATAACAACAGCCCAATAGAAATATGTTTCCACCTCACAGGTTTAATCCATAAAATATGTTGCACCATCTGCTATCAAATAGCATATGTTATTTTGAAGTTATCCTACAGTGCCATATGCATGAAAGCACGGTTTTCAGGACCAGATACAGGCCTGAAAAGTAAATTAATCATAATACTGAGTTTCGCTCAACCTCCATATTAAATATCATTAAAGAGAATACACGTCATTCAGGGTAACATGTCAAATTACAGTGTAAGCTCTTTGCAATATTGCTGCAATTTTGCTTTAATGGAAAGTCACCCAAACATTGATTAGAAAGTAAATTACATGGAAGGATCTTTTAAACGTCCCTTCACTCTTGTGCAGACTGACTTTACAGAAAAGATACATAAACACAGCTGTAGTGTAGTCAGTGACATTCAATGACTTGAAGAAGAAGTTGTATGACCACTTGAGGGAAGTAGACTTGTGGGAATACCGGCATCAAGGGCAGGAGAAGGACTGACCAGACTGCTCCTTGGAATGCCGGCAAAATCTCCATGGGATGAATAGCCTCCTTCTGTACCATAAATGATTCTGTGACTCTTAGACTGTATGAACTCGATAACAAGTGAAATTGCATTTAGAAAATAGAGAGAGAAAATCACCGATTGCGGGTAGAGCTTGGAGGCAGTATGACCTCATAGTGTAGAAAACATTAGCACAGTCGTTTCTAACGAAATGAGAATTGAAAAGTGCCAGTTGAGAAGTAAAGAAAAAATAAAACTGTTCAAGAATTTGTCATGTTTAAGTAATACAATTTCAAGATTCATGGCAGCTTTTCTTCATATGTAAATTAAACTGATGATCTGTTACAAAAAATAATCTCTAAACTGCTGCCCAGATCTGTTTGTCTACTTTTTGGTGAGGCATCACTCTGGATGTGACACATATTTTGTTGCACACAATTGATGAACTGATGAACAGAAGAATTTAGCTGCATCTCATCAAAATGACTGTTCTGAACCTGAACCAATAATGACGCGCAAACCAAGAAGGTCACCTGACACTAAACATGATTTCTATGTCCTAATACTTCTGTTACATTCTATAATTCGGACTGGAAACACTCAGCACTGCCACTGCATTGAGCTCATTGTTAATTTTTGCCAACTAATTTAAATGTCATGATAATAGGATATTTCATCACGCTCTTGAACTGCTGTCTGAACTTGCCCTGAGTCAGCACATAAATAAAGGTATTTGTGCAGGAGCTTAAACACTGCAGCATATAACCAACGCGACGAAAAGTATTTAATGAGTGAAATTCGAAGAGAATTGTTTCTGCTGTGATATAATATAAGAATCCTGTAACATCTGTCAACCACAGAAGTATGAAGCTGCCAGAAATTGCGAACAGTAAAATAATGGACTTCTTTCTACTCTCCATCTCTGAGTCGACGTGATTCTCTCCTTTGTTCTGCCCCCTCAGGCCCTTACGGACCCGACTGGTCACTAAAATGTGTCTGACAGTCAGAGCGTTCAGCAGCAAAATTAATGCAAAAGGAAGCATTGGGGTTAAAATCGTATCAAACCAGTCAAAGGCCACCCATCCGAGCTCAGTAAAATAACTTGGTTTTATATTACAAAACCATGCTACATTTTCGATAATCTCCTGAGGTTCGTATATGAAGTACCAAACAGTGCTTTTCAAACTCAGCAGAATGCATGTTGTTGCTATAACTACAGACGCAGTTTTTTTCGTGCAATATTTTGTTTTCTGTTTTTGGCAACAAATAGCGACAAAGCGATCAAAGGAGAAAGTGATGGTTAACCAGACTGAACTGTCTCTCGATGCACGAGTCAGGACAGCAATGACACTGCACACAGGGGTGATGGACAGTAATGATCCTGGGAAAAATGCATTACTGATCCGAAACAATATGACTTCAGTGATGATAACCAATAGATCCGTCACCACCATGGCCGACAGGTAGAGAGTGATACATTTGGATAGACTGCACTTTCCTCGAGACAGGATCACAATGGAAATCAAATTAACTGCAAGAGTGAGGGGAAATGAGTCAGAAATTACTGATCAATTTCGAGAAAGCATTCTACACACTGTGAAAATCGTGGGAATCACTGCATTGGGTTGTCTTGCTAATTGACGAAAACTATCTTAAATAATATGACTGACTGAACAATTAGTTTCATTGTTATTTTGAACCTTGCACGGAACGTTATATTTTATCCTGCTCGTATTCAACCCTTGGTGAAAGAGTCAAAGAAGTGATGTAATGCAGAATTAGTGGTTTGGTCCTTAAATTATCAAGATCTTTTCACACCAAAGGTTTTGAAAGGGACCAAATCATAAAAAGGTAAAACACGAGGACTGCAAAAACAGTCTGTCTGCAGCGTGAGAATGAAAAGATAAACTTATTCAGAGAGCCTCAGAGGCCTAGATGTGAGTAGAATAGGGACAAATAGCAAAACTAAGACGATATTCTTTTCCCTGTTTTGACCAAGAACTGGCACTGACATTTTTATGAGCTGATAGGAATCCGAGCGTGAGAAGTGATAAATCTTTTTTTTAGTTTAGAGATACAGCACTGAAACAGGCCCTTCGGCCCACCGAGTCTGTGCCGACCATCAACCACCCATTTATATTAATCCTACACTAATCCCATATTCCTACCACATCCCCACCAGTCCCTATATATTTCCCTACCACCTACCTATACTAGGGGCAATTTGTAATGGCCAATTAACCTATCAACCTGCAAGTCTTTGGCGTGTGGGAGGAAACCGGAGCACCCGGAGGAAACCCACGCAGACACAGGGAGAACTTGCAAACTCCGCACAGGCAGTACCCAGAATCGAACCCGGGTCCCTGGAGCTGTGAGGCTGCGGTGCTAACCACTGCGCCACTGTGCCGCCCTGATCTCGCGAGACTAATTTGAGTTGAGTGTGGAAGATGGTTCAATTTCATTTTGTTTTTGTTTTGAAAGTGAACTTTTTAGATAATCGCGAACTATTGATTGTCTTAAATTGGACTCCGTAGGCCATACTGCACAAAAGATAAACAAAGTTTTATGAGAATATTGCACCAGCACAGACATTATAGCTGTAACACATTTTACATTGACTGCCAAGACAGGATCTGGGGCAAGATCAAGGAGTAGTTGTGTGGAGATCACGCTTCTACCCAGGGTGTAATGGAACTGCTGTTAAACTGTGATAGTAATGCTCAGCATTAGTATAAGTCAGGCCGAACTTATACCAAATAAAATATAATCCCTTTCACCAATAATGATTATCACGTCCAAAAATTTCACAACTTGAGAATAAAGAGTTCATAGGTTAATTGACTCTGATAACCCCGAATTCCGACGGCACCTCAATCTGGAAAGGACATATTTCTTTGTTGATGTTCCAGAGAGACAATAAACCAGTAAAGTGCGGCACGGTCATTGCACAGGTCGCAGAAGTCGCATCCTGAGCAGATTTTCCCTCCGATCACAGAACCCTGTCAAATTTCTAATTCCTGAGGTGATTGATAGGAACGAGCCTGAAATTCAAAACTTCCTGCGTGCATCTCAGAAGGATGTTCTGGCAGTGTCTTTTAAATATAATGTCATAGAGTCATAGAGGTATACAGTACAAAAACAGGCCCTTTGGCCCATCATGGCTGTGTCGGCCATCCAGCACCCAACTATTCTAATCCCATATTACTGCACTTGGCCTCTAGCCTTGTATGCTATGGCGTTTCAAGTGATCATCTAAACACTTTTTTAAATGTTGTGAGGGTTCCTGCCTCCACCTCCTCTTCAGGTAGTGCGTTCCAGGTTCCAAACACCCTCTGGGTGATTTTTCTTTCCCCTCAAATCCCCTAAAATATTCGAAAACTGATTGGCAATTGGGTGAACAAGTTCAATTAAATGAAGTAGAGTAAGGGGAGTGAAGTTTCAGCATGAATGGCTGTAACCAGTAAATTTTATGTGAGTTGCACGGAATATACCAGTTGGGGATAATGGAGGTAACATTGCCATGTCTATGAATTAACGTTGTCTGCCACATGAGACACACCTCTCAGTGACTTTGGACCAGAGCAGGGGGACTGAAATGGAGAGAAGCAGCAAATAGGGAGAGAAAATTCTGGAAATACAAACCACATGAGGCTGCATTTCAACATCTGTGGAGTGAAAGATCGAGTTAGTATTTCAGGGCGATGATCTTTTATCAGAACTGAAGGAAAATATCTCCCTACACGGGGGATAGCAAATGCCGATTGGGTCATCGCTTGGCTGAACAACTCGTTCAGTCTGCAAGAGTATGGCATATCCTCCGTTCGCTTACCATTTTAATTCTCCGCCCCACTGCGACTCTCACCTTTCTCTTCACAGACTCCAGCAGTCTTTAGGTGCAAGAGGAGCGGTACTTCGACTTTCTATGATGAACTGTACAACTTACTGCACACAAAAATTCAGATTCTAGCCACTGTTCACACCTCTTTCAAAGATCAACTGTTGGTCACAGTTCTGCTGATGCCATTTGTACTTCTTCTAAGTGCAGCTTCTGTTTCTTTTCTGTTCTAATTAGCTCACACCTCCACCTTGAACCAGCACTCATTTATAATTTAATTCCTGACTTCCATCCCATCACATGCCTTCCCATCTATAGCTTTTCTTTATTCCCATTCTCTATTGTTCTCCCTCTATACTTGCTTTAAACCTGGTACATTTGTAAAAACTTCCAGGGCTGATGAAACTTCAACCTGAATCATTAACTCGGTTTCCGACTCCTTAGACACATCTTAATCTGATGAGGATTTTCAGCATTTTCTGCTTATATTTCAGATTTTCAGCATCCGCAGTATGTTTCTTTCGGGCAGAAATATAAATGGAATCTATGGATTAAGCAGCGTCCTCTTCAGAAAGGCAAAGCTCCTCCGGAGATTTGGGGTAGGATTGAGTAGTGGATGGAAATTCAGAGCCAGAAAATGGGATAGAGTTCTGGAACGAGAATAACTGAACATTCGATCAATGATTAGATAAATGCATAGGACAAAATCTTTATTATTTAATGACAATCATTCGTTCATTGATATAATGCAATTATTTAAATTTCCTTCTGCATTTGAAGAAATCTTGCATGTTTGCAGAAACATTTGCATGTCGAATGTGTGGAACTGAAACCGTGTTTCTCTACTCCTGCTGCAAGACCTATGTGAGGCCTCGATAGCTGCATCTCATGGAAATCCTACCCAAACTGATCATCAACATTGCCGAGAAATAAATGTTCAAGGCAGATCCTAGTGACAGTTGCCTCTATGCACTTCCACCGAGCACCGTATCTCATTTGAATATGTATGCACTTTCAAACCCTGCCTGTTGACTGACCGTCTTTGCATGCTCCAGTCACAAGCAGAAATCCTGTTAGAGGGATTCACCCGCATCTCTGCCTCCAAAGATACCTACCATGCCAGTCATCTCGCTCTTCAAACTAAAAACCTCAGGACGACTGCATTCAGCTAGAAGCCAGCTTAATCACCTAACGCCGCAAAGTGTACACTTTAGGTTTCTATGAACTCTAACACAAGCAATCTAACTTTTCCCATTCTGTAACCTATTTCTTTTTGTGTATTCCTCCAGAGTGTGCATGTAGGTGAACGTTGGCGTAATGTTTATTGTTTTAGTAGTCCGGTTTAGATGCAATAAAATTAACCTCTTTCTTTGTTAACTGAAGAAAACCTGTCCGATTGCTTCTTGGTATGGTCATAACAAGCACGTAATCAAACACCAACTGAATTTGCCAGCACATCCACTTCAAGAATTAATTAACCCTGTTCTGATCCAACAAGGAGAGGGAAACTAGGGAAGCCCTTCTACCCTTCTCTACCTGACCATAACAGAAACGCGGGAGCTCACGTCTGGGATAAAAACCAAATATAAATGAAAAATAGGAGATGGGAAACTAAACTGAACACAAGAAAAAAAATAATTAAAACAAAACACAATTAATACAGGTTTTCTTTTGGTTTTCACAGCTAGAGTACTAAAATGTCCACATTCGAGACCAGTACCTTCCTGGAACAAAGTGAAGTAACTTGAACCAGGTGAAAAGCCCTATCTATTGAAAAGTTGAGGAATGTAGCTGGACTGTTGGGGACTACTATCCGTCCAAAAGCTTGGAAGCCTAAAATCGTAAAACTTGAGTCAACCCTTTTAATATTGACAATGAAGAACCGGAGACAGGCATACAATCTGAAACAGAAAAAGTAACATTAGGTAAAGTACAACTCGAACACATGAGACTATAAATCAGAATGTCATGAAAGAGAGAAGGAACGAGCTTTACAGAGAGGGAAAGAGGAGAGAACGTTCCAGGAAATGGAAAAAAAACCTTTCAAAAGGGGAGTAAGGCAGCTGGAACTAAATAGGGAAAGATCCAATGTACTTAGTGCTCCGCTTGTGTGGGATTTACCCTGAGCTCATAACAGGCTGCTGAACTCTTAAAGTTCTCCCAGTAGATACCAAAGTTTCATGAGGGGGATGATAGAAGCGTTTTCTTCATCTCTTTTGAAACGCTTGCTAAACAGTTGAAGTGGCTGGCAGTGTGCTGAACAATGCTATGCTACACCAGCCTGGCCCACAAGTCGTACTCAGTAAGGATACTTTACTTGCATTCACGACCAACCGCACCACCTACGATATTTGACACAAACGCTTTTTCTGGTCTTAATGCCTTCCTTTGGCTTATGAGCTTTTCTGTGTCGCCCTTCAATATTTAAATCCCTTATTTCTAGCTCTTCAGTCTGAATATCCTGTAGAACTGGGGTCAGTTTCCTGGGACATTGGCGATAGAAATTTTGTTCTGTGGGAGGGGTCTCTCGTACATGGTGCAAGGCGAGGATTGTACAGCCTGTTTTTTCCCAACAGATTCCTTTAAACGCTGTGAACAGCTCTGAAATGTCTTTACTCTGTTCTGCAGAGGATTCGATTTGAGAATCCTCCAGGCCTCACTCTAAATCGTCCTCACTGTCCCTTTCACCTCCTCTTTCCTGACCGCCTGACAGATTTGCACTTGTGTGTCTCTTCCCGACTGTGAAACATCTTTAACATATTGCCATGACATAGCCGTTGCTTTTTACGACGATCTGGGGTGTCAATAATATCAAATCTTTATTACTCTGTATGGGTCACTGAACCTGACATTCAAAGGTTCTCCCTGCATTGGTAATTCCCCTAACACGTGGTCTCAGAGCTGAAATGTTCTGTTTATCCACCTGCCATTTCTATTTTGTCTGGGAGGTTTTTTAGGTGTTCCTGACACACCACAGAGGCTCTCATAAACCGTCCTGGTAACATGGAGACCCACAGAATCAGTCATCTACATCGACAAGCGAAAAGCCTCAGGACCACTGAATTCAGCAAGAAGCCAGCAGAATCACCAAAGTGCATAGACTTTTCTTTTTTATGGAAATTAACTCAATCAATCTAACTTTTGTTCCATTCTGTAACATATTTCTCTGTGGCTAAATCTCCAGAGTGTGCGTGTAAGTGAAAGTTGGTGTAACGTTTACTGTTTTATCAGTTCGGTTTAGGTGCCTTTCAAACTACCTTTCCCTCTGCAAAATATTTGCGTGTCTTTAAACTTCCAGAGACTGTGTGTGTGTGCATGCGTGTGTGTCTGTGAGTGAAAGTTGGCGTGACGTGCATTAGTTGCTTAGCTCGGTTTCGGTGCTCTAAAGTTAACCTCTATCTTTGCTAACACAAGAAAACCTGCCAGATTGTTTCTTGTTATGATCATAGTAATTAAGTAATCAAATGCTTACTTAATTGGCCAGTTCATCTACTTTAAGAAATAATTAAAACTGTTGTGGTCAAACAAGGAGAGGGAAAAGGGGAAGCCCTTCGACTTCTCCTCATCTGACCACACAGAAACAATATTCCAGGCGTCTTATAAATGATTAGCATCACTTTCTGGCTACAGAGATACATGCCTTTCTGTTAAAAACCAAGGATACCACGTGTGTTTATGAACTGCTTTTTTAATCTGAACTGCCGCCTTCAACAATTTGTACACAGAGATGCCTAGATTTCTCTGTTCTTTCACCACGTAAAAAATCGCAGCATTTAACTTGAATTGTCTCCGCTCAATCTTTCCACCAAAATGAATCAATCACGTCACACTTGTCTGACCTAGATTTCATCTTCCATATGACCACCCATTCCATCAGCCTCTCTGTGCCGTATTGAAGTCTATAATTACAAAGGCGGCACAGGAGTAAATGTACATCGAAGTATATGTTCACAAATCATTGAATGTGGCAGGGAGAGTTGAGAAATCGGTTACTAAAACATACAGGATTCTGGGGATTATGAAAAGGGGCATAGTTTATGAAAAATATCGAAATTATGATGAACATGGAAAGTACTCTGATATGGCCACGACTGGAGTATTGTGTCCAATTCTGGGCGCCACACTTTATATGGAGGATGTTAAGTGATTAGAGAGGGTGTATTGGAATGATTCCAGGGATGAGTAACTTTACTTACTGGATAGGTTCGAGATGCTGCGGGCTATTCTCCTTGAAGAAATGGACATTAAGAGTAGATATGATTGAGGTTTTCGAAATCATGGCTGGTCTTTTCGAACAGATAGGGATAAGGTGCTCCTGTTGGAGGATGGTCCGAGAACCATTGGAAACTGTATTAAGGTGATGGGCAAAACAATGAAAGGTGACATAAGGAAAAACATTTTTTTTTGGTTGTGTGTTCTTAAATCTGGATTTCTGTGCCGAAGACTATAGTGCAGCGAAATTCTTTCGAAGACTTTTGAAAAGATTTGGATAATTATATGAAACAAAGAAACCTTGCAGGGGAAAAGGCAGCTGTGTGTGCCTAGGTGCATTGATTTTCCAGAGCCCTGGCATTGACTTAATGGACTGAATGACCTTCTTACGTGCTGTAACCATTTTCTGATTCTTTCATTATATCGCTATCCACCTCACTGCTTCAGTGTTTCGTGTCGTTTACAAATTTCGATTTTGTGCCCTATACCCATCAAATTCAAAATCTTTGAAGTATAGCAATGACAGCAGAAGTCCAAGTACAGAACGCTAGAGAAACCACGGAATTCCTCCTTTGAGTCCAGAAAACAGTCATTCACCATAACTCTGTTTTCTGTGCCTTAGCTGATTTGTGGTGATGCTGTTGCTTCCCCATTGTATCCCATGGCTTACATTTTGCCAAAAGGCCTATTATGTAGGGCTTTATCAACACATTCTGGAAGCCCATGTACAAATGTGGCGCGCCCTTCCAGCCACAGAATACCACAGCAAACAACTCAGTGAATTTAGTCCAACATGATTTGCAGTTAATAAATCGGTGCAGGCTTTCATTTATAATTTCAAACCGTATCCATGTGATTTTCTCCAGGATTTAAGGATGTAAATACGTTGTAGGCGATAGGGATACGGTTTACTAGATTAATACCTGGAATGGGCGGGCTGTCTTACGAGGAAACATTGGACAGGCTTGGCTTGTTTCCGCTGGTGTTTAGAAGAGTAAGAGGCGATTTGATTGAAACATATAGGATCCTGAGGGGTTTAAGAGGGTGGATATGGAAATGATGTTTCCCCTCATGGGAGAATCTAGAACTAGTGGTCACTGTTTAAAAATAAGGGGCCGCCTACTTAAGACGGAGATGATGAGAAATGTTTTCTCTCAGAGGGTCGTGTGTCTTTGGAAATCTCTTCCTCAAGAGGCGGTGGAAGCAGAGTCTTTAAACACTTTTAAGGCACAGTTGGTAGATTCTTGATAAGCAAGGGGGTGAAAGGCTATCCAGGGTAGGTAGAAATGTGGAGTAATCAGTTCAGCCATTAACGTATTGAATGGTGGAGCAGACTCGATGGGCCGAGTGGTCTACTCCTGTTCCTAATTTGTATTTCTGCTTTTGAGTGCATACCCACCACCCAATCTCTGCAATTGCCAGGTTTATACTTCTCCACATTTTTGAACAACATCTCAACCCTTACATAAGATGCTGTTCACGCGATGTTGATCATTCGAGATTCAGATGTTATCTTTTGTACAAGTTAAACGGATCGTTGAATATTTCAAAATGTAAAAACACGCTCTTCAGTTAAGGAAATACGAGAGGTATGGAAAGAGTATGAGAATCGACTGACTTAAAATAAAAAGAATCACAAGTCGTCGAGAGCTATATAAATAATAGAATGGCACTAAAAGGAGGGCAGGTTGAGATGAAAATGAAGACGTACTCATCAAGGCTGACAGCGTGGTGAGATATTAAATGAGTAACTTGATCTGCATTTATAAAAGCAAGAAGATGCTGACGAAGTCACAATAGAGTCAGAGAGCTATACAGCACAGGAACAGACCCTTCGGCCCACCATGTCTGCGCCGGCCATCAAGCCTATCTATTCTTATCCCATTTTCCAGCACTTGGTCTCTGATGCAAAAGTGGTGCCAGAGAACTGGAGAACTGCAAATACTGCACCCTTGTTCAAATAGAGTGTCAGAGTACATCGAACAGATGCAGAACAGTCAGTTTACCCTTTGTGATTGGAATGCTGCATAGAAACAGTAATCCGGCACAGCATTAAGTCCCTTGGACCAGTGTTGATTGAGTAAGGAACCCAGCACGCATATGTTAATTGCAAATCGTGTTGACCTAACTTGATTGTGTTATCTTGGTGAGATTATAGAGAGGATTAATAAGGGTAAGATGAATAATGTGGTGTACATGGACTTCGATAATGTGCCACATAATATGCTTTCCAGCAAAATTGAAGACTATTGAATATAAGGGACAGTGGCAAAATTGATATGAAGTTGGCTAAACCAGAGCAAACTAGTGAGAGGTTATTTTTCAGACGAAGGAAAGTTAAATAGTGGATTTATATCTGTCACAAAAGCTGGAAGTATTGTGAACTGTGAAGAGGATAGTGATGGACTTCAAAAAGGAAGTAGAAAGGCTGGTGGAGTGGGCAGACTCGTGTCATACAAAATTTAATGCACAGGGGTATGAAATGATACATTTTTGCGAGAAAGAACGAGGAGAGGCAATATAAAATAAGGGACAAAATCTGAACGTGGTGCAGGAGAAGAGGGACCTTTATGTATAGGTACACATACAGTTGAAGGTGGTAGGGCAGATTGAGGAACAGGTTAAAATGGCTTATCCAATCTTGACTTTTATAAAGAAAGCCATTCAGTACAAAATGAATTTCATGAATCTTTATGAAACACTGATTCAGCCTCGTTTTTTCAGTGAGTGGTTAAGATATGGAATACATTGGTTCACAGTGTTGTGGAGGCAGATTGACCATTACTTTCAGATGAAATTGGATAAGCACCAGAAGAGAAAAGATGAATGTCTACGAGAAAGGGGCAGGGGAGTCGATTATATGCTTTCCTCATGCAGGAAGAGAAAACAGACACAACAAGCTACATCATCACCTTCTGAGCTGCAACCATTGTATGATTTCAATGTAAAATGATATAACATAATATCAAAACATTTCATTTTATAATGGCATCCAACAACAATCAGTGAATTAACACTCATTGTATCAGAGAACTAAATATGGATGAGACATCAGCAAACTCATTTCAGTAGCTAGATCTCCATAGCTGCATCAGGCATACACAAAATAGAATAATGTATCGTAACTGGAATAATCCATAAATACATCAAACTCCCAGTTAAATTGAACCCTGTCATTGGGGAGAGAGGACATTGTACTACCTCCTTATGACACTGAGACCTTGAAATGTCTCCTTATCAATCATTGAAAATGCAATCGTGAATTAATATTTCAGAGCGGTTGATTCCTGAACATGAAACTGTTATTATTCTGATGGCACGATACCTACTCGTTGGCCAGTTAACTGGATCCAGGAATTCCAGTACAGAGAATCATCCATTTACGTTTTAGGGTTGGGTACACAAGGATCATTTAATATACAATGCAACAATTGGAGGACAGAAAGGACAGAGGCTTAAGTGAGTCCCTCATTCAACCAAATGAACAATGCTGGCAGTCGATTAAAAGAAATGCAGTTGCTGAAATATTGTAATGTGCACAGTTAACACTGATTTACATCATTAATAGGTAAGATAAAGGCTCACCAGGTACTCCAACTACAGCAAGAACCAGATAGTAATAGTGTTCTAATGGAAGAATGGCAGAAGATCCCATTTTATGAGAAGCCGTAACATTTTTTTGTTCTGAAAACAGCAGCTCCAGCGTGCACTCTAAGCTAATGCTTTCAAATTAGCCCTGATTTATACAGGCAATAATTCTCCACTGACATGGCTATACCCCTGATCATTGTTATTACTTACAGTCACTTGAACAAAGAGATTACATCATCAGCGTTGACTCCAAAGTAAATACTATGGTGCAATAACAGGGTATGATCAGAATTAGGTCTCTGTCGAGAATAATGTGGAACCTGTAAGCTGTAGAAATGACACAATAATAACAAGTGGCTTCCTTTGCAGTTCTCACATAAGTGGACATGCTCAGTCCTTTCCAATCATTTATAAATATTACCGATTGTATCGCAATATGCATTGAATCCACAGTCGCAAGCAGACCCTTCTGGCTTAGTCTGCGCAATTTCCCAGTCAATGTAAGAAGCATGACAGCCCCCCATTTTACTTTCATTTTTAGTTATTTTTTCTTCCTTTTTTTTACATTCCTTTTTACATTTTTTACAATTTTTTTTTGCATTTATTTCATTTCATCTTAGTTTGTTCAGTTTGCTTACCCACTGTTTTTTTCAGGTTGTTTTTCTTCAGGTTTGCACTTGCTGCTGTTCAATATTCAGTGTATTCACACCTAATCTGTACTAATGCTTTGTCTTTCAACACACCATTAACATATTGTTTGCCTGTTCTCCGTGACCTTTTGGTCAGCTATGTGGCCTGGTCCAATCTGCACTTTCTCCTTTGTTATCGCTTGCCCCACCCCACCTCACTTGTTTATAATCTGTGACTTTTCTAATATTTGTCAGTTCCGAAGAAGGGTCACTGACCCGAAACGTTAACTCGGCTTCTCTTTCCACAGATGCTGCCAGACCTGCTGAGTGATTCCAGCATTTCCTGTTTTTGTTTCAGATTTCCAGCATCCGCAGTATTTTGCTTTTGTATAAGAAGTTTCACTCTTTGGCAAAGGGCTTTTTCAGTACATGTTCAGGATTGCAGTCTGCAAATTATTGTACTTGATATTAGGGGATGGAGACTGACCGTACGCCATTGGCAGCCCCTCCTCCGTTGTTTTACTGCAGATGTTTACCTGTTTATTCCGCAATGGCTAAGGCTCCAGTAAATTACAACTGTGTCACCTCCTGTCTTGATTCCTCCAGTTCACATGGAGCCAGTCACACAACATCCAACTTCCATCAATGATAACCGATGCAAAACTCTGCTGTCCATGCCCAACCCTCACCAAGCACCACTCAGCCAACACATTCACCTTCAACTACATATTTAGCTCTTAACAACTCAATAGCCTTAAATTTCAAATTCTATCCATGGGTATAAATCTCTCACTGGCCTCACTCCTCCCCATATCCACTATCTCCTCCAAACGTAAAGGAAACTAACTAAAAGGTAAGGTGACAGTGACTTACCTTGACATCAAGGCAGCATTTGACCGAGCATTGCATCAAGGAGCCCGAGCAAAACTGAGGTCAATGGGAATCGGGGGAAAACCCTCCGCTGGCTGGAGTCATAACTAGCGCAAAGGAAGATGTTTGTGGTTGTTGGAGGTCAATCATATGAGCTCCAGGACATCACTGCAGGAGTTCCTCAGGGTAGTGTCCAAGGCCCAACCATCTTCAGCTGCTTCATCAATGACCTTCCTTCAATCATAAGGTCAGAAGTGGGTATGTTCGCTGATGATTGCACAATGCTCAGCACCATTCGTGACTCCTCAGATAATGAAGCAGTCCGTGTAGAAATGCAGCAAGATCTGGACAATATCCAGCCTTGGGCTGATATGTGGCAGGCAATGACAATCTCCAACAAGAGAGAATCGAACCATATCCCCTTGACATTCAACTGCGTTACCTTCGCTGAATCCCCCACGATCAACATCCGAGGGGCTACCATTGACCGGAAACTGAACTGGAGTAGCCATATAAATACCGTGGCTACAAGACGAGGTCAGAGGCTAGGAATCCTGAGGCGAGTAACTCAACTCCAGACTCCCCAAAGCCTGTCCACCATCTACAAAGCGCAAATCAGGAGTGTGATCGAAAACTCTCCACTTGCCTGGATGGATGCAGCTCCAACACCATTCAAGAAACTCGACACCATCCAGGACAAAGCAGCCCGCTTGATTGGCACCCCATTCACAAACATTCACTCCCTCCCCTACCGACGCACAGTGGCAGCAATGTGTACCATCCAGAAGATGCACTGCAGAAATGCACCAAGGCTCCTTATACAGCATCTTACAAACCCGCGACCTCTACCAACTGGAAGGACAAGGGCAGCAAATACATGGGAACACCACCACCTGCAAGTTCCTCTCTAAGTCACACACCATCCTGACTTCGAACTATATCGCCGTTCCTTCACTGTCGCTGGGTCAAAATCCTGGAAATCCCTTCCTAACAGCATTGTGGGTGTACCTATCCCAAATGGACTGCAGTGGTTCAAGAAGGCAGCTCACCACCATCTTCTCAAGGGCAATTAGGGAGGGGCAACAAATGCTGGCCGAGCCAGCGTCGTCCACATCCCATGAATGAATAATAATAATAAAAAAATATTGAGTTCCGCGAACCTCTGAAAATGGCCTCTATCAGCGGCACCACCCTGTTCTGGTTCCAGTCTCTCCTACCTGATTGTTGGCAAAGGAACTCCAGTAATGGCTTCTCTTCACTCCCTTGCAGATTAACTATGGAGTACTTGAGCATTCCATTCTTGCTCCCTATTCTTCCTCAGCTACATATTTTCCTCTGGTGACATCTACCAAAGGTATAAGGTTAATTTGAGCTGACAAAACCCAGTTTCAGGTTGTCAACATCTCAATCGACCATTCTTTGCCTCCATCATTTAAGACTGCAACAGTCGTATTTTGCATGAGGTTTAATTCGAACAATTGGAAATTGGAAAGGCTGAAACGGAAATCTTGTGATTGACCAGTATAATTTTGCCACCGATCACATCCCTCTTCCTGACTGATGTTTCAGGCAGAAAGTACTTTTTGTCACCACTTAACCATAGTGATCCCGTACCTGAGCTTATGAAATTATAGCCTCTCCGTCATCTACGTCCACACCCATAATATCTCTGGCATCTTCCACTGTAGCTCTCAATCAAGTATTTGTAATCTCCAGTCTCCCCCTCCCCGCCACCACCCCACGCAACAACCTCCCCCCCCCCACCCAACCACCCCGTACTCGAACCATTCACCTCCTCATTCTGCCATCACTATCCTCTTGGTGGGAATTCAGCTACTTTTTTCCACGTTTACTCTCAGATCGGAGTCAGAGACTCTCCAGCAATGGCTTTCGCTCACCTTATCGCAGCAGCACCGTGACCTATTAAGACTTAACACACAGATCAGTCCGAGACCTCTGTTCTTCCTCGTGTGCATGCTTTTCATTGGAGCTTCTATCTGCAGATATGATTTGTTATTCTTTCACGGGATGTGAGTATTGCTGCTGTTAGGTTTTTGACACAGTGATAGTGAAGGGACAGCGATCTCGTTCCAAGGCAGGATGATGCGTGACGTGGAAGGGAGATTGCAAGTGGTGGTGCTGTACGTTTCAGAGAGATGTTACCTGAATAGAGGTGAGAGAGAGAATATCCAACCCGTCTCATCTTGGGATTCTTAACCAAGATAGACCTACAATGTACAGTCCTAAGCTCTGTGATCAAGTCAGATTTTATTAGATTAACTGAAATAAACAAAGTTATTACTTAACAAAAGTAATATATATGCAGCAACACTCAGCTCCGTTCTTGCTTCTGAGCTTGCTGGTTTATGTACTTCTCTCCTTTGTCTTCTCCTGCTAAGTGTGCCAACAATGTTCTGTTGACCCTCTGTAAGATTACCGAAGCTGTCCCGTAACATCTTTTCCAAAACATTTTGTGGTGCTAGATTCGTACTGTATTCGGTACTGAATTGTTCCAAGTATCTTAATTGTTCCAGACAGACATCAGCTTTACAATCTAGACAGTCAATGCTTTAGTCTACACACCATACAGGTATTTCCTGTTTCTTTCTATTATAGTTCGGATCCTAATTAATCCTAATTACATTCTTGTTGATACCAACCATTTTAGCAATTTTGCAGTATCACATTTATTTCATCTCGCCCGTGTCAAGTATTGCTGAAGTCTTCATCCCAACTCTCCCATTGCTCTTAAACAGAGGCTGAAACAGAGTATAGCCTTGAAAAAAAGTAAGCATTAGATCAAACAGACTTCAATATAAGAACGTACATAGCATATAATTAGCCCTATTTGGTTAGCTGTATAAAATATATTATAACGCTATTCCTAAAAGTAAGACAGGAATTTCCGTAAGTCTTAAGGTCCTTGTGAATAAGTATAAGTGTCGTCCTTGGGTGAACGTGCTAAATTGGGGGAAGGCTAATTATAACAATATGCGGCAGGAACTGAAGAAATTAGACTGGGGGCGGCTGTATGAAGGTAAATCAACATCTGACATGTTGGAGTCCTTCAAAGTCAGTTAATTAGAACCAAAGATCGGCATGTTCCTGTGAGGATGAAGGATAAATTTGGCAAGTTTGAGGAACCTTCAACAGCGAGGGATGTTGGGAGCCTAGTCAAAAAGAAAAATGAAGCATTCTGAAGGGCTCTAATGTCGGAAACAGACGAAGCCTTTGAGGCATATAAATAAAGTAGGAAGGTACTTAACCGAGGAGTCAGGAGGGCTAAAAGGTGTCATGAAAAGTCATTGGCAACCAGGATTAAGTAGAATCCCAAGGCTTTTTATACGCATATAAAGAGCAAGAGGGTAGCCAGGGGAAGGGTTGACCCACTCAAGGACAGAGGGGGGAAAATATGAGTGGAGCCAGAGGAAATGGGCGAGTTACTAAATGAATACTTTGCATCAGTATTCACCTAACTGAAGCACTCGGTGAATGATGAGTCTAGGGAAGGGAGTGTAGATAGTCTGGGTCATGTCGATATCAAAAAGGAGGAGGTGGTGGGAGTCTTGAAAAACATTAAGGTAGATACGTCCGCAGGGCCTGATGGGATCTACCCCAGAATACAGAGGGACACAAGGGAGCAAATTGCTGGGGCCTTGACAGAAATCTTTGTATCCTCATTGTCAACAGCTGAGGTCTCAGAGGACTGGAGAATAGCCAATGTTGTTCCTTTGTATACAAAGGGTAGCAAGGATAATCCAGGAAATTACAGGCCGATGAGCCGCACGTCAGTGGTAGATAAATTATTGGAGAGGATTCTTTGGGACAGGATTTACTCCCATTTGGAAACAAATGGACTTATTAGCGAGAGGCAGCATGGTTTTGTGAAGGGGAGGTCGTGTCTCACTAATTTGATTGAGTTTTTTGAGGAAGTGACAAAGATGATTGATGAAGGAAGGGCAGTGGATGTTATCTATATGGACTTCAGTAAAGCCTTTGACAAGGTCCTTCATGGCAGACTGATACAAAAGATGAAGTCACATGGGATCAGAGGGGAGCTGACAAGATGGATACAGAACTGGCTTGGTCATAGAAGACAGAGGGTAGCAGTGGAAGGGTGCGTTTCTGAATGGAGGGCTGTGTCTCGTGGTGTTTCGTAGGATCAGTGCTGGGACCTTTGCTGTTTGTAGTATATATAAATGATTTGGAGGAAAATGTAGCTAGTCTGATTAGTAAGTTTGCGGATGACACAAAGGTTGGTGGAGTTACGGATGGTGATGGGGATTGTCAGAGGATACAGCAGAATATAGATCGGTTGGAGACTTGGATGGAAAAATGGCAGATGGAATTTAATCCGGACGAATGTGAGGAAATGCATTTTGGCAAGTCGAAAACAGGTGGAATTATGTGGTAAATGCCAGAACCGTTAGGAGTATTCATAGCAGAGAGATCTGGGCGTAGAGATCCACAGATCACTGAAAGTGGCAACGCAGGTGAATAAAGTAGTCAAGAAGGCATACGGCAAGCTGGCCTTACTAGGTCGGGGCACACAGTATAAAAATTGGCAAGTCATGCTGCAGCTGCACCGATACTTAGTTAGGTCACACTTGGATTGTTCCGGACAATTCTGGTTGCCATGCTACCAAAAGGTTGTGGAGGCTTTGGAGAGGGCACAGATGAAGTTTGCCAGGATGTTGCCTAGTCTGGAGGGTATTAGCTATGAGGAGAGGATGGATAAACTTGAACTGTTTTCTGGAACGACGGAGGTGGAGTGGTGACATGATAGAGGTTTACAAAGTTATGAGCGGCATGGAGAGAGTGGATGGTCAGAAGCTTTTTCCGAGGGTGGAAGAGTCAGTTACTAGGAGACATAGGTTTAAGGTGCGAGGGGAAAAGTTTCGAGGGGATTGTTGAGGCAAGAGTTTTACACAGAAGGTGGTGAGTGCCTGGAACCTGCTGCCTGGGGAGGTGGTGGAAGCAGGTTACGATAGCAACGTTTAAGAGGCATCTTGACAAATATATGACAAGGATGGGAAGAGAGAAATATGGACCCCGGAAGTGCAGAAGGTTTTAGTTTCGACAGGCATCAATATCGGCGCAGGCTTGGAGGGCCAAAAGGCCTGTTCCTGTGCTGTACTGTTCTTTGAAAATGCTCTGAACTTTGGAGCGCTTCCGTGCATCTCAGCCCTTGACCTTCCAAATAGTGGCGGTCGCGGATTTGAAAGGTGCTGTCAAAAAAGGATTGGAGAGTTGCTGCAGTACATCTTGTAGATGTAACATACTTTTGCCGTTCTGCGCAGTGGTGGTGGAAGTGAATGTTGAAATTGGTGGTTCGGGTGCCAATTAAACGGGATGCTTCGTCTCAGATGGTTTCGTGCTTCCTGACTGTTTTTGCAGCTGCTCTTATCCGGGCAAGTGGGGTGCATTCCATCACATTCACGACTGTGCCTTGTAGATGGTGGATAGTCTTTCGAAAGTCAAGAGGTGAGTTATTCGTCGCACATTCCCAGCTTCTGGCCTGCTCATGTCGCCACAGTTTTTATATGGCTGGTCAATGGTGAGCCCAGGATGTTGATGCTCGGTGTGCAGCAATGGTAATAGCGTAGAATGTCAAGCAGAGATGATTAGATTCTCTTTTGATGTAAATTGTCATTGTCTGGCACCTGTGTGGCGTGAATGTTACTGGTCACTTATCAGCCAGAATCTCAGTGTTTTCCAGTTCTTGCTGCCTGTGGGCACAGACTTTCTTAGTATTGAGGAGTCGTGGATGGAACTGAGCACTGTGCGTTAATCAGCGAACATCCCCACTTCTGATATTATGATGGAGAACGATCATTGATGAAGCAGCTGAAGATTGTTAGGCCTAGGACACTACCCTCTAAAACTCAGGAAGTTTAGTTTAGTTTAGAGATACAGCACTGAAACAGGCCCTTCGGCCCACCGAGTCTGTGCCGACCATCAACCACCCATTTATACTAATCGTACACTAATTCCATATTCCGACCACATCCCCACCTGTCCTTATATTGCACTACCACCTTCCTATACTAGGGGCAATTTATAATGGCCAATTAACCTATCAACCAGCAAGTCTTTGGCATGTGCCGGAGCAACTGGAGGAAACCCACGCAGACACAGGGAGAACTTGCAAACTCCACACAGGCAGTTCCCAGAATTGAACCCGGGTTGCTGGAGCTGTGAGGCTGCAGTGGTAACCAATGATTCTCATTGACTTCAGTTTTGATCGGAATTCTTGATGACATACTCGGTTAAATGCTTCTTGATTTCAAGGGCAGTCACGTTCCCTTCACCTCTGATGTTCAGTCCCTTTGGGATAAGGCTATAATGAGGTCAGGAACCAGTGCCCATAGCGGGACCCAAATTGAGAATCCGTTTCAGATTACTGCTGAGTAAATGTCACTTGATAGCACTCTCAGTGACATATTTGATCACTTTGTTGATGATTCTGAATGAATCGATTGGGGCTAAATTTCCCTGAATGGATTTGTCCTCCTTTTTGTGGAAAGGGCATACTTTCCACATTCTCGGGTAAATGCACTGGCAAGGCTTGGCCAGGAACAGGGCTAGCTTGGAGCCAAATCTTCAGTATTACAACCGGGATAAAGTTAGTGCCCATATCCTATGCCGTATCCAGTTTCTTCAGCCCTTCCGCCCCCCACCAGCGCCACCACCTCCCCCACGAAAAGTTTCAGACATTTCTTTTCGCTTAATAAATGCACACTCTCATATGCTTTGCATTGCAATTTAGTGGTACAAGCCTTTTCAGCCATACAATTCCAGCAGCAATACCGAGCTCAGTTCTCATTTGCAGATCTTCAGGAAAGCACATTTCACATCAAGTATTGCAACATGTGTCTATTTTGTTGTAACATGGTGAGTTGCCTCAGGGTTACGAGGCCTGGCCAATGGCAGAGCCAGCACATTTTTGGCGATGGCCATGGAAGAGTTCGAACATCGAGTGACAATGGCTGCTTACAAGCTTAGCATACTTCAGGAAGAGGACTTGAGTTTCCTTGAGAACACATGTAGGAAGGTCAACGGGAAACCACCTCAAGTACTTTTTTTTCCTCTGACATATTGCATATTTCTCATGGTATTAAAACAATGAGAGGCTCTTACAAGCAACTGAAGAGGAAAGTGAAGGACCGTAGGTTACAGAGAATAAGCAGGGACCTGCCCTTGTGCAGACCACCACTATTTCTACTGCTTGTGGGCGACCTCTGTTTCTGTTTATTCCCTGTCTGCAGATAATGTCGTGATGATTGTTTCCAAAACCATGAGATATTATGGTGTCTCCAGATCTAGCGCTCGCTGCCTGGTCGCCATGGCAGCAGAGGCTGTACACGTCATCATCACTGACATGATACTGAACCGAATTAATGATGATTTTTTCCATCCACTCATTTATTTCACAATCCGATGTACTCTTTTAACCGCATCCTGAATCGTGCATTCACAGGTATATTTCTCTCTGGCTAACAGTCAATTTTACTTTTGATAATTCCATTGACATTTGTTTAAAGACCTGAAGTATTAAATATTCATATAATCATAGAAATTTACAATTCAGAAGGAGGTCATTTGTCCAATTGTGCCTGTGCCTGCCGACAAGTTGCCATTCAGCCTAATCAGTGATTCAGCTCTTTGTCCATAGCATTGTATGTTATGGCACTTTAAGTGACATTCCAAATACATTTTAGCTGTTGTGAGGCTTTCTGTCTTGATCAAACTTTCAGGCAGTGACTTCCAGATCCCCACCACCATCTGAGTGCAAACTTCCCCTCGAATCCCCTGTGAACCTCCTACTTCTTACCCTCACTCCGTTCCCCCGGTATGGGACACTCAAAGGGCGCAGGGCCTTCCTACTACTCTATCTGAACGCCTTATAATTTGCACCTAGAAAACGATAAGGCTGCTTCTGGAAAATGTGTGTCTGATTCCCCCTTTAAAGTGAATGCAAAATTCTGCAGCCTCATGTTTGAAACGTATGTTATGATCAACAAAGCATCGGTGGACTGTCATGCAAATGTATTGTCATACACTGTAGCTGCATGGATAGCATTTGCCTGCATTCACCACTGTTTAACCCACGTCTCCCAGTATTGTTGAGATTGCGGCTCAATGCACGATCTGCAGGACACATTTTAGTGGACAAGAGGATCCATATTTGGCTGAGGTACAGCAGGAATTACAATGAACCGGATGCAGAGATGGGCGAATCCATGATCTTACTCTTCAATATATCCGGCCACTTCACACAGCTCTTGATGATGCAGATAATTGTGTGTTATTCATCAGAATTCAAGCCATTAGTATTCAATAACTTTCTGTGACGTCCTGCTTTTCAGTGACTAAACCAGACATGCACTTCTGAATTTGACCTACTGCATAAAGAAATGTGTTTATGCCATGACCCAGACCATATTTACAGAGTGGAAAGGAAGAACGGGAAGAAATATGCACTAAGCATAATATCTAAAATAATTAAACGGGGGTGAGGGATGGGGAGCAATTCCCACCATTAGATTAGCAATGCATCTCCTAGCCTATCTAATGCTCCTTTCTTTCTTCATCTAAGCACGACAGTCTCCTTAGAAACTTGCGGATCAGAAGGAGACCATTCAATATGATGTCTCTGAAGGCTGAAAAAGAGCTATCCCGCCGAATCCTTCTTTCCACCTCTTGGCCCATAGCCCTCTAGGTTCAGATGCATAAACAACTACTTAAAAAAGCGTTATGAGGTTTTTGGCTTCGACCACCCATGTAGAAAGTGTGTTCCAGCCCCACACCAGACCCTGGGCGAAAGTATTTCTCTCAACTCCTCTCGAAACCTGCCACCAATTATTTTAAATCTATGCCTCGAGTAATTGACCTGGACTCTAATGAAATGAACCCTTCCAATTCACTGCATGTACACCCCGCCTCATAATTTTATGCACCTCAATTAAAGGTACCCTCACCCTCCATTGTTTCAAAGAAAATAAACTCAGAAATCGTTCCTCGTAACTAAACGTCTTCATTCCTGATAACATATGTATGAATCTCCTCTGTATCCATGTTAGTGTGATGACAGGCTTCCTGTAATGCGGTGAACAGAACTGCACCCAGTGATATAGCTGCAGTCTAACTAGTGTTTTATGCAGTTATGGCATTACATCCCTGTTCTTATATTCTATGTCTCAGCTAATGAATGGAAGTATACGGTCTATCTTCTAAACCTGTTGTGATGAAATAACATCCAACTGAAATGCTAACTCTGTTTTACTCTCTCTCCAGATGCAGCTTGACATGTTAGGTATTTCCAGAATGTGTTGCTTTTCTGTTTTCATTACCTTCTTAACTATCTTACCTACATGTGCTGCGACATTCAGGAGATGGTAGACATGCACTCCAACTGCTTGTCCAGTTCCAATGCCCTTCCACTGGATTCTATGCCTCGGCTCCATTTTGGCCCTCGGCATCGCCAGACACAGCACTACACAATTTATAATTAAGCCTGTTTGCCTATGTAAGAGTCCATGATCAAGGTAAAAGCATGATGTCTATGGTAAATTTATAATAGAGGTCGGAGTTCATCCGTTTTGACTTTTTCAGCCTGCGCCATGGCTTTCAAAATATAGTTCTCTGGGTTTCAGGGAATCTGAGTGTTCCTCAGTGAATTCGAAATTGCACTGGTATTACAGAGGCTGTGAGGGAATATAAGGGGTCAATATGTTAGCAAAGTGTTCAGAAGGCTTGAGGTGGGTGCGAAAGAGAGCACGGGGCACTCAGAAGATATGATCTAGATAAGAGACAGAGCATAATGGAGACTATATGAGCTGCAGGAGAATCAGAATATGTAAGGAACGCTCAGGCATTATCAGATATTTTCGGGGCAATTAGGGGTTACCAAAGATGGTAAAGGCCGCTTCAGAAGTATCGCATACGGGTCGGGGGTAATGAGGTATCAGGGTGGGTGCCAGCTGCTCAGGTGGCACCAAAGAGAGTCGGGACGCTCCTGGATATCAGAGATGATAAATGATTCTGAAGATGTATCAGGGAGGTTAAGGAAGCTCAGGAGGTATCAGAGAGGGAAAGTGACGTTCAGGAGTTTTCAAAGAGTTCCAGTGACGTACAAGATACATCAGATTGTATATGGAATGTTTGAGAAACATTAGGAAGTGTATGGACTCCCTAGAAGTCTCAGAGATGGAAAGAGACGCTCAGGTTTTATCTGAGAGTGGAAAGGCCACACAGGCAGAAACAGTTTAGATAAGTCACTTTGGTGTGGACGCTTCAAGTGTGATATCACTGAGTCATTTAAGATGATTAATGGATTGAATCGATTGACAGACAGTAACTATCTCATTACGGATTTCTGAACAAGGGGTCATAATGAAAAATAATAAAACTCTACACACGCATGAAATGTACAGGGGAAACCATGACAGGGATAAGCATACTCAGATATTCACAGGATAAACTCCGAAGCACTGTCAGTGACAGAGTATTAAATGTAATGACATAGTATTAAATAATTATTTTGCCGCAGTATTTATGTTGACTATAAAAGAGTGGCCATGCCATTAGAAGACGAGACCAAAAATGAAATGAACTCATTAAGGTAAAAAAAAATCAGAGATAATGGATACAATAATAGACATGGAGAATATTCTGGATTGCTGTTGTGCATGCTCAAAGAAGCTAGCAGAACCACGATATATAGACATCCCAAAGTGTTTGACAGCCATGATGTATTACTGACTGCAGTCATTCATGTAATGTAGGAAACGCATCAGCCAATCTGTGCACAGCAAAATAGTAATTTGATAATGACCAAATAGTCGGTGCTTTACTGATGTGGATCAAGGGATGCACATCATGTCCCCTCATAAAACCAGCAGCATGCAACACTTATCAACGTTTATGCTCCAACTGTAAAGGCTAACACAGCTGGCAAAGATAGGTTGTGCACAGACCTCCGTGATCTCATCCAGAATGCCCTTCCCAAGGACAATATTGCTGTCCTTGTTGATTTCAATGCCAAAGTGGGCCGTAACAGCCTGGCATGGAAGGAAGTGCTCAGAAACCATGGAGTTGGAAACTAATGAAAACGGACATCTACACTTGGAACTCAGTACAGAAAAGAAGCTGTACATAACCAAGAACTTATTTTAACAAAAGATTGCTTCAAGACCACATGGGCGTGTCCCTGATCTAAACACTGGCACCTGATAGCTTAAATCTTGGTGCACCAGTGTGGCTTCTACATAGTCAGTGCTGACGGTCAGACAGACCACCGGCTCGTTCGCTCAAAGCTGGACTTCGATATCAAGCCTAAGCCCAAGAAGAATCCCAGAAATAACCAATCAAGGAAAGTTCTAGTCACCAACCTGCACACCTCATCTTGCAAAGGTAGATATCAAGAAACCTTAAGGACCAGACGGAATAACCTGATCTCACTGCTGATTCCACTCCACAAGAAATCTGGGACACATCAAAGCTACAGTACTGGATAATTCCAACCAGGTCATCAGACCCAGCACCAAGAAAAACAGGGACTGGTTTGATGAAAATCACTAGGAAATTTAAGATCTGTTAAAAAAATGCTTAAAAGTTCAGCTTATCAGGCTCACCTAGGTCAGCAGGCCAGCTAGGAGAAAAAGACAGTCTACTGTCAAGGCTGCAGCACCCTTCAATGTAAACTGAGGAACATCCCAAATGACTGGTGGATCGCACTTGCGGGAGGAAAAAACATATCAACTGTACGCTGATACTGGTGACGTAAGAAACTTCCATGCAACATTAAAATCTGTTTATGGATCAGCATATCAACCCCACCACCCCCCAAAAAAAGCTGTGGACTACAGATGGCAAGACTCTACACACCGTTAAAGTGTCTGTGCTCGATCACCGACTGCAGCATTTTGAACCTGTCTTCAGCACCTTTTTCACAGTGCATGATACTGCGACCAGTAGCTTCCAACAACAACTTGTCAAAGAATAACTGGATGAGACCCCAACTCTGGAGGAAACTGTGACAGCCATCAACCAGCTGAAAAGCAACAAAGCTACCAGAGTCGATGGAGTTCCATCCAATACATTGAGTCATGGTGGCCCTGCCCTATACATCAGGATCCATGGGTTTTTCACAGCCTGTTGGGAACAAGGCATCATTCTCCAGCATTTTCGTGATGCCATTGACATCAACTTTCACTAAAACAAAGAAGAACACTCAGACTGGTCTAACTACCATGGGATCACCCTCCGTTCTATTGCAGGCACGATCCTGGCAACAATACTTCTGAAGGGTCGTTTGCTTACTGCTGCAGAAGAAAACCTCCCAGAGAGCCTGTGCGGTTACCAGATATGGCATTTGCGCTCAGACAATCGGAAGGATAGAGTCGTGGGAAAAACAAATGCCTATAGGTCGCTTTCATAGACCGCATCAAGGCATTCTACACAGTGAGCAAAGATGTGCAAAGAAGAAAAGATAACACATCCTCATCAGTCGCAATTTCTGCTAGTTACAGACTATTATACTGAGTTTATAAACCCAACTGGACAAACAGCACACACAGATTTTGAGACCTTTAGCGCAGAATCCACCATCTCCTGCTTCTGTTCAGGAAGGAGACTCTGGTGGCGGCCCAAAGGCACAGTTCTGGTTGGGACCGGCACATTTCTGCCAGCAGTTCTCTGCTGGCAGCGCTTGGACTCGGGAGCTGGAATCCAGAGTTTCTGTTGAGACAGCCTAGTTGCTGGTGCTTCCGCCTCTCACACTCAGAGTCCGGGCCGTGGTCTGTACCAATCAGGCTCCGAGGTTTGGGTTTGATCTTCTCACTCTTAACCTCGTGGTGCAGCGGCAGTCACGTGCTGGCTCCAGACGGCGACTGTGTGTTCAAATTTCGAAAAAGGAGGATAGAGCAGATGAATGCGTGTTGGAAATATCTTACAGGAGGGAAGGCCTTAGATTCCTGGGAGGCGGGACGAGTTCTTGAGTAGATGGGGCCTGCACCTGAACAGAGCTGTGTTAAGTTTCCGTGTGGAGCGATTTGCTAGTGCTATTGTCAAGGTGTTGAACTAACATGGCAGGCACATGGAAAGCAGGAGGTAATACAAGAGAGGAATACCAAGGTACATAGAGAATTGGGAGAGACAGGTTGTGCTACAGTAAGAAATACGGAATCATTAGGTGAGGTCGGGGAAAGAGAATAAGTATTGACAATCAAAAGTACGGTTACTGTGCATTTGTGTGAATGCACGGCATGTGAAAATTAATGTTGGTGAGCTGCAGGCACAGATAGCTATGTGGAAGTATGATACTGTGGCGGGAATTGAGACATGGCTCAAAGAGTTTCGGTGACTGCAGCTTGGATAGCAACGGAGGTGCGTGAACGGGCTGACAGCTGTGAAGTCAATTTCAGCGAAAGTTTAAAAGTGAATTCCCTTTTGTTTTCGGAGGACCAGGGGACTGCTGGGTGAGGAAAAAGTTATATATTTGTGAGGTTTAGAATCTCTTTCTTTTAGTTTCGGTGACTGCAGCTTGGATAGCAACGGAGGTGCGTGAACGGGCTTACAGCTGTGAAGTCAATTTCAGTGCAAGTTTAAAAGTGAATTCCCTTTTGTTTTCGGAGGACCAGGGGACTGCTGGGTAAGGAAAAAGGTATATATTTGTGTGGTGGCTGTACCCGAGACACTACACGTGTAGTGTCTCCCACCCACCCTCCTCCTCTAACCAAAAAAAAAAGGACTCTGGTGTGTTGATAAGGTAAGCTTTTTATTTAGGAAGTTCTGTCCGTTGGATTGCTAACCTAACAAGTTTTGACTTTTTGTTTTTTTTTGGTTTTTCAGTAGATTTGTTGGGAATTTGGAATAGTGGGAATAGTGGGAATGGAGGTTAAGGCAGTTGTATGTTCCTCCTGCAGAATGTAAGGGCAAGGGTCGCCAAGAGTGTCCCTGCTCACTGCATCTGTGGGAAGTGCACCCAACTCCAGCTCCTCGAGAACCGCGTTCGAGAACTGGAGCTGGATGAACTTCGGATCATTCGGGAGGCGGAGGAGGTTATTGAGAGGAGTTATGGGGAGGTAGTCACACCTCAGGTAAAAGAAGTAGGTAGATGGGTTACCGTCAGGGGAAGGAGAGGGAACCAGCAGGCAGTGCAGGGATCCCCTGTGGCCGTTTCCCTCAGCAACAGGTATACCGTTTTGGATACTGTTGCGGGGGACGACTTACCAGGGGTAAGCAATGGGGTACAGATATCTGGCACAGAGTCTGTCCCTGTTGCTCAGAAGGGAAGGGGGAAGAGGAGCAGAACATTAGTCATTGGGGACTCCATAGTTAGGGGAACAGATAGGAGGTTATGTGGGAACGAGAGAGACTCACGGTTGGTATGTTGCCTCCCAGGTGCCAGGGTTCGTGATGTCTCGGATCGTGTTTTTGGGATCCTTAATGGGGAGGGGGAGCAGCCCCAAGTCGTGGTCCACAGAGGCACCAACGACATAGGTAGGAAGAGAGATGGGGATTTAAGACAGAAATTCAGGGAGCTAGGGTGGAAGCTTAGAGCGAGAACAAACAGAGTTGTGATCTCTGGGTTGTTGCCCGTGCCACGTGATAGCGAAGCGAGGAATAGGGAGAGAGAGGAGTTGAACACGTGGCTGCAGGGATGGTGCAGGAGGGAGGGTTTTGGTTTCCTGGATAATTGGGGCTCTTTCTGGGGTAGGTGGGACCTCTACAAACAGGATGGTCTTCACCTGAACCAGAGGGGTACCAATATCCTGGGGGGGAGGTTTGCTAGTGCTCTTCGGGGGGGTTTAAACTAATTCAGCAGGGGAATGGGAACCGAAATTGTAGTGCCAGTGTACAGGATGTTGAGAATAGTGAGGTCAGGGATATGGTTACAAGGACGCAAGAGGGCACTGGCAAGCAAGAACCTGGTTTAAAGTGTGTCAATTTCAATGCCAGGAGCATCCGGAATAAGGTGGGTGAGCTTGCGGCATGGGTTGGTACCATGGATCTCGATGTAGTGGCCATTTCGGAGACATGGGTAGAGCAGGGGCAGGAATGGATGTTGCAGATTCCGGGATTTAGATGTTTCAGTAAGAACAGAGAAGATGGTAAAAGGGGGGGGGGGCGGTGTGGCATTGTTAATCAAGGAGAGTATTACAGCGACAGAAAGGACGTTTGAGGAATCGTCTACTGAGGTAGTATGGGCTGAGGTTAGAAACAGGAGAGGTGAGGTTACCCTGTTGGGAGTCTTTTATAGACCTCCGAATAGTTCCAGAGATGTAGAGGAAAGGATAGCGAAGATGATTCTCGACAGGGGTGAGAGTAACAGGGTAGTTGTTATGGGAGACTTTAACTTTCCAAATATCGACTGGAAATACTATAGTTCGAGTACTTTAGATGGATCAGTTTTTGTCCAGTGTGTGCAGGAGGGTTTTCTGACACAGTATGTAGACAGGCCAACCAGGGGCGATGCCACATTGGATTTGGTACTGGGAAATGAACCCGGCCAGGTGTTAGATTTAGATGTAGGTGAGCACTTTGGTGATAGTGATCACAATTCGGTTAGGTTTACCTTAGCGATGGGCAGGGACAGGTATATACCGCAGGGCAAGAATTATAACTGGGGGAAAGGAAATTATGATGCGATTAGGCAAGATTTAGGATGCGTAGGATGGGGAAGGAAACTGCAGGGGATGGGAACAATCGAAATGTGGAGCTTATTCAAGGAGCAGCTACTGCGTGTCCTTGATAGGTATGTACCTGTGAGGCAGGGAGGAAGCTCTCGTGCGAGGGAGCCGTGGTTTACTAAAGAAGTTGAAGTGCTTGTCAAGAGGAAGAAGAAGGCTCATGTTAGGATGAGACGTGAAGGCTCAGTTAGGGCGCTTGAGAGCTACAAGCTAGCCAGGAAGGATCTAAAGGGAGAGCTAAGAAGAGCAAGGAGAGGACACGAGAAGTCATTGGTGGATCGGATCAGGGAAAACCCTAAGGCTTTCCATAGGTATATCAGGAATAAAAGAATGACTAGAGTTCGATTAGGGCCAATCAATGATAGTAGTGGGAAGTTGTGTGTGGAATCAGAGGAGATAGGGGAAGTGTTAAATGAATATTTTGCGTCAGTATTTGCAGTAGAGAAAGAAAATGTTGTTGAGGATACTGAGATTCAGGCTACGAGGCTAGATGGGATTGAGGTTCACAAGGAGGAGGTGTGAGCAATTTTGGAAAGTGTGAAAATAGATAAGTCCCCTGGGCCAGGTGGGATTTATCCTAGGATTCTCTGGGAAGCTAGGGAGGAGATTGCAGAGCCTTTGTCCTGGACTTTATGTCGTCATTGTCGACAGGAATAGTGCCGGAAGACTGGAGGATTGCAAATGTTGTCCCCTTGTTCAAGAAGGGGAGTAGAGACAGCCCTGGTAATTATAGACCTGTGAGCCTTACTTCGGTTGTGGGTAAAATGTTGGAAAAGGTTATAAGAGATAGGATTTATAATCATCTTGAAAAGAATAAGTACATTAGAGATCGTCAGCACGGTTTTGTGACGGGTAGGTCGTGCCTCACAAACCTTATTGAGTTTTTCGAGAAGGTGACCAAACAGGTGGATGAGGGTAAAGCAGTGGATGTGGTGCATATGGATTTCAGTAAGGCGTTTGATATGGTTCCCCACGGTAGGCTATTGCAGAAAATACGGAAGTATGGGGTTGAAGGTGATTTAGAGCTTTGGATCAGAAATTGGCTAGCTGAAAGAAGACAGAGGGTGGTGGTTGATGGCAAATATTCATCCTGGAGTATAGTTTCTAGTGGTGTACCGCAAGGATCTGTTTTGGGGCCACTGCTGTTTGTCATTTTTATAAATGACCTGGAAGAGGGTGTAGAAGGGTGGGTTAGTAAATTTGCAGATGACACTAAGGTCGGTGGAGTTGTGGACAGTGCCGAAGGATGTTGTAGGGTACAGAGAGACATAGATAAGCTGCAGAGCTGGGCTGAGAGATGGCAAATGGAGTTTAATGCGGAGAAGTGTGAGGTGATTCACTTTGGAAGGCGTAACAGGAATGCAGAGTACTGGGCTAATGGGAGGATTCTTGGTACTGTAGATGAACAGAGAGATCTTGGTGTCCAGGTGCATAAATCCCTGAAGGTTTCTAACCAGGTTAATAGGGCTGTTAAGAAGGAATATGGTGTGTTAGCTTTTATTAGTAGGGGGGTCGTGTTTCGGAGCCACGAGGTCATGCTGCAGCTGTACAAAACTCTGGTGAGACCGCACCTGGAGTATTGCGTGCAGTTCTGGTCACCGCATTATAGGAAGGATGTGGAAGCTATGGAAAGGGTGCAGAGGAGATTTACTAGGATGTTGCCTGGTATGGAGGGAAGGTCTTACGAGGAAAGGCTGAGGGACTTTAGGTTGTTTTCGTTGGAGCGAAGGAGGAGGAGAGGTGACTTAATAGAGACATATAAGATAATCAGAGGGTTAGATAGGGTGGATAGTGAGCGTCTTTTTCCTCGGATGGTGATGGCAAACACGAGGGGACATAGCTTCAAGTTGAGGGGTGATAGATATAGGACAGATGTGAGAGGTAGTTTCTTTACTCAGAGAGTAGTAAGGGCGTGGAACGCCCTGCCTGCAGCAGTAGTAGATTCGCCAACTTTAAGGGCATTTAAGTGGACATTGGATAGACACATGGATGAAAATGGAATGGTGTAGGTCAGATGGTTTCACAGGTCGGCGCAACATCGAGGGCCGAAGGGCCTGTACTGCGCTGTAATGTTCTAAAAAAAAAGAACTATGTGCTAAATATTTCTCAATACGGGGTATTTGGGAAAGATAGGAAACTTGTGAAAGTGGGAGGCATTGCAGTTTTGATTAAAGAGAAGGCTGCAGTGCTGGAGAAAGGGGATGCCCAAGAGGGGTCACGGACAAGTTCTATTCTGCTAGAGCTGAGGAACAACAAAAGAGCAATTACATTGTTCAGTGTACTCCATCGGCCGCCAGCTAGTGGGACAGGTGTAGAGGGACAGATTAGTAAGAAGATTACAGAGAGGTGCACGACGTATAGCGTGGCTATCGTGGGGGCTTCACTTATCCCGATAAAGTTTGTGATGATGGCAGTGCAAAAGGCTGAAAAGGGCAAGAGTTTCTATGGTGGGTTTAGGAGAATTTTCTGCAATAGTATTTTTCCAATACAATGGAACATGAGGCATTTCTAGACATGGTTCTTGGGAATGAGGTAGGTCAAATGGATCAAGCCTCAGTCGGGGAATAATTAGAGGACAGCAAACAAAGAACAAAGAACAGTACAGCACAGGAACAGGCCATTCAGCCTTCCAAGCCTGCGCCGATCTTGATCCCTGCCTAAACTAACACTTTCTGCACTACCGGGGACCATATCCCTCTATTCCCTTCCTATTCATATCTTGGTCGAGATGTCTCTTAAACGTCGCTTTCTTATCTGCTTCCACTACCTCCCCAGGCAGTAAGTTGCAAGCACTCACCACCCTCAGTGTAAAAAACTTGCCTCGCCCATCCCCTCTAAACTTTGCCCCTCGTACCTTAAACCGATGTCCCTTAGTAACTGACTCTTCCACCCTGGGAAAAAGCTTCTGTCTATCCACTCTGTCCATGCCGCTCATAAATTTGCAAACCTCTATCATGTCGTCCCTCTACCTCCATCGTTCCAGTGAAAACAGTCCGAATTCTTCCAACCTCTCCTCATCGCTAATGCCCTGCAGAGCAGGCTACATCCTGGTAAACCTCCTCTGTACCCTCTCCAAAGCCTCCACGTCCTTCTGGTAGTTTGGCGACCAGAATTGCACGCAACATTGTATCACAAGGTTTAACTTGGCTATTGTAGAGGACACGGAACAAGCCAGAGTAAGAGGGATTAACTGTGGAAACGCCAACTACAATGGAGTAAGAATGGATGTGGCCCAGATAAATAGGAATCAAAAGTGGGCAGGCAAAACAGTAACCGTGCAACGTGCTGCCTTGAAAGAAGAGATAGTTCCAGCACAGTCAAGGTACTTTCACACGAAGTAAAAAGGTAGCACAAAATGTCCGAAGCTCCAGGGATCATGAAAGGGATAAAGAACTGCAGACCTACTTGTTTGACATCAGTAAAATGTTGGAATCTACAATAAAGGATGAGATAACTGGTCACTTGGGAAATAATGATATGATTGGGCAGAGTCAGCATGGATCTATGACAGAGAAATCATGTTTGACGGGCTGTTGGAGTTTTTTTGAGGATATTACTTGCAGAATAGATAACGCTGAACCCGTGGATGTTGTACATTTGAATTTTCAGAAGGTTTCGGATAAGTCCCACACAAGAGGTGTGTGGGACAATGTTAGAACTCATGGAATTGGGGTTGGGTGGGGGGAGGGGGTAATATACTGCTATGGATTGCGAATTGGTAAACAGACTGAAAGCAGAGAATAGGAATAAATATTAATTCTAAGAATGGCAATCCATTACAAGTGGAATATCACAAGGATGAATGCTTGGGCCATAGCTGTTCTCAATCTTAAATAATTGATTTGGATCTGGGGACCAAATGTAATATTTCCAGACTTGCTAATGACACAAAAATAGGTTGTAATGTAATTTGTGAGCAGCATGCAAGGAGGTTTCAAAAGGACTTGAATAGTCTAAGTGAATGGGCGAAAATATGGCACTTGAGATGTAATGTGAATATGTGCGAAGTTACACACTTTATTCTGGAAAAATAAAACGGAAAGAGCATTTCTTAAATTGTGAGAGTTTGAAGAGTGTTGATGTCCAAAGGTATCCTTGTTCATGCGGTACAAAGCTACCATGAAGGTGCAGCAAGCAATTAGGATGCTAAATTGTATGGTGGCCTTCATCGTCAGGGGTTTTCAGAGCAGAAGTAAAGAAGTCTTGCTTCAATTGTATAGAATATGGTTAGACCGCACCTGCAGTATTGTGCACAGTTTTGGTCTCCTCATTGAAGGATTGATCTACTTGCCACAGAGAGAGTATAACGGAGGTTGGCCAGACTAATCCCTGGGATGGCAGGATTGACTTTTGAAGATTGATTGACTAAACTGAGCATACATTGTCAGCAGTTTCGAAGAATGTGTGGTGATCTTATTGCAAATTACAGTTGTGACTGGGTGGGTGTAGATTGCAGGTTTTTCCTGGCTGGTGAGTATGGAACTAGCGGACATAGTGTCAAAATAATGGGTAGGCAATTTAAAACTGACATGAGGAGGAATTTCGTTACTCAGAGGGTGGCGAGCATTTGAATTCTCTAACCCAGAGGCATGTGAAATCTCATTCATTGAGCATGATCAAGTCAGAAATCGATAGCTATCGAGAAACTAATGGAATCAAGAGATATGGTGATAAAGTGGGAAAATGGCGTTGAGGTAAATGATCTTTCATGTTCGAATTGAATGGTGGAGCAGGGTCGCTGTGCTGATGCTCTACTCCAGCTACTATGTTCCTTCTTTCAGGCTATCCTTCACTCACAGTGAAGGTGGTGGCGTAGCGGTATTAGCACTGGGCTGGTAACCCAGAGACCCAGGGTATTTCTCTGTGGACATGGGTTTGAATCTCATCACAGCAGAATGTGGAGTTTGAATTTAATTAATAAATCTGGAATTAAAGGCTTGTCTAATGATGGCCTTGAAACAATTGTCAATTGTTGTAAAAACCCATCTGGTTCACTAATGCCCTTTAAGGAAGGAAATCTGCTTCCCTTTCCTGGTCTGGCTGACATGTGACTCCAGACCCACAGCAATGAGGTTCACTTTTACATGCCCTCTGTGGCGAGCTAGCCACTCAGTTGCACCTAACTGCTACGAAGTCAATAAAAAGGAATTAAACTGGACGGACCACCCGGCATCGACCTGGGCACCGGAAATTACAACGGCAAACCCAGCCCTGTCGACCTACAAAGTCCTCCTTCCTAGCATCTGGGGGCTTGTGCCAACATTGGGAGAGCTGTCCCACGGACTAGTCAAGCAACAGCCTGACATAGTCATACTCACTGAATCATACCTTACAAACAATGTCCCAGACACAGCAATCACTATCCCTGGGTATGTCCTGTCCCACCGGCAGTACAGACCCAGCAGAGGTGGTGGCACAGTGGTATACAGTTGAGAGGTAGTTGCCCTGGGAGTAAGCAACATCGACTCCAGACCCCATGACGTCTCATGGCATCAGGTCAAACATGGGCAAGCTAACCTCCTACCGATTACCACCTACCACCCTCACTCTGCTGATGACTCATACTCCACCATGTTGAACACCACTTGGAGGAAGCACTGAGAGTGGCAAGGGCACAAAATGTAGTCTGGGTGGGGGACTTCAAAGTCCATCACCAAGAGTCGCTCGGTAGCACCACGACTGACTGAGCTGGCCGAGTCCTAAAGGACATAGGTCTGTGGCAGGTGGTGGGGGGACCAACAGGAGGGAAAAACATACTTGAACTCGTCCTCACCAATCTGCCTGCTGCAGGTGCTTCTTCCGTTACTGTATTGGTAGGGTTGACCACCGCACAGTCCTTGTGGAGACAAAGTTCCGCCTTCACATTGAGGATACCGTCCATCGTGTTGTGTGGCACTATCACCATGTTAAATGGGATAGATTTCGAACCGATCTAGCAATGCAAAACTGGACATCCAAGAGGCGCTGTGGGCCATCAGCAGCAACAGAATTGTACTCAACCACAATCTGGAACCTCATGGCCTGGCATATCCCCCACTGTACCATTACCATCAAGCCAGGAGGCCAACCCTGGTTCAATGAAGAGTGCAGGAGGGCATGCCAGAAGCAGCACCAGTAATAACTCAAAATGAGGTGTCAGCCTGGTGCAGCTACAACACAGGACTACCTGCGTGCCTAACTGCATAAGCAACATGTGATAGACATAGCTAAGCGATCCCATAACCAGCGGATCATATATAAGCTCTGCAGTCCTGTCACATCCAGCCGTGAATGGTGCTGGACAATTAAACAACTAACTGGAGGAGGTGGGTCCACAAATGTCCCCATCCTCAATGATGGGGGAGCCCAGCACATCAGTGCAAAAGATAAGGCTTAAGAATTTGCAACAATTTTCAGCCGGAGGTGCCAAGTTGATGATCCATCTCTGCCTCATCCTGAAGACCCCAGCATCAAAGATTCCAGACTTCAGCCAATTCGATTCACTCCACATGATATCAAGAAACGACCGAAGGCACTGGATACTGCAAAAGCTATGGGCCCTGACAATATTCCTGCAACAGTACTGAAGATCTGTGCTCCAGAGCGTGCCGCACCCCCAACCAAGCTGTTCCAGTACAGCTACAACACTGGTATCTACACTGCCATGTGGATAATTGCCCAAGTATGTCCTGTACACAAAAAACAGGACAAATCCAACCCGGCCAATTACCGCCCCATCAGCCTACTCTCTCACATCAGTAAAGTGATGGAAGGTGTCATCAACAGTGCCATCAAGCAGCACCTGCTTAACAATAACCTGCCCAGTGACGCTCAGTAACAAAAACGTCTACCACGGAATTTCATGATGGGATTGTTAATGTAAAAAGTCATGCTGTAGCTGTTGTGTGACACACATCTGGAAAGCTGCCGCATTATCATTAAAAGCGAGTGCCATTGACCACATCAACGGATCTTGTGGACAAAATCCACTAGGAATGATGAAATAAGCCAAAACACAGGATACAATTTACCTAATTCTCATTACTGAATGGGTGAGAGATTAACTTTTACTCAAGTTATTTTAGTTTTAATAACCCAGTGTTTGAAATGCAAATATTAAAAATGAAAATGCATAGAACCAATACTTATTGTATCTAATCTGGACGTTAATTTGCATGATGCACACTGTTCACTGTTTTTTTTTCTTTCCATATATATGGAGTGGCTGGGGGGGGCGGGGCACGGCGCTGAATAATCACCACTGGCCAACATATTACAAACCATAATGTTCCACAGTAATGAATTAAAACACCCTGGCATATTAATCAGACGTCACAGTCTAAATTAGTGAACCTAATAGTTTATGTTCCTTGAATGAAGTATTCCTTTGATTCCAAAGGGCTGGTGTTCTGTTTCCTGGGAGTGAATCGAAAGCTGTTATCTCTAGAAACTTCGGTTAATGTCAAAACCATATTGAAGACAATAAACAGTGCAGCGTCATTAATGCAACTTATTCCCAACAAACGTAGATCATTTCAAACAAGCTATAATTGCTGTAGAAGTAATGTTGATTGATTTTCAAAAGCAAGCCTTTGCCCCATTACTTGCCAATGGATTGCTTCACAGTAGCAGACAAGTAACATTGCAGAGAGAAAACCATTTATGAGCTAAAATTTTTAAAAAAGGATACATATCAAACCACATGTGCAGAGGAATAGTCAGGATGTTCCGTGATTCTTTTCCCAGAGAATGTCGAGCCTCTGGAATACATTGCCAGCTGGTGTGGTGGGTGCTGAACTTCTCTGCGGCTTCAAGAGGGAGCTCGATCACTTCCTGACTGTGAGAAACACTACATCATATCGAAGGCAAGTTTCCGTATCGGTAAGACTTGGTCCATGTAATCTCCTGGACAGGTTTTCGACTGCCTGCACAGCAGGGCATTGGAGAGGAAATTTACTGAGCTTTTCCCCCACATTGGTCCAGGGTTTTTACGTTTTTGGCCACTCCTAGTAGATGTAGATGCCAGTCAGGGAGAGGGAAGAAGAGTTTAGCCATGATGATCCAGCTATCTCGGTGTGGGACAGCCTTGATGGGCCAGCTAGTCTTCCTGCGTCATTTCCATAAGTTTATAAGGTAGGAATTTCCCTCGATGTCTACTCAAATTGTACAGGAACCTGAATGCAACAAATGCTTCAAGTACCTCCTTCCTCAATGTTGTGACGCAGAAGTCAATAGCAGAGGATATAAAACAGACAAAAGTTGGTTCCGCTCTCTGTTCGCACCATGTCTGGGTTCCTGACCTGTCTGCAAATGTAAGAGTAATGTGGGCGGTTCATTCTCTCGCTTGTTGATTTATCTTGTCTACCTTAGGCACCCTAGCAGAGATTGGGAATTCTCTGACACAGGACCAGTCATGTAGATTTCCCAATTGCACTACTAATTGCCGTTCCCATTAGCAAGTGGTATTTTCTTTTTAATCTGTTAATTTTTTCTGTTTCAATAATATGTTTGATATTTTCGGGTGGGTCGGGCGTGAAAACAAATCGGGCCCAGGTCGGGCTCGGGTCGGGTTTTAATTTTATACCCGAGCCAGACATCATCCCTCAGTTTCCTTGGATGCATCTCATCCGGCCCTGGTGCTTTATCCACATTAATTACAGGCAGCCTATCTAATACACCGTCTTCATCAACCTTAAACCCCTCTCGTGTCTTACTTACCTCCGCTTTCAACATTGCCTGGATTGCATCTTCTTCCTTGGTAAAGACAGATGCAAAGCATTCACTTAATACCTCAGCTGTTCCCTCTGCCTCCATATGTAAATTCCCTTTCAGGTCCCTAATCAGCCCCTCTCCTCCATTTACACTATTTTAATATTTGTATGCTTGTAGAAAACTTTGGGGCTTCCTTTATTGCTAGCTTCCAGTCTCTGTTTAAGCTCTCTCTTTGCTTCCCTTATTTGCTTTTTTTTTCATTTTTCCTCGGAACCTTCTATAATCAGCATGGATCTCAGCAGTACTTTCTACCTGGCATCTGTCATAAGCACACTTTTTCTTCCTTATCTTAATTTCTACCTTTTTTGTCAACCCGGGAGCTTTGGGTTTGTTTGCCTTACTTTTCCCTTCCGAGGGAAGGTATCGTGACTGTTCCCGCAATATCCCTTCTTTGAAGGTAGCCCTGTATTCATCTATCAGTTTTTCTGCCAGCTATTGACTCCAATTTATTCGCCCCAGCTCCATTCTTACCCCACTGAAGTTGACCTTCCCCCAGTAAATCATTCTTACCCTTGATTGCTCCTTGTCCTTTTCTTTGGTCAGCCTAAATCTTATGATGCAATTATCACTATCCCCTAAAAGCTCTCCTACTGATACCTGATCCACATGGCCCACTTCATTGTGATATTCAAATCAAATAACTTTGGATACCCAATTGCGTTAAATGTTGGCACGTCCACGAATTAATCACAGTCCAGTAACACTTATGGATTTGGAGAGTTGTGGAGTAATGACTGCAAAGATACACGATGGGCCGAATGGACTCCACCTGGGCTGCAACAATTCTGTGATTCGGTGAATGATGAATACTGTGAACGTCTTTGAACTTCTTACGTAGGAAGGAGGGATTAATCATAAGCCAAATAACGTGGTTTTGAAGTGGGGCATGGGTGTGGGACAGTCATGTGATTGAATGGGGAGCCAGTTTCGGACAGACCTGGTACCGCATCGGATCGATTATATCTGCCACACGATTTTCACAATTCCACACCAACAAAATATAGCAGTGACGCTGCAAATATTATTCAATACCCATCTTTTGCGTCATACAGAAACTACTGTGTTCGTCACAGAAGAGAACCGGTTTTCGAGACCCATTGACTAACACGCTGAGACCTCGGCTGGATAGACAGTCTTTTAGCCATGAAGGAAGGCACTGCTTTCCTTCTGCTCGCACAAATGTTTATTCGCATATAGGCGTCTGACTCAAGGTCCTGATGAATGAGCGGTGAAAGTGCATTGAAAACCTTTAGTAATTCTTCTTGGATATTTCATTTGGGAGCACACTCGCTCCTCTGTTGGACACATTGCAAATATTGTCAGTTTGCCTCCTAATAGAACTGTTCACTTATTTAGCATCAAGTCGCTGGTTAGAACCATAGAAATATTCCAGCACAGAAGGAGGCTATTCAGCCCATTGTGTCCCTGCCTCCTGAAAAACTAGCTGTGCAACCAAATTCCACCTTCCAGCACCTGGTCCATAGCTTTGCATGTTACTTCAGGTGCATGTCCAGGTACGTTTTAGAAGAATTCAGGGATTCTTCCTCCACCACCATTCCTGTAAGTGGCACCTACCACCCTCTGGGTGAAACTATTTTCCTCATCTGGAGTATTGTGCGCCGTTTTGGTCCCGTTATTTGAGGAAGGATGTTCTTGCTATGGAGGGAGTGTCGCGAAGTTTCACCAGACTGATTCCTGGGATGGCAGGACTGACGTATGAAGAGCGATTGGGTCGATTAGGATTGTATTCGCTAGAGTTTAGAAGATTGAGAGGGGATCTCATAGAAACTTACAAAATTCGAACAGGATTGGACAGATTAGATGCTGGAAGGATGTTCCCGATGCTGGGGCAGTTCGGGACTCGGGGTCACAGTCTAAGGATAAGGGGTAAGCCATTTAGGACTGAGATGAGGAGGGATTTCTTCACCCAGAGATTGGTGAACCCGTGGAATTCTCTACCACAGAAAACAGTTGAGGCCAAACCATTAAATATATTCAAGAAAGCGTTCGATATACTTCTTCGGGCTAAAGGGATCAAGGGATACAGGGAGAAGGAAAAGAGAGGCTTTTAGCAAATACAAGGAGAGCAAATCAATGGAAGCATTAGTGGAATACAGAATCTGTACGATGGAGCTTAAGAAAGCAATTATGAGAGGAAAGAGGGGATATGAGAAAGCTCTGGCTGGTAAAGGTAGGGCAAATCCCAAGATATTCTGTAAGTATATCAACGGGAAGAGCATAACCAGGGAAATAGTAGGACCCATTAGGGACCAAGGGGGAAATGTGTGGGTGGAGCCAGAGGGCATTGGTAGGGTGTTGAACGAATACTTCACATCTGTGTTCACCCAAGAGAATGTAGATGCAGGTATGGAACTGAGAGAGATAGACTGTGAGGTTCGTGAGCAAATTGTCATAGGGAGTGACAAGGTATTAGAGGTTTTGGAAGGCTTAAAAGTGGACAAATCTCCAGGTCTGGACGATCTGTGTCCCAGGATGCTGTGGGAGGCGAGGGTGGAGATTGCAGCCGCTCTGACCCAAATTTTTAATTCCTCTCCGGGGGAGGTGCCAGAGGACTGGAGAACAGCTAATGTGGTCCCACTATTTCAGAAAGATTGTAGAGATAAGCCAGTGAACTGCAGACCAGTGAGTCTCACGTCAGTGGTAGGGAAACTATTGGAGAAAATTCTGAAGGAGAGAATCTATCTCCACTTGGAGAGGCAACATTTGATGAGGAATAGTCAGCATGACTTTGTCAGAGGGAGGTCATGCCTAACAAATTTGATTGATTTTTTTGAAGCATGTGACCAGGTGTCCAGATGAGGGTAGTGCAGTTGATGTAGTTTACATGGATTTCAGCAAAGCCTTTGACAAGGTCCCACATGGGAGACTTATCCAGAAAGCAAATGCACATGGGATACAAGGTAATGTGATAAGGTGGATTCAAAATTGGCTTAGCTGTAGGCGACAGAGAGTGATGACAGACGGCTGTTTTATTGACTGGAAGCCAGTGTCCAGTGGTGTACCACAGGGATCTGTGCTGGGTCCCCTATTGTTTGTCATTTATATAAACAACATAGATGACTATGTCGGGGGCTGGATCAGTAGGTTCGCGGATGTCACAAAGATTGGCCGAGTGGTTAACATTGAGTTGGAGTATCTTAGGTTACAGGAAGATATAGATGGGATGGTCAAATGGGCAGAAAAGTGGCAGATGGAATTTAACGCTGAAAAGTGTGAGGTGATAAACTTTGGAAGGAGTAATGTGACACGGAAGTATTCAATGAATGGCCTGACACTGGGAAGTTCCGAGGAACAAAGGGACCTTGGCGTGTTTGTCCATGGATCTGTGAAGGCAGAAGGGCAGATTAATAGGGTGGTGAAAAGGGCATATGGGATACTTGCCTTTATCAATCGAGGCATAGATTACAAATGCAGGGAGGTCATGTTAGAGTTGTACAGAACTTTGGTAAGGCCACAGCTGGAGTACTGTATGCAGTTTTGGTAGCCACATTATAGGAAGGATGTGATTGCATTGGAGGGGGTGCAGAGGCGATTCACAAAGATGTTACCTGGGATGGAACATTTAAGCTATGAAGAGAGGTTGGGTAGGCTTGGGTTGTTTTCGCTGGAGCAGAAAAGACTGAGGGGTGACCTGATCGAGGTGTAGAAGATTATGAGGGGCATGGACAGGGTGGATAGGGAGAAGCTGTTCCCCTTAGTTGAAGGGTCAGTTTCGAGACGTCACAAGTTTAAGGTGAGGGGCGGGAGGTTTAAGGGGGATTTGAGGAAGAACCCTTTTACCCAGAGGGTGGTGACGGTCTGGAATGCCTTGTCTGGGAGGGTGCTAGAGGCGGGTTGCCTCACATCCTTTAAAATGTACCTGGATGAGCACTTGCCACGTCATAACTTTCAAGACTATGGGCCAAATGCTGGTAAATGAGATTAAGTAGGCTCGTCAGGTTTCTTTAATGCATCGTTGCAGACTCGATGGGCTGAAGGGCCTCCTCTGCACTGTATTATTCTGTGATTCTGTGAGAAAGCGGGAACAGGGTATTGGTTTCAATGATCAGCCATGACCGTAATGAATGGCGGTGCAGGCTCAAAGGGCCGAGTGCGGTACACCTGCTCCTATTTTTCTATGTTTCTCATGTCACCTCTAATCCATCTACCGATCACCTTCACTCTGTGCCCGCTGGTAATTGATGTCTGTGCTAGAGGAATCAGGTCCTTCATGTCTACTCTATCTGGGTCCCTCATAATTTTGTACCCCTCAATTTCGTCACCAATCATGTTCTTGGACGATGGTGGATCGGCTTGTTGGCAACCTGTCCCTGTTTGAAGATGTTATGATAGCTTCCTTACGTTTTGCAAACATAGCACATTCCCCCCTCTCTTATTTTACATGTTCTGTCCAGCAGAGAGCATTCTTTCTATATTCAGCTCAAGGCACGAGGAAAGCTGGGGAGTGTGACAGAAATATCGGAAACAGCAGGAGGAACAGGCCATTCTGCCCCTCGAGCCTGCACCGCCATTCAACAGGATGATGGCTGATCATCCAAACTCAATACCCTGTTCCCGCTTTCTCCCCATATCCCTTGATCCCTTTAGCCTGAAGAAGTATATCGAGCTCTTTCTTGAATATATTTAATGATTTGGCCTCAACTGCTTTCTCGCACTATCCCTATATCACCTTCGGTCTTTAATATCTAGAAATCTGTTGATCTCTCTTCTGAACATGTTCAATAACTGACCCTCTGCACGCCACTTTGGTTGAGAATTCCAAAGATTCACCACTCCCTGAGTTAATACATTCCCCTTCATTTCGTTCCTCAATGGCCTACCTCGTATTCCGAGGCAGTGTCTCATGGTCCGAGACCCCCTACTCAGGTGATCTGTCCACAAGGTTAAAACAGAGACCTAGATTTCAGGGGGTGGTGGGAAAAGTTTGTTACTAAAATTTAAGTGAAAGTACTTTTGTGATGTCGTTGCATATAACAGAATTTAAAGTAACAACCATAATAATAATTCCTAAGGAAGATAGATTCTCGCTGCATGGGGAAATGTTTAACACCGAGGTTATAGCTGTTCTGTTTCTACTTTCAAGAATCAATTCTGCTGAACTAAAAGATAAAACATATTTTTGTTTGTTCTTCATTTTCTGGCTGTAAATGTGTGAAAAGCTATTCGGGGAAAAATTGCTAGGAACTGAAAAGCGAATGACTTTTCGTGATCTTATTTCCGGGATTAAGTTGGCTGTCTTCAAGGATGGTGCTTTCTGCTCTTCTTCAAAGAATGCTATGCGTTATTCTTCACTGACAGAGAGGATTGAAGGACCAACACTTGTTTGGATTCCTGCCCTGTGCCAAAGTGGTCGACTGCATGAATATCTATGGTAAAGGATCACCAAAAGTGCAGCTTTTCTTTCTTTTGGGCCTCCTTATCTCGAGAGACAATGGATACGCGCCTGGAGGTGGTCAGTGGTTTGTGAAGCAGCGCCTGGAGTGGCTATAAAGGCCAATTCTGGAGTGACAGGCTCTTCCACAGGTGCTGCAGAGAAATTTGTTTGTTGGGGCTGTTGCACAGTTGGCTCTCCCCTTGCGCCTCTGTCTTTTTTCCTGCCAACTACTAAGTCTCTTCGACTATGCAATGAAGTTTCAGAGTCAATAATTTTCCTCAGGATGTGGAATTGGTCTGGAACAGAGAAGCAGCTAACTCAGTGGAAAAACACGAAGACGAACAAAGAATCAGATCTGACACTTGAGCACCTGCTTTTCCTTGTACGATGCGGGCGTATATTTTAGATTTAGATTTAGAGATACAGCACTGAAACAGGCCCTTCGGCCCACCGAGTCTGTGCCGACCCACCGAGTCTGTGCCGACCATTAACCACCCTTTTACATTAATCCTATACTAATCCCATATTCCTACCACATCCGCACCTGTCCCGAAATTACCATCCCACCTACATATGCTAGGGGCAATTCATAATGGCCAATTTACCTATCAACCCACAAGTGGGTTGTGGGAGGAAACCGGAGCACCCGGAGGAAACCCACGCAGACACAGGGAGAACTTACAAACTCCACACAGGCAGTACCCAGAATTGAACCCGGGTCACTGGAGCTGTGAGGCTGTGGTGCTAACCACTGCGCCACTGTGCCGCCCAGTAATTTGCAATGTGCAGTGAATTAAACTAAAGGCGACACAGCACTGGGTTGGAACAGAAGAAAGGGTTGCGCATCAAGGCTGCGGGGCTAAATTGCAGGCTGCTGGAGAGATTGCAGGAAAGAAGGACAGCTCTGTTTGTAGGATCAGCTTGCTCGAGCACCGGGATGGGGACAGAATGTTGGCAGTGAAAAGGACGAGAGGCGTGGACCGACACAAGAGTTTCCATGTTCCTGAGAGACTGAACGTATGAAGTTGAGGGAATTTTGCATTCATCAGTGAAGGTTTATGGAAGGAGACTCAGGAGAATTCCTGGTAGCCACTTGTGAGGCAAGGAAAAGGACTGGGCTCGTGAAAGTTATGAAGCCCAGGACAGTCTGGTTCGCAGTCCCTGGATGAAATGAGGAGTTAGAAGTGCTCTGTGTGTCTCAAAACTCAATCATCAGCCTAAAGACCCACAATAACTATAGGTTCAATCCCAGTATTCATGACCCATCATGGTCTTATAAAACACACGCAGACTAGGCTGAAGTTGATCAATGGATTTCGTCTCAAAGAACAGCTAGTAACTCCTGATAGGGAAGTTTATGATACATATTTCTTTCAGTTGTAGATACGGTGCTTGTCAAATTACACCGAGCCAAATATTGTCAGCAGGTTAATTGATACTGTCAAGCTGAAATGGCCAAATGATGAGAAATGATATTGCTAGTTTTGTTTAATTGTTTGGGGAAAATAGTGTCTCTTGCTCAGGTTCCTTAAGATATCCGACCAGACTGGCACTGTTCGTGCATCCTCCCCGTTGCTTTTATATTTTATTGATTCTCCTGAATGTACGAACTCTTGTATTTTGGAACTGCAGATAACAGTCGACATATTTGATGTGTGATGAGAAGTGGAACAGAATGGATATGGCGATCGGTAGCTGGGTCATGACTGAGTAGAGCGTGAACACAACCAGGAAAGGAGAGGTAGTGGAGTATGTGGGATTTTAGGTAGAACGATATGCGTGATGACTGGGAGAATGAGAAGTGTGAGAAAACATGAGGAATGGGGCGTGAGAAAGAAAGATAGAAAGGGAGTTTGAAAGGGGAGGGAGAATGGAAACTGGGAGAAGGAGGGGTAGAAATAAATGGAAGAGGAGAGGTAAAAGGGGACAAGAGAAAGGTGAACGAGAAAAGCACCAGTGGGCGAGAGGTGGATTGGAACTGAAGAGTATACAAGTGGAATGGAACTAGATCGATGAAAGTTAGTTAGAGACCAAAAGGAGCTGTAGTTGAAGGAGACATTAGACAAGAGGGAAAGCGGGAGATATGTGAAGAGAGCGATTTTCGCCTTAAGGTTGGCACGTAAATGGTTGGGGAGCAATATTGAATGAATGGTACTTTCGAATAACGAGGATGCTCACAGTGCAGCGTCAATTAAAAAAAAATCTGCCAATGGAAAGCAAGATAAAGGTGTGCAAAGGAAACCCTTGCGAGCCCGAATACGGGAACCAGAAGTTCGACATGACCCGGCCTGAACACAATACGTGTCGTCGGATAGTGGACCATTAGCCATGTTCGGATGTAAAGGCCTGCTACCCGACCCGACCCGACACGACACTGACTGGCTCCAACGACACGTGCCGTACTCGGGCCGGGAACATATCGGGCTTCCAGCTCCGGCATTCAAACTGGGCTCGGGTTTCCTTTGCACACCTTTAAAGCTAGATTTCATTTCGAGGAGTTTGCAATATCAATCAATACAAATCCCCTCGAAAACACATTGCATCTTCCTCACAACTCACATTCCCACCCAGTTTTATGTCCTTGCCAAATAGATTTGAAAATACAGAGAAACATTGCTGGAAGAATCAAAAACCAGAAGACACCAATTTCAGGTAATCGGCAAAATAAACAATGCAGCCACTTGTGGGAACGGTGCACAGGCCCCCAACAACAATCACAAGGTAGGATGAAGTATAAAGGAAGAAAGAACGGATGTTTGTCAGAAATGTACGGCGATAAAGATGGGGTCAATTTTCCAAAATTCCTAGATTTGAGGAAGATTCCATTAGATTGGAAAATAGCGAATGTAACTCCTTTATTCAAAAAAAAGGAGGGAGACAGAATGCAGGAAACTACAGGCCAGTTAGATTAACATCTGTCAGAGAGAAGATGTTAGAAGCTATTTTTAAAGTCGTTATAGCAGGGTACTTAGAAAAGTTCAAGGTAATCAGGCAAAGTCAACAAGCTTTTGTGAAAGAGAAAACATGTTCAACCAATTTACTAGTGTTCTTTGAGGAAGTAAACTGTGCTGTGGATAAAAGGGACACTGTGGATGTATTATACTTAAATTTCCAGAAGGCATTTGCCAAGGTGCCACATCCAAGATAAATGCTAATAATAATGGTGTAAGGGGTAAGATATTAACATGGGTACAAGACTGGCGAGCTAAGAGGATCCCACTCGCATCTATTAGAATCTGATGTATGCAGATTAAACAGTGGCTTTCAAAACTGGATTGGATCATTGTCAAAATGCAAAAAAGAATGCAGAGCCACGAGTTAAAAAAAACACGGGAAAGCAGTGACTAAATTTCTCTGGTAGACATGATTGATTGAATGACCTCATGTGCCAGAAACATTCCAATGTTATTTGATTTTATGAGAGAAGTGTTATTGTAAAGCCGCCATCCCAATTCAGCTTCCAATGTAATCTCTTCCCACTCAGGTATGGCGTCGCTAATGGGGAGGTCTAATTGCATTGGGGTAAATGCAGCCCAAGTCAATGATGTGGTTCCTTTCGTCCTAAACGGCAGAAATATCCACGGTGCATTCAGAGTCACGAATCTCACCGCTAAGTCGTGGACGTTGTATTTGCACACATCATGACTTCCGAGAGAATCCAAGCAGTTAATGCCAGCGAATGTCTCATTTAGTTGTTAGGGGGGTTGGAAGGTCTGGATATTGTGTAAGTCTGAGCTTTTACATTCCATTATTGTCGGTATTAATTTGAGAGATAATATTTTTTGAGGGACAGTTTTAGTTTAAAACGCTGTTTTAGTTTAGATTCTATATTATCATGATGAACTGTGTCCTCTGTGAGACTGCTTTAGTTTGATGGGCTGCATTAGTTTGAGCCAATATATTAGATTTCTATAATTAAACAGAAGCAGAATATTGCAGATGCTGTAAATCTGAAATACAAGCAAGAAATTCTGGAAGTACTCAACAGGTCTGGCAGCATCTGTGGAGAGAGAAGCAGTGTTACACTTTCAGGTCAGTGAACCTTCATCAAAACAATGCCCCAGACATTGGCATCACCATTCCCAGGTATGTCCTGTCCCACCGCAAAGACAGGTCCACCAGTGATGGCAGCACAGTGGTACACAATCGGGAGGGAGCTGCCCTGGGAGTCCTGAAAATCGCCTCCGGGCCCCATGAAGTCTCATGGCATCAGGTCAAACATGGGAAAGGAAACCTCCTGCCGGTTACCATCCACCGCCCTCCTTCAGCTGATGAATCAGTACTCCTCCATGTTGAACACCATTTGGAGGAAACACTGAGGGCGGCAAGAGCGCAGAATGTACTCTGGGAGGGGGACTTAAATGCCCACCACCAAGAGTGGCTCGGTAGCGCCACTACTGACCGAGCTGGCCGAGTCAGAAAGGACATAGCTGCCAGACTGGGAATGCGGAAGGTGGTGAGGGAAGCAACAAGAAGGAAAAGCTTTCTTGACCTTGTCCTCACCAATCTTCCTGCCGCAAATGCATCTGTCCATGACAGCATTGGTAGGAGTGACCACCGCACAGTGTTTGTGGAGACGCGGTCCCACCTTTACATTGAGGATACCCTCCATCGTGTTGTGTGGCACCATCACTGTGCTAAATGGGATAGATTTCGAATAGATCTAACAATGCAAACTTGGGCATCCTTGAGGCGCTGTGGGCCATCAGCAGCAGCAGAATTGTACACAACCACAATCTGTAACCTCATGGCCCGGCATATTCCCCACACTGCCAACACCACCAAACCAGGGGACAAATGTTCAATGAAGAGTGCAGGAGGGCAGCAACAGGCATACCTCAAAATAAGGTGCCAACCTGGTGAAGCTAAAGCACAGGACTACTTGCGTGAAAAACTGCATAAACAGCATGCGATAGACAGAGCTAAGCGGTCCCATAACCAACGGATAAGATCAAAGCTCTACAACTAACTGGAGGAGGTGGCTCCACAAATATCCCCATCCTCAATGATGGGGCAGCCCAGCACATCAGTGCAAAAGAAACGGCTGAAGCATTTGCAAAAATCTTCAGCCAGAAGTGACGAGTTGATGATCCATCTCGGCCACCTCCTGAAGTCCCCTGCATTACAGATACCAGACTTCAGCCAATTCGATTCACTGCACGTGATATCAAGACAGGGCTGAAGACATTGGATACTGCAATGACCATGGCCCATGACAATATTCCGGCAATAGTACTGAAGACCTGTTCTCCAGAACTTGCCGTACTTCTAGCCAAGCTGGTCAAGTACAACTGCAGCACTGGCATCTACCGGGCAATGTGGAAAACTGCTCAGGTATGTACAGCCCACAAAAAAATAGCACATGTCCAATCCAGCCAATTACCACTCCATTAGTCTACTTTCAATCATCAATAAAGTCATGTAATATGTCATCAACAGTGCCATCAAGCGGCACTTGCTTAGCAATAACCTGCTCAGTGATTCCCAGTTTGGGTTTTGTCAGGGCCACTCAGCTCCTGATCTTATTACAGTCATGGTTCAAACATGGACAAAAGCGCTGGACACAAGAGGTGAAGTGAAAGTAACTTCGCTTGACATCAAGGCAGCATTCGACTGAGTATGGCATCAAGGAGCCCTAGCAAAACTGAAGTCAATGGGAATCGAGGGGGGGGCGGTTTTGGGGTGGCGGGAAACGCTCTGCTGATTGGAGTCATATCTAACGCAATGGAAGATGGTTGTGGATGTTGGAGGTCAATCATCTCAGCTTCAGGATATCACTGCAGCAGGTCCTCAGGGTAATGTCCTGGGCCCAAGCATCTTCAGCTGCTTCATCGTTGACCTTCCTTCAATCATAAGGACAGAAGTGGGGATGTTGCTGACGATTGCACAGAGTTCTGCACCATTTGCGACTCCTCAGATACTGAAGCTGTCCGTGTAGAAATGCTGCAAAACCTGGACAATGGCCAGGTTTGGGCTGATAATTAGTAAATAACTTTTATGCCACACAAGTGCCAGGCAATTGCCATATCCCACAAGAGAGAATCTAACCATCTCAGCTTGACATTTGATAACCTTACGATCGCTGAATCCCCATAACATCTTAAGGGGTACCATTGACCAGAAACTGAACCTCAGTAGCCATATAAATACCGAGCAGATCAGAGGCCAGGGATCCTGCGGCGAGTAACTCACCTCCTGACTCCCCAAAGTCTGTCCACCATCTACAAGACACAAGTCAGGAAAATGATGGAATACTCTCCAGTTGCCTGGATGGGTGCAGCACCAACAACACTCAAGACGCTCGATACCATCCAGGATAATGCAGCCCGCTGCATTGGAACCCTATCCACGAACAATCACTCCGTACACCACCGGCACACAGTGGCTGCAGTGTGTACCATCTGCAAGATGCACTGCAGCAACGCACCACGGCTCATTAGGCAGCACTTTCCAAACCTGCGACCTCTATCAACTAGAGGAACTAGGGCAGCAAATGCATGGGAACACCACCACCTGCAAGTCCCCCTCCAAGTCACACACCATCCTGACTTGGAACTACATTGCCGTTCCTTCACTGTCACTAGGTCAAATTCCTGGAACTCCCTTCCGAGCAGCACTGTGGGTAACTACTTCACATGGACTGCAGCGGTTCAAGAAGCAGATCCCCACCACCTTCTCAAGGGTAATTAGGGACGGGCAATAAATTCTGGCCAAGCCAGCGACGCCATCATCCCATGAACGAATAACAATAAAAAATAACTGAAAAGTGTTAGAAATGTAATAAGTTTGAATCAAATAAAGTGGGGGCGGCGGAAGTCATAACAAAATGCAAGGTGTTGATAGGACAGAGGGTCACAGAGAAGAACTAACCAGAACCAAAGAGCAAAAGCAAACGGTACGATAATGGTGTGCTGAAAGTCAATGCGTTTGTGCAGAGAGGATGTTAATTGGCACAAAAATGATCAGCCTTGGATCAAAGCACAGATACGAATAAAAATGCGTAGTCACTAGATTAAACATAGGAATGATGAAACAAACTCAATTAAAATAATCAATTTTTTTTTACAAAAAATACTACAAATGAAAAGCGGGTCCATCATGCTCTGAAATTATTGAACTGAATGTTCATTCCGCCAGGCTACAGCATGCCTAATCGGTAAATGAGATGCTGTTCCTCTCGTTTACGTTCATGTTCACTGGAACACTGCAGCAATTACAGGAGAGATTTGTGGGCATGAGAGAAGGTGTATGTGTTGAAATGGCTAGCAACCGGTAGATCAGAGTCATGCTTTCAGACTGAGTGGAGGTGTTCTGCAAAGTGGTCATCCAATCTGCGTTTCGTCTCCCCAATGTAGAGGGGACCACATTGTGTGCAGCGAATACAGTGTACTAAGTTGAAAGAAGTGCAAGTAATTCCTTGCTTCACTTGAACGGAGTGTTTGGGCCTTGGCTAGTGAGGAGAGAGGAGGTAAAAGGGCAGGCGTTACACATCCTGCGATTGAATGGGACTGTCCCTTGGGAAGGGCTCGAGGTGTTGGGCGTAAGGGATGGGTGCACCAGGGTGCCATGAAGGGAACGATCCCTTCGGAATGCTGACAGGGGAGGGGAGGGAATGTTACATTTGGTACTGGCATCATGGGTGGATGTGGCGGATATGGCAGAGGATGATCCTTTGGATGTGGAGTCTGATCGGGTGGAAAGTAAGGACAAGGGGAACCCTGTCGCGGTCCTGAGAGGGAGGGGAAGGGGTGAGGGTGAAGATGTGGGAAATGGACCATAGATGGTAAATGACTGGAGGGGAATCCTCGGTTGAGGAAATAGGAAGACATATCAGAAGTGCTGTCATGGAAGTTTGCAACATCAGAGCAGAAGTATCGGAGATGGAGAAACTGGGGGAATGAATTGGAGTCCTTACAGGAGGCAAGGTGTGAAGAAGTGTAGTAGAGGTAGCTGTGGAAATCGATGGGCGAATGATGAATATTAGTGGACAGCCTATCCTCAGGTTCCAAAATGTTCTGCTATGGGTTCCTGCATGGGTCCCAGTTATGCCTGTCTTTTTGTTCCTGGTTTCAGTCCGAATCAGGCCCCCTCCCCCAACACTTTTTCCATTACATTGATGAATGTATCGGTGCTGTTTCCTGCTCCTTCCCGAACTGAAAAGCGTTATCAACTTTGCATGCTTCTCTCACCTCTACATGGTCCATCTCTCACACTTCCCTTCCCTACCTCGACTTCTCTCCCACCATCTCTGGGGATGTCCTCTAAAATTCCCAACGACTCCCATAGCTGCCTCAACTACACTTCTTCACACCCTGCCTCCTTTAAATACTCTGTTCCATTCTCCCAGTTTCTCTGTCTCCCACGAATCTGCTCTGATGATGCAACCTAAAATAACAGCACTTCTGATATGTCATCCTTTTTCCTCAACTGAGGTTTTCCCCCCACTGTGGTTGAGAGGGCCCTCAACCGTGTCTGGCACATTTCCCACAACTCTACCCTCATCCATTCCCCTCCCTCCCAGACCACGACAGGGTTTCCCTTGTCCTCATTTTCCATCCAACCAACCTCCACATCCAAAGGATCATCTCCACATCTGGAGTATTGTGTGCAGTTTTTGTCTCCTTATCTGAGGAAGAATATTCTTGCCATGGAGGGAACGCAGAGAAGATTTACTAGGCTGATTCCTGTGATGGCAGGATTGATGTATGAGCAGAGATTGAGTCGACTAGGCCTATAATCACTGGAGTTTCGAAGAATGAGTGGAGATCTCATAGAAACCTATAAAATTCTAACAGGACTAGACAGGCAAGATGCAGAGAGAATGTTCCCGTTGGCTGGGGAGTCCAGAACGAGCGGTCACAGTCTCAGGGTACGGGCTATACCATTTACAACCGAGATCAGGATACATTTCTTAACTCAGAGAGTGGTGAACCTGTTGAATTCTCTACCGCAGAAGGCAGTGGAGACCAAGCCACTAAAAATATTCAACGAGAAGATAGATACATCTCTTAATGCCAAAGGGATCAACGGATATGGGGAGAAAGTGGTAATATGGTACTGAATTAAACGATAAGCCATGATCTTTTTTGAATGGACGTTCAGGTACGAAGGGCCGAATGGCCTACTCCTGCACTAATTTTTCTATGTTTCCATCATCTCCGTCATTTCCGCCCCATCCAGCATGATGGCACTACCAAACACATCTTCCCCTCCCCTGTCAGCATTCCGAAAGGACTGTTCCCTCCGCAATACCCTGGTCCACTCCACCATTACACAGACCACCTCGCCCCCTTCCCACGGCACCTACTCATGCAATCGCATGAGGTGTAACACCTGCCCTATTATCTCTGCTCTCCTCATTATTCAAGGCCCCCAAAAAATTTCTTTCAGGTGAAGCAGAGATTTACTTGTATTCTTTCAATTTAGTATAAAGTATTAGCTGCTCACAATGTGGTCTTCTCAACTTTGGGGAGACGAAACGCTGATTGGGTGACCGCTTTACGGAACACCTCCACTCAGTCCAAAGACATGACTCTGAATTTCCGGTTGCATGCTATTTCAACATCACCTCGCTCTCATGCACACATATGTCTCCATGGCTTGCCGCAGTGTTCCAGTAAACATCAATGCAAGCTCGAGGAGCAGCATCTCATTTACCTATAAGGCACGCTACAGCCTGCCGGACTGAACATTGAGTTCAATAATTTCAGAGCATGACGAACCCCCCTTTTTATCTTTAGCTATTTTTGCTTTTTTAAATGTGTTTATTTTATTTTAGTTTGCTTTATAATTCTTTTTTTTACTACGTGCCTACCCTCTGTTTTTATTTCATCTTTGTGCTTTGGGCCAGGGATGTTCATTTATCTGTCACCTGACACACTCTCTGCACAAACGCTTTGTCTTTCAACACACCACTGACATACCGTTTGCCTTTGCTCCATGACCTTCTGGTCAGTTATTCTATGTGCGCCTCTGTCCTATCAACGTCTTTCATTTTGTTATCTCTTGCCAGACCCCCGCTTTAGTTGCTTAAAACCTGTTACGTTTCTAACACTTGCCATTTCTGATGAAGGGTCACTGACCTGAAGAGTTAACTCTGTTTCTCTCTCCACAGATGCTGCCAGACCTGCTGAGCATTTCCAGTATTTCTTGCATTTATTTTATATTAAATTTTTGGTGCTGCATTAGTTTGATGGATTGTATAGTTTGACGATCACGAGACAATTTATATCTTGAATTGTTAAACTGAATTAACACAATAAAAGTCAAAAAAATCAGAGAGCTGTGGAGCAAGCCGGAGAGTGAAAACTAACATCAGGATTTCAATTTCAGAATGGCCACTCCAATATGAAAGCGAACACTGACACAATATGAGATCTAGAGATGGGACCGGTGATATTTGAAGGAATATATCAATTGTTGAGTGCATACGACATTAAATTATCTTGTGTTAATTCATGCAATGTGACGTGAACTTATTCCAATTCAAAATAAGAGCTAAATATAGTCCAGCACAACAGGGATTTAACTCAGCTGTCACAATCTGTTTGTTCAAAATACAAAAAAAAATAGTCAAATTAAACAGGTTTAAATTTGCATACTCCTTGGAGATTCCACAAGATATAAATTAAAGGCTTTGGGAATGCATCGTCTCAACGTTTCATTCATATAGATTTCTGAAGCACCAAGGGATAGATCACTTCAAGTAAAGAAATGCATCTTCAAAGACAAATGGTTGACAAAATATTCTATTTGGTTCTTGCCATTGTTGGTGTTCCGAGTAAGTCACACAATATTGAAGTGGAATGTGTTTGAAATGCCTCTGGTTTTAATGTGTGATTTATAAAGTGAAGTGCTGAACTCGAGCTCGCCGTTTTAAAGATCTGTGCTATTATGTAATTAGCCAAACAGATTGAATTGCCTCTGCGCTTTATTCCATTAGTTACAATGACAACAAATCTGTCTGCGGCATGCACTAAGGCAGAGGTAGATAGATTTGTGACTAACAACAGAGTCAATTATTCTTGGGGGTAGGTGGGAATGTGGGGTTTAGGCCACAATCAGATCAGCCACGAGCTTGCTGAATGCCGAAGCAGGCTAGAGGGGACAAATATTCTCCTCATGCTCCTACTTTGTATGTTGGTATGTTCGGATGTACACTTTCATTCATTCTCTTGTAATTGCGTTTAGTTTAATATGGTGTAATGTTGAGTCAGATATTAGTGTAGGTACCGAACTGAGGGAAGGTAGTAGTACGAGGAACTGTAATTACAGAATTTTACTGGGCGCATGTCACTAACCGGATCAGAACTCCGACTCACAGTGACATAGCCTTACTTGGAGTATCTGCTACTGTGAATGATACCATGGAGCTCGAACTGAAATGGAACAATCCGGTTTTCCTTTGTAATCATTGTGCAACGAAATTGATCTCTGCAACCCATGGTACTGTTGGTGTGTTTTATGGATGTAATCGTTGACAAGGGGCATGCTATCTCTGTACGTTGAATATGCCTTATAGTACGTGTTTAATGTGAAATGCATTGGTGTTGCTCTGTGATCAATTGCACATCCCCGACTAAATCAATTCACTGAGGTAAATAGCCAGTGAACACTGTTAGTTCTTTCAAATCCTCTGCAAATTTACTTATAGTTACTTTAAGTTTAATTACTGAAAACACTTTATGGTGCTGAGGATTTCCTATACCTCAGTATGGCCCTGAAAATCTGGGAATCCTGGATGCTGAATTTTATTACCTTGTTGTTATCTGGATGGATATGTGGCTGTCATTATAAACCATCTCACTTCTGTATATAATTAAGGTTTGACGAACCAATTAATAATAAAGGACCTAGGAATAGGAGAAGGCCATTCGACCCTTCGAGCCTGCTGCACCATTCGATAAGACCATGGTTGGCTGGATGCAGAACAAAATTCCATGACACTATTTTGAGGAAGAGTCAAATAATTATCCCCAGTGTGTTCGGCAAGAGTGAAATCTCAATTATAACCACAAATGGAGCAAATGTTTTTGTCAATATCACATTGTGGTTTGTGGAAGCTTGCTTCGAGCAAATTTGCAGATTGCACCTGTGAGGACACTGATGGGGAGAAGGCAAAGTGAGACCTAAGCTTGGGGACTTCGACTGATTTGCAGGGTGTCGGGAGAGGTGGAAACAGCAGTGGTTGTAGCGTTTGGGAAAAAGTCAAACCGTAATATCATCAGAGAGTCGTGAGTTGATTGGCTAGTGTGTATTGCTGCTCGGGGCTGAATCTAAACAACTGGGAGAATAAAATTTTAAAAAAGATTTCATATTATAAACAAGTAAAGCATAGTAGCGGGTAAGTCTTCTATTTTATTTTAAGTAAAATGTTTAACTATTAGTAAGTTTCACTATGATTGGAAAAGTGATTAATGATATTCTTAATTGATATTACCTTCGTTAAGTATTATTACTGTTGGTAAGGCATATTACCATCAGTAAGAGTTATTGGTACAGCAAAGTATATAAATAGTAGTAAGGTTTATTATTTCTGGGATGGTTTATTAACAGCGGTAATTTTTATTCGTAAAAGTAAATTTTATTCATAGTATTGAGCTTTACTATTAACAGTATTAAGGTTTCTGAGAAAGTTAAAGCTTATTCACAAGAAGTATTAACTAGAAATAGATGGATGGTAGAGCTACACCGACCACTAGTGGGCACATCCTGCGCTATGGGGGAACTTCAAGACGCTTCTTGAATTCTGCATAAATATTTGAGCAGTAAGTTTCAGCATCTTCCACCCTGATGGCAAGTTCAAGAATGCCACTGACAGCTGCATAACTCGCTCAGCGGGAGGCAGGGGCTGAACAGGCAGCAGATGCAGTCCACATTGGTGTGAAGGTATAGGTGGAAAGAGTGAATCAGCCATGCCGTCAGAATTTGGTAGTTAGGTAGAGAATTTGAAAGGAGGGCTTCAAATGAAGCAATCTCTAGATTACACCCTGTACCACGTGCAAGGGAGTATAGGAAGAGGAAGGATTTTATAATGTCTAGATATTGAGAAAACTGGGTGTATATTTTCGAAAGCATGGTTGTCACATCTTTTAGGGTGGAGGGTAGCTTTGCGATTTTTGCTTGGTCCCGGGGTCTGATGAGAACATTTCGAAAGTTAAAGGCACTAAACACGTATCTTACCAATAAAAAACAAAAACAAAATGGGCATTTTTGTGAAGAAACTTTGAAATGAGAATACTAATTTGTTGAATTACTTTCTGGTCATTATATTTCAAACTGATTTAGTGACATACCCGGCATTATTTGTGCTTGCATGCACAGTCTAACTATGCCCACACACTTGATGTAGCGATGCAGAGTATTCTGGATAGATGTCTATCTCTCAGGAGAGACCACGATCCCTCTTGCCCCTCTCCCCGTGCTCTGTGTGAGTTTCTCCTTCTCTCTTTCTCTCTCTCCCACTTACCCCCCCACCACTCATCTCTCTGACTAAGGGGCACAGAAGAAAATCTTTGTGCAAAAGATGAAGGAGGAATCTGAGGAAGCACTTTCTTACACAGCGGGTGGTAATGACCTGGAACTCGCTGCCCAGAAGGGAGGTGGAAGTGGAGAGAAGCAATTATTTCAAGAGGAATTTGGATGGCCAGCTGAGTGAAGTCGAATTGTATGGCTACAGGGATCAGGAGAGGAATGTGGGACAGACTGCATGGCTCCGTGGAGAGCCAGCATGGACTCGATGGGCCGAATAGCCTCCTTCTGTGCTGTAAGTAAATGACTCTATGTCTTCTCTCTCCTCCTCTCTCACACTCACTATCCCTCTCTCAGTCTCTCTGTCTCTCACTCCCTCTTTCCTCCCTCCGGCCCTCTCTCGCCCTCTCTTAGTACCTCTTTCTCCACTCTCTCTTTCCCTCGCTTCTCCCCTCTGTTTCTCTCTGTCTGCACCGACCTCTGTCCCTCTCCCAGTCCCACTCTCCCCCCGCGCACCGTCTCTCTCCTCCCTTTTTCTATATGTCTTTCCCTCTCTCCCCTCCCCATCTCTTTCTTTACTCTGCCCATCTCCACCCACCTTGTCTTCCGTCTTGCTTGCTCCATGTTCCCTACTCTCCGCTCAGTGTTCCTCACTCAGTCTTCCAGTCTCCCGCTCAGTTTTTCCTGCAGCAGCCATTCCCACAACTGGATACCTACCATGCCTGCATTATTTACGTTGGGGAGAGCGGAGGCGTTCACCTGCTCACGATACAAGACATTTACTGAATAGCTCGAAAGCAGCAGGGGCAGCCGATTCCAGGGTCCCGTCTCCGCATTCCACCAATCAGCGCTTACGCTGCCTGGGCAACCGCAGTCAGCAACGGGGAGTGGCAAATGGCAAACAGGGGTAACCCGGCCCGCCAGAAACAGGTCCCGTCTATGCTCTCCGTCTGATGTACATGGGAGTTGTCAATCAGAGCTGAGCCACAAGGCGAATGGAAACCATCGGCGGACCGGATTCAGGCCCAGGGATTATATCTTGAACATCCTTGGTCCATAACCATGTGACATAGCTCCAGAACATGTGGCAGGTCATTTAAGACAGAGATGTGAAGTACTTTCTTCACTCAGGTGGTGGTTTATCTTTGAAATTCCTACCTCAGAAGACTGTGGAAGCTTAATCATTATTCATGTTCAAGAGAGAAATCAATATATTTTCAGATACTAATGACGTCAACATGGGGATAGCGCCGGAAAGTTTTTTTATTCATTCATCGGATGTGGACGTCACTGGCCAGGCCAGCATTTGTTGCCCATCCCTAACTGCACTAACTAAGTGGCTTGCTAGGCCATTTCAGAGGGCATGTAAGAGTCAACCAGATTACTGTGGATAAATAAAAGCAAAATACTGCGGATGCTGGAAATCTGTAATAAAAACAAGAAATGCTGGAACCACTCAGCAGGTCTGGCAGCATCTGTGGAAAGAGAAGCACAGTTAACGTATCGGGTCAGTGACTCTTCATCGGAATGAAGGGTCAATGACCCGAAACGTTAACTCTGCTTCTCTTTCCACAGATGCTGCCAGACCTGCTGAGTGGTTCCAGCATTTCTTGTTTTTATTTCAGATTACTGTGGATCTGGAGTCACATGTAGGCCAGACCAGGTCAGGGCAGTAGATTTCCTTCCCGAAGGGACATTAGTGAACAAGATGGGTTTTAACAACAATCGACAATGGTTTCATGGCCATCATTAGACTAGCATTTTTTTTTTAAATTTGAATTCTAGATGTATTATTTGAACTCAAATTCCACTTTTAGCAGTGGTGGGATCTCAACCCACGTCCCCAAAGCAGTACTCTGGGTTTATTGGTTTAGTGACGATACCACTACGCCACTGCCTCCCCTAAAGGAGCACTTGGGTAGATAATCAGCCATGATCAAATTAAATGTGAAGGAGTCTCGGCCGGCTGAATTGCCTGCTCCTGTTTCGATGTTCTAATGTTCCAAGTTGATGAGGCATCAAGATGAGATAACATGCGTCCAAGGACATTGAGGGAAGTGAAAGTGGAAATCGAAAAGACGTTGCCCATAATTTCCAAGACTTCCATAGATGCAGGGTCAAGTCAAAGGACTGGAGAATTGCAAAAGAGGGTGTAAAGATAATTACAGCAACTGCAGGTCTGTCAGTTTACCTTCAGTGGTATGGAAATATCGAGAAACAATAATTCAGGACCATATTAATCGCCGCTTGGAAAAAAAGGCAAGTTAATTAAGGCAATCCAGCGCGCATTTCTGAAAGGATAATCGTGTTTATGTAACTTTTTGGAATAGTTTGAAGACATAAAAGAGCGGGTTGATGAGGGTAATGCTGCTGATGTGCTGTACATGTACTTACACTAGGCATTTGATGCAGTACTGCACAACAGAACAAGTTATATCTCATGCAATAAACGGTACAAGATCTTAACGGATATACAGCTGGTTGAATGATGGGAAATATAGTTTATTGGTGAACAGATTTTTTTCTGGACTAGAGGAAGGTTTCCAGTGGAGTTCCTCAGGGGTCAGTGTTGGTATTGGAAGAATAGATAACATCGGCTTGTTCAGTCATTTCCACGTTCTGTTCACTTCTCTCTCCCTCTCTCGCTGCAGTTAACTTAATGGCGATCCTGATCCTGTTCCGGGGAAAGTGCGGCCTCTCCACCTGCACCACTCGTTACCTGGTGGCCATGGCGACGGGTGACCTAATGGTTATCATCACTGAGGTCATACTGAGGCGGTTCCGTTATTATTATTACCCACTGTGTTTCCTGGACATGACCCCCGTGTATACTGTTATCAATGTCCTGCTCCGTGCTGCAATTGACTGTTCTGTCTGGCTCACTGTCATGTTCTCCTTTGATAGATTTGTTGCCATTTGTTGTCAGAAGCTGAAAACGAAATATTGCACAAAGAAAACTGCAGCTGTGGTTCTTGCAACAACATGCACTGTGCTCTGTTCAAAAAATGTCGCCTGGTACTTCAGATTTAAACCTAAAAGAATAATAAACAATGCACCTTCGTTCTGTTCCCATAAGAATAGCTATTTTACTGACCCTAGGTGGATGGCATTTACTTGGTTTTCAATGGTATTAACACCATTGATCCCATTTGCTTTAATTCTGATCCTTCACGCTCTGACACTCACACATTTTTTAATGGCCAGCCGAGTCCGTAAGGCATTGAGGGGTCAGAGCAAGGGACAGAATCGCAGTGATACAGAGATGGAGAGCAGAAGGAAGTCCATGATTTTACTTTTCACCATTTCTGGCAGCTTCATACTTCTATGGTTATTGTATATTTTGTATTTATTTGATGTCCTGGATCCCCATTTAGACGGTAATGCTTATGATATCTTTGAACAAGTCGCATATATGCTGCGAAATTTAAGTTGCTGTACAAACACCTTTATTTATGTGGCGACTCAGTCCAAGTTCAGAGAACAGTTCAAGACAGCGGTGAAATATCCGGTTGTATCAGTTATTCAGTTCATTAATAAATGCAACAGCTGAGTGCAGCCCTAAAGTCCAGAGTGTATGGGGCGAGAGGTGGCCACTGAAGGACCAGAGCAAAGAGTCTCTGTGAGGAGCGACATGACCAAGATCCAGCTGACAAGTAGCAAGATGTGACTGCTGGAGGATAGGAAGGTAAGTGTCTTGAGGATCAAACACACTTAAAGAGCTGGGAGAGGCGGGTAGGAGGTGACAGAGCTGGAAAAATGACAATATACTGGCAGGAAAAGGTCAGGGCAAGTGGGGATCTACATAGAACGAAACATAAATGGATCCGAAACATTGTCACTGTGCCCACGTATAGTCAAAAGGGGAAACAACACACATAATTCTCACCGCTACATCTATTGCTTCGATTCTCAGCACCTCACATCTACACGCAATAAACTTATTCGACAAAAGCAAAATCTTGCTGATGTTGGAAGTCTTCGGTAAATTGATAATGATGCTGATAATAGCGACAATCATATCAAGCCCAACAAGTGGTAGAAGTGTCAGTGGGGGAGCATTTCGGGGATAGTGACCATAAATCTGTAAGATTTAAGGGAGTTATGGAAAATGACAAAGAAGGGCCGGAAATAAAGGTACTGAATTGGGGGAAGGCCGATTTCAATCTGATAAAACAGGATGTGGCCAATGTGGACTGTGAGCAGCGACTTGTAGGAAAGCATACATCAGACCAGTGGGAGTCATTCAAAAAGGAAATAGTGAGAGTTCAGGGCCAACATGTTCCCGTAAATGAACTACAGGTCCAGGGAACACTGGATGTCAAGAGATATAGAGGATTGGATAAGGAAGATAAAAGAGGCTTTTGGCAGATGCAGAGTGCTGAAAACAGCGGAGGCCCTAGAGGAGTATAGAAAACTGCGGAAGCAGCATGCGATAGATAGAGCTAAGCGATCCCATAACCAACGGATCAGATCGATGCTCTGCAGTCCTGTCACATCCGTGAATTAGCAGTGAATGGTGGTGGACAATTAAACAACTAACTGGAGGAGGTGGCTCCACAAATATCCCCATCCTCAATAATGGGGGAGCCCAGCACATCAGCGCGAAAGATAAGGCAGAAGCATTTGCAACAATCTTCAGCCAGATGTGCGGAGTTGATGATCAATCGCGGCCTCCTTCTGAAGTCCCCAGCATCACATTGATATATGATATTGATATATATTGATATATATCGCCGTTCCTTCACTGTCGCTGTGTCAAAATCCTGGAACTCCCTTCCTAACAGCACTGTGGGTATACCTACCCCAAATGGACTGCAGAGGTTCAAGAAGGCAGATCATCAAGGGCAATTAGTGATGGGCAATAAACGCTGGCTTGGCCAGCGTCGTCCACATCCCATGAATGAATTACAAATAAGAAATTATAGGGGGGCACTTAAAAAAAAGGAATTAAGATAGGAAAGAGGGGCATGAAAAAACACTGGCAGGAAGACAAAGGAAAATCCCACGGCATTTTATAAATATATTAAAAGCAAGAGGATAACCAGGGAAACTTTCGGGTCCAATCTGTGTTTGGAGCCAAGGAAAGTAGCTGAGGTATGAACTGAACTGTGTTCACTATACAGAAGGATGATGTGGGTGCACAGATCAGGGACGCGGAGTGTGATATACTCGAACAAATTAGCATTTAAAGGGACGAAGTATTAGCTGTTTTAGCGGGTTAAAAGTGGATAAATCCCCAGGCCCAGATGAGATGCACCCCAGGCTTTTGTGTGAGACATCGGAGGAGATAGCAGGGGCTCTGACGCAAATATTCCAATTCTGTCTGGCCACAAGAGAGGTGCTAGGGGACAGGAGGACAGCGAAAGTGGTACCATTATTCATGAAGGACAGCAGGGATAAACCAGGTAACTACAGGCCAGAGAGTCTAACATCAGCGGTAGGGAAATAATCGGAAAATAATTCTGAGGGACAGGATTAATCTCAAATTGGACAGACAGGAATTAATCAAGGATACTCAGCCTGGTTTTGTCAGGGGGATATCATAGTTAACAAACCTGATTGAATTCTTCGAGGAGGTGACTGGATGAGGGTAAAGCAGTTGATGTAGTCTACATGGACTTCAGCAAGGCTTTTGATAAGGTCCCACGTGGGAGATTGGTTAAGGCAATTTGAAAAATTGGATCCAAAATTGGCTTAGTGGCAGAAGGTAGAGGGTGATGGACGAGGGTTGTTTTTGCGGTTGGAATCTTGTGACCAGTGGTGTCCCACAGGGATCGGTGCTGGGACCCTTGCCGTTTGTGGTGTACATTAATGATGTAGACGTGAATATAGGATGTATGATCAGTAAGTTCGCAGATGACACGAAAACTGGTGGTGTTGTGAATAGTGATGAGGAAAGCCTTAGATTACAGGACGACATAGATGGGCTGGTAAGATGGGCGGAGTAGTGACAAATGGAATTTAATCCTGAGAAGTGTTAGGTGATGCATTTTGAGAGGACTAAAAGAGGGTCTGAGTCTGAGGGACCTTGGTATACTTGTCCATAAATCACTGAAGGCAGCAGCACAGGTAGATAAGATGGTTAAGAAGACAGATGGGATACTTGCCTTTATTAGCCAAGGCATAGAATATAAGAGCAGGGAGGTTATGATGAAGCTGTACAAAACGCTAGTTAGGCGACAGCTGGAGTACTGTGTACAGTTCTGGTCACCACACTGTCGGAAGGATTTGATTGCATTGGAGAGGGTGCAGAGGAGATTCACCTGGATGTTGTCTGGGCTGGAGCATTTCAGCTGTGAAACGAGACTAGATAGGCTAGGGTTGCTTTCCTCAAAGCAGAGGAGGCTGACGGGGGAACCTTATCCAGGTATAAAACACTTGAGGGGCATAGATAGGGTAGATGGAAAGAAACTCCCCCGCCCCCGTTAGGCAGTAACCAGGGGCATAGATTTAAGGTAAGGGGCAGGATGTTTAGAGGGGATTTGAGGAAATTCTTTTTCACCCAGATTGTTGTTGGAATCTTGAATACACTACCTGAAGGGATGGCAGAGGCAGGAACCCTCACAACATTTAAGAAGTATTTAGATGAGCATTTGGAACGCCATAGCAAACAAGGCTACGGGCCAAGTGCTGAAGAATGGGATAAGAAAAGAGAGATTCAGGCACGGTAAAATGATCTCACAATCCCGATTGTCTTCTCCACCACTTCGACGTGTTAACACAAGTGCAGGATTGTACCTTTGTCTTGCTGTTCCATTACTCCTGTGGTTATGTGTGATCAGCCACTTGTTTAGCAGATAACACTTGTCACCTAATAGCAGTTCTAATCTACGAATTAATGTACTGATAGACTTCTGCAAACTTGAGATACCGAGAAGGCAGGCATCATGAGCACTTGCCAGTGATCTGCATTCAGATTCAGGACCCTTAATTGGGCATCACAAATGACCATGACATTCGATGGTTTGAATTGTTCCCTGTTAGTGCGTGAGGCAGCTTCATCGTTCAGTGCCTTCAATGTAATATATGTCTTATCGCCGGCCCTGTGCACTTTGTGAAGGCAGCGATTCTGCAAAATGCGACAGATCTCTCCTTCACTTGCGCTGGGGGTATGGCAAAGTCAATGAAATCAGAAGCTCTGTGGAAAATGGCTTCGGTGACATGGTGAATGGAGGGCCTCACGGAGCTCTGGGAAATGTTTCACATGTCATCATTATCTGACTGAAATGTCCCGCATGTATTAAAATATTTGTAGTGCTGACCTTAATTGCCAGTGACAAGGCAGTGAAATTTGCTTCAAGACCCCTTAAAGGTCTCACAGAGGTAGCCGATTGCCTCCTCACTGAAGTGCAGTTGTTTCACGCACAATTCCTCTCGCATTACATCGAGTGACATCCTCTCCTTAGGTAGACTCTGGAGTGGGGCATAGATCCTTCTGAACTGCCGACGGGAATCATAGAATCATAGCAAATTCAAGGCACAGAAAGATTCCACTTGGTTCATTGTGTCTGTGCCGGCCGAAAAACGTTCCACCAATTCTAACCCCACCTTGCAGCATTTAGTCTGTGGCCCTGCAGATTACGGCACTTGAGGTAAATACCCAGAATTATTTTGAAGGAGTTGAGGGTTTCTGCCTCAACTATCCTTTCAGGCAGTGAGTTCCAGACCCCAACCAGCCTCTCAGTGAAGGAACCTTTCCTCATCGACCCTCCAATCTCTCTCCCAATCACTTTAAATCTGTGCCCCCTAATCACCGAGCTCTCTGCTAAGGCAGATAGCCCTTTCACCGACACATAATCCAGGCCCCTAAAAATGTTGTACATTTCAATCAGATCTCTCCTCAGCCTTCTCTGTTCCAAGGAGAACAACCCCAGCCTATCCAATCTTTACACACAGCTGTATTGTTCCAGTCCCAGCAACATCGTCGTAAATCTCCTTGTACTCTCTCTAGTGCAATTACATCCTTTCTGTAATGAGGTGACCAGAACTGCACACAGTACTCAAATTGTGGCCTAACATTCATACAGTTCCAGCATACCCTAACTGCTCTATAGCTGGACTGGGAATGTAGGTTGTTTCTGTTTGTGTGGTGACCTCTTATGAAAGAATGCATAACAACAGCCAAATAGAAGAGATATGTTTCCACCTCACATTTTTAAATATGTTGCAGCACCTGTTATCAGGATAGCTTATGTTATTTTGAAGTTATCCCACAGTGCCGTATGCATTAAAGCACGCTTTTAAAAGTCCTGATACAGTCCTGAAAATTAAAGTGACTCGTAATACTGAGTTTCGTTCAACCTCCATATTGATTATCATTAAAGAGAATACACATCATTCAGGATAAAATGTTAAATTACAACAAAAGTTCTTTTAAATGCCTCTGCAGCAGTGCTATAAACGTTTTTTTTAATGGAAAAAGCCACACGAATATTGATTAGCAATCAAATTACATGGTAAACTTCCCTTCAAACTTGTGCAGACTGACCAAACAGAAAAGTCACATAAACACAGGTGTACTGTACTCAGTGACAATCAATGACTTGAAGTAGAAGTTGTATGGCCACTTGAGGGAAATAGGCTTGTCGGACGACAGGGATAAAGCGGGGACTGATAGGACAGCTCCCTGGAATGCCATAAAGGTCTCAATGGGATGAAAAGCCTCCTTCTGTGCCGTAAATGATTCTATGGCTGTTGGGGATTGTATAAACTTGAAAACAAGTGAAACAGCTTTTTAGGAAATAGAGAGAGGAAAAAACACCAATAGCTGCTAGATCTTGGAGGCAGTAAGACCTGAGAGTGTAGGAAACATTAGCTCAGGTGAACATAGAACACAGAACAGTACAGCACAGTCCAGGCCCTTCGGCTCACGATGTTGTACCGAACCTTTAACCTACTCTAAGATCAAACTACCTCCATACCCTTCATTCTACTATCGTCCATGTACCTATCAAAGAGTCGCTTAAATGTCCCTAATGTATCTGCTTCTACTACCACTGCTGGCAGTGCATTAAACGCACCCACCACTCTCTGTGTAAAGAACCTACCTCTGACATCTCCCCTAAACCTTCCTCCAATCACCTTAAAATTATGCCCCCTGGTGACAGACCAATCCGCCCTGGGAAAAAGTCTCTGGTTATCCACTCTATCTCTGCCTCTCATCATCTTGTACACCTCTATCAAGTCACCTCTCATCCTTCTTCGCTCCAATGAGAAAAGCCCTAGCTCCCTCAACCTTTTTTCATAAGACATGCCCTCCAGTCCAGGCAGCATCCTGGTAAATCTCCTCTGCACCCTCTCTAAAGCTTTCACATCCTTCCTACAATGAGGCGACCAGAACTGAACACAATATTCCAAGTGTCGTCTAACCAGGGCTTTATAGAGCTTCAGCATAACCTCGCTGCTCTTAAACTGAATCCCCCTGTTAATGAAAGCCAACACCCCATACGCCTTCTTAACAACCCAGTCAACTTGGGTGGCAGCTTTGAGGGATCTATGGACGTGGACCCCAAGAATCCTCTGTTCCTCCACACCACCAAGAATCCTGTCTTTAAGCCTGTATTCTGCATTCAAATTCGACCTTCCAAAATGAATCACTTCACACTTCTCCAATTTGAACTCCATCTGCCACTTCTCAGCCCAGCTCTGCATCCTTTCAATGTCCCGTTGCAACCTACAGCAGACCTCCACACTATCCACAACTCCAGCAACCTTTGTGTCATCGGCAAACATACCAACCCAGCCTTCCACTTCCTCATCCAAGTCATTTATGAAAATCACAAAGAGCAGAGGTCCCAGAACAGATCTCTGCGGAACACCACTGGTCACTGAGCTCCATGCTGAATACATTCCATCTACTACCACCCTCTGTCTTCTATGGGCCAGCCAATTCTGCATCCAGACAGCCAACTTTCCCTGTATCCCATGCCTCCTTACTTCCTGAATGAGCCTACCATGGGGAACCTTATCAAACGCCTTGCTAAAATCCGAACAAAAAATAATTAAAACAAAAAAAAAAATCAGTACAGATTTTCTTATGGTTTTCATTGCTGGAGTACTAAAATGTCCACATTCGAGACCGGTACCTTACTAGAACAAAGTGAAGTAACTTGTGCCAGGTTGAAAGCCCTATCTGTTGATGAGTTGAGGAATGTAGCTGGACTTTTGGAGAGTACTATCTGTCCAAAAGCTAGGAAGCCAGATATCCTAAAACCCGAGGCATATATATATATATAGATGTGTAGATGTACATATATGGGATCTAAGCTGGTTAGAGGTGTTCAGCTTCAAGACAAGTTTAGAACATTTGTACATATATTTATATACACACATACACATCACATCCTACCCATTTGTTTCTGTCCCATGAATGAATTCGCTATCCAAAAGCAGAAGGCCACTGATCTAGTATGTTCGACAGAGCTGCGTGAGATACACCTTCAGGAAGAATTGGGCAGAATTCCACATTCATAACTGTGTGGATTTTGTGTGCATCATCAAGGCATCACTGTTAGCACCGTCAAATTTAAAATACAGAACATCACTACTTGGCCCATTTGGTTCCACTGCTGAAGTTCTGCTGGCCTGCACACAGATTCTCGGCATTGCTTCAAATTAATTCTTAGTGCTTCATGTTTGTCTACATCATTCCCATTATTAACGCCTTTCTGATTTTTTATATGACTGTCCTTCATTGCCTCTGTCTCTCTGCTGTAGGTCCCCTATTTTTCAGTCTTTTTTATCTGTAAAATTTTCTGTCTTATTAGTTCACGTTTCTTCCAATGACTCTCTATATGCTGCTGTGTTCTATGCTACCCATTGCTTTGATCTCTCTGCATTTCAATGTAGATCCATATTGTTTTGCCAACTATCTCTTTGTCTCTCTGTTCCTTTCTCTTCTGGTTGCATTACCATTGTTTGAGGTTGTTTCTCCTAATTCTCTTTTTTCTCATTTTCTCTATTATTTTGTGCCTTTCCCTCTCCCTCTCCCTTTCTGTCTGTACATTTATCCCATTCCATCTAGCTCATTCTTCTGACTATGGTTTCCAACATTTATAGGTCTGTTATTCCTCACTTTATTCATTTTCAAATTTGTCATCTTCACGACTCCCATTATTTAAGGCGCTGTTTACGCTGTGTCGGTATTTTTTTAATTCAAATATTATCTTTTGTACAAGTTAAATGGATCATCGAATATTTCAAAATGTAAAAACACTCTCTTCAGTTAAGGAAATGTGAGAGGTATGGAAAGGGTATGAAAACAGACAGAGTTAAAACAAAAAGAAGCACAAGTCGTCTGTAGCTATAGAAATAATAGAATGGCACTAAAAGGAGGGAAGGTTGGGAAGAAAATGAAGAAGTACTCATCGATGCTAACAACGTGGTGAAATATTAAATAAGTAACTTGATCTGTATTTATAAAAGAAAGAAGATGCTGGCGAGGTCATAACAGAGTTATAGAGGTAGACAGAAACAGGCCCTTCGGCCCACAGTGTCTGCGTCGGCCATCCAGCCTATCTATTCTAATCCCATTTTCCAGCACTTGGCCCCTGATGTATAAGTGGTGCCAGAGAACTGGAGAACAGCAAATGTTACGCCCTTGTTCAAAAAGAGTCCAACGGTACACCGACCAGATGCAGAACAGTCAGTTTACCCTCTGTGATTGGAATGCTGAATAGAAACAATAATCCAGCACAACATTAAGCCCCTTGGACCAGTTTTGATTGAGTAAGGAATCCAGCACGAATTTTATAATTGCAAATCGTTTTTATCTAACTTGATTGAGTTATCTTGGTGAGATTATAAAGAGGATTAATAAGGGTAATGTAAATAGTGTGGTGTACATGGACTTCGAAAAGGCATTTGATAAACTCCCACATAATACACTTGCCAGCAAAATTGAAGCCTATTGAATATAAGGGATAGTGGCAACATTGAGATGAAGTTGGCTGAGTGACAGGAAGCAGAGCAACTAGTGAAAGGTTATTTTTCAGACTAGAACATTTAAATAGTGGATTTATATATGTCACAAAAGCTGGAAGTATTGTTTACTGTGAAGAGGATAGTGATAGACTTCAAAAAGGAATTAGAAAAGCTGGTGGAGCGGGCAGACTCGTGGCAAACGAAAGTTAATGCACAGGGGTATGAAATGATACATTTTTGCGAAAATGAACGAGGGAAGGCAATATAAAATAAGAGAGAAAATCTAAACGTGGTGCAGGAGAAGAGAGAACTTGATGTATAGGTACACATATACGTGAAGGTGCTAGGGAAGATGGAGGAACTGATTGCAATGGCTTATCCAATCCTGGCCTTTGTAAAAACAGCCATTCAGTCCAAAAGAAAGCACCTTTCATGAATCTTTATGAAACACAGATTCGGCCTCAACTGGAATATTGTCAGGGAATCAGATTATAAGAAGGATGTAAAGGCATGTGACAGGGTGCAGCAAAGATTTACAAGAATGGTTAAAGGGATGAGGGACCTCAGTTACATTGATAGATAGGAAACGCTACGATATTTCTCCTCAGGTGGAGAGGTGATTTGATCGAGGTATTGAAAATCCTGAAGGTTCTCGGCAGATTAGAAAGAAATGAAGTGTGCGCATTGGTGGAAGGCCCATGAATTTTAGGAGACCAATATTAAATGAAAGGCAAAAAAAAAAAACACACCAGCGACAAGAGGTAGATATACTTTTTTCGTTTTTGCACTGCATGGCTAAGATCCAGAAGACATTGATTGAGAGTGTTGCGGAGGCAAATTTGACCATTACTTTCAGATGAAATTGGATAAGCACCAGAAAAGAAAAGATGCATGGCTATGAGACAGGTTTGATAATGACATCGAACAGCAATCAGTGAGTTAACACTCATTGAAGCAGAGAATTAAATATGCAAGAAACAACAGCAATCTCATTTCAGTAGCTAGATCTCCAGAGATGCATCAGACACACGCAGAATAGAATTATGTGTCATAACTGGAATAGCCCATAAATGCATCGAACTCCCAGTTAAAGTGAAATTTGTTATTGGGTGTAGAGGTCATTGTGCTGCCTCCTTCTGACACTGAGACCTTGATATATCTCCTTATCAATCATTGAAAATACATTCTGAAATTAATATTTCAGAACGGTTGATTCCTGAACATGAAACTATTATTATTCTGATGGTCCGATACCTACTCGTTGGCCAGTTATCTGGATCCAGAACTTCCAGTACAGAGAATCATCCATTTATATTTTTAGGGTTGGGTACACAAAGATCATCCACTATACAATGCAGCAAATAGAGGACAGAAAGTGCAGAGGCTTAAGTTAGTCCCTCATTCAACCGACAGAACAAAGAAATGCAGTTACTGATATATTGTCAACTACACAGTTAATACTGATTAACATCATTAATAGGTAAGATAAAGGCTCACCAGGTACTCCAACTACAGCAAGAATCGGATAGTAAACGTGTTCTATCAGAAGAATGGCAGAAGATCCCTTTTTATGAGAAGCCGTAAGATTTGTTTGTTCTAAAAACAGCAGCTCCAGCATGCACTCTAAGCTAATGCTTTCAAATGAGCCCTGATTTATACAGGCAATGATTCTCCACTGACATGGTTATACCCCTGATCATTGTTATTACTTACACTCACTTGAACAAAGAGATTACATTATCAGCAGTGACTGCAAAGTAAATAATATGGTGCAAAAGCGCAAAACTAGGCTATGAGCATAATTCGGCCATTGTCAAGAATAGTGTTGAAAGTGGTAAGCTGCAGAAATGACGCAATAATAACTGGCTTCCTTTGCAGTTCTCACATAAGTGAGCATGCTCAATCCTGCCCATTTATTTGTAAATGTTAACGATTGTTTCGCAATATACATTGAACCCAGAGTCACAAGCAGATCCGTTTTGCTTAGTCTGCGCAATTTCCGAGTCAAAGTATGAAGTTTCACTATTTGACAAAGGACTATTAAAGTACATGTTCAGGATTGTAGTCGATAAATTATTGTGCTTGATGTTAGGGGACGGAGACTGACCCGACGCCACTGACATCCTTCCCTCTGTTGTTTTACTGCAGATGTTCACCTGTTTTTTCCTCAATGGTTAAAGGCTCCAGTACAATTGCAACTGTGTCACCTCCTGACTTGATTCCTCCCGTTCACACGGAGCCAGTCACACAATCTCCACCTTCTATCAATGTCAACCGATGCAAAACTCTGCTGTCCATGCCCAACCCTCGCCAAGAACTTGCTCAGCCGCCACACTCACCTTCAATTAATCTCAATAGCTCTTAATCACCTCAATAGCCTTAAATTTTAAATTCTTATCCATGGGTTTATATCCCTCACTGGCCTCACTCCTCCCCATCTCCAGGATCTCCTCCAAACGTAAAGAAAACTAATTCTTGAGTGTTGCAAACCTCTAACAATGGTCTCGATCAGCGGCACCACCCTGTTCTGGTTCCAGTCTCTCCTATCTGATTGTAGTCAGAGTAACTGCAGTAATGGCTTCTCTTCACTCCCTTACAGATTAACTATGGAGTACCTGAACATTCCATTTTAGCTCCCTACTCTTCCTCAGCTGCATGTTTCCTTCGGGTGACATCCATCAAAGGTATTAGTTTAATTTGTACATGTAAGCTGTCAAAACCCAGCTTCAGGTAGTCACCGTCTCACACCACCATCCTTTGCCTCAATCGTTTAAGACTGCAGCAGTCGTATTTTGCGTGAGGTGCGGTTCCAACAATTAGAAATTGGAAAGGCTGAAACCTCAATCTTGTGATTAACTAGTATAATATTGCCACCAATCGCATCCCTCTTCCTGGCTGATGTTTCAGGCGGAAAAGACTTTTTGTAACCACTTAACCATAGTGATCCCATACCTGAGATTTTGAACTTATAGCCCCTCCATCATCTATGTCCAAACCCATAACATCTCTGGCCTCTTCCACTGAAGCTGTCAGTCAAGCAGTTGTAATCTCCAGTCTCTACCCCTCCTCCTCGAACCATTCACCTCATTATTCTGCCAGCACTAGCCTCTTGGTGGGAATTCAGTTGCTTGTATCCACGTTTACCTCTCTGATCGGAGTGAGAGTCTCTACAGCAATGGCTTTCGCTTACCTTATCACAGACGCACCGTTACTATTAAGACTTACTGCACAGATCAATCATATACCTCTGTTCTTCCTCGTGTGCATGCATTTCATTGGAACTTCCATCTGCAGATATGATTTTTTAGTCTTTCACGAGATGTGAGCATTGCTGGTGGGAGTTTTTTGACACAGCGATAATGAAGGAACAGCGATATAGTTCCAAGGCAGGATGATGTGTGACTTGGAAGGGAGCTTGCATGTGGTGGTGCTGTACGTTTCAGATAGATGTTACCTGAGTAGAGGTGAGATAGAGAATATCCAACCCGTCTCACCTTGGGATTCTTAACCAAGATAGACCTACAAGTTCTGTGATAAAGTCAGATTTTATTAGGCTTAACTGAAATATACAAAATTAATACTTAACAATAGTAATAGGTATGCAGCAACAGTCAGTACCAGTTCTTGCTTTTGAGCTTGCTGGGGCATGGACTTCTCTCCTTCGTTTTCTCTTGCTGTGTTTTGTTGACCGTGATCTATCTTCCGCTAAGTGTGCCAACAATGTTCTGTTGACCCTCTGTAATATTACCGAAGCTGTCCCGTAACATCTTTTTTCTAATAATTTTGGGGTGCTAGGATTTTACCGTATTAGGGACTGAATTGCTTTAAATATCTTATATTGTTACAACATAGTTCGTTAATGCTTTAATCGACACACTTTACAGATATTTTCTGTTTCTTTCGATTATTCCTAAGGTCCTAAATATTACATTCTATTTGATACCAACCATTTTTACAATTCTGCAGTATCACATTTATCTCATCTCGCCCGTGTCAAGTAGTGCTGAAGTCTTCATCCCATCTCTCCCATTGTTCTTAAATAAAGGCTTAAACAGAGTATAGCCTTGAAAAAAATGCAAGCATTAGGTCAAACAGACTTCAATATATGAATATGCACAGCATATAAGTATCCCTATTAGTTTAGCTGTATAAAAGATTTTGCAAAGTTATTCATCAAAGTAAGTTATGGAAATGCTCTAAACCTTGGAGTACTCCCGTACATCTCAACCCTTGTCTTTCCGAATGGTGGAGGTCGCGGATTTGGAAGGTGCTGTCAAAGAAGGGTTGGAGAGTTGCTGCTGTACATCTTGTAAATGCGACAAACTGTTGCCATTGTGCGCCACTGGTGGAGGAACTGAATGTTGAAATTGGTGGAAAGGGTTCTAATCAAGCGGGCTGCTTCATCTCAGATGGTTTCGCGCTTCCTGACTATTTTTGCAGCTGAACTCATTCGGGCAAGTGGAGTGCATTCGTCACATTCATGACTGTACCTTGTACATGGTGGATAGTCTTGGGAAAGTAAAGAGGTGAGTTACTCATCGCAGAATTCCCAGGCTCTGATCTGCTCATGTAGCCGCAGTTTGTATATGGCTGGTCAATGGTAAGCCCAGGACGTTGATGCTGGGGGTGCACCAATGGTAATACCGTTGAATGTCAAGGAGAGATGATTAGATTCTCTTATGTTGCAGATTGTCATTGTCTGACACTTGTGTGACGCAAATGTTACTGGTCACTGATCAGCCAGAGCCTCAGTCTTGTCCATTTCTTGTTGTATGTGGGCACAAACTGTCTCAGTATTGAGAGTCATGGATGGTACTGAACACGATGCATTAATCAGCAAAAATCCCCACTTCTGATATTACGATGGAAAAAGGTCATTGATGAAGCAGCTGAAGATTGTTAGGCCTAGGACACTACCCTCTTAAACTCAGGAAGTGATGTCCTAATGATGAGATGATGGGCCTCCAACAACTACAACCATGTTCTTTTCTGCTAGGTATGATTGAGAGTTTTCCCACTGATTCTCAATGACTTCAGTTTTCTCAGGGATGCTTGATGTCATACTCGGTTAAATGCTTCTTGATTTCAAGGGCAGTCATGTTCGCCTCACCTTTGAGGTTGAGTCCCTTCGGAATAAGGCTGTAATGAGGACAGGAACCAGTGACCATGACGGGGCCCAAACTGAGAATCAGTTTGCAGATTACTGCTGAATATATGTCATTTGATAGCACTCTCAATGACATATTTGATCACTTTGCTGATGATTCTGAATGAACCGATGGGGCTATAATTTCCCTGAATGGATTTGTCCTGCTTTTTGTGGACAGGACATACTTTCCACATTCTTGGGTAGATGCGCTGGCAAGGCTTGGCCAGGAACAGGGCTAGTCTGGAGCCCAATCTTCAGTATTACAACCAGGATAAAGTTAGTACCTATATCCTTTGCTGTATCCAGGTTCTTCAGCTTCCCCCCGCACCCCCACCACTCCCCCCCCCCACCACCTCGTTACCACTTGGAGTGAAATTAATTGGCCGAAGACTGGCATCTGCCACTATTTATACTGCGCCTCGACTAATTGTTTTAAAGATAGACGCTCATAAATCCACGCCAAATATTGCCCATCTTAAAGTCTATAATTTACACCAGTTTGTTTGTTCTGCAAGCATACAGTGTATCATTTATACACCACTCGCCTTATCTTGTTTTGGTTGCTTATTCTAGTCAGAATGACTGCCTCTGCTTCTGTCTCTGTATCTTTCTCTCTCTCTCCCTCTCTCTCTCTCCCTCTCTGTCACACACACACACACACGCACACACTCACCCACATTCTGTCCGTGTCTCTGAATCTGAAACTCTCACTTTCTATCTTTCTCCCTCTGTGTCGGCCTCACTCGTTGGTTCAGACTCTCCGTGTCTCGCTTTCTAAAGCGAAATCCTGACCGGTGCTTTCTCTTTCTGCGTTGAACTGCAGCCTCTGTGGTAATTTTCACTGGACTTTGTTCTGATTTCTGGAGTGCCACCATCACTTGACCCTCATGATCAGAAGTTACAAAAGACAAAATCACATTGATTCCCTTGGTCCCTCGTGAGCTTTGGAAGGGTCATTTGGTCCTTCGATGCAGGAAGACGATAAGTTTATTTGTTGCTACTCAAACCTAGATTTCTTTACTGCCTGGTCAGTGTTGTAATTTTCGCTGATGATGTTGTACTATTCAGTTTGACGATGATAAGTCCTGGGATTTTCAGCGAGAGAAAGCCAGTTGAAAATTTGAACTATTCATTTCGTGATTTTTAATGAGAAACTGTTGCTCCCTATTCGGGTTCAACGTAGCAAGTTCCATTGGAACCGAGTATCTAACATTTGTTTTTCTCCAATCTTTAGTTGTAAGCCGCAGTTCATCAATATAACTTGAAAACCTCTCAATACTTCCGACCCCTGTCTAGTTTCTACTCCACTCTCCTGCTCATGAAGCCAAAGGCACCAATTGATCTCACCCTGGGTGGTGCCGTTTTTCTTTTACTGCATTTAGACTGACTACATTCGCACTGCTCCCCACCGATCATTTATTTCCCATTTTATAACTTTTTTAAATATTTAAAAATGGCGGGGGTGGGTGGGTGCGTAGATGGCGGGGGGAGCAATTCCCACCATTAGATCCGCAATGCATCTCCTAGCCTATCTAATGCTCTTTTCATTCTTCACCTAAACACAACAGTCTCCTTAGAAACATGGAAGCATAGAAAACTTATGGATCAGAAGGAGACCATTGAATATTATGTCTCTGACGGCTGAGAAAGAGCTATCCAGCCGAATCTTACATTCCACCTCTTGGCCCATAGCCCTGTAGGTTCAGGTGCATACGCAAGTACTTAAAAAATTATGAGGATTTTGGCATCTCCCACGCTTGTAGAAAGTGAGTTCCAGACACACATCAGACTCTGGGCGAAATTATTTCTCCTCAACTCCTCTCTAAACCTTCCACCAATTATTTTAAATCTATGCCTCTCGTAATTGACCTGTACTCTAATGAAATAAGCCTTTCCTATTAATTCTATGTACCCCCACCTCATAATTTTATACAGCTCAATTAAATCTACCCTCACCCTCCACTGTTACAAAGAAAAGAAACTCAGAAATCGTTCCTCGTATCTAACGGTCTTCATTCCTGATAACATATGAACGAATCTCCTCTGTATCCATGTTAGTGTGATGACAGGCTTCTTGTAATGTGGTGAACAGAACTGAACCTAATAATATAGCTGTAGTCTAACTGGTGTTTTTTGCAGTTATACCATAGCATCCCTGCTCTTATATTCTATGTCTCAGCTAATAATGAGAAGTATATGGTCTGTCTTCTAAACCTGTTGTGATGAAATAACATCCACCTGAAATGATAACTCTGTTTCTCTCGCTCCACGGATGCTGCTGACTTGTTGGGTATTTCCAGAATGTGTTACTTTTCTGTTTTCATTGTCTTCTTAACTATCTTACCGACCTGCGCTGCGACATTCAGGAGACGGTAGACATGCACTCTAAGGTCCCACTGCGTGTCCAGTTCTAATGCCCTTCTACTGTATTCTGCGCCTCAGCTCCATTTTGGCCCTCAGCATCGCCAGACATAGCACTACACAATTTATAATAAAGCCTGTTTGCCGATGTACGTGTCCATGATCAAGGCAAAAGAGCAATGTCAATGGTAAAATTATAATCGAGGTCGGAGATCATCCGTTTTAATCTTTTTCAGCCTGCGTCATGGCTTTCAAAATATAGTTCTCTTTGTTTCAGAGAATCGAAGTGTTCCTTAGTGAATTCGAAATTGCACTGGTATTACAGAGGCTGTGAGGGAATATAAGGGTTCAATATGTTAGCAAAGGGATCAGAAGGCTATAGGTGTGTGCGAAAGAGCGCACGGGGCACTAAGAAGATATTGTAGGGATAAGAGACAGAGCGTAATGGAGAACGATATGAGCTGCAGGAGAATCAAAATATGAAAGGCACGCTTAGGCATGATCAGAGCGTTTCGGGGCATTCAGGGTTATCAAATGTTGTAAAGGCCGCTCAGGAAGTACCATATACGGGTTGGGGGGGGCGGGGGTTGGGGATTGAGGTTTCTGGGAGGGAGCCAGTCACTCAGGGGTCACCAAAGAGAGTCGAGAGTCTGGGATATGAGATGATAAATTATTCTCAGGAGTATCAGAGAGGTTAAGGAAGCTCGGGAGGCATCAGAGAGGGGAGGTGATGTTCAGGAGGTATCAAAGAGGTTCAGGGACGTACAGGATACATCAAAATGTATATGGAACGATGGAGAAGCATTAGGAAGTGTATGGACTCCCTGGAAGTCTCAGAGATGGAAAGAAACGCTCAGGTTTTATCTGAGAGTAGAAAGGTCACACAGACAGAAACAGCTCAGCTCAGTCACTTTGGAATGGACGCTTCAAGTGTGATATCACTGAGTCATTTAAGATGATTAATGGAATGACTCGATTGATAGATAGGAACTATCTCATTCCGGATTTCTGAACAAGGGGGCATAATGAAAAATAATAAAACTCTGCATATAATGAAAAATACAGGGGAAACCATGACAGAGATAAACATACTCAGATATTCACAGGATAAACTCCGAGGTAATGACACTGATATAGCATTGAATGTAATGACTTAGTATTAAATAATTAATTTGCCTCAGTATTTATGAGGGATAATAAAAGAGTGGGCATGACACTAGAAGACGAGACCAAAAATGAAATGAACTCATTAAGCTAAAAAATTCAGAGGTATTAGATACAATGGCAGACATAGAGACGATTCTGGATTACTATTGGGCATGCTCAAAGAAGCTAGCAGAAGCACGACATATAGACTTGCATTTAATCAGCGCCATTCTGGAGCTCAGGACATCCCAAAGTACTTTACACCCATGATGTATTACTGATTGCAGTCATTGATGTAATGTAGGAAACACATCAGCCTATCTGTGCACAGCAGATCCCACAAATAGTAATTTGATAATGACCAAATAGTCGGTGCTTTACTGATGTGGTTCGCGGGATGCATATCATGTCCCTGCGCCTCCCCTTCTAAAAAGCAGCAGCATGTGACTCTTATCAGCATTTCATCTCCAACTCGAAAGGCTACCACAGCTGATAAAGTTAGGTTCTACACAGATCTCCGTGATCTCCTGCAGAATGCCCTTCCCAAGGACAAAATTGTCGTATTTGTCGATTTCAATGCCAAAGTGGTCCGTGACAGCCGGGCATGAAACCATGGAATTGGAAACTAATGAAAACAGACGTCTAGTCTTGGAAGTCTGTGCAGAAAAGAAGCTGTACATAACCAAGAACATCTTTCAACAAAAAAGATCCCTTCAAGACCACATGGGTGCGCCCCTGATCTAAACACTGGCACACGATAGCTGAAATCTTGTAACACCAGTGTGACCTAAAGGAGCTTCTGCATACTCAGTGCTGACGGTCATACAGACCAACGGCTCGTTCGCTCAAAGCTGGACTTCGATATCACGCCTAAGCCCAAGACGCGTCCAAGAGACAACCCATCAAGGAAATTTCGACTCACCAACCTGCACACCTCCTCTTGCAAAGGTAGATATTAAGAAACCTTACGGACCAGATGGAATAACCTGATCTCACTGCTGATTCCACTCCACAAGAAATCTGGGACACATCAAAGCTACAGGACTGGATAATTCCAACCAGATCATCAGACCCAGCACCAAGAAAAACAGGGATTGGTTTGATGAAAATCACGAGGAAATTTAAGATCTGTTAGAAATAAAAGAAAGTTCAGCTTATAACATAAAAGAAAGCTCACCTGGCTCAGCAGCCAGCCAAGAGAAAAAGAACATAGACTTCCTTTTGATCAGTGGTCGCGGTGATAGTGCGAGCCAGGGGGCAGCCGGAAAGGTAAGTTTCACTATAAAGTACTTACCTCGTGATTCGGCAGACGCGGACATGGGGACTGTTGAGTAAGTGAACTTATATATTCGGGCAGTGGCTAAACCCGAAACACTGCACGTGTTGTGTCTCCCACCCATCCTCCTCCTCTAACCAAAAAAAAGGACTCTTGTGTGGAGGGTTTGGTAAGGTAAGGTTTTCCTTTATTTTTTTTTATTCTCTGTTGTCAATTTAGAGCAGAGGGGATGGAAGCTAGGGCAGTTGCATGCTCCTGTTGCAGGATGTGGGAGGTAAAGGTCACCACTTGTCTACCTGCTGACTTCACCTGTGAGAAGTGCACCCAACTCCAGCTCCTCACAGACCGCGTTAGTGAACTGGAGCTGGACCTGGATGAACTTCGAATCATGCGGGAGGCTGAGGGAGTGATAGAGAGCAGTTATAGGGAAGTACTGACACCTAAGTCACAGGATAAAGGTAGCTGGGTGACCGTCAGGGGAGGGAAAGCTAATAGGCGCACAGTGCAGAGATCCCCTGTGGCCGTTCCCCTCAATAATAATTATACCGTTTTGGATATGGTTGGAGGGACGACCTACCTGGGGAAAGCCACTGCGGCCAGGTCTCTGGCCCTGAGCCAGGCTCTGCGGCTCAGAAGGGAAGGGGGAGAATTGGAGAGCGATACTGATAGGAGATTCAATGGTTAGAGGAACAGGCAGGAGATTAAGTGGTCGCCAACGAGACTCCCGGATGGTATGTTGCCTCCCGGATGCCAGGGTCAGGGATGTCTCGGATCAAGTCTGCAGGATGCTTAAGGGGGATGGGGAGCATCCAGAAGTCGTGGTACACATCGGTACCAATGACATAGATAGGAAAAGGGATGACGACCTGTCAGGCGAATATAGGGAGTTAGGTTGGAAGCTAAAAGGCAGGACGAGCAGAGTAGCAATCTCAGGATTGATACCGGTGCCACGTGCTAGTGAGTCCAGAAACAGAGAGCGAGTGCAGCTGAACACGTGGATACAGAGCTGGTGTAGGAGGGAGGGCTTCAGTTATGTGGATCATTGGGATACCTTCTGGGGAAGGTGGGACCTGTACAAGAAGGACGGGTTGCATCTGAACTGGAGGGGCACCAATACCCTGGTCGGGAAGTTTGCTAGAGCTTTTTCGGAAGGATTTAAACTCGTTTGGCAGGGGGATGGGAACCGGAGCTACAGAATAGTGGGTGTGGTAGCTGTTGAGCAGGCAAACACAGAGTGCAGAGAGTCTGTGAGGAAGGTTAGACAGTTGACAGGGCAAAGTTGCAGCCAGTATAATGGGTTGAATTGTGTCTATTTTAAGGCAAGAAGTGTCAGGAATAAGGGTGATGAACTTAGAGCATGAATCAGTACTTCGAGCTACGATGTTGGGGCCAATACGGAGACTAGATATCACAGGGGCAGGAATAGATGTTGGATGTTCCGGGGTTTAGATGATTCAAAAGGAATAGGGAGGGAGGTAAAAGAGGTGGGGGAGTGGCATTGCTAATCAGGGATAGTAACACAGCTGCAGAAAGGGAGGTCGTCGAGGAGAGTTTGTCGACTGAGTCGTTATGGGTGGAAGTCAGAAACAGGAAAGGAGCAGTCACTTTGTTGGGAGTTGTCTATAGACACCCCAATAGCAACAGAGACACGGAGGAACAGATTGGGAGGCAGATTTTGGAAAGGTGCAGAAGTAATAGGGTTGTTGTCATGGGTGACTTCAACTTCCCTAATATTGATTGGAATCTCCTTAGTGCAAATAGTTTGGATGGAGCATTTTTTGTCAGGTGTGTCCAGGAAAATGTCCTGAATCAATATGTAGATAGGCCGACTAGAGGGGAGGCTATGTTGGATTTGGTGCTTGGCAACGAACCAGGCCAGGTGGCTGATCTCTCGGTGGGAGAGCATTTCGGTAACAGTGATCACAACTCCCTGACCTTTACCATAGTCATGGAGAGGGACAGGAGCAGACGGGATGGGAAAATATTTAATTGAGGGTGGGGAAATTACAATGCTATTAGGCAGGAACTGGAGAGCATAAATTGGGAACAGATGTTCTCAGGAAATGCACTACAGAAATGTGGAGGTTGTTTAGGGAGCACTTGCTGCGACTGCTGGATAGGTTTGTCCCGATGAGGCAAGGTAGGGTGAAGCAACCTTGGATCATAAGAGATGTGGAACAGCTAGTCAAGAGGAAGAAGGAAGCTTACTTAAGGTTGAGGAAACAACAACCAGCCAGGGCTCTAGAGGGTTACAAGGTAGCCAGGAAGGAACTGAAGAATGGACTTAGGAGAGCTAGAAGGGGACATGAAAATGTCTTGGCGGGTCGGATTAAGGAAAATCCCAAGGCGTTCTACACTTATGTGAGGAACAAGAGGATGGCCAGAGTGAGGGTAGGGCCGATCAGGGATAGTGGAGGGAACTTATGCCTGGAGTCGGAGGAGGTAGGGGAGATTCTAAGTGAATACTTTGCTTCAGTTTTCACTAGTGAGAGGGACCTGGTCGTTTGTGAGGACAGCGTGCAGCAGGCTGATATGCTCGAACAGGCTGATGTTAAGAGGGAGGATGTGCTGGAAATTTTGAAAGACATGAGGACAAATAAGTCCCCGGGGCCAGACGGGATATACCCAATGATATTAAGGGAATCGACGGAAGAGATTGCCGTGCCTTTGGCGATGATCATTGCGTCCTCACTGTCCACTGGAGTAGTACCAGATGATTGGAGGTTTGCAATTGTTATTCCCTTGTTCATGAAAGGGAATAGGGATAACCCTGGGAATTATAGACCAGTCAGTCTTACGTCGGTCGTGGGCAAATTATTGGATAAGATTCTGAGAGACAGGATTTATGATTATTTGGAAAACCATAGTTTGATTAGAGACAGTCAGCATGGCTTTGCGAGGGGCAGTTCATGCCTCACAAGCCTTATTGAATTCTTTGAAGATGTGACAAAGCACATTGATGAAGGAAGAGCAGTGGATGTGGTGTGTATGGATTTTAGCAAGGCGTTTGATAAGGTTCCCCATGGTCGGCTCATTCAGAAAGTAAGGAGGCATGGGATACAGGGGAAGTTGGCTGTCTGGATGTAGAATTTGCTGGCCCATCGAAGACAGAGGGTGGTAGTAGATGGATAGTATTCAGCCTGGAGCTCGGTGACTAGTGGTGTTCCGCATGGATCTGTTCTGGGATCTCTGCTCTTTGTGATTTTTATAAATGACTTGGATGAGGAAGTGGAAGGCTGGCTTAGCAGGATTGCTGATGACACGAAGGTTGCTGGAGTTGTGGATAGTGAGGAAGGCTGTTGTAGGTTGCAACGGGACATTGACAGGATGCAGAGCTGGGCTGAGAAGTGGCAGATGGTGTTCAACCTGGAAAAGTGTGAACTGATTCATTTTGGAAGGTCGAATTTGAATGCAGAATACAGGCTTAAAGACAGGATTCTTGGTCGTGTGGAGGAACACAGGGATCTTGGGGTCCATGTCCATAGATCGCTCAAAGTTGCCATCCAAGTTTATATGGTTGTTAAGAAAGCGTATGATGTGTTGGCTTTCATTAACAGGGGGATTGAGTTTAAGAGCCGCGAGGATATGCTGCATCTCTATAAGGCTCTGGTTAGACCACACTTGGAATATTGTGTTCAGTTCTGGTCGCGTCATTATTGGAAGGATGTGGAAGCTTTAACGAGGGTGCAGAGGAGATTTACCAGGATGCTCCTTGGACTGGAGGGCATGTCTTGCAAAGAAAGATTGAAGGAGCTAGGGCTTTTCTCATTGGAACGAAGAATGATGAGAGGTGACTTGATAGAGGGGTACAAGACGATGAGAGGCATAGATAGAGTGGATAGACAGAGACTTTTTCCCAGGGCAGAAAGGGCTATCACCAGGGGGCATAATTTTAAGGTGATTGGAGGAAGGTTTCGGGGAGATGTCAGAGGTAGGTTCTTTACACAGAGAGTGGTGGGTGCGTGGAATGCGCTGCCAGTGGTTTTAGTAGAAGCAGATACATTAGGGACATTTAAGCGACTCTTGGATAGGTACATGGATGATAGTAGAATGAAGGGTAGGTAGTTAGTTTGATCTCAGAGTCAGTTAAACGTTCGGCACAATATCGTGGGCCGGAGGCCCTGTACTGTGCTGTACTTTTCTATGCTCCAAAAGTTAATCTCTCACCAACTCAGTAATGATAATGAAGTAAGTTGGATCTTGTGTTTTGGCTATTTCAATATTCCTAGTGTATGTTGACCACAAGATCCATTGATGTGATTAATGACACTCGCTTTCAATCATAATGTGGCACCTTTCCAGATGTACATCGCTCAACAGCTGCTTCGCTTCATGTCAAAACCATTTTGAAGACATTAAACAGTAGAGCGTTATTAATGCAATGTTTTCCCATGAAACGTGGATCATTTGAAACAAGCTATCATGGCTGTAGTAGTAATGTTGATTGCTTTTCAAAAGCAAGCCTTTGTCCCATTAGTTGACAACTGATTGTTTCACAGTAGCAGACAAGTAACATTGCAGAGAGAAAACCATCTATGAGTTTAAGTTAATTTATCTAAATATATATATATATATCAAACCACTAAACATGGGAATAATAGGAATAGACAGGATATTAGATGTTTCTTTTCCTGGAATAGAGAAACAGAATCACAGAATTATGCAGTGCAGAAGAGGCCCTTCGGCCCATCGAGTCTGCACCGACACATTAAAGACACCTGACCTGTCTACTGAATCCCATTTGCAAGCAGTTGGCCCATAGCCTTGAATGGTATGACCTGCCAAGTGCTCATCCAGGTACTTTTTAAAGGATATGAGACAACCCACCTCAACGCACCCTCCCAGGCAGGGCATTCCAGACTGCCACCACCCTCTGGGTAAAAAAGTTCTTCCTCAAATCCACCTTAAACCTCCCGCCCCTCACGTTAAACTTGTGTCCCCTGGTAACTGACCCTTCAACTAAGGGGAACAACTACTCCATATCCACCCTGTGCATGCCCCTCATAATCTTGTACACTTCGATCAGGTCATCCTCAGTCTTCTCCACTCCAGCGAAAACAACCCAAGCCTCTCTTCATAGATGACATTTTCCGTCCCAGGCAATATCCTGGTGAATCGCCTCTGCAACCCTTCCGGTGCAATCACATCCTTCCTATAATGTGGCGACCAGAATTGCACACAGTTCTCCAGCTGTGGCCTTATCAAAGTTCTGTACAACTCCAACATGACCTCCCTGCTTTTGTAATCTATGCCTCCATTGTTAAAGCCAAGAGTCTCATTTGCGTTTTTCCCCACCCTATTAACCTGCCCTTCTGCCTTCAGAGTTCTATGGGCAAACATGGCGAGGTCCCTTTGTTCCTTGGAACTTCCCAGTGTTAGGCCATCAATTGAAGACTTCCATGTCACAGTACCCCTTCCGAGGTCTCTTACTTTTTCGCGTTAAATTCCATCTCCCACTTTTCTGCCCCCTTGACCAATCCGTCTATATCTTCCTGTAACCCAAGACACTCAACCTCACTGCTAACTACTCGGCCAATTTTTGTGTCATCCGCGAACTTACTGATCATGCATCCCATATAGTCATCTATGTCGTTTATATAAATGACAAACAGTAGGAGACCCAGCACAGATCCCTGTGTTACGCCACTGGATACTGGTTTCCAGTTACTAAAACAGCTGTCTGTCACCACTTTCCTCCTCCTACAGCTGAGCCAATTTTGAATCCACCTTATCAAGTTCGCCTGTACCCCATGTGCATTTGCTTTCTTGATAAGTCTCCCATGTGGGACCTTGTCAAAGGCTTTGCTGAAAAAAGATAATGTAGAGCCTCTGGAATACATTGTCAGCTGGTGTGGTGGGTGCTAACCTTCTCAGCGGCTTCAAGAGGGAACTCGATCACTTCCTGACTGTGAGAAAGATTGTTCATATAGGAGGTAAGTTTCATTACAGGTAACACTTGGTCCATCCAATCACCTGGACAGGTTTTCGAATACCAGCGCAGCAGGGTATTGGAAAGGAAATTTACTGAGCTTTGTCCCCACATTGGTCAAGGGTTTTTATGTTTTTTGCCACTCCTGGTAGATGTAGATGCGAGTTACGGAGGGAGAAAAAGTGTTCCGCCATGATGGTCCAGCTATCTTGGTGTGGGACAGTCTTGATGGACTAGCTAGACATCCTGTGTTATTTCCATAAATTTATAAGGCAGAAATTTCCCTCTATGTATACGCAAATTGTCCAGGTGTCTGAATGCAATAAATGCTTCAAGTACCTCCTTCCTCAATATTGTGGACGAAGAAGTCAGTAGCAGAGGATATAAAACAGACCAAAGTTGGTTATGCTGTCTGACAGCACCATGTCTGGGTTCCTGAACTGTCTGCTAATGCAAGAGTAATGTGGGCGGCTCTTTCTCCCGCTTGTTGATTTATCTTGTCTACCTTAGGCACCCGAGTAGAGTTTGTGAACTCTCTAACACAGTACTACTTAATTAGATTTCCCAATTGCACTACGAATTGCCGTTCCCATTAGCAAGTGGTATTTTCTTTTTAAGCTACTTTTTTTTCTGTTTCAAAAGTATGTTTGATATTTCCGGGTGGGTTGGGCATGAAAAGAAATTAAAGGACTCGGGCCCGGGTCGGGTTTTAATTTTATACCAGAGCCAGACTTCATCCCTCAGTTTTCTTGGATGCATCTCATCCAACCCTGGTGCTTTATCAATTTTAGTTACAGACAGCTTATCTAATACGCCCTCTTGTTCAACTTTAAACCCCTCTCGTGTTTCACTTACCTCCTCTTTCAACATTGCCTGGATTGCATCTTCTTCCTTGGTAAAGACAGATGCAAAGTATTCATTTAATACATCATCTATTCCCTCTGCCTCCAGATGTAAATTCCCTTTCTGGTCTCCACTCGGCCCCTCTCCACCTTTTACACTATTTTAATATTTATATGCCTATAGAAAACTGTGGGATTTCCTTTAATGCCAGCTGCCAGTCTCTCTTCATGCTCTCTCGTTGCTTCTCTTATTTGCTTTTTCACTTCCCCTGTGGACATTCTATATTCAGCATGGTTCTCAACTGTATTTTCTACCCGGTATATGTCATAAGCACACTTTTGCTTCCTTATCTTAATCTCTACCTTTTGTCATCTAGGGAGCTCTGGATTTGTTTGCCTTATCTTTCCATTTTGAGGGAATATACCTTGGCTGTGCCCGTAATATCCGTACTTTGAAGGTAGCCCAGTGTTCATCTATCGGTTTTCCTGCCTGCTTTTGACTCCAATTTATTCGCCCCAGCTCCATTCTTACCCGATTGAGGTTGACCTTCCCCCAGTTAATTATTCTTACCCTGGATTGCTCCTTATCCTTTTCCATAGTCAGCCTAAACCTTATGATACAATTATTACTTTCCCCTAAATGCTCTCCTACTGAAACCTGATCCACATGGCCCACCTCATTGAAATATTGTAATCAAATAATTTTGGATACCCAATTGCATTAAATGTTGGCACGTCCACAAATTGATCACAGTCCAGTTAGACTGATGGATTTGGAGGGTTGTGGAGTAATGACAGCAAAGATACACGATGGGCCGAATGGCCTCATCCTGTGCTGTAACAATTTTGTGATTCTGTGAAAGATCGAATCTGTGAACGTCTTTGAATACAGTAAGGGGGGATTAATCATAAGCCAAATAATATGGTTTTGAAGTGGGGCGTGCATGTGGGGCAGCGATGTGTCTGAATGGGGAGCCAGTTTCGGACACACCTGTTACCGCATCGGGTCGATTATATCTGCTACATGATTTTTACAATTCTACACGAACAAAATATAGCTGTGACGCTGCAAATATTCTATGCCCATCTTCTGCATGATAGAGAAACTACTGTGTTCCTCACAGTACGGAATCGGTTTTCCAGAAACATTCCACTACCTGAGAGCTCGGCTAGATAGACAATCTTTTAGCCATGTAAGAAAGCAGTGCTTTGAAAACCTTTATTAATTCTTCTTGGACATTTAGTTTGGGAACACACTCACTCATCTGTTGGATACATTGCAAATATTGTCAGTTTTCCTCCTAATAGAAGAGTTCACTTAGTTATAATCATGCAACACTGAAAGAAGCCCTTCGGCCCACCGAGTCTGTGCCAACCATTTATACTAATCCTACATTAATACCACATTTCCGACCACATCCCCACCATTCTCCTACCACCTACCTACACTAGGAGCAATTTACAATGGCCAATTTACCTATCAACCTGCAAGTTTTTGGCTGCAGGAGGAAACCAGAGCACCCGGTGGAAACCCACGCAGTCACAGGGAGAACTTGCAAACTCCGAACAGACAATACCTAGGATTGGTCCCGGGTCAGTGGAGCTATGAGGCTGCGGTGCTAACCACTGCCCCACCGTGCCTCCCACAGCATCAAGTGGTTAGATTCATAGAACCATAGACAAATTACAGCACAGAAGGCGGCTATTCAGCCCATTGTGTCCATGCTGCCTGAAGAACTTGCTGTGCAATCTCATTCCATCTTCCCGCACCTCTTCCAGAACTTTGCAGGTTACTTCAAGTGCATGTCCAGGTACGTTTGAAAATAATTCAGGGATTCTGCCTCCACCACCATTCCTGCAATTGAATTCCAGACACCTACCACGCAATGGGTGAAAAGCTTTTCCTCATCTGGAGTATTGTGTGCTGTTTTGGTCTCGTTATCTGAGGATGGATGTTGTTGCTATGGAGGGAGTGCAGCGAAGTTTAACCAGACTGATTCCTGTGATGGCAGGATTGACGTATGAAGAGTGATTGGGTCGATTCGGCTTGTATTCGCTAGAGTTTAGAGGAATGAGAGGGGATCTCATAGAAACGTAGAAAATTCTAACAGGACTGGACAGACGAGATGCAGGAAGGATGTTACCGATGGCGGGTGAGTCCTGGACTAGGGGTCACAGTCAAAGGATAAGGGATTTAGAACTGCGATGAGGAGGGATTTCTTCACCCAGAGATTGGTGGATCCGTGGAATTCTCTACCACAGAAAGCATATGAGGCCAAACCATTAAATATATTCAAGAACGAGTTAATTATAGTTCTCAGGGCGAAAGGGGGAAAGCGGGAACAGGGTATTGAGTTTCGACGTGCAGCCATGATCGTATTGAATGGCGGCGCAGACTCGAAGGGCCGAGTGGCCTACTCCTGCTCCTATTTTTCTATGTTTCTCATGTCCCCACTAATCCTTCTACCAATCACCTTAAATCCGTGCCCACTGGTAATTGAACTCTCTGCTAGGGGAATCAGGTTTTCCTGTCCACTAATCTGGGTCCCTCATAATTTTGTACTCATTAATTTCGTCATCAATTATGTTCTTGGACATGGGGGATCAGCTTGTTGCCAAAACTGTCCCTGTTTGAAGGTGTTATAATAGCTTCCTTACGTTTTGCCAACTTATTTTACAGGTTCTGTCCATATTCGTCTCACGGCACGAGCAGAGCTGGGGGGGGGGTGACAGAAATATCGGCAACAGCAGGAGGAACAGGCCATTCAGCCTTTCAAGCCTGCACCACCGTTCAACTTGATGATGGCTGATCATCCAAACTCAATACCCTGTTCCCGCTTTCTCCCCATATCCGTTGATCTCTTTAGCCCTAAGAAGTATATCTAGCTCTTTCTAGAATATATTTAATGACTTGGCTTCAACTGCTTTCTTGCACTATCCCTATATCGCCTTCGTTTTTAATATCTAGAAATCTATTGATCTCTCTTCTGAACATGCTCAATGACTGACCCTCTGCACGCCTCTTTGGTAGAGAATTCCAAAGATTCACCACCCCGAGTTAAAACATTCCCTTTCATCTCATTCCTCAATGGCCTACCTCGTATTCTGAGACTGTACCTCTTGGTCCTCGATCCCCTACTCGGGTAATCTGTCCACAAGTTTGAAACTGATACCGAGAGTCCAGGGGTTGGTGGGAACATCTTGTTATTCAAATTTAAGTAAAAGTCCTTTTTGTGCTGTCGTTGCATATAATAGAATTGAAAATAACAGTCATGATAATAATAATAATAATAATAATTCCGAACGGAAATAGATTTTCATTGCATGCGGAATGGTTTAACACTGGGGTTATAGCTGTTCTGTTTCTACTTTCAAGAATCAATTCTGCTGAGCTAAAATATAAAACATATTTTTGGTTGTTCATTTTCTGGCTGTCAATGTGCGAAAGGCTATAAGGAGCAAAATTGCTAGGAACTGAAAGTGAATATGTTTTCGTGATTTTATTTTCACGATTAAATTGGCTGAATTCAAGGATGCTACTTTCTGCTCATCTTCAAATAATGCTATGCGTTAGTGTTCACTGACAAATAGGACTGAAGGACCCACACTTGATTGGATTCCTGCCCTGTGCCAAACTGGTCGACTGCATAAACATCCAAGGTGAAGGGTCTCCAAAAACGCAGGACTGCCTCAGTAATGCAGTAAAGTTTCAGGTTCAAATATTTTCTCAGGCCTGTGGAATTAGTCTTGAACAGAGAAGCAGCTGACTCAGAGGAGGAACAAAATGACTAACAAAAAATCAGATCTGACACTGTAAGATGTGGGCAGATGTTTTAGGACAATGATTTGGAATGCACCATGAATTAAAATAAAGGGGACACAGCACTGGGTTGGGATAGAAGAAAGTGTTGTGCATCAGGGCTGCGGGGCGAAATTGCAGGCTGCTACACAGCTGGCTCGAGCACTGGGATGGGGACATTATCTTGGCAGTGAAAAGGGCGAGAGGCTTGGACCTACACAAGGGCTCACATGCTCTGGAGAGACTGAACTTATGAAGATGAGGGAATTTTGCATTCATCAGTGAAGGTATATGAAAGGAGACTCAGGAGAATTCCTGGCAGCCACTTGTGAGGCAAGGCAAAGGACTGGGCTCGTGAAAGTTATAAAGCCTGGGACATTCTGGTTCGCAGTCCCTGGAATAAATGAGGAGTCAGAAGTACTATGAGTGTCCCAGAACCCAATCAGAAGCCGAAAGATCCACAATAACTATAGGTTCAATCCCAGTATTCATGGGCCATCATGATCTTATAAAACACATGCAGACTAGGCTGAAATTGATCAATGGATTTCGTCTCAAAAAGCAACTAATAACTCCTGATAGGCAGGTTTATGATACAGATTTTTTTTTCTGTTGTAGATACGGTGCATGGCAAATTACACCAAGCCAAATATTACCGGTAGGTTAATTGATGCTGTCTAGTTTAAATGGGTAAATGGTCAGAGAAGAGATTGCCAGTTTTATTTAATTGTTTGGTGAGATTAATGTCTCTTGTTTAGGTTCCAAAAGATATCCGACCAGACTTGCAATGTTCATGCATTCTCCCCGTTGTTTTTGTATTTTACTGATTCTCCTGAATGTACGAACTCTTGTATTTTGGAACTACAGAAAACAGTAGACATGTTTGATGTGTGATGAGATGCGAAATAGGACGGATATGGCGATGGGGAGCTGGGTGATGACTGAGTAGAGCGTGAACAGAGCCAGGAGCAGAGAGGTAGTGGAGCATGTGGGGGTTTAGGCAGAATGATATGCGCGATGGTGGGGAGAGTGAGAAGTGTGATAAGATATGTGGAATGGCGCGTGAGAAAGAAAGATAGAAAGGGAGTTTGAAAGGGGAGGGACAATGGAAACTGGGAGAAGGGGGTAGATATAAATGGAAGAGGAGAGTTAAAAGGGAACAAGAGAAAGGTGAACGAGAAAAGTACCAGTGGGCGAGAAGTGGATTGGAACGTGAGACTATACAAGAGGAATGGAACCAGATCGATGAAAGTTAGTTAGGGACCAGAAGGAGCTGTAGTTGAAGGAGACATTAGACAAGCAGGAAAGCGGGAGCTATGTGAAGAGAGCGATTTTCTCCTTAAATTTGGCCAGTGAATAGCTGGGGAGAAATCTTGAATGAATGGTACTTTGGAATAACTAGGCTGCTCACACTTCAGTGTCAATTTTAAAAAAGCTGCCAATAGAAAGCAAGGTAAAGGTGTGCAAAGGAAACCCAACCGAGCCCGAATGCCGGAACCGGAAGTTCGACATGACGCGAACTGAACCCAATAAGTGTCATTGGGTGGCAGGCTTTTAGCTCTGTACTGATGTAAAGGCCTGCTGCCGGACACGACCCTGACTGCATCCGACGACACGTGTCATGTTCCTGCCGGGTCATGTCGGACTTCCAGCTTCGGCATTCAGACTGGGGTCGGGTTCACTTTGCACACCTTTAAAGCAAGATATCATTTAGAGGAGTTTGTAACTCAATCAATACAAATCCCCTTGAAAACACATTGCATCTTCCTCGCAACTCACATTCCCACCCAGTTTTATGTCCTTGCTAAATTTGAAAATAGATTTGAAAATACAGAGAAACTGTTCCCATTGCTGGAAGAATCAAAAGCCAGAAGATACCAAATTCAGGCAATTGACAAAAGAAACAATGGTGACAAGCAGCCACTTGTGGGAACGGTGCACAGGCCCCCAACAACAATCGCAGGGTAGGATGAAGTATAAAGGAAAAAATAACGGGTGTTTGTCAGAAATGTACGGCGATAATATTGGGGACAATTTCCCAAAATTCCTAGATTCCGGGTACGTTCCATTAGATTGGAAAATAGCGAATGTAACTCCTTTATTCAAAAACGGAGGGAGGCAGAATGCAGGAAACTACAGGCTAGTTAGCTTAAAATCTGTCATAGAGAAGATGTTCCAAGCTTTTCTTATAGTCCTTAGAACAGGATACTTAGAAAAGTTCAAGGTAATCAGGCAAAGTCAACATGCTTTTGTGAAAGAGAAAACATGTTTAACCAACGTATTAGAGTTCTTTGAGGAAGCAACATGTGCTGTGGCTAAAAGGGAAACTGTGGATGCATTGTACTTACATTTCCAGAAGGCATTTGCCAAGGTGTCACATCAAAGGTAAATGCAGATAATAAAAGCTCAAGGAGTAGGGGGTAAGAAATTAACATGGATACAAGTCTGGCGAGCCAAGAGGGTACTATTGGTATCTGATGTATGCAGATTAAACTGTGCCTTTCAAAACTGGATTGGATCATTGTCAAAATGCAAAAAGGAAGGCAGAGCTATGAGTTAAAAAAAAACACGGGAAAGCAGTGACGGGATTTCTCTGGTGGACATGATTGATTGAATGACCTCTTGTGCCAGAAGCATTCCAATATTATGTGATTTTATGAGAGAAGTTTATTGCAAAGCAGCCATTCCAATTAAGCTCCAAATGTAACCTATTCCCACTCAGGTATGGCGTCGCTAATGGAGAGGTCTAATTATATTGGGGTACATATAGCCCATGTCAATGATGTGGTTCCTTCCATACTAAACGGCAGAAACATCCACGGTGTGTTCAGAGTCAAAAATCTCACCGCGAAGCCGTGGACTTTATGTTTGCACACATCATGACTTCCCAGAGAATCTTAGCAGTCAATGCCAATGAATGTCTCATTTTGTTGCTAAGGGTATTGGAAGGTCTGTGTATTGGAAGGTCTGGATATTGTATCAGTCTGAGCTTTTACATTCCATTATTGTCGGTATTAATTTGAGAGACAGTATTAGTTGAGGGACAGTTTTAGATTAAAGTGCTGTTTTAGTTTAGATTCTATATTCGTATGATGAGCTGTGTCACTCTGTGAAACTGATTTAGTTTGATGGGTGGATAAGTTTGAGCCGATATATTAGATTTTGGTAATCAAATAAAAGCAGAATATTGCAGATGCTGTAAATCTTAAATACAAACAAGAAATTCTGGAAATACTCAGCAGGTCTGGCAGCCTCTGTGGAGAGAGAAGCAGAGTTAACTTTTCAGCTCTGTGAACCTTCATCAGAACAATGTCCCGGACACTGGCATCACCATTCCTCGGTATGTCCTGTCCCACCGCAAAGATAAGTCCAGCAGTGATGGCAGCACAGTGGTACACAGTCGGGAGGGAGCTGCCCTGGGAGTCCTGAAAATCGCCTCGGGGCCCCATGAAGTCTCATGGCAGCAGCTCAAACATGGGAAAGGAAACCTTCTGCTGATTACCATCTACCGCCCTCCTTCAGCTGATGAGTCAGTACTCCTCCATGTTGAACACCACTTGGAGAAAACACTGAGGGCGGCCAGAGCGCAGAATATACTCTGGGAGGGGGACTTCAATGTCCATCACCAACAGTGGCTCGGTAGTACCACTACTGACCGAGCTGGCCGAGTCATAAAGGACATAGCTGATAGACTCGGTCTGCAGCAGGTGGTGAGGGAAGCAACAAGAAGAAAAAGATTTCTTGAACATTGCCTCACCAATCTTCCTGCCGCAAATTCATCTGTCATGACAAAATTGGTAGGAGTGTCCACCGCACAGTCTTTGTGGAGACGAAGTCCCACCTTCACATTGAGGATACCCTCCATCGTGCTGTGTGGCACTACCACCGTGTTGAATGGGATAGTTTTCGAATAGATCTAGCAATGCAAAACTGGACATCCATGAGGCGTCAGCAGCAGCAGAATTGTACTCAACCACAATCTGTAACCTCATGGTCAGTCATATCCCCCACTCTACCAATGCCATCAAACAAGGGGACAAACCTTCAATGAAGAGCGCAGGAGGGCATGCCAGGAGCAGCATTTGGCATACTTCAAAATGAGGTGTCAACCTGGTGAAGCTGCAATTCAGGACTACTTGTGTGACAAACTGAGTAAACAGCTTGCGATAGACAGAGATAAGAAATCCTAGAACCATCTGATCAGATCTAAGCTCTGCAGCCCTGTCACATCCAGCTGTGAATGGTGGTGGACAATTAAACAACTAACTGGAGGAGGTGGCTCCGTAAATATCCGCAGCCTCGATGATGGGGGAGCCCAGCAAATCAGTGCAAAAAATAAGGCAGAAGCATTTGCATCAATCTTCAGCAAGAAGTACCGAGTTGATGACTGAAGTCTCGGCCTCGTCCTGAAGTCCCCAGCATCTGAGATACGGACTTCAGCCAATTCGATTCACTCCATGTGATATCAAGACAGGACTGAAGGAATTGAATGCTGCAAAGGCCATGGGCCCTGACAATATTCCTGCACTAGTACTGAAAACCCGTGCTCCAGAATTTGCCGCACCCCTAGCCAAGCTGTTGCAGTACAACTACAGCACTGGCATCTACCTGGCAATGTGGAATACTGCCCACAAAAAAATAGCACAAGTCCAATCCGGACAATTACTCCATGAGTCTACTCTTAATCATCAATAACGTGATGCAATGTGTCATCAACAGTGCCATCAAGCGACCCTTGCTTCACAATAACTTGCTCAGTGATGCTTAGTTTGGGTTTCGCCAGGGCCACTCATCTCCTGATCTCATTGCAGCCTTGGTTCAAGCATGGAAAAAAGAGTTGAACACGAGAGGTGAAGTGAAAGTGACTACCCTTGACTTCAAGGCAGCATTTGACCAAGTATGGCATCAAGGAACCCAAGCAAAGCTGTGGTCGATGGGAATCGGGGTGGGGGGAGGCACACTCTGCTGGTTGGAATCATATCTAACGCAATGGAAGATGGTTGTGATTGTTGGAGGTCAATCATCTCAGCTTCAGGAGATCACTGCAGCAGGTCCTCATGGTAATGTCCTAGGCCCAATCTTCTTCAGCTGCTTCATCAATGACATTCCTTCAATCATAAGGCAGAAGTGGGGATGTTGCTGATGATTGCACCGTGTTCTTCTCCATTCGTTACTCCTCAGATACTGAAGCAGTCCGTGTAGCAATGCTGCAAGACCTGGACAATAGCCAGGCTTGTCCTGATAAGTGGCAAATAACTTTCGTGCCACACAAGTGCCAGGCAATGACCATCTCCCACAAGACAGAATCTAACCATCTCCCCTTGACATTCGATAACACTACGATCACTGAATCCGCACGACAACCTAAGGGTTACCATTGATCAGAATCTGAACTGCAGTTGCCATATAATTACAGTGGCGACAAGATCACAGTGGCGCAGTGGTTAGCACCGCAGTCTCACAGCTCCAGCGACCCGCGTTCAATTCTGGGTACTGCCTGTGTGGAGGTTGCAAGTTCTTCCTGTGTCTGCGTGGGTTTTCTCCGGGTGCTCCGGTTTCCTCCCACAAGCCAAAAGACTTGAAGGTTTGTAGGTAAATTGGCCATTATAAATTGCCCCTAGTATAGGTAGGCGGTAGGAAAATATAGGGACAGGTGGGGATGTGGTAGGAATATGGGATTTGTGTAGGATTAGTATAAATGGGTGGTTGATGGTCGGCACAGACTCGGTGGGCCGAAGGGCCTGTTTCAGTGCTGTATCTCTAAAAAAAAGTGCAGATCAGAGGCCAGGAAACCTGAGGCGAGTAACTCTTCTCCTGACTACCCAAAGCCTGGTCATCATCTGCAAGGCACAAGTCAGGAATGTGATGGAATACTCTCCACTTGCCTGGATGGGTGCAGCTCCAACAACACTCAAGAAGCTCGAAACCATCCAGGACAATGCAGCCCGCTGCATTGGCACCCTATCCTCAAACAATCACTCCCTCCACCACTGGCACACGGCGGCAGCAATGTGTACCTTTTTATACATACCACTCTGCCCTCCGAGTCTTCTCCCTGGATGTAGGCCATGAATCCCCAAGTTAAGGTTTTTATACTTACTGGTCCAGTGCTAGTTTAGTGATTTTTTTAAATTCTGTGTCTCAGCCTGCATTGCCTGCTAATCAGGCAAGGAGAGCAGATTTCTTCCCTGTCGGACATCAGTGAACCAGATTTTTCTTTTTATTATAATTCTCAATTTTTTAGACTAGCTTTTTAATTTCAGGTTTATGAAATGCTGTTGTGGAATTTGAACCTATATTTCCAGATACCACACTCAGACCAGTAGCTGGAACTGTCAGATAGAAAGTGAAGCCCACACTCACACAGTTAATGAGAAAGACAGATACAGAATCAATCATACACTCACACACAGTACCAGAATTTTATAGATACAGAATTACTCCCGCTCTCGGGGTGGGGTGGAGGAGGAGGTGGAACAAGAGAAAGACAAGGAGAGGGGTGTTTGTGATTTTCACACTGCAGGAATGTTCCTCTCTCTGGGATCTCTCAACTAACATCAATACACAGATTATCTATATGCTATCACATTGCTGCCTGTGGAATCTTGCTCTGCACAGCTTGCTTGCAGAATTCCCCGCAATGCAACAGTGACTACATTTTAGAAGTTAATTTACTATGTGTAAAGCTATCCTGAAAGCCTGGAGTTAAAGATCTGAGTTTGAAGCAGTTATAATTCCCAAATAATGCTGGTGTTTTGGACAGTGCCGTGAATTTCAAAGTTAAATGAAATGTGCAGCAACCAATTGAATTGAGAGTGAGGTTCTGAGAGTGGATTTCCCTCTCTCTCTCTATCACTCTCTCCATCTTTCTCTCTGAATGAGAGTAACAGGAGGGAGAGAGACGCAGGGGAGTTAGGGAAATATGGAGGGATTCAAAGGGGGAGTGGGGGGCCGCCGGTTGTTATCACACTGCTGTTTATTGGATCTTGCTTTGCACCAATGGCCTGTAGTGTTTCCAACATTGTAACAGTGACGAACACTTTAACAATCCATTCATTTAGTGTCAAATGCTTCCGATACATTTCAATTCATTTTACTGAAGTACTGAGTTTAGATTTATTTCTGTCTCTCTCCAGCTTTCTTTCCCTCTGTCTCTCTATTTAACCCTTTAATAGTTACAAACACACATTGCAGTGTGGTTTGTTGCCGTTTTAAATGGAGAGACAGAAATACTTCAAAGCTCATTTCAATGTTGATTATACATGCAATAGAGGGGGAAAGACGATATGGACAGAGAGAGAGCAAGAGAGAGGGGCATGGGGCGACTGAGCTAGGAACAGAGAGAGAGAGATACAGAGACACGAAGAGTGATAAGGAGACAGACACATAGACACACGCTGGTGACAGTAACTGGCTGAACCCTTTTAGTCTCTGGTTCATTGACTGTGGATTTGTTTGTATTTGGGTGTTGCTGAGATTGTCTCTGTCACTGAAGGGAATTCCTGGGCTTTTTCTGTGTTATTTTGTTTAACAATGCATTTTAATCTATTTTCTCTCTCTCCTTCTTGCCTTCGGAATTTTCATTCTGAAAACTGCATCGGGAAGATGTAAAGAGGGAAAATTTGGGACGAGGAATACTTGGACAGGGTCTTCCTGTAGAGGGGACGGACTGAGGCCTTGTCCACAGGCTGCTCACAGTGGGCCCACGTGAGTTCTGTCTGTTTGTTAGCCCGAGGTTTCATTCCCTTTCTGGGGCTCAGGGTTAACCATCTCCTGTCGGATTGGGGCCCTGGAGTTTTAAAGAAGTTAAAAGCCTGGGGTTAAAGGAGCAGCCCAGAAGGGAGTCCCATTTGCCACCTGATCCTTCCAGCCATGTCTGTTTGCTGGCGTGTTGGCCAATGCTATGAAACGTACAGTTAAATAAGATGCACGGGTCCATTTTAATTCATTTTATTGTAGTTCTGAGGTTAGCTTTCTCTCTGTCTCCACATTCTATCCCCATGTCTCTATTCATGCACCGGCCCATCCCCCCCGCCTGCCATGCTTTCTCTTTATCTGCATCAAACTCGCCTTCGCCATTCAAATCTTGAATAAATAAAAACATGCCCCTCACAGCAATGCTGTTTGTCATTATTTGAAATGGTGCGACAGAATCAGCAGCTCGTTCCCATTTTAAAGAGGGAGTTTCACCCTTGCTGGGGACTGAAGGGAAATCTGACTATTATCACATTGCCACTTGTGGGATCTTGCTGTGCATCTGGTGCCCTGCAGCATTTCCTACATGACAACACTAAGGACACTTTAAAATACAGCTTCCTGACGGTCTGAGTGTGGATTTCTCTGAGTTTTCTCTCCATCTCCCTCAGCTTTTCTTTCCCCCGCACTCTCTCTATTTTAACATTTAATCAAACGGTGAAACAATGTGACGTGTGGTTATTTTAAACGGTGACAGAAACACTTCAGAGGACGTTTCAATCCAGATTGAATCCGATATCGAGAGAAAAAGAAACAGATGTGGAAGGGGTCGGGGAGGTAGCAGCAGAAAGACAGGGAGAGGGGTGTTTGATATTTCCAAACTGTAGGAATGTTCTTCTCTCTGGGATCTCTAAACTTGCATCACTAAAAACAGATGATCCGCATATTATCATATTGCTGCCCATGGAATCTTGCTGTGCACAAATTGCCTGCAGGTTTCCTGCATTGCAACAATGACGACCACTTTAAAAATTAATTAATTGAGTGTTAACTGCTCCCGTGGGACAATAATTAAAAGAGCTAAACGAGAAATCGTATAAAGGCTTGTTATCAGTTTAAAGATGGAGTTTAACAGTTTCTGAGGACTGTGACGGGATATCTGGCTGGTATCACATCGTGATATCCTGCTGTACATACATTCCCAGCATCAATTCCTACATTACAATACTGAGGCAGAAACAGATGGAGAGAAAAAGAGGGAGACTGAGAAACAGCTGGAGGTGGCAGGTTAAACGCAGAGAGAGAGAGAGAGAGAGGCGGAGTGTGGGTGAGGGAGGGAAGGCAGAGAAATATGGAGAAAGAGAGAGAGAGACAGAAAGAAATCCAAACTCAAAACCTTGGTGCACTGAATTCTGAAGTGCAACCATTTCTGGGATCTTTCTGTGCGCAGCGTGCCTGCAGAATTCGCTGTATTGTAACAGTGACTACATTTTAGAAGTGAACTCATTGTGTGTAAAGCTCTCCTGAAGGACTGGAATTAATGTCCTGAGCTTGAAGCCAGTATAATTCCTGAATAATGCTGGTGTTTGAGGTTGTGGCCTGAATTTGACAGTGAAACGTATCACCTGGCGGGGGGAGCAATTTGAATTGAGATTTTCAGCGATTGGAATGTGGATTGCTCTCTCTATTCTTTCTATGGCAGAGGTGATGGGGATCACCAGTGTTTGTGTGTTTTTACGATGAGGCTGAAACAGACGTAGAGACACACAGAGAAATAGAGGGAGAGAGAGAGAGCTGGAAATGACAGGATAAACACAGAGGGAGACACACAGGCTCTGCGGGGTCTGCAGTCTTCAGTCACTGCCCAGCTCCCAGCATCTGTAGAGAATCCCCCACCACCCCTCCCTCCCCAACAACCACATCTCCCACCCTTGAGGGAGTCTTGATTGTTAGGTAAATTAAATGCTAGGGCAGAGATTAAGCGATGGCATATTCATCTCAGTTTAACGAGAAAATTTCACAGTGTCTGGGAACAGACTTGAGCCGGTTGCTGCAAATGTCTGTCTGTAAATTTCAGCAACGTTTTCCACAATGGGGTTTGGAGTTAAAAGTGTGCAGGTCATCAGGAATCAACCCCTTGTCATGTCTCTGCTCAGAGCTGGCTGGATTAACAGGACAATGGGCAGGTACAACGCTCCTAAAACCCTGTCTTGCATTCCAATCACTTCCCATTCTCTGGCTCTGTATCGTGGGATGTGTTTGTAAGATAGGGAGTCACTGAGAGATTGTTTTATGTCAGTGAGTGAGAGTAAGAGCCCGGGCTCTTGCTGCGTTTTATTGTGCTCAAAAATGCTTTGCTTTGTTTGAATCAATTTAATTTCTCTTATTCTCAAGGAGAAGATTGTCGGACACTGCAGCTGTGATGATGCAGAGGGAGATTTCTTTTTGGCACATGGAATTCTCAGGCAAGAGCTTTAACCAGAGAGGAAAATAGTAAATATATATGTGTCATTGTCAACTTCATTTTTCTATACAGAAAAGAAGACAGTGTCAAAAACAAGAAATACTGGAATCACTCAGCGGGTCTGGCAGCATCTGTGGAAAGAGAAGCAGAGTTAACGTTTCGGGTCAGTGACCCTTCTTCAGAACTGACAAATATCAGAAAAGTCACAGATTATAAACAAGTGAGGTGGGGGTGGGGCAAGAGATAACAAAGGAGAAGGTGCAGATTGGACCGGGCCACATAGCTGACCAAAAGGTAACGGAGAATAGGCAAACAATCTGTTAATGGTGTGTTGAAAGACAAAGCATTAGTACAGATCAGGTGTGAATACACTGAATATTGAACAGCAGCAAGTGCAAACCTCTCCTCACTATCCCAGGCTCCAAACACTCCTTTCAGGTGAAGCAGCGATTTACTTGTACTTCTTTCAATGTAGTATACTGTATTCGCTGCTCACAGTGTGGTCTCCTCTACATTGGGGAGACCAAGCGCAGACTGGGTGATCGCTTTGCGGAACATCTCCACTCAGTCCGCAAGCAGGACCCTGAGCTTCCGGTTGCTTGCCATTTCAACACACCCCCCTGCTCTCATGCTCACATCTCTGTCCTGGGATTGCTGCAGTGTTCCAGTGAACATCAACGCAAGCTCGAGGAACAGCATCTCATCTACCGATTAGGCACACGACAGCCTGCCGGACTGAACATTGAGTTCAATAATTTCAGAGCATGACAGCCCCCCATTTTACTTTCATTTTTAGTTTTTTTTTCTTCCTTTTTTTTACATTCCTTTTTACATTTTTTACAATCTTTTTTTGCATTTATTTTATTTCATCTTAGTTTGTTCAGTTTGCTTACCCACTGTTTTTTTCAGGTTGTTTTTCTTCAGGTTTGCACTTGCTGCTGTTCAATATTCAGTGTATTCATACCTAATCTGTACTAATGCTTTGTCTTTCAACACACCATTAACATATTGTTTGCCTTTTCTCCGTGACCTTTTGGTCAGCTATGTGGCCCGGTCCAATCTGCACCTTCTCCTTTGTTATCTCTTGCCCCACCCCCACCTCACTTGTTTGTAATCTGACTTTTCGAATATTTGTCAGTTCCGAAGAAGGGTCACTGACCCGAAACGTTAACTCTGCTTCTCTTTCACAGATGCTGCCAGACCTGCTGAGTGATTCCAGTATTTCTTGTTTTTGTTTCAGATTTCCAGCATCCGCAGTATTTTGCTTTTATTAAAGAAGACTGTGTGTTCTCCGAACTTATATAAGAACAAAGTGCTGGAAATGATCAATTAACAGGGTGATATCAGATTGGGGTCTGCAGGCGAGGGATATTTAGATGGGGGGGTGTTCATGAGGGTGGGGGGGAATTTTTCAGCGGGGGAAATATTGCAGTGGGAAAATTGCGCCGGGGGAATTGGTGGGGGAAATATTGCAGGGGGGTGAATTTTTGCAGGGGGAATTTTGCGGGGGGGGGGGATATTTAGCGGGGTGGGATAATTAGCTGGGGGGTGAATTTCCTGATGAGCGGCAATATTGGAAGGGGAGGTGGAGACAATGTAAGAGGGAGAAAGCAGAGAAAGAGAAAAAGAAGAGACAAAGCCAGAAAGAGTCAAAGAAACAGAAAGCAGAGAAAGAAGGAGATAAAGCAGAGAAAAAGAAACAGAAAGAGAGAAAGCAGAGAAGGCAAAAGAGAGAGAAAGTCAGAAAGAGAGAGAAAGCAGAGAAAGAGAGAGAGAGCGAGAACGAGTCAAAAAGAGGCACAGATGGAGAGAGAAAGCAGAGAAAGAAAGTCAGAAAGAGGCAAATAAAGAGTGAGAAAGCAGAGAAAGACAAGAAAGGATAAAAAGTCAGAAGGAGGCAAAGACAGAGAGAAAGCAGAAAAGAGAAAAAAGAATGAGCGATAGCGGAGAAAACAAGAGACAAAGAAAGTCAGAAAGAGGCAAAGGAAGAGAAAGAAAGCAGGAGAGACAAAAAAAGAGAGAGAAAGTCAGAAAGAGGCAAAGATAGAGAGAACATAGAACATAGAACATAGAAAAATACAGCACAGAACAGGCCCTTCGGCCCACGATGTTGTGCCGATCCTTTGTCCTCTGTCAAGGACAATTTAATCTATACCCCATCATTCTCCTTTATCCATATACCTATCTAAAAGCCGTTTGAAAGTCCCTAAAGTTTCTGACTCAACAACTTCCCCAGGCAAGGCATTCCATGCCCCGACCACTCTCTGGGTAAAGAAAGCAGAGAAAGAGAAAAAGAAGGAGATAGAATGTCAGAAAGAGGCAAAGGAAGAGAGAAAGCAGAGAAAGACAAAGAAAGAGAGTGAAAGTCAGAAAGTGGTGAAGAAAGATAGAGAAAGCAGAAAAATAGACGAAAATAGAGAGAGAAATAGACAAAGTTAGAGAAGGAGAGGAAAGAGCCAAAGAAAAAATCAGAGAAATGGAGAAAAGTCAGCAAGGAACAGAAAAGACAAAAAAGAAGAAATAAAGGGAAAAGACCGAAAAAAAAGTGGGGTGAAAATAAAGCGGAGGGAAAGAATGGAGACACAAACAAATTGCAGGCACGAGAGAAACAGAGAGAGAGATAGAGAGAGAGAGAGAGAGAGAGAGAGAGAGAGTGAGAGAGAGAGAGAGAGAGAGAGAGAGAGAGAGAGAGAGAAACTCAAAGTGAGAGAGAAAGCACAGAGAGAAAGAGATTGAAAGAGAGATTAAGAGAGAGAAATGGACAGAGAAAGCTAGTGAGACAGAAAGACACACAATCACTCAGAGAGAAACTGAGAGAGAGATTGAGAAACACAAAGTGAGAGAGAGAGATTGACAAACATAGAAACAGAGATATTGAGGGAGCGAGATTGAGGGAGAGAGCTTGAGGGAGAGATAGATTGAGGGAGAGAGAGATTGATGGAGAGAGAGATTGAGAGAGAGAGAGATTGAGATAGAGAGAGAGATTTAGAGAGAGATTGAGACAGAGAGACATTGAGAGAGAGAGACTGAGTCAGAAGGAAGGGGGAAGGCAGAGACAGTCAATAAGGATGTGATACTCATCATCCTACAGGGTCTGCGCTCCATCGTTGGACTCTAACACCTTCCCTCCATCATTTGATTCTCCCATGTGAAAAGATCCCAGACACGGACACTGGGGCGGTAATTGGGTTAAAAGGTGAGAGTGGGGCAGCGATAGGGGGGGGGGGGGGTGGGATTCAGACTGGACTCTCACACACTATAATCAGCTCCAATTCACCTGGGCACAGAGACACAAAGACTGAGACACAGAAACTCACCTTCACACAACAGCCACATGGAAAGAAAGAATGGTGGCTGATGTTGTCCTAATATATCGCAGAACCTGTCACCCAAACAGCCAGTCCACACAAAGTACATCTCATCCAACCGCTGTCAGCTTCCTCTATCTGGACATGGCATCCCAGTTATGGGACAGTCCAAGGTAAGTCTCTGTGTAAACAGGGAATGGGGGAGGGAAGGATGTTCCAGCCATATCCAATCTGAACCATTTCAGGTAGAAACCTCTCTCTCTCTCTCTCTCCCTCCCCAAAACCTCATTAACAGTGCAGAAAAGGTACTGTTATTTTAAAACATGGAGGGGTCGGTTTGGATAATGGCCATTGAACACAAATTGTATTAAATGTCTTTCATTTTTCATCTGCAGTTTACAGAAAGTTCAGAACATGACTGAAAATGTCTCACTTCAGTTACTTTGAAATTCTGGCAAAGAGTTTTTGCTGGAGAGGTCAGTTTGAATGTGGTATGAACAGGCAGCTTTTATTCGGATTTTCAATTCACTGGGTGACAAAGCCTGAAACTGGAGCCTGGTTAATGATGCAGCCAAGAGAACTTTTACAACTGGTGACATTTCACACAACAGTTCTGGCCCATATTTACAGATATATTTGTCAATGATTGTTTCTACTTTATTTAATGCTGCTGTATTTATGCATTACCCTGTAATCTTTGGGGAAAATACGATTTTCGCAATTACCAGCTTAATGTTACAAGGGTTTACAAAGCTGGAAAATGACCATTTAACACAAATTGCATTAAAGATCTTTCACATTTCATCTCCAGTTTATATAAAGCTCAGCAATAACGAGCTCCACATTCTGACAAAGAGTTTTTGCTGCTGCAATACAGTGCCACATGTTTCTCTTTGCTTCCTGATTGTTTCTTTTCTCTGCTCTCCTGGGAGATTCAGAGGGATTTTTGTTCATCACTTGTCGAAATTCAGGAGGTTCCAGCTCCTCTCCAGCTTCTGTCCTGGAGAAATGAATTGCATTCCTAATCTTTCCCTCAATTTGGAGATATGAGGAGAGACTGCTTACGCTAGAAGAGGGAAGAAACAAATAGGCAGGAAGTAGTTATGGTCAAGTATTCACTGTCTGACAGGTTTCTGAAAGCAGATTCAATATTTACTTTCAAAAGACAATTGGATCAAAACTTCAATTCCACTCAGTTATTGTCGAGAAGATACCAGCAAAGAAAGAGACCAGAAAAAGAAAGATTGTCATGACGTTCGTGATGAAGAACCCAACACAGCTTATTTAGAGAGTTTTTATTTATAAATGATTGTTGATTCTGTTGTTATATTTCTGCATTACCTTTAATCACTCAAAATAATTTTCCAAACAGGAACGAGTTTAATGTTACAAGTGTTCGCATAGTTTGAAAAATAGCCATTTAACAAAAGTTGCATTGAATTTATTTTAGTCAACACCTCAAGTTTACATAAAGTAAATTCCTCAAACTTGTGGAAGCTTTTAAACTCTTGAACACAGGATCTCCCCATCAGCAATGTCTCAGCATCTCCATCTGCTGGTGTCGCTATCTCACTGCAGTTTCTGCCTACTCACCATCGCCATCTGCTGGTGTCCCTGTCTCACTACAGGTACTGTCCTGTCTCACCTTCGCCATCTGCTGGTGTCCCTGTCTCACTGCAGGTACTATCCTCTCTCACCTTCTCCATCTGCTGGTGTCCCTGTCTCACTGCAATAGCCGCCCCCTCTCACTATCTGCATCTGCTGATGTCTCTGTCTCACTGCAGTAACATTCCCTCTCTCACCATGTCCATTTGCTGGTTTCCCTGTCTCACTGCAGTTACTGTCCCCTGTCACCATGTCCATCTGCTGGTGTCCCTGTTAAACTGCTGTTTCGGCCCCTCCCCCCTCAACATCTCTATATGCTGATGTCCCTTTCTCTCTGCAGAGTCTGCCCCTCTCACTATCTCACAACAACTCTGATTTGCAGCTTTGTCCATTTTGCTCTGGCTCCTGGGTGGGCTTACTTGAGTCCAGCTGTGATTTGCAACAACGATATTTTTGCGTAACAATTCCTGAATCTTCTGCAATGCAAGTTCTGCCTCAATAGGTCAGATTATCAGCAACATTATCATCTCAGAATGAGATTTAAATTCAATTCAGGTCTCAGTGCTGTGAATATAAAGTGCACTTTCTGCCCTTTGGTGACTGTATGGAATGGAATATGAAATGGGATTTAGTTCCAGTATTTGAAACCCTTCAGTCTTTCCATGATTTCACTAATTTAACAATGAGATTGAGAGGGTATTTCACTGCCTTCTTCATCTCCTGTCTGAATTTAGTCTGGGTCACAGTGTAAATACATGTGTTGGTGCAGGAACTGAGAATCTTCAGCATCATTGATGTGCGATCTATGATAAAAAGAGGGTCAGTGTGAGAAGAATAATACTGAACATCTGCAATTCGCCTATAAATGATAAACACAACCCAGGTCATCCATAACAGTCTAAAACTGCCGGATATACTGAAGAGTAAAATAATTGATTTTCTGCGGTTCTCCATCTCTGTGTCCTTGTGATTCTCTCCGTTGCTGTGGACTCGGAATCCCCTGCGGACTCTACTGGAGAATAAAATCCGTCTGACAGTCAAAACATTGAGCAGAAACATCAGAAATACCAGGCCACAAGGTGTTAAAATGAGGTCAAACAATTCAAATGCCCCCCATATGGGGGAAGTATAGAAGCTCGGTTTATAACGGCAACCCAATGGAACATTGTCAATAATGTGATATTGTTCCCGTGTAAAGTACCAGGGGAGAGACTCGAAACAGCCCAGCACACTCACGGTTCCCACAACTACAGCCGCCGTTTTCTCGCTGCAATATTTTGTTTTCAGCTTCTCACAACAAATGGCCACACATCGATCAAAGGAGAAAGCGACTGTGAGCCAGACAGAAACAACAGTGGCTGAGTTAAGCAGAACGCGAATTAGAGAACACACAGGAGTAATTCTCAGCAATGAATATGGGAAATAAAATGAAACAATCCAATTCAATATGGGATCAGTGATAACGACCAGGAGATCAGACACTGCCATTCCCACCAGGTAGACAGTGACACATTTGGACAGATCGCACTTTCCTCGGGACAGGATCACAACCGCCACCAAGTTAACTGGAAGAGAGAGAAAAGAAAGCAGATAAATTACTGATCAGACCTATAGACAAAGCAGCAGTTTGACAGGTTCTTGGCTGAAATTTCCAGCTTTGTTGCTGCATCGAACAGTGAAAGCTGATTCATTGACCTGGGCAGTGCTTTGCCACAGTGCCATTTTTGAAAACACAATTCTTAATAATGCATTGGGAAATTGATACAGAAAATGAATAAAGTCAGCACTGGATCTACTGGAAGTAATGAGTGAGCATGCAGTGCTAATGGGAAAATGAGAAGGCATTTTACAGAGATGGAATCCAATGGGTTAATTGGGAATTTGTCTCCAGACTGTTGGTTGGGAAGGTTTGTGGAGAGCTGGATGTACATCTGGTTTGTTGCTCTGGGTTCACAGAACAGACAGGGACTGTTACCAAATGGGAAAATGCTGAAAAGTGCAGTGCCGAATTTGACTATCAGCCATTAACTAGAACTGCAGAGCAGGCTTGCAGGGCTGAATGGTCTGCTCCTGCTCCTATGTTCCTATATTCCTATCAGGTTGGACGAGGCAGCTGGAGGTGGAGCCAGCGAGTGAAATTGGGAGGGAGAGGAGGAAAAGGATATGTTGGAGGGGTTACTGAAGCAGATGGTTTGGGAAAGTGGATAAACTGAAGCAATGGATGAGGAGATTGAGGATTCAATACAGTGAGAGTAGAGGCTGAGATTCACAGGGAGAGACTGCAGCAGAGTGTTAGAGGAAATCAAATCAATAGATCCCAGTGACACAACTCAATTAATACATTCAAACACTAATCCATGTGGTTATTGGTTTTGGAGAGCAGTTCATTGTTTATACAATATTCCCAATATATTTATTTTGTACAGGCAACTAAATATACATTTAAATATATTTCTGATGTCAGCCTCGCTCTTTATTGAAGTCAGCAGTCACAGAGATTTTAAAGTGCAGTATTTAAATAATGAATTACCATCAGTGAAGAACTGATTCTCTTCTGTTTATTCAGTCACTAAGTAAGGAATAGGAACTTCCGACAAAACAAAATGAGGATCTGATAGAAATCAACACAGAGGATCAAATCCAACAGGAAAATGAACACAATCTGACAGCAGACAACTTCAACTCACAGTTTCTCTCACTAATTGTTCTGGACATTCCAGCACTTTATGAGAGCGAATAATTTACACTGCTGCTTCATTCTCTTTCTCTTTCCTTCTCTTTCCCTCGGTTTCGTTCTACCTGCTCCTTTATTCGTTCTCTATCTCTCCGGAGTACTCAAACGCTGCAAACTGTTTCTGAATGCTGCTTCTCACATAAGATTTATTCCTAACTTTCTGCACCTGCATTGTTTTCACCTGCCCCACGGTCAATGATTCTGTTCTCAGAGTCAGTTTGTTCAACGATGAAACCTCTGTGAATAATTTTGTGTGTCAACAGAACACCCAAGTCTTCACCTGCTCACCTGCACGCTCCACTTCATCTACAATGCATGGAATGAACAAGATCGAACGTTTCTTCCAGACAAACCTCACAATCATAGAAATTCCTTCTCCTGGAATTAAAAAGGACATCTTTAGAATGTGGAATAGTTTAATTTTTTTCTTTGTTTTTACTCATTCACGGGATGTGGGCGTCGCTGGCCAGGCCAGCATTTATTGCCCATCCCTAATTGCCCTCGATAAGGTGGTGGTGAGCTGCCTTCTTGAACCGCTGCAGTCATGTGGGGTAGGTATAACCACAGTGCTGTTAGGAAGGGAGTTCCAGGATTTTGACCCAGCGACAGTGATATACTTCCAAGTCAGGATGATGTGTGACTTGGAGGGGAGCTTGCAGGTGGTGGTATTCCCATGTATTTGCTGCCCTTGTCCTTCCAGTTGGTGGAGGTCGCGGGTTTGGAAGGTGCTGTCGAAGGAGCCTTGGTGCATTGCTACAGTGCATCTTGTAGATGGTACAAACTTCTGCCACTGTGCGTCGGTGGTGAAGGGAGTGAATGTTTGTAGATGGGGTATGAATCAAGCGGGCTGCTTTGTCCTGGATGGTGTCGAGCTTCTTGAGTGCTGTTGGAGCTGCACCCATCCAGGCAAGTGGAGAGTATTCCATCACACTCCTGACTTGTGCCTTGTAGATTGTGGACAGGCTTTGGTGAGTCAGGAGGTGAGTTACTCGCCTCAGGATTCCTAGCCTCTGACCTGCTCTTGTAGCCACGGTATTTATATGGTTACTCCAGTTCAGTTTCTGGTCAATGGTAGCCCCTGGGATGTTGATAGTGGGGGATTCAGCGCTGATAATGCCGTTGAATGTCAAGGGGAGATGTTTAGATTCTCTCTTGTTGGAGATGGTCATTGCCTGGCACTTGCATGAATGTTATTTGCCACTTATCAGCCCAAGCCTGGATATTGTCCAGGTCTTGCTGCATTTCTACACAGACTGCTTCAGGATCTGAGGAGTTGCGAATGGTGAACATTGTGCAATCATCAGCGAACATCCCCACTTCTGACCTTATGATCGAAGGAAGGTCATTGATGAAGCAGCTGAAGATGGTTGGGCCTCGGACACTACCCTGAGGTATTCCTGCAGTGATGCCCTGGAGCTCAGATGATTGACCTCCAACAACCACAACCATCTTCCTTTGTGCTAGGTATGACTCCAGCCAGCGGAGGGTTTTCCCCCTGATTCCCATTTACCTCAGTTTTGCTCGGGCTCCTTGATGCCATACTTGGTCAAATGCTGCCTTGATGTCAAGGGCAGTCACTCTCACCTCACCTCTTGAGTTCAGCTCTTTTGTCCATGTTTGAACCAAGGCTGTAATGAGGTGAGGAGCTGAGTAGCCCTGGCGGAACCCAAACTGAGCATCACTGAGCAGTTTGCTGCTAAGCAAGAGCCGCTTGATGGCACTGTTGATGACACCTTCCATCACTTGACTGTTGATTGAGAGTAGGCTAATTGGGCGGTAGTTGGCCGGGTTGGATTTGTCCTGCTTTTTGTGTACAGGACATACCTGGCCAATTTTCCACATTGCAGGGTAGATTCCAGTGTTGTAGCTGTACTGGAACAGCTTGGCTCGGGGCGCGGCAAGTCCTGGAGTACAGGTCTTCAGTACTATTGCCGGAATATTGTCAGGGCCCGTAGCTTTTGCAGTATCCAGTGCCTTCAGTCCTTTCTTGATATCACGTGGAGTGAATCGAATTGGCTGAAGTTTGGCATCTGTGAGGCTGGGGACTACAGGAGGAGGCCGAGATGGATCATCAACTCGGCACTTCTGGCTGAAGATTGTTGCAAATGCTTCAGCCTTATCTTTCGCACTGATGGGCTGGGCTCCCCCATCATTGAGGATGGGGATATTTGTGGAGCCACCTCCTCCAGTTAGTTGTTTAATTGTCCACCACCATTCATGGCTGGATGTGGCAGGACTGCAGAGCTTAGATCTGATCCATTGGTTATGGGATCGCTTAGCTCTGTCTCCCGCATGCTGCTTCCGCAGTTTGGCATGCAAGTAGTCCTGGGTTGTAGCTTCACCAGGTTGACACCTCATTTTGAGGTATGCTTGGTGCTGCTCCTGGTATGCCCTCCTGCAATCTTCATTGAACCTGGGTTGGTCTCCTGGCTTGATGGTAATGGTAGAGTGGGGGATATGCCGGGCCATGCAGTTACAGATTGTGGTTGAGTACAATTCTGCTGCTGCTGATGGCCCACAGCGCCTCATGGATGCCCAGTTTGGCATTACTAGATCCGTTCGAAATCTATCCGATTCAGAACGGTGATAGTGCCACACAACACGATGGACGGCATCCTCAATGTGAAGGTGGGACTTCGTCTGCACAAGGACTGTGCGGTGGTCACTCCGACCAATACTTTCATGGACAGATGCATCCGCGGAAGGCAGATTGGTGAGGCCGAGGTCGAGTATGTTCCTCTCTCGTGTTGGTTCCCCCACCACCTGCCGCAGACCCATTCTAGCAACCATGTCCTTTAGGACTCGGCCAGCTCTGTCAGTAGTGGTGCTACCGAGCCACGCATGGTGATAGACATTGAAGTCCCCCACCCAGAGTACATTTTGTGCCCTTGCCACCCTCAGTGCTTCCTCCAAGTGGTGTTCAACATGGAGGAGTACTGAGTCTTCAGCTGAGGGAGTGCTGTAGCTGATAATCAGTAGGAGGTTACCTTGCCCATATTTAACCTGATGCCATGGGACTTCATGAGGTCCGGAGTCGATGTTGAGGACTCCCAGGGCAACTCCCTCCCTACTGTATACCACTGTGCCACCACCTCTGCTGGGTCTTTCCTGCCGGTGGGACAGGACGTACCCGGGGATGGTGATGGCAGTGTCTGGGACATTGTTAAATTAATAAAACACCAACGTCAGCGCTTCAGCTGATAATCTACAGATAAATGGAATGACTGTTGATCCCAACTGATAGAGTGTAAACCAATAAAACATCAGATCAATACTTTCTACTTTACAATGTTGTCCAGTAACAGAGAAGGCTCCACGGTGAAGCAGAGAAGGAGATGTGAAAGTGTCAGCAGCAAACTCAGTTCAGTAAACCAGACCTCTGAAGCAGTGTCAGACACACACAGAATGAAATAATATTTGACATAAGTGATAACCAAGAACTACATTGCAATTCCAGTTAAACTGAGCTATGTTATTGGGGATGGAGGACATTGTGCTGTCCCCTTGTAACACTCAAACCGCGAGATGTCTCAATATCAATCACTGAAAATAAACATTTATAAAAATATTCAAGTACCCAATAGATCCACATTATGAAACTGTTAAAAGCTCCTGATGGTCTGATTCTTGATACTAACTGAGACACCTGCTTCAAATACCTTCAATACGCAGAATAATTCAGTAGCAATGCCACGGTTACTTAAAACAACACCATTCAAAAATAATGCAAATCCTGCAAGACTGAAATTGTAGACAATGAGGAGATTTGATGAGTACATTGCTGGAAAAGAACAGGTGGCTGTGCAACACACAGAGTGAGAAAGAATACCTCGCAGAGCAGCACAGTAAACATCGGTTTACACTATTAACAGCTGAGATACTGGCTTACCAGGAACTCCAATTGCGGCAAGTACAGGATAGTAAATGGATAAGATCTGATACAAGACTGGATATCCCATTTCTGTGAGAAGCAGAGACCTCTGATAGCCTGGAGTCCACAGCTCCAGCAGGCACTCTGAGCTGATTCATTCCAATGGGTCCTGATTTATACAGGGGATAAGTCTCCACTGACACGGCTATATACCTGATCACTGCTATTGCTTACACTCACCTGAACAAACACATTACATCAGCAGCTTTAACTCTGATGTAAATGATGTGGTGCATAAAACACAGTCATTTCAAAGTCAATGACATTTTTTCTCTGTGGGGAGAGAGAGAGAGAGAGAGAGAGAGAGAGAGAGAGAGAGAGAGAGAGAGAGAGAGAGAGAGAGAGAGAGAGAGAGAGAGAGAGAGAGAGAGAGAGAGAGAGAGAGAGAGAGAGAGAGAGAGAGAGAGAGAGAGAGATCCCTCCACTTTATACATAGAGAGGGTGCTGCGAACACTTTAAAAGTAGAGAGGGAACGACCTCCACTTTGTACATGGACAGGCTACTGCCCACACTTTATACAAAGAGAAGGAGCTTCCTCCACTTTACAAATAGATAGGCAGCTAGCTCCACTTTATACAGAGAGAGGGAGCTCCCTCCACTTTATGCAGAGAGAGGAAGCTCCCCCACTTAATACATAGAGATGTGGTGCCCTCCACTTTGTACAGAGAGAGGAAGCTCCCTCCACTTTACACATAGAGCAGGAGATCCCTCCACTTTATGCGCAGAGAGCGAGCAGACTTCCCTTTATTCACAGAGAAGGTGATCACTCCACTTTTATACGTCGAGGGGCAGATCCCTCCCCTTTATAAATAGAGAGGGTTATCCCTCCACTTTATACATAGAGAGGGAGCTCCCTTCACTTTATACGTCGAGAGGCAGCTCCCTCCACTTTGTATGTAGAGAGGGAGCTCCCTCCACTTTTTGCAGAGAGAGGGTGCTCCCTCCATGTTATGCTCAAAGTAGGTGCTCCCTCCAAGTTTATACGGAGAGATGGAGCTCTCGACACTTTTCGCATAGAGGCGGAGCTCCCTTCACTTTGTACATAGAGTTGGAGCTCCCTCCACTTCATATGTACATCGGGTTCTGCCTCCACTTTACACGTAGAAAGGGAGATCCCTCATCCTGATACGTAAAGGGGGAGCCCCCTCCACTTTAAACATAGAGTGGGTGCTGTGAACACTTTAAACGTAGAGAGGGAGCTCCCTTCACTTTGTTCGCAGAGAGGAAGCTCCCTCTACTTGATACTCAGAGAGGAACTCGCTCCACTTTATACATAGAGAGGGTGCTCCCTCCCCTTTATACATGGAGAGGGAAAACCCTCCACTTTATGCGAAGAGATGGAGCTCTCTACACTTTACACATCGAGGCGGCGCTCCCTCCACTTAATACGGAGAGTGGGTTCTTCCTCGAATTTACACAGAGTGGGAAATCCCTCCACTTTATAAGCAAAGGCGAAATCTCTCCACTTCATACATAGAGAGGGTGCTGCGAACACTTTAAAAGTAGAGAGGGAACGACCTCCACTTTGTACATGGACAGGCTACTGCCCACACTTTATACAAAGAGAAGGAGCTTCCTCCACTTTACAAATAGATAGGCAGCTACCTCCACTTTATGCAGAGAGAGGGATCTCCCTCTACTTGATACACAGAGAGGGACTCGCTCCACTTTATACATAGAGAGGGTGCTCCCTCCCCTTTATACATGTAGAGGGTGAACCCTCCATTTTATATATAGAGAGGGAGCTCCCTCCACTTTATGCATGGAGAGGGAGCTCCCTCCACTTTGTACATAGAGAGGGAACTCCCTCCACTTGAGACATAGAGAGGGAGTTCCCTCCACCACATACGTAGAGAGGGAGAATCCTCCACTTTACACATACAGATGGTGCTCCCTCCATGTTGTACGCAGAGAGGGTGCTCATTCCAATTTATACGTAGAGATGGAGCTCTCTCCACTTTACACATAGAGGCGGAGCTCCCTCCACTTAATACATAGAGAAAGTGCCACCTCCAATTTACACACAGAACAGGAGATCCCTCCACTTTATACGTAGAGCGGGTGCTCCCTCCACTTTATACATATAGAGGGAGCATCCTCCACTTTATACATAGAGCGGGAGATCCCTCCTCTTCATACGTAAAGGGGGAGCTCCCTCCACTTTATACTCAGAGAGGAAGCTCCCTCTACTTTAAACAGAGAGAGGAAGCTCCTCTACTTTATACATAGAGAGGGAGCTCCCTCCCCTTTAGACATGGAGAGGGAGTTCCCTCCACCACATACGTAGAGAGGGAGAATCCTCCACTTTACACATACAGATGGTGCTCCCGCCATGTTGTACGCAGAGAGGGTGCTCATTCCACTTTATATGTAGAGATGGAGCTCTCTCCACTTTACACATAGAGGCGGAGCTCCCTCCACTTAATACATAGAGAAAGTGCCACCTCCAATTTACACATAGAACAGGAGATCCCTCCACTTTATACGTAGAGCGGGTGCTCCCTCCACTTTATACATACAGAGGGAGCATCCTCCACTTTATACATAGAGCGGGAGATCCCTCCTCTTCATACGTAAAGGGGGAGCTCCCTCCACTTTATACTCAGAGAGGAAGCTCCCTCTACTTTACTCATAGAGAGGGAGCTCCCTCCTGTTTGTACTCAGAGAGGAAGCTGCCTCCACTTTATACAGAGAGAGGAAGCTCCTCTACTTTATACATGGAGAGGGAGCTCCCTCCCCTTTAGACATGGAGAGGGTGAAACCTCCACTTTATACATAGAGAGGGAGCTCCCTCCTCTTTAGACATTGAGAGGGAGCTCCCTCCACTTTACACATCGGGATGATTCTTCCTTCACTTTATACACAGAGAGGGAGAGTCCTCCACTTTATACATACAAATGGTGTTCCCTCCATGTTATACGTAGAGAGGGTGCTCCCTCCAACTTATACGTAGAAATGGAGCTCTCTCCACTTTACACTTAGAGATGGAGCTCGCTCCACTGTGTACATAGAGATGGTGCTCTCCCCATTTTACACATAGAGTCGGTGCTCTCTGCACTTAATATATAGAGCGGGAGATCCCTCCACTTTTTCGAGAGAGAGAGGAAGCTCACTCCACTTTAGACCTAGAGAGGGTGCTCCCTCCACTTTATACGTAGAGAGGGAGCTGCCTCCATTTGATACATAGAGAGGCAGCTCCCTCCACTTTATGCGTAGAGGGAGCTCCCTCCACTTTATATGTCGAGAGGCAGCTTCCTCCACATTACACAGAGAGGGAGCTCACTCCAGTTTATACGTAGAGAAGGTGTTGCCTCCATTCTATACATATGTCATGGTGGGATTTGAACCCCTATCCCCAGTCCATTCGGATGGGCCTCTGGATTGCTTGACCAGTGATATTATCACTATGTGACTGCTCCCACATTGGCCGTGGAGAGGGTCTGTCCCCTAATATCACCCACAGTCGTTTCTGGTCCGTATCCGTGAACATTGTTCTGAATCAGAGGCACAAAGTTCACATTTTAACTGGGAAAAGGAGCGAACAGAGTGAAACTTTATTGCTTTTGTCCCTGTATTCAGTGTACAATGCAGACAGATCAGTTACATTTACAATAGAAATACAAGGAGTGAACAAGGACAATGCAACAATATGGAAAATGTAAATGACACCACTGATAATTGGAGCATCCGTCCAGTATGAGTACAGATTTCAGCTTTATTCCGACAGTGGTCTTACAATGAATATCTGATTGACATTGAACTGATTGTGTTTTATCCACCACATTATTTATACCAGAGTCAAAGCTGTTGATGTAATGTGTTTGTTCAGGTGAGTGTAACTAAAAGCAATGATCAGTGGAAAACCGTGTCAGTGGAGACTTATCCCATGTATAAATCAGGCCATATTGGAATGAAGCAGCTCCGAGTGCCTGCTGGAGCTGTGGACTCCAGGCTCACAGAAGTCCCTGCTTCTCACAGAAATGAGATATCCAGTAATTCTTCAGATAGCAAGCATTTACTATCCTGCACTTGCAGCAATTGGAGTTCCTGGTAAGCCAGTATCTCCGCTGTTAATGGTGCAAATCCGTGTTAACAGTCCTGCTGTACTCGGCATTATTTCTCACTGTGTGCGTTACGCATCCAACTGTACATTTCCAGCATTACTGATGGAATCACCTCATTGTCTAATCTTTCCATCCTGCAGGAGTTGAATTGTATTTTTAATGGTATTCTTTTCAGTAACTGTGGCATTGTTACTGGATTATTTTCTGTATATTGAACAATTGCATCATGAACATGAAAAGAGGGAAATTTTGGGGCGAGGAATCCTTGCCCAGCAGCTTCCAAAAGAGGGAACAGGCTGAGGGCTTGTCAGGAGGCTGCAGCCAGTGGGCCCACGTCAGTTGTGTCTGTTTATTTATTTTCTTTATTTTAACAAAGCTTGTTATAATTCCCGGACAATGCTGGTGTTTCAGTCAGTGCCGTGAAGTTGAGTGTTAAATGAAATGTGCAACAGTCATTTCAATTGAGAGTAAGTTTCTGAGAGTAGATTTCCCTGTTTGTCTGTCTCTCTCTCTCCACCTCTCTCTCAGAATGAGAGTAACAGGAGGGAGAGAGACGCAGGCGAATGAGAGAAACATGGAGCGAATCAGAGAGGAGGGGGGAGCTAGCTGTCATCACGCCGTTGCTTATGGGATCTTGCTGTGCACAAATGGTCCTGCAGTGTTTCCAACATTGCAACTCAATGTTGACGACCACCTTAAAAGTTAATTCATTGAGTTTCAAATGCTTCCAAATCATTTTAAATCATTTTATTGAGGTTCTGAGTTTAGATTTCTCTCTCTGTCTCTCTCCAGCTTTCTTTCCCTCTGTCTCTCTATTTAAACATTTAATAGATAAAAACACACACTTCAGTGTGATTTGCTGTTGGTTTAAATGGAGAGACAGTAATAGTTCATCGCTCATTTCAATCAAGATTATTGATGAAATATAAGGGAAAAACAATATGGACAGAGAGAACAAGAGAGAGGGACAGAGGGGAGATTGAAATAGGAATATATATATAGAGAGATACAAAGACAGGGAGAGAGATAACACCCTATCTGTCCTAATGCTTTGTCTTTCAGCACACCATTAACATACCGTTTGCCTTTGCTCCATGACCTTCTGGTCAGCTATTCTGTGACCTTGTCCTATCGACAACTTCCCTTTTGTTATCTCTTGCCCCATCCCCGCTTTACTTGCTTAAAATCTTTTACATTTCTTATCTCTGCCAGTTCTGAAGAGGGACACCGCACTGATACGTTAACTCTGCTTCTGTCTCCATACACGCTGCCAGACCTGCTGAGTATTTCGAGAGTTTCTTATTTTTATTCTCTCTCTCCCTCTTGCCTTAGGAATTTTAATTCTGAACACCCAATCTTGAAGTTGAAAAGAGGAAGCCTGGGACGAGGAATCCTTGGACAGTAACTTCCTCCAGAGGGGATGGACTGAGGCCTTGTCCACAGGCTGCACCCAGTTGGCCCACGTGAGTGGTTTCTATTTGTTCACCTAAGGTCTAATTTCCTCTCTGGGGCCCTGGGATTTTGGTGCTTCGGGTTAACTATTTCCTGTTGGATTGAGGTCCTGGAGGTTGAAAGCCTGGGACTAAAGGAGCAGCCCGAGGAGGGAGTCCCATTTGCCACTTGCTCCTTCCAGCCCTGTATGTGAAGTTTGCTGGTGTTTTCGGCAATGCTATGAAGCTTACAATAAGATGTATGGTGCCAATTCTAATTCATTTTACTGTAGTTCAGAGGTTAGCTTTCTCTCCGTCATCACATTTTTTTTCAGAGTCTCAATCTCCCCCTATGCTTTCTCTTCTCAGTCTCTGTTTCACACTTGCCTTCTCCACGTAAACGTTTAATAAATAAAAACATGCCACTTAGAGCAATGTCGTTATTTGAAATGATGAGACACAATCAGCAGCTCGTTCCTAGTTGAAAGAGTGAGTTTAGCCCTTTCTGCGGACTGAGGGGATGCCCCCAGATTGGGAATACACGCCAGGAGGAGGGGCAGGGGGTTTGCAGCAGATGGGGGAATGAGGAAGGAGGGAGTCCCATTTGCCACTTGATCCTTCCAGCCCTGTCTGTGAGGTTTGGTGTGAGTGTGAAGGGAATTGATCATTTTGACTGGGGCCTGTTTTTGTTGCCCAGGTTTAGTGCAGAGCTTCTGAGTGGGGCTAGCATTGTTATATTGTCAAACTGCAGTAATGCTCCTCTCTGAAAGATTGAGGGGAAGTGGGGAGGGGCGTTTAAGAGGCACAGGATCTGGAATTCTCCAGGTGTAGTTACTGCCCAGCTCCTAGCCTATGGAGTCAATCCTCTCAATCACTCACTTTCACAAGGTCAGATTTACAAAAAACAAAAACCCTGGGACAGTATTGTGGAAAAAGAAATATTTCCTGAAGAAATTTAAAGAGGGAGTTTCGCCCTTTCTGGGTACTGGGGGGAAATTTGTCTATTATCACATTGCTACTTGTGGAATCTTGCTGTACACCAAGTGTGCTGCAGCATTTCCGACATAACAACAATTTAAAAATTCAGCTTACTGAGGGTCTGAGTGTGGATCTCTCTGTGTTTTCTCCCCACCTTCCTCTGCTTTTCTTTCCCCTGCACTTTCTCTATTTTAACCATTGATCAATATGTGCCACAATGTGACATGTGGTTATTGTAAACGGCGGCAGAAATACTTCAGAGGACGTTTCAATCAAGATTAAACCCAAGATCGAGAGGAAAAGAAACAGATGTGGGCGAGGAGGGGGCGTGGGTTGGGGCATGAGAAAGACAGGAAGAGGAGTGTTTGAGATCTTCAAACTGCAGGAATGTTTTTCTCTCGGGGATCCCTCGACTAATAGCAATAATCAGATTATCAGCATAATAACACATTGCTGCCTGTGGGATCTTGCTGTGCATAGCTTGCCTGCAGAATTCCCTGCATTGTACCAGTGACTACATTTTAGAAATGAATTCACCGTGTGTAAAACTCTGCTGAAGACTTGAAATTAAAGTCTTGAGCTTGAAACCGGTATAAATCCCGCATTTTGGATGTTTTGGGCAGTGCCGTGAATTTGAGGGTTAAATGAAAAGTGTATCAGCCATTTGAATAGAGAGTGAGGTTCTGAGAGTGGATTTTTCTGTCTCTCTCTCTCCACTATGCCTCTGCGCCAATACGCCGCCCAAGCTTCTCTCTCATTGTCTGGGATCTATCCCAACATCTACATCGCTACTGCATTCTCTCTCCACACCTCTAGTTCTCTCTGTGCATGTCTCCATCTCTATCCCTCTCTCTCTCTCTCTGAATGAGGATAACAGCAGTGAGAGAGGTACAGGAGAGTGAGGTAAATATGGAAGGAATCAGAGGGGAAGAGGAATGGTAGCCGGCTGATATCACACTGCTGCTTGTGGAATCTTGCTGTGCACGAATGGCATGCAGTGTTTCCTACATTGCAACAGTGATGACCACTTTAGAAAATAATTCATTGTTTGTCAAATGTTTTGTGAATCAGCAGTTAACTGGCCAAAATGAGAAGGTTTTTCATTTAGAGATACAGCACTGAAACAGGCCCTTCGGCCCACCGAATCTGTGCTGACCATCAACCACCCATTTATACTAATCCTACACTAATCCCATATTCCTACCACATCCCCACCTGTTCTTATATTCCCTTACCACCTACCCATATGAGGAGCAATTTATAACAGCCAATTTGCTCATCAAGCTGCAAGTCTCTGACTGGGAGGAAACCGGAGCACCCGGCGAAAACCCACGCAAACACAGGGAGAACTTGCAAATTCCACACAGGCAGCACCCAGAATTAAACCCGGTTCAATGGAGCTGTGAGGCTGCTGCGCTAAACACTGTGCCACTACGCCGCCCAACCTTGCTGTCATTATCGAATAATGCTGGAGTTTTAGGCTTGGGCTGAATTTGACAGAGAAATGTAACACCTCGGCGGGCATTTGAATTCAGATTTTCAGGGATCGGAATGTGGAGTCTCTCTCTATCCTTCCACAGGAGAGGGGCTGGAGTTCACCAATGTTTGCGTGTTTTTACAATGCGGCAGAAACAGATGTAGAGAGACCCACAGTGAAATGGAGGGACAGTGGGAGAGAGAGAGAGACAGCTGGAAATAACAGGGTAAACATAAAGACACACAGGCCCTGGGGGGTCTGCAGTGCTTCGTCAGATCTGAATTTCCAGTCTCTGTAGAGAACTCCTCCCCCCACACCCCTACCCATTCCCACCCCCTCCCCAGCCAACCACATCTCCCACCCATGAGGGTGTCTTGATATTTGGTTACTCTAAATGCTGGGCAAGTGCTTAAGTGTTGGCACATTCATCTCAGTTTAAAGAGAGAATTTAACATTATCTGGGAACAGAATGGCGCTGATTGCTGCAAACGTCTGTCTCTAAATTGCAGAAATGTTGACCACAATGGGGTCTGGAATGAAAAAAAATGAAGATCATCAGGAAGCAGCTCCTTGTCATGGTTCTGCTCGGAGCTGGCTCTGTTACCTGGATTAACCGGACAACGGGTATGTAGTCAGCTCCTTACACCCCCTCACACATCTCCAATCACATACCAATATTTGGTTGTGTATCGCTGGATGTGTTTGTAAAATGGGGGTCACTGAGAGATTGTATTATGTGAGTGAGTGTGAGAAACAGCCCTGCGCTCTTGCTGTGTTTTATTTATGTTCCAAATGCTGTGCTTTGTTTTCATCAATTTTATTTCTCTTATTCCTAAGAATCTTTTTTGGAAGCTGAAGCTTTGATGATGCAGAGGGACAATATTTGGCACGAGGAATTCTCAGACAGGATCTTTAACCAGAGAGGAAAATAATAATAAATATATATATGTGGTATTGTCTAATTCATTTTTAGATACAGAAAATAAGAACTTGTGTTTTCGGAGCTGATGTCAAAACAAAGTGCTGGAAATGCTCAGGATTTGCAGAATGGCTTTTATTTCAGATTTCCAGCATCCACAGTATTTTGATTTTGTATTTTAGTGGGGACTTTTTACCACAAGCTTGAGGGGCCTCTGAAGCAAATAGTTTGGGAAGCGCTGCTCCAGAACAGTCAATGTAATTCCACAGATTTCCCACACTCCATCTCTTGTTGCAACTTGTTCTCTGCCCCTTCCCTCCATGTTTATAGCTCTGTTTCTTCACATCTTTAAATCCCTATCTCTGTATCTCTCAACATCCTTTCTATCTCTGCCTCTCTCTAGCATCTCACAAGTTTCCCTTTTCATTATATTTCTGTGACTCTCTGCAGCTATATCTGTCTCTTTGTCCACTTCTCTCTCTCAGCTGAACATCTCCTATCCTGCATGATTATCTCTGCATCTCCCAACCTCCTCTCTGAGATAATCCTCTCTATTCTGAATCTGCATCTTTGTATCTCTGCCCCTCGACAATTTTCTGTCTCTACATCTCTCTCATTGTCTGGGATCTATCCCAATTACTACATCGCTGCTGCATTCTCTCCCTTCACCTCTAGTTCTCTCTGTGTATGTCTCCATCTCTATCCTTCTCTCTCTCTCTCTCTCTCCAGGTTTAAAACGAGAGGGGGGATTCTCCAGTCTATTCACGGGGAAATTTGCGGGGGCGGGGAAATTTTGCGGGGTGGGGTTGTTGGCGGCTGGTGTGGACATTTGCGCTAAAGCCTGCTCGGGTCTGCAAATGAGACCAGACCCGAGTCCAACAGAACCCCATTCGAGCCCGACCCGACCTGAGTCTTTCCATATTTTTCCACGTTCAACCCAACCTACTTTCTGTTTTTCAATTTGTTCCTTACCTGCACAAGCTTAATATAACTGTAACAAAATCACATTTAAAATCCAAAAACTTAAATTAACCTTAGAGTCACTTCCCTGAGATGATGTTAGAGCGTGTCTGAACCAGCCTGACACGAGCTGGAATGCTGAATCTGGAAGTGGGACCTGACCCGACCAGAATAGTCGGTTCCAGTCGGGTTCGAGTAGCAATTTCTGGGGTGGGGGGGGGGGGGGGTGGAATTTGCGATGGGGGATATATTTTGAGGGGGGGAGAAGTTTTTTTGCCGAGGTATATTTTTTGCGGGTGGTGATCCACAATGAGGAAAAAAGCCGCAGAGAGAAGACAGAAAGAGCCAAGGAAAAGGAGAGAAATAGAGAAAAAGTCAGAAAAAGTCAGAGATACAGAGAAAAGGCAGAAAATGTCAGAGAAAAAGAAAAACGCAGAAAAAAGTCAATGAAACACTGAAAAGGCAGAAAACGACAGAAAAGGCGGAAATAGTCAGAGAAAAGGAAGAAAAAGTCAGAGAAACATAGAAGACACAGAAAAAGTCAGAGAAATAGAGAAAATACAGCAAGAGACAGAAATGACAGGGAAAGAAAAGATAAATAAAGAAAAAAGGAGGCGAAAAACGGAGTGAATGAATGGAGACACAAAGAAATTGCAGGCACCAGAGAGACAGACATAAAGCCAGTGAGAGTGAAAGACACTGAGAGAATCAGAGAGAGAGAGAGAGAGAAAAAAAAACCCAACGAAAGAGAAAACACAAAGAGAGATATTGAGAGAGAGAGAGAAAAAAAACGGTGAGAGAGAAACACAGAGAGAGGGAGAAACAGACGGAGAGAGAAAAACAGAGAGAGTGAGATTGGGAGAGAGATTGAGTCAGAAGGAGGGACAAAGGCAGAGAGACTCAATAAATATTTGATACTCACCATCCCACACAGACTGTGCTCCATCGTTGGACTCTAACACCTTCCCTCCATCAGCTCCTCCATGGGAAAAAATCCTGGACAGGGATAGTGTGGTGGGAATTGGAGAAAAAGGTCAGGACTGGGACAGAGAGGGAGGGATTCAGGCTGGACTCTCTCACACACTTGCACACACACACACACACATTTTAATCAGCTTGCAATTCACCAGGGCACAGAGTGACATACATAGGAACTCACCTTCACAGACCAGCTGCATGGAAAGAAAGAATGGTGGCTGATGTTGTGCTAATATAACCCAGAGACTGTCACTCAAACAGCCAGTTCACCAAAAGTGCAGTTCATCCAACCAGTTTTCAGCTTCCTCTATCTGGACACTGCCTCCCAGGTATGGGACAGTCGAAGGTGAGTCTCTGTGTATTGAAATGTGGGAGGGAGGGCATTCCAGCCACATCCAAAATGGACCTTTCCAGACAGAAGCGTGTCTGTCTGTCTCACTTCCTCCACCAAAACCTCATTAACAGTGCATAAAAGCTGCTGTAATTTAAAGCATGGAGGGGCCGGTTTGAATTATCGTCATTGAACACAAGTTGCATTAAATGTCTTTCACTATTTACTTCCAGTTTACAGAATGTTCAGAAAATGACTGAACATTTCGCACTGCAGTTACCTTGACATTCTGCCAAAGAGATTTGGATTGATAGGCCTCTTTGACTGCAATATAAACAGGCAGTTTTTATTCGGATTTTCAATTCAACTATGTGACAAAGCCTAAAACTAGAGCCAGGGTAATGATGCAGCCAAGAGACCTTTGGCAACTCGTGGCATTTCACACAACAGTTCTGACCCATATATACTGTTATATTTGTTAATGATTGGCTGAAATTCATTTGATGCTGCTGTATTTATGCATTAGCCTGTAATCATTGGGAACAAAAACTGTAACATTTACTACTTTAATCTTGCAAGGCTTTACAAAGCTGTAAAATGGCCATTAAACACAAATTGTATGAATGATCTTCCACTTTTCGCCTCCATTTTATATAATGTCGGGCGATAATGATCTTACCATTTTGACAAAGAGATTTTGTGGGAGAAGTTTGCTGAGCTTTTGCTTCGATAACTGTTATTTGAGTAAGTAGATTAATATAATCCCAGTGAATACGTATACATATATTCTTTCATATATGAGTTGAAGGTATAGCTACATATTGGTACAAAATGGAGTATTTGACCGAGGCATTGTGGGACAGATTAGTTAGCTCACAGTTGGAGCTTGGTACAGCATGACACAGATACCAAAGGGGGCCCCTCTTATCAGTGCAACTGCAGACTGTGCGAAACCCTCAGCAATGCAGGCCCAATTAAAAGTGACAGTTGGAAGACTCAAGGATAATTGATAGGGCCTGAGCTCATCAATTGGTGATCAGGGGCTTGCACAAGCTGATCGCGTAGCCACATGATGCCTAATGAGTAATGTAATTGGTAATATGTGTAATGTATGTAATCAATAACCGTTATGATTGGATTATGTCCAGCCGGGATGGGCTGAGTAACTGTATATCCGTTGTGGATTTCCGTTGTCCGGTGGAATAGCAATGGACCGCTTTTAGGTAAGTTGTGCACCCCATGATATCATGAATGAAGTGTTTATTCTCAACGTCTGCATCCGGAGAATTTGCTGAATAATTGGGCATAATCTGGATGTTTCTCCAACAGTTTTTTATGTTGCAAAAGCGTGTCACTTGTTTCCCTTTGCTTCCTGACTATTTATTTCCTCTCTTCTTCTGGGGGATTCAGAGGGATTTTTGTTCATCGCTTGTCCAGATTCAGGAGGTTCCACCTCCCCTGCAGTTTCTGTCCTTAGTTTAGTTTAGTTTAGTATAGAAATACAGCACTGAAACAGGCCCTTCTGCCCACCTTGTCTATGCCGACCATCAACCACCCATTTATACCAATCCTACAATAATTCCATATTCCTACCACATCCTCACCTGTCCTGGAGAAATTATTTGTATTCAAAATATTTCCCTCAGTTTGGAGACAAGAGGAGACACTGTTAACACTAGCAGAGGGGTGAAACAAATAGGGAGGGAGTTGTTATGGTCTGGAATTCACTGTCTGACAGGTTTCTGAAAACAGATTCAATCTTAACTTTCAAAAGTAAATTGGATCAAAAATTCAATTACTCTTAGTTATGGAAGAAAAGATACCAGCTTGGAAAGAGATGTGAGAGAGAGTGAGAAGTCATAACTTTAGTAATGAAGAACTCAACATAAATTATGCATAGAGTTCTTATTTGTAAATGATCGTTTGAGTTTTATTTGACACTTTTATTTTATTTATGCGTTACCTTTAATCCTTTAAAAACATTTTCCAAACAGGAATCATTTAAATGTGACAAGTTTTTATATAGTAGAAAAATAGCCATTTTACGCAAGTTGTACTTAAGGTATTTTATTAAGTATCTCAAGTTTGCAGAAAATAAATTCCTCAAACTTTTGAAAATTTTCAAATTCTCAGTAACACAGAATCTCCCACCAGCAATGACTCAGCATCTCCATCTGCTGTTGCCCCTGTCTCACTGCAGTTACAACCCCCTCTCAGAATCTCCAAATGCTGGTGTCCCTGTCTCGCTGTTGTTGCTACCTTCTCACCATTCCAGTATTTGAAATCCTTCAGCTGTATGATTTCACTAATTTAACAATGAGATTGAACGGGTATTTCACCGCCTTCTTCAGCTCCTGTCTGAATTTAGTCTGGACCACAGCATAAATGCATGTGTTGGTGCAGGAACTGAGAATCTGTAGCATCTGTGATATTTGTTGTGCGTTCAAATGATGGTCAGTGTAGGAGGAATAATGCTGAATATCTACAATTTGGTTATAAATGTGATACACAACCAGTGTCACCCATAACAATATAAAACTGCCGGATATACTGAAGAGTAAAATAATTGATTTTCTGCGATTCTCCATCTCTGCGTCCTTGTGATTCTCTCCATTGCTATGGCCCCGGAATCCCCTGCGAACTTTAGTGGAGAATAAAATCTGTCTGACAGTCAGAACATTGAGCAGCAAAATCAGAAAGGCTGGGGCACAAGGGGTTAAAATGAGGTCAAACGAGTCAAATGTCCCCCATGTCGTGGAAGTATAGAAGCTGAGTTTATTGTCACAACCCATGGGAACGTTATCAATAATGTAATATCGTTCCTGTGTAAAGTACCAAGGGACAGTCTCTAAACAGCCCAGCACACTCACTGTTCCGACAACAACAGCCGCCATTTTCTCGCTGCAATATTTTGTTTTCAGCTTCTCACAACAAATGGCCACAAATCGATCAAAGGTGAAAACGACTGTGAGCCATACAGAAACAACTGTGGCTGCAGAAAGCAGAACTAGAATGAGGGAACACACAGGAGTAATTCTAAGGAATTAATATGGGAAATAAATTGGAACAGTCCAAGTCAATATAGGTTCAGTGATAACGACAAGGAGATCAGCCACTGCCATTCCCACCAGGTAGACAGTGATACATTTCGAGAGACCTCACTTTCCTCGGGACAGGATCACAATCGCCACCAAGTTACCTGGAAGAGAGAAAAAAGGGAGCAGAGAAATTACTGATCAGACCTGCAGACAAAGCAGCAGTTTGACAGGATCTGGGCTGAAATTTCCAGCTTTGTTGCTGCATCGAGCAGTGAAAACTGCTTCATTGACCTGGGCAGTGCTTTGCTACAGTGAAATGTTTAGAACACAATTATTAAGAATGCATTGGGAAATTGATACAGAAAGTGAGTAAAGTCAGCACCGGATCGACTGGAAGTACTGAGTGAGGATGCAGTGCCATTGGGAAATGAGAAGGGTTTTTACCGAGATGGAATCCAATGGGTAAATTGGGAATTTGTCTCCAGACTGGTGGTTGGAAAGGTTTAGGGAGCGTGTGATGTGCAACTGGTTTGTTGCTCTGGGTTCAGAGAACCGACAGGGACTTTTGCCAAATGGGAAAAGACTGAAAACGGCTGCGCTGAGTTTGAGTATCAGCCATGAGCGAGAATGGTGGAGCAAGCTTGACGGGCTGAATGGCCTCCTCCTGCTCCTATGTTCCTGTTTCCTGTTAGGTTAGTCGAGGCAGCTGCAGGTGGAGCCAGTGAGTGAGACTGGGAGGGCGAGAAGGAAAAGGACATGTTTGAGCTGAAGGGCAGAATGGAGCAGGTGGATTGGGATAGTGGATAAACTGAAGCAATGAATGAGGTGACAGGGCATTCAGTACAGTGAGAGGAGAGGCTCAGATTCATAGGGAGAGACTGCAGCAGAGTGTTGGAGGAAATCTAAACTATAGATCCCGGTAACACAGCTCAATTAATACATGCAAACAATAATCCCCGTGTTTATTTGTGTTGGAGAACAGTTCATTGGTTATACAATATCGTCAATATATTTAATCAGTGCAGGCAATTAAATATAAATTCAAATATATTTCTGATATCTGCCTTGCTTTTTATTGATCTTCGTCAGTCACAGAGATTTTGAAGTGCAGTATTTAAATACTGAATTACCATCAGTGAAGAACTGATACCATTCTGTTTAGTCATGCAGCAGGTAAGGAATAGGAACTTTCCACATAACAAAATGAGGACCTGACAGAAATCAACACAAACGATCAAATCCAATAAGAAAATGAAAGCAATCTGACAACAGACAACTTCAAGTCACAGTTTCTCTCACTGATTGTTCTGCACATTCCAGCACTTTATGACAGTGAATTATTCACACTGTTGTTTCTTTCTCCTTCCTTCTGCTTATCCCTTTCCCTGCCTTTCTTCTTTCCTGATCATTTTCTCCTGCCTATCACACCCTGCAAACTGTTACTTAATGCTATGTTTCACATACGATTTATTCCAAACATTCTGCGCCTGTGTTCTTTTCACCCACCCCAGGTTCAATTATTCTATACTCTGAGTCAGTTTATTCAATGGTGAAACCTCTACGAATAATTTAATGTATCTACAGACCACCGAAGTCTCCCCATATTCACATACACTCTTCACTTCATCTACAATGCATGGAATAAACAGGATCGAATGCTTCTTTCAGACAAACCTCACAATCATCGCAATTCCCTCTCCTAGAATTATAAAGTAATCCTTCAGAATGTGGGATTGTTCAATTCATAAAGCACGAACATAGCACCGCAGCTGGTAATCGACAGGTAAATGGAAGACTCTTGATTCCAACTGAAAGAGTGTATACCAATAAAGCATCACGTTAATACATTTCTAAAATTTTACAATGTAGTCCAGTGACAGTGAAGGCTCCACAGTGAAGCAGAGAAGGGGATGAGAAAGTGGCAAAGAACAAAGAAAAAAGAGCCTGACAGCACAGGAACAGGTCATTCGGCCCTCCAAGCCTGCGCCAATCTTGATGCCTGTCTAAACTAAAGCATTCTGCACTTCCGGGGACTGTATCCCTCTATTCCCATGCTATTCATGTGTTTGACAAGTTGCCTCTTAAACGTTGCTATCGTACCTGCTTCCACCACCTCTCCCAGCAGCAAGTTCCAGGCACTCACCACCCTCTGTGTAAAGAACTTGCCTCGCACATCCCCTCTAAACTTTGCCCCTCTCACCATAAATCTATGTCCCCTAGTAACTGACTCTTCCACCCTGGGAAAAAGATTCTGACTATCCACTCTGTCCATGCCACTCATATCTTTGTAAACCTCTATCATGTCGCCCCTCCACCTCCGTCGTTCCAGTGAAAACAATCCGAGTTTATCCAACCTCTCCTCATAGCTAATTCCCTCCAGAACAGGCAACTTCCTGGTAAACCTCTTCTGTACCCTCGGCAAAACCTCCACGTCCTTCTGGTGGTGTGGCGACCGAAATTGCAAGCAATATTCCAAGTGTGGCCTAATTAAAGTTCTGCACAGCTGCAGCATGACTTGCTAATTTTTATACTCTATGCCCCGACTGATGAAGGCGAGCATGCCGTATGCATTCTTGACTACCTTATCCATCTGCCTTGCCACTTTCAGTGACCTGTGGACCTGTGTGCCCAGAACTTTCCGCCTATCAATATTCCTCAGGGTTCTGCCATTTACTGTACACTTCCCACCTTTATTAGATCTTTCGAAATGCATTACCTCACATTTGTCCGGATTAAACTCCATCTGCTATTTCTAAGCCCAAGTCTCCAACCAATCTCTATCCTGCTGTATCCTCTGACAATCCTCATCACTATCCGCAACTCCACCAATCTTTGTGTCGTCCGCAAACCTACCAGTCAGACTAGCTACATTTTCCTCCAAATCATTTATATATACTACAAACAGCAAAGGCCCCAGCACTGATCTCTGCGGGACACCACTAGTCACAGCGCTCCATTCAGAAAAGCACCCTTCCACTGCTACCCTCTGTCTTCTATGACAGAGCCAGTTCTGTATCCACCTTGCCAGCTCAGCTCTGATCCCGTGTGACTTCACCTTCTGTGCCAGTCTGCCATGAGGAACCTTGTCAAATGCCTTACTGAAGTCCGTATAGACAACATCCACTGCCCTTCCTTCATCAATCATCTTCGGCACATCCACAAAAATCGCAATTAGGTCAGTGAGACACGACCTCCCGTTCACAAAACCATGCTGTCTCTCGCTAATAAGTCCATTTGTTCCCAAATGGGAAAAAATCCTGTCCCGCAGAATCCTCTCCAATAATTTCCCTACCACTGACGTAAGGCTCACTGGCCTATAATTTCCTGGATTATCCTTGCTTCCCTTCTTAAACAAAGGAACAGCACTGCCTATTCTCCTGTCCTCTGGGACCTGTAGCCAATGAGGATACAAAGATGTTTGTCAAGGCCCCAGCAATTCCTTCCCTTGCCCCCTGCCTGTCAGCAGCAAACTCAGTTCTCTAGAGAGACCTATGTAGCAGCATCAGAAACACATTGAATGAAATAATACTTGATAATAGTGATAACGAATAAGTACATTGAAATCCCAGTTAAACTGAACCATGCTATTGGGGAAGGGGGTGGGGGTGGGGCGGCATTGTGCTGTCTTCTTGTGTCACTGAGACCGGGAGATGTCTCATTATCATATCCTGGAAAAGAACATTCATAAAAATATTCCAGAATCAGTCAGATCCACATCATGAAACTGTTAAAAGCTCCTGACGGTCTGACTCTTGATCCGAACCAAACGTCTGATTCAAATAGATTCACTACATAGAATAATCCAGTAACTGCCAGGGTGACTTAAAGCAATACTATTAAAGACTTAACATGCAGCTGTGTAACACACACAGTGAGAAATAATACCTAGTACAGCAGCACTGTTAACAAATATTTACACCATGAACATCTGAGGTGCTGGCTTACCAGGAACTCCAATTACTGCAAGTACAGGATAGTAAATGCGTTCTATCTGATACATTACTAGGTATCTCATTTCTGTGAGAAGCAGAGACTTCTGTTAGCCTTTAGCCCACAGTGCCAGCAGGCATTCTGAGCTTATCCATTACAATGGGTCCTGATTTATACAGGGTAAGTCTCCACTGACACGGTTATATCCCAGATCATTGCAATTAGCTATACTCACCTGAACAAACATATAAGATCATCAATGTGGTGGATAAAACACAATAATTTCAATGTCAATGGCATTTGCTTTGTAAGACGTCTCTCGGGAATAAACCTGAAGTCTGTACTCATACTGGATGGATGCTTCAAGTATCAGTGGCGTCATTAGTTAGTTAGTTAGAGATACAGCACTGGAACAGGCCCTTCGGCCCACGGAGTCTGTGCCGACCATCAACCACCCATTTATACTAATCCTACACTAATCCCATATTCCTACCACATCCCCACCTGTCCCTATAGTTCCCTACCACCTACCTATACTAGGGGCAATTTATAATGGCCAATGTACCTATCAACCTACAAGTCTTTTGGCACGTGGGAGGAAACCGGAGCACCCGGAGGAAACCCACGCAGACACAGGGAGAACTTGCAAACTCCACACAGGCAGTACCCAGAATTGAACACGGGTTGCTGGAGCTGTGAGGCTGCGGTGCTAACCACTGCGCCACTGTGCCGTCCCAAATTTTCCATATTGTTGTATTGAGCTTGTTCATTCTTGGCGTTTCTATTGTAAATATAATTGATCCGTCTGCAGTGCACACTGAATCCAGGCACAAATGGAATCCAGTTTCACTCTGTTCCTGCCTTTTCCCACTTAAAATGTGAGATTTGAAGATCTGATTGGAGACCATGTTCTGGGTTACAGCCTAGAAACTACTGTGAGTGATATTCGTGAACAGCCACAGGCAACATCCATTTAAAAGGCGGTCGCACAGTGATAATATCACTGGATTAGTAATCCAGAGGACCAAACTAATGTCCTAGGGAAAAGGGTTTAAATCCCACCATGATAGCTGTATAAAACAGAGGGAACTCCCCCTCTTCATATAAAGTGGAGGGAACTCTTTCTCTACGTATAAAAGGAACGGAGCACCCTCTCGATGTATAAAGTGAAGGGAGCTCCCGCTCTTCTTATAAAGTGGAGGGAGGACCCTCAATATGTATTAAGTGGAGGGAGCTTCCTCTCTGTGTATAAAGTGGAAGCAGAACCCTCTCTATGTATAAAGTGGAGGCATCGCCCTCTCTATGTATAAAGTGGAGGAAGCTGAAGGACACAGGAGAAAGATAAATGAAAAGAAATGGAGAAATGGAGAGAGGGACGAAGAGAAAGGCAGTGAGAGACAGAAGAGATAGGGAAATGTGACCTTGACAAAACCTCAGTAGTAATCCCTCTCATGTGCCCCATCCTGTATTGGGAATTTGTGAGAGTGTTTTAGGGGTGAGTGTTTGATCAGTGTTTGATATGTTCAAACTTCAGTAACATTCCAAACAAGAACACGATTTACAGGTTAACAATTAACCTTGAAATGGCTCAAACATTGATATCCACGGACAGATGGAGGGAGAGAGACACAGGCAGAGTGGGACAGAGGCGGAGGGAGAGAGAGGTACAGAGCTAGAGGGATAGAGACACAGGGAGAAACAGAGACAGAGGGAGAGAAACAGAGAGAGCAGAAGACAGGCAGATTCAGAGGGAGAGAGACAGGGAAAAAGCGAGAGATCAGATGCAGAGGGAGAGAGCCATGTATCGAGGGAGAAAGGGACAGACTGAGATAGGGAGAGAGACAGTCGAAGGGGGAAACAGAGATCGAGGGAGAGATATACAGAGCGAGATTATAGGAGAAACCTTACACCCAATAATATTGGAGAAAGATAATATTATACATTAAAACTGGCTGTGCACAAGAAATACATTTGAAAGGAAACATTGGGGATTTAGTGTGAGTGTTTTGGGGGCAAGTGCTGGATCAGTGTTGATATTTTCAAACAGCAATGACATTTAGTGCTGTTGAAAAATATTATTAAAAACTGACAAACTTGAGAAGCAGGTGACAGGAGAGATAGGATGTGAGGGAACCTTGAAAGAACCTCAGTAACAATCCCTCATTTTCTGTCCTGTCCTGTATTGAGGGTTGAGTATGAGAGTTTAGGGGGCAAGTGTTGATCAGTGCTTGATATTTTCAAACTGCAGTGACGTTGCCAGCAAGGAGAAGATTTACAGGTTCAAAATTAACCAAGAAACGGACAAAAAACATTTCTGTCCAAGGAGAGAGAGAGGGAGAGATGGTGTGAGAGAGGCACAGACAGAGTCCTGGACAGAGTTGGAGAAAGAGGTAGAGGGAGAGGGGGAGACACACAGGGACAGAGATAGACAGAGAGTGAGGAAGAGTAAGTGGCGGAGAGAGAGGGAGATTCAGAGAGAGAGAGAGATGGAGAGAGGGTGAGACAAGTTGCAACAATCAGTAAGAATCCTCATTATCTGCTCAGTCATGTGTTGGGAGTTTAGTGCGAGTGTTGTAGGGGTGAGTGTTGGATTAGAGTTTGATATTTTCAAACTGCAGTGACGTTCCCAACAAGGCAGGTAGAGAAAATAAGAGCAGGGAGGTTATGCTGGAAATTTATAACTCATTGGATAGGCCACCACTTGAGTACTGTGTGCATTTATCTTCACCTCATTACAGAAAGGATGTAACTGCACTCGAAAGGGTACAAAGGAGATTTATGAGGATTTTTCCAGGACTTGAAAACATGCAGCTATGAGGAAAGATTGGATAGGCTGGGGTTGTGCTCTTTGGAACAGAGAAGGTTGAGGGGAGATCGAAATGAAATGTATAACATTTTGAGGGGCCTTGATAGAGTAGAGATGAAGGGTTTATTCACCTTATCAGAGAGGTCAGTGACGAGGGGGCATAGGTTTAAAGTGATTGGTAGAAACATTGAAGCTGAGATGAGGAAAACGTTTTCAGCCAGAGGTTGGTGGGGGAATGGAACTCAATTCTTGAAAGGGTAGTTGAGGCAGAAACCCTCAACTCGTTCAAAAGCAATCTAGATATGCACCTCAAGTGCCGTAACCTGCAGAGCTACGGACCAAATGGTGGTAGGCGAGATTAGAATTGGTCGTTCGTTTTGCGGCCGGCATAGATACGATGGACCAAGTGGCCTCTTTCTGCACCTTAAAATTTCTTTGATTCTATGACGCTAGGGGAAATAGTTATTGGTTCGAATTTAACCAAGAAATGGCAGAAAGCATTTTTGTCCCAGGAGAAGGAGAGAAAAAAAGAGAGATGAAAAGAAAGGGTGGGAGAGATGGTGTGAGAGAGACACAGACATAGTCATCGACAGAGGCAGAGAAAGAGGGAGAGGGAGAGACATAAAAAGGGGGAGAGACAGAGAGAGAGATAGGGGAAGAAAGTGAGCGAGGGAGAGACAGAGAGAGGGGGAAGAGACATACAGATAGAAAGGGAGAAAAAGGGATAGGAAGGAGGGAGAGGTAGAGACAGAGGGAGAAGGAGAAAGAGAGACAGCGAGGGAGAGAGAGACAGGCAGACAGGGGGCGTCAGAGAGAGGGAGATCGATAGAGGGAGAGCGATGAAGGGACAGAAGGAAAGGGAATCATAGACGGAGGGACAGATGGAGAGATGGAGAGAGAGAGAGCGACAGAGCGAGATTGGTAGAGATAGGAATAGAGGGAGAGACAGAGCCAAAGAGTGAGAGAGGGAGAGAAAGGGATTGGCCGAGACAGAGGCAGCGAAAGAGGGAGATCCCGAGAGAGAGAGAGCGAGAGTCAGAGAGAGAGAGAGGTAGAGGGAGAGGCAGGGAGGGGCAGAGGGGTGACAGAGGTAGGGACAGAGGGAGGGACAGAGAGAGATACAGAGAGAGAGAGACAGAGACAAAGAAAAAGAGAGGACAAACAGAGAGAGACACAGACAGACAGGCAGACAGACACAAAACGATCGAGAGAGGGAGAAGGCAGAGACATAGAGGGAGACAGCGACATAGAGTCGGGAGATGACAGCAGTAACTTCAGGTCAGTTATTTATCTTCGGTGGTGGGAAAAACTCAAGAAAATATAATTCCGGTCAAAGTCAATAGTCATGTGGACAAATGCGAGTTAATTAAGGAAAGGAAGCCTGGATGTCTTTCGGCAAACTCATGTTCAACCGACTTGCTGGAGTTTTTTGAGGAGGGAACAGAGAGGGTTAATGAGGGCAATGCTGTTGATGTGATGTACATGGACTTTCAAAAGGCGTTTTTACAGTGCTACACAACAGACGTGAGCGCAAACAACTAGCTCATGGAATAAAAGGGACGGTAGCAACATGGATACGAAATTGGCTGAGTAACAGGAAACAACGAGTGCTGGTTAATGGAAGTTTTTCGGGCTGGAGGAACGTCTGTAGCAGAGTTCCTCTCCCTGTGGAGATATTAAGGGTACAGAACCACTCAGTCGCTCTTCCTGTGGTGATACGATAATAACCGACTCACTCAATCTCACTCCCTGTGGTGATACTATGATAACAGACCCACTCAGTGACTGTCCCTGTGGAGATAATATAATAACAAGCCCACTCAGTGACTCTACCTGTGGAGATAATACAATAACAAACCCACTCAGGGACTCTCCCTGTGGAGATTTTATAATAACAAAACCACAAAGTGTCTCTCCCCGTAGAAGTAATATAATAACAGACCCAGGCAGTCAGTCTCCCTGTGGAGATACTACAATAACAGACCCAATGAGTGACTCTCCCTGTGGAGAAATAAAATAACAGACCCATTCAGTGACACTCCCTGTGGAGATACTGTAATAACAAACCCACTGTCTGTCTCACCCTGTGCAGATAATATAAAAACAGACCCACTCAGTGATTCTCACTGTGGAGATACCATAATAACAAACAAACTCTCTGACTCTCCCTGTGGAGATATTATAAAAAACAGAACCACTCAGTCACTCTCCCTGCGGGGATACGAGAAGAACAGAACTACTCAGTCTCTCACCCTGTGCTGATACGAAAATACCAGACCAAATCAGTGACTCTCCCTGTGATGATTCTATAATATCAGATTCACTCGTTGACTCTCCCTGTGGCGATTCGAGAAGAACAGACCGACACAGCCTCCCTACCTGTGGAGATTCAATAATAACAGACCGACTCAGTAACGGTGGCTGAGGAGATACTATCATAACAAACCCACTCAGTGGCTCTCCCTGTGGAGATGCGAGAAGAGCAGGCCCACTCTGTGATTCTCCCTCTTCGGATAATATTGTAACAGAACCCCTTTGTGACTCTCACTGTGGAGATAGTATAATAACAGATCGACACAGGCACTCTCCCTGAGAAGGAACTGGAATAGCAGACACCCGTATTAACCCTCGCTGTGGAGATACTATAATAACAGATGCACTCAGTCACTCTGCCTGAGGAGATACTATAATATCAGACCCCCTTAGTGACTCTTCCTGTCGATATACTGTAATAACAGATCTAATCAGTCACAATCCCTGAGGAGATACAGTAAGAACAGACCCACTCAGTGACTCGCCTTGTGGAGATACTATAACAACATAGCCAGTCAGTGTCGCTCCCTGTGGGGGTACTATAATAACAGATCCACTCAGTGACTCTTCCTGAGGAGATACTGTAATTAAAGACCCCTTAGTGAATCTCCCTGTCGAGATACCAAAATAACAGAGCAAATCATTTACAATCCCTGAGTAGAAACAATAATCACAGGCCATTCAGTGACTCACCCTGTGGAGATACTATAATAAAAGACCCATTCAGTGACTCTCCCTACGGAAATACTATAATCACAGACCCACTCAATGACACTCACTGTGGAGATACAATCATAACAGACCCACTCACTGACTCTACCTTTGGAGATTCTATCACAAAAGACCCAGTCAGTGACTCTTGCTGTGGAGATGCGACAACTACAGACCAACACAATCACTCTCCCTGTCGAGATACTATAATAACAGACCCACTCAGTGACAGTCCCCGTGGAGTTACTATAATAACAGACCCACTCATAGACTCACCCTGTGCAGATACTATAATAATAGACCCACTCATTGACTCTCCCTGTGGAGATAATATAATAACAAATCCACTCAGTGTTACACCCTGTGGAGATAACATAACAACAGAAACAATCAGTCGCTCTCCCTGTGGAGATACCATAACGGCAAACACATACAGTGACTCTCACTGTGGAGATACCATCATAACAACCACTCAATGACTCTACATGTGGCGACACTAGAATAAGAGACTCACACAGTGACTCTCGCTGTGGAGATGCTACGTTAACAGACCCAATCAGCTACCCTCCCAGTGCGAATACTATAACAACCGAACCACTCAGGCACTCTCCCTGTGGAGAAACTAAAATAACAGACCCACTCAGTGACACTCCTTGTGGAGATACTATAACAGCAGGCCCACGCAATCACACTCGCTGTGGAGATACTGTCACAACAGACCAACTCAAGCACTCCCCCTGTGGAGACACTATAATAACAGACCGACTCAGTAACACTCCATTTGGAGATTCTGTAATAAAAGACCGCTGAGTGACTCTCCCTCTGTAGGTAATATGATAACAGACCCACTCATTCGCTCTCCCAGTGGAATAACTGTAACAACGGAGTGGCGCAGTGGTTAGCACTGCAGCTGCACAGCTCCAGCGATCAGGGTTCCGTTCTGGGTACTGCCTGTGCGGAGTATGCAAGTTCTCCCCGTGAACGCGAGGGTTTCCGCCGGTGTGCTCTGTTTTCCTCCCACAGCCAAAGACTTGCAGGTTGATAGATAAGTTGGCCATTGTAAATTGCCCCAGTGTCGGTAGGTGGTAGGAGAATGGTGGGGATGTGGTGGAGAATATTGGATTAATGTAGGATTAGTAGAAATGGGTGGTTGTTGGTCGGCACAGACACGGTGGGCCAGAGTGCCTGATTCAGTGCAGTATTTCTAAAATTAAAAAAGCAGACCAACCCAGGTACTCTTCATGTGGAGACACTATAATAAAAGACCAACTCAGTGCCACTCCCTGTCGATATACTGTAATAAAAGAACACTGAGTGTCTCTCCCTCTGGAGGTAAAACCTGAACAGACCAACTCAGTCTCTCTCCCTGTCATGAAACTACAGCAACAGATCCACGCATTCACTAGCCCTGTGGGGGTACTGTAATAGCAGATCCACGCAGTCACTCTCCCAGTGGGGGTACTGTAATAGCAGATCCACAAAGTCACTCTCCCTGTGCGATTAGAGCGGAACAGACACGCACAGTCTTCCTGCATGTGGTGATGCTACAATAACAGACACACCCAGTCACAGTCTCTGTGGAAATACTGCAAGAACAAACCCACTCAGTTGCCCTCCCTGCGAAGATACTATAATAACCGACCCACTCAGTCACTCTCACTGTGGAGATAATGTAATAACAAACCCATTCAGTGTCTCACCCTGTGGAGAAAATATAATAACAGAAACACTCAGTGTCTCTCCATGCGGAGATAATATATTAACAGACCCACTGAGTGACTCTCCCTGTGGAGATATTCCAATAACAAACCCACTCAGTCACTCTCTCTGTGGAAATAATATAATAACAGACCCACTCAGTGACTCTCTCTGTGGAGATAATATAATGACAAACCCACTCAGTGTCTCTCCCTGTGGAGCTATTCTAATAACAAACCCACTCAGTGACTCAACCTGTGGAAATACTTTACAACAGACCAACTCAGTAACTCTCACTGCGGAGATACCATAATGACAGACCCACTCGGTGACTCTCCCTGCGAAGTTGCTCTAATAACAGACCAAGTCAGTGCCTCTACCTGTGGAGATATTATAAAAACAGACCCCATCATTCACTCTGACTGTGGAGCTGCAATAATAATAGACACACTCAGTGACTCTCCCTCTGGGATAACAGAAGATCAAAACCGGCAGTCCCTCTTTCTGTGGAGATAATGGAATCAAAGACTCAGTCACTTTCCCTGTGGAGATAATATAATAACAGATCCACTCAGTGACTCCCCCTGTGGAGGTGCTATAGTAACAAACCCAATCAGTGACTCTCCCTGTGGTGATACGAGAAGAACTGAACCACTCAGCCACTCTGCCTGTGGTGACACTACAACAACAGATCCACGCAGCAACTATCCCTGTAGAGATGCAATAACAGCAGACCCAATCAGTCACTCTCCCTGCGGGGTTACGAGAATAACAGCCCCACTCAGTCTCTATCCTTCTGGTTTTTCTATAACTACAAACCCGCTCAGTCTCTCTCCCTGTGGTGATAATGTAAATACAGACTCAGTGACTCACTCTCCCTGTTGATATACGTCCATCACATCCCCACTCAGTGACTCTGCCGAAGGAGATACTATAGCAACAGACCCATGCAGTCACTCTCCCTGTGGAGATACTATAATAGCAAACCCACTCATTGACTTTCCCTTTGGATATCCGATAATAACAGACCAACTCAGTGACTTTCCCCGTGGAGATTCTGTAATAACAGACACACTTGGTGACTCTCCCTGTGGAGATACGAGAAGAACAGAGCCACTCAACCTCTCTGACTGTGCAGATTCTATAATAACAGACACATTCGCTGAATCTCCCTCTGGAGATAGGGAAAGAGCAGGCCCACTCAATAATTCCGCCTGTGGGGATAATATAATAACAGACACACATTGTGACTCTCACTGCGGAGATACGAAAGTAACAGATCCACTCAGTCACTCACCCTGAGGAGATATTGCAAAAATGGACATCCTTAGTGACTTGCCCTGTCGACATACTATAATAACAGCGCCAATCAGTCACAATCCCTGAGTTGATACAATTATAACAGACTCACTAAGTGACTCTACCTGTGGAGATAGTATAACAACATAACCACACAGGTGACTCTCGCTGTGGAGATGATACAAGTACAGAGCCACTCAGTGACTCTACTCGTGGAGATAATATAATAACATACCCAGACAGTGAATGTCGCTGCGGAGATACTATAATAACAGCCCTAGTGACTTTCCCTGTGGAGATAATATAATAACAGCCCCACTCAGCCACTCTCCTGGTGGAGATAGTATAATTAAAGACCGACTTAGTCACTCTCCCCGTAGAGATACAATAATAACAGACCCACTCAGTCTCACTCCCTGTGGTGATAATATAACAACATATCCACGCAGTGACTATCCCTGTGGAGATACAATAACAGCAGACCCACTCAGTCTCTCTCCCTGCGGTAATACTATAATAACAGTCCAGCTAAAACTCCCACCCTGTAGTGATACTACAATAACAGATACACTCAGTCACTCTTCCTGTGGAGATACTATAATAAAAGTCCCACTCAGTCACTCTCCCTGTGGAGATAATATAATAACATCACCACTCAGTGTCTCACGCTGTGAGATATTATATCTCCAGTCCCACTCAGTGACTGGACAAGAGGGGATATTATAATGACAGACCCACCCAACGACTCTCCCTGTGTAGATAATATAATAACAGTCCCACTCAGTCATTCACCCTGTGAAGATATTGTAATAGCAAACCCACTCAGTGTCTCTCCCTGTGGAGATACTATAATAACGGGCCCACTCAGTTACTCTCCCAATAGAGATACGATAATAACAGTCCCACCCAGTGGCTTTCCCTGTGGAGATACTATAATAACGGGCCCACTCAGTTACTCTCCCAATAGAGATACGATAATAACAGACCCACTCAGTGACTCTCCCTGTGGAGATACTATAATAACGGGCCCACTCAGTTACTCTCCCAATAGAGATACGATAATAACATACCTACTCAGTTACTCTCCCAGTGGAGATACGATAATAACAGCCCCAATCAGCGACTTCCCTGTGGAGATAATATAATAACAGTTCCACTCATCCACTCTCCCTGTTGAGGCACTATAACAAAAGGCCCACTTAGTCACTCTCCCTGTGGAGGTACTATAACAACAGATCCACGCAGTCACTATCCCTGTGGAGATACGATAACAGCAGTCCCACTCAGTCTCTCTCCCTTTGGTGATACTATAATATCAGTCCCGCTCAATATTACTCTCTGTGGTGATACTATAATAACAGATCCACTCAGTGACTCTCCCTGGGGAGCTACTATCGCAACACAGCCACTCAGTCACTCTCAATGCGGAGATATGATAATAACAGACCCAATCAATGACTCTCCCTGTGGAGATAATATAATAACACACCCACTCAGTCACTCTGCCTGTGGAGATAATATAATAACACACCAACTCAGTCACTCATCCTGTGGAGATACGATAATAATAAACCCAATCAGTGACTCTCCCTGTGTAGATATTCTAATAAGAGACCCACTCAGTAACTCTCCCTGTGGAGGTGCTATAATAGCACACCCAATCAGTGACTCTACCTGTAGGGATACGAGAATAACAGACCCCTTCAGTCTCACTCCCTGTGATGATACTATAATAACAGACCTACTCAGTGACATTCTCTGTGGAGATACTATCATAAAAGACCCAGTCAGTCATACTCCCTGTGGAGATATCATAAGAACAGACCCACCCATTCCCTCTCCATGAGGGGTCACGAGAATAACATCCCCACTCAGTCTCTCTCCTTGTGGTGATTCCATAATTACAGACCGACGCAGTCTCTTTCACTGTGGTGATACTGTAATAGCAGACTCAGCCAGTCACTCTCCCTGTGGAGATACTATAACTCCAGTCGCACTCAGTGACTCTACCTGTGAGGATATTATAATAACAGACTCACTCAGTGGCTCTCGCTGTGGAGAGGCTGCAATAACAGACCCACTCAGTTACTCTCCCAGTGGAGATACTATAATAACGGACCCACTCAGAGACTCTCGCTGTGGAGACACTTTAATAACAGACCCACTCAGTCACTCTCCCTCTGGAGACACTATAATAACGGACCCACTCAGAGACTCTCGCTGTGGAGATACTGGAATAACATACCCACACAGTGACGCTCGCTGTGGAGATACTATAGCTACAGACCCATTCAGTGACTCTCCCCGTGAAGATACTATAATATAAGACCACTCATTGACTCTACCTGTGGAGATACTATAATAACAGACCCACTCAGTGGCTTCTGCTGTGGAGATACTGTAATAACATACCCTAACATTGACGCTCGCTGTGGGGATACTATAACTACAGTCCAACACCGTGACTCTCCCTGTGAAGATCCTGCAATAACAGACTCAATCAGTCAATCTCCCTGATGAGATACTATAGCAACAGTCCCACTCAGTGACTCTCTTTTTGGAGGTACTATAATACAAGACCATTCGTTGACTCTCCCTTTGGAGATGCTACGATAACAGATCAGCTCAAACAAGCTCCTTGAGGAGATATTATACTAACCGGCCTTCTCAATGACACTCAATGTGGAAATACTTTCAGAACAGTACCAATTATTCACTGTCCCTGTGGAAAGACGATAATAACAAACCCATTCAGTCAGCCTCCCTGTGCAGATATTATAATAACAGATCTGCTCAGTCACTCTTCCTGTCGAGATACTATGATAACAGGCCCCCTCACTGACCCACACTGTGGAGATACTGTAAAAAAAGACCCACTCAGTCAGTCTCCCTGTGAAGTACAATAATAACTGACCCCATCAATCTCTATCCCTGAGGATATACGACAATACCGAGCCACTCAGTGACAATCCCTGTTGAGACTCTTAAATAACAGACCCACTCAGTGTCTCTCCCTTTGGAGATACTACAATAAAAGACCCACTCGGTGACTCTCCCTGTGGAGATACTATAATAACAGCTCCACTCAGTCACTCTCCTTGTGGAGATGCTATAAGAGCAGGCCCACTCACTCTCCCACACAGTGGAGATACTATAATAACAGATCCACTCGGTCACTCTCCCTGCCGAGATACTATACAGTCCCACTTGGTGTCTCCCCCTTTGGAGATACTACAATGACAGACCCACTCGGTGACTCTCCCTGTGTAATCACAGAAACTTAGAAAATAGGAGCAGGTGTAGGCCATTTGGGCCTGCTCCGCCATGTCTGATCATCCAGCTCAGTAGCCTGTTCCGTCTTTCACCCCATACCATTTGATCCCTTTCGACCCAAGAGCTATATCTGACTCCTTTTTGGAAACATTCAATGTTTTGGCCTCAACTACTTCCTGTGGTAACGAATTCCACAGGTTCACCACTCTCTGGGTGAAGAAATTGTCTCCTCATCTCAGTCCTGAAAGGTTTACCCCATATCCCTAGACTATGGCCCCGGTTCTGTACTCCATCACCATCGGGAAAATCCTTCCTGCATCTACCCTGTCATGTCATGCTGGAATTTTATGGGTTTCTATGAGATTCCCCCCTCACTGATCTGAACTCCAGCGAATATAATCCTAACTGATTCATTCAGTCCCGCCATCAAAGGAATAAGTCAGGTATAGCTTCGCTGCAAGCCCTCTATCGCAAGAACATCCTTCCTCAGACAAGGCGACCAAAACAGCACACAATTTTCCAGGTATGGCTTCACCAAGTCCCTCTATAATTGCAGCAAGACATACCTGCTTCTGTATTTGAATCCTTTCGCTACGAAGGCCAACATACCACTTGCCTTGTTTATCGCCTGTTGCACCTGCATGCTTACCTTCAGCGACTGGTGTACGAGGACACTCAGGTCTCACTGCATATTCCCCTCTCTCAGTTTATAGCCATTCAGATAATAATCTGCGTTCCTGTTTTTGCAGCCAAAGTGGATAACCTCACATTTATTCACATTGTACTGCATCTGCCATGCATTTGGCCACTCATTCAACTTGCCCAAATCACCCTGAAGCCTCTCTGCATCCTCCTCACAACTCACCCTCCCACCCAGTTTTGTGTCGTCTGCAAATTTGCCGAAATTACATTTAGTTCCCTCATCGAAGTCATTAATGTAATTTTTGAAAAGCTGGGGTTCTATCCCCGATTCCTGTGGTACCCCACTAGTCACTGTGCCATTCGGAAAAAGACCTTCCCTGTGGCGATATTATAATAGGAAATCCACTCAGTCACTCTCCCTGTCGAGAAACTACAATAACAGACCCACACTGTGGAGATAATGAAGATCCACTTTGTCACTCTCCTGTCGAGATACTATAAGAAGAGGCCCAATCACTGACCCACACAGTGGATATTTTATAATAAATGACGCTTTCAGTGACTCTCCCTGTGGTGAAGCTACAATAACAAATTCAACCAGTTACTCTCCCTGTGGAGATACAACAATAATGGAGCCATTCAGTTATTCTCCCTGTTGAGATACAATAGCAACAAAGCCATTTTTTCACCATCCCTGCGGGGATATTAAAATAACAGACTAACACAGTTACCATCCCTGTGGAGATACTGTAAAAGCAGACCCATTCAGTCACTCTCCTTGTGGAGGTACTCTAATCACAGACCCAATCTGTATCCCTCCATGTGGAGATCCTGTAATAACAAATCCACTCAGTCACCCTCCCTGTGGAGATAATATAATAGCAAACCCACACAATCACTCTCCCTCTCGAGATATTATAATTGCAGGCGCAACCATTCTACCACACTGTGGAGATATTATAATAACAGACGCACTCAGTCAATCTCCGTGTCGAGGTACAAGAATAACAGATCCGCTCTGTCACTCTCGCTGTCGAGATACTATAACAACAGACCCACTCACTGATCCACGCTGCAGGGATGCCGTAATATCAGACCCACTGAGTCAGTCTCCCTGTGGAGATACGATAACAACTGATCCCATCAGTTACTGCCCCTGTGGAGATACTCTAATAACAGGCCCACTCAGGGATCCACACTGTAGAGATCCTGTATTAACAGACCCACTCAGTCAGTCTCCCTGTGTAGATACTATAATAACTGACCCCCATCAGTCACTGCCCCTGTGGAGATACTATAATAACAGGCCCATTCAGTCACTGCCCCTGTGGAGATACAATAATAACAGGCCAATTCACTGACCCACGGTGTGGATATATTATAACAACAGGCGCACTCAGTGATTGTCCCTGAGGAGAAGCTATAATAACAGATTTGACCAGTGACTCTCCCTGTGGAGATACAATATTAACAGAACCATTTTTCACTGTCCCTGTGGAGATATAAAATAACAGACTGACACAGTTACCATCCCTGTGGAGATACTATAAAAGCAGACCCATTCAGTCACTCTCCTTATGAAGATACTTTAATCACAGACCCACTCTGTATCTCCCCATGTGGACAGACTATAATAACAGATCCACTCAGTCACTCTCCCGGTGGAGATTCCATAATAATAGACCCACTTATTGACTCTCCCACTGGAGATACTGTAATACCTGACCCACTCAGTCACTCTCCCTATGGATATAATACAATAACAGATCCACCCAGTGACTGTCCCTGTGGAGACACTATAATAACAGACCCACTGAGTGGATCTCATTGTGGAGATACTGTAATACCTGACCCACTCAGTCACTCTCCCTATGGAGATAATACAATAATAGATCCACCCAGTGACTGTCCCTGTGGAGACACTATAATAACAGACCCACTGAGTGGATCTCATTGTGGAGATACTGTAATAACAGACCCACTCAGTGACACTTCCTGTGTAGATACTTTATTAACAGACCTGCTGAGTGACCCTCCATTTGGAGATATATAATAACAGACCCACTCTATGACTCTCCCTGTGGAGGTATTATCATAACAGACCCACTCAGTGACTTTCCCATGGAGATACTGTCATAACAGATCCACTCAGTCACAATCCTAGTGGAGATATTATAGTAACAGACGCATTCGATTGTACAGGGCCTATTTACCTTTTCAGAGATGTCAGTGACTGGGGGGCATAAATATGAAGTGATTGGTTAAAAAGATGAGAGGTGAGATGAGGAATTTGTTGTATCACCCAGAGCGTGGTGGGAGTCTGGAACTCGTTGTATGATAAGGTATTAATGGCATAAACCCTCAATTTATATAAAAGGTGTCTGGATGTGCACCTCAAATCCTCTAACCTGCTGGGCTCGGGACTACATTCTGAAAGGTGGTATTAGACTGGATGGTTCGCATGTTGGCCAGCGCAAACCCAGTGGGACAAGTGGCCTCATTCTGTGCTGGAAACGTTCTTTGATTCTTTTTTCTCTATTTCCTCACTGCTAAAATTCTCCAATCTTGGCAACGTCCTCGCAAATTGCTCTGCCCCTCCTCTAGCAGTATCACATCCTTCCTGTAATTCAATGACCAGAAATACTCTAAATGTTCTCCAATTAGAGTTTTATACAGAATTAGCATCCCCGCTCGAATCGTGGACACTGTGGCAGGATATGAACATCAATATTAAAGGCTGAATTATAATTCTGTCAGTCTCCAGTACAGTATATACACGTTCAGTTAATTCTGTGTCTGTCAATCCCTGGCATACTGTGTGTTTGTAGGATTAATTCTGTAACTAGCAGTCTCTGATACTGTGTGTGAAGCATATTCTGTATATGTCAGGCTCTGGGACTGCATGGAACTGAAATGTTCATTCTGTATCGGTAAGTCTCTGGAACTGCATCTGAGTGTGAGTTTCATTATTTTTCTGTCAGTGTCCAGTGGTTGTATCAGAGTGTGTGATTCATTCTCTATTTGACAGACTGTGGTACCATGCATGAATGTGAGAGTCAGTCTGTGCCTTTCATTGTCCAGGTCTATATGTGACTGAAGGCTTCACTTTGTATCTATCAGTCTGTAGTATTGTATATGAATGTGGTACTCATTCCGTTTGTGTCAAACATCGGTTCTGTATCTGAGAGATGGCTTCAATCTGTCGCTATCAGTCTGTTTTTTACTTTTTTTTCATGGGATGTGGTCGTCACTGGCAAAGCCAGCACTTGTTGCCCATCCCTAATTGTCCTTGAGAATTGAGTGGCTTGCTAGTCCCTGTCGCAGGACATTTAAGAGTCAAGTACATTGCTGTGGCTGTGGAAACGAATAGATTTTACTGAATCCATGCAATTTTATCGTGTTTCCAATGTGCAGATCAGGCCAGATAATAAGTACCACTAGAAATGCAGAAACTCTGTGGTTAAACTTAATGAAATATTAAAGAGAAAGCATTGCATAATATTATTGCATTCGTGTCAAATGCTTGCCCATTCGGTGCACATAACAATTCATAGCGGAAATAAACACATTACAAATCTTACAATTTCTGATGTAAATGCATGCAAATATTGAGCATTGTGATAGCTAGGAATCGAACCCGAATTAACTGCTTGGAATGCAACTATCCTCACCACTATGCCACTATTGCCTACTGCATGTGCCTGCCCCACTCCTTTAAACAATATCTGCCTTTAAATTGCAACACGATTTAAATATGGAGATGTATTTGATAGATGTAACGAAACAAGTTATTCTCTCTCTGTTCCTCCAGCCCCTTTGCTTTTATCTTTCCTCTCAGACAGACAGACAGACAGATCAACACTAACTGTTTTCTTCCCCACGCCATGTTCAATAACCAGAGATGGCTAGTGACACAATAATCCCTTTCTCACAGCCAGTGGAGTTTCTGACAGTGATGGGTTATTTCTTATGAGAAGATTAAGAGGAGATTTGATCGATGTGTTCAAAATTAAGAGGGGTCCAGAAAGAGTAGATAGGGAGAAAGTGGTTGATGATGAACTGACAACTGCCAAAAAGCAGTGACCGAATTTGCTGAATAGGAGAATGTTCATGAATAAGTGAACACAAATGGTGTAGTGTAACAGGACACATCACAGAGTCCTGCTGTGTTGGTGATGGTAAACGAGCATAATCTGATGGGCTGGTGGAAGGAACACAGTATTGCATCCCCTAAATTGGCCAGGCTGACTATAAGTATACTTTACTTTCCGGCGAGCAGGATCAGCAGGGAGAGGACCTTCAGCGTAGCTGCAAGGACAATCAAACTGGAGATTTACCCTTAAGCCTTCACTCTATTATTTTTTTACATGACAGTTTATAAGTCCTGTTGCTCGTTCTTTTTTTGCTATGTCTGTAACAGAGACTGCCTACTTGCTTTGTCTGTAACAGAGACTACCTACTTGCTATGTCTGTAACTGAGACTACTGACTTGCAATGTCTGTTACTGAGACTAGTGACTTGACATGTCTGTAACTGAGACTACTTATTTCCCTTTCTGTAATTGAGACTACTAAATCCAATGTTCACCTAACTGCCTATTTGGTGCTTCGTTGGAGTTGCCTATTTGTTTTCTTGTTAATCTACTGTTTGACGGGATTTATTCCTGTTTCATTTGTTTATTATCACAGTGCTGTTTGTGGGAGCTTGTTGTGGGCAATGGCTGCTGCGATTCCGACTTTGCAACAGCGACTACAATTCACGAAGACCTTCATTGGGTGCAAACTGGTTTGGGACGTCCTGAGGTGGTGAAAGGTGCCAGAGAAGAGCCAATCTTTCTTTGTCGAGGCAAAGTGGATAATCTCATGAGAAGTCTGCTTAAAATCATGAGGGAGTCAAGAGGTTGTTTGAACGTCTCAGAAGAGTCAGGTTGATATTTCTGACAGAAAAGAGAAATTGTGTTTTTGAAAGTTATCTACAAAAACTTAGTTCGGTTCCTGGAGATGGGATCTTTAACTTTATGTACTTAAGGATTTGGAAGAAAGCTATTTAATAAATACATAACTGATTTTGATCACTGTTAAATTATTTGTTTCGCATTTTAATACTTCAAATCAGGGTTTCTGGGATGTTTAATCACTTCGAAGATTGAACTATAATCTTATAGAGGAACAAGACAGTCCAGTGTGTAAAAACACTTAACAAGCAGCGCTTGCTGATAGTTTTTGTAGCACTGTCAGATAAATATACAAAGATCTCAAAGAATCGATGGACACTCTGAAAGCTTTGGAGGGTTGAGATCCACCCATGACATCAAATAATCTAAGGTAAGAATATATATTTTACTAGTGCTACTAACCTCAATGTAAAATTGTAATAAATGCAATGTTAGAAATTGTTCAATATACTCTGTCAACATTAACATATATGTTTTGTTTTGTTTTGTTGGCCATTCGAGGTGCTGACCATTATGCGTATGCTGATCAACCAGAAGTCTTCAATCAAACAGTACTGTAGATCTGCAGTATTGTAACCTAATGGTCAGACAGCACCGGGGTTCTTCAGTACTGTTCATAACAATTAAACAGCACTGGGAAAGCCTGCTATCTAATCTGCCTATTTTCCAACCAATCTTTCCTTTCACTGAAATTTAGCTTCCACTCCAATCTATCTGAATGGAATTCACTGAGTTTAGGAATAGCAGGAAGAAAATAATGATTGGCCTCTGTGTTGCTCAAGTTCAAACCTTCATGGCCTTGCACACCCAGCCCAACAATACCCACACCCCCACCCACACCACTCCAAATCCCTACAGCCTGACAACCCCGTGAAAACTGTGTTGACTAAAAATAGGGAAGAGGAAAGGAAATCACTAGGTTTGTTCCCATGATCACTGTCCAATGAACTTGGACACAATGTGCTCGTGTGCGAAAGTTAGGGGTGAGGGTGTTGGTTTCTGGTGACAGGATCAGGATCATATTCCCCACAACTCCATCTGCAGGAATAACCTGCTGCTGGACCGGATGAACCAGATCGCAACATTGAGATAAGGTGAATCACAGTAACCTGTTTGATGTCATTCTCTTTATTACGAAGGTCCGGTCGGGTCGGGTCGTGTCCGCTCAGGTCAATTGCACAAAGATAAAGGGCTCGGTCCCGGGTAGAGTTTGGGTTGGATGTGGTCGGGCTGGGCCTGGGTCGGGTTTCAATTATATACCCGAGCAGGCCTTTACCCTGAACCAGATGAGCTTCATGCCAGAGTTTGGAAGGAGATGGCTATTCCGATTGTGAATAAATTGGCAGTTATCTTTCAAAATTCTATAGATTCTGGAAAGGCTCCAGAGACTGGAAAGAAGGCAGTTAACCATACTACTTAAGGAAAAAGTAAGAGAGAACACAGAGAACTGCAAACCTGTTAGTTGGACGTCAGTAGTCGAGAAAATGTTAGAATTTATTATAAAGGATACGATAACTAGACGCTGAGAATATTATGCTATGATTGGGCAGAGTCAAAATGGATTTGTGGAAGGGAAATCGCATTTGACAATCCTGCTGGAGTGTTTTGTGATGTTATTTGCAGCATAGATAAAGGAGAACGAGTGGGTGTGATGCACTCGGATTTTCAGAAGGCTTTTGATAAGATCCCATGCAGGAGGTCAGTAAAAACCATTAGAGCTTATGGGATTGTGGGTAATATAATAGTATGCATTGATAATTACTGAACAGTCATAAAGGAAACATTAGGAATAAGGTGTCATTCTCAGGATGGCAGGCTGCTTCTAGCGGGGTACAGAAAGAATCAGTGCTGGGGACACAGCTGTTCAGAATTGATATAAATGATTTAGATATGAGACATATGTAATGTTTCCAAATTTTCCGATGACACAAAACTAGTTGGAAGGATCAATTGTTGAGGAGGATGCAAGGAGGCTTCAGGGTCCAGACACGCTAAGTGAATGGGCAACAACATAGCAAATGGGATACAAGTGTGAAGTTATCCACTTCGGTACAAAAACAGAAATAAATCGTAATTCTTAAACGATGGAAGGTTGAGAACTGTTGATGCTGAAAGGACGTGTCTGAACTTGTTCGCGAGTCACTAAACACTAGCATGCACATGCAGAAAACAATTAGGAAGACAAATGGCATTTTGGCCATCATCGCAAGTGGTTATCATTACAGGAGCAAAGAAGTATTGCTGAAATTGTATGGAGCCTTCGTGAGACGCACCTGGAACATTGTGTACAGTTTTTGTCTCCTCATCTGAGGAAGGAAATATTTGCCATAGAGAGAGTACAACAGAGGTCCGCCAGAATAATCCGTGGCATGGTGGAATTGTGTGATGGAAAGAGATTGAGGAAATTGGGCCTGTATTCTATAGTGTTTCGAAGAATGAAAGGTAATCTCATTGACACTCATACAATTCTTACAGGACGTGACGGGATAGATGCAGATAGGATGTCTGTCCTGGGCGCTGAGTCCACATCAAGTAGACATAGTCGCAGAATAAGTTGTTGGCTATTTAGGACGGAGATGAGGAGGAATGTCTTCACTCAGAGGGTGGTGAAATTTTGGAAGTCTCTACACCAGAGGGCTGTGGAAGATCAATCATTGAGCATGTACAAGACAGAAAGCAAAAACTATCTGGTTAATAATGGCATCAAGGGATATGGGATAGCAACGGAAAGTAGCATTGAGGTAGACGATCCAAAATGATCTTATTGAAAGACGGAGCAGTATTGACGTGCCGAATTCCCTACTCCTGCACCTATGTTCCTAAAATGTAGGCGTTGCGTCCCTGGGAGCCATCGTAGATCAACAAGCACAGGGATGATGGGTGAACGCGACCTGGTGTGAGTAAGCATAGGAGCAGCAGGGCATTAGATGAGCTGAAGATAATGGACGGTAGTCTGTGGGAGACCAGTCAAATGAGCGGTGGAATAATCAATTCCAGATAAATAAAAGGCAGTGGTGAGGATTTCTGCAGCAAATGGAGTTTGGCATGGAGATGGTGAGAGATGTTATGGAGCTGGAAATAGACAGTCTCACGGACGGCGCTGATATCTGGCCAGAGTCTCATCCTGGGTTCAAATATAATATCATGGCTGCCCAACAGTGTGATTCAGCCACAGGCAGTTGCCAGAGAGAAGGAGGAGTCTGTGGCTAGGAAATATAGCTTGTCGCAGTGGCGGAAGTCAGCGGTTTCTATATTATCGAAAATTAGATCGAGGGCTCGACAGCAGTGATGGTGAGGTCGAGTTGGGTGTCCTCAATATACATATGTACACTTATTTGTTTTTGGATGATGTCGCCGAGAAGCAGCATGTTGATGATAAATAGGAGGGATAAAGGACAGTTGCACAAATGGGAAGCAAAGGCATTTCAGGTGGTCCTCTGGCTAAGATCAGATAGATAGGAATAAAACAAGGCACTATCAGTGCCACACAGCTGAATGATAGTGGAGATGCATTCGAAGAACATGTTGTGGTCAAATACGCCAAAGGCCAAAGGCCAAGAAGGGCCAGGAGGGATATTCCATGGAGAGAGAAATGGAAATGAAGAGTGGGAAAATGGAAGGGAGATGGAATCAATTACGTTTCCAAACGTAAAACATACAATAATAATCAACTAACAAGGGAAGATTTCCAGGCTCTGCAGCATTTAGCATTTGTTGGTCCAGCTATGCTTTCTGAGCAGCCATTAAGGATCGGACCTCTGGCGAAACTTCTTTGGCTGCTGTTCCCTCTGCTGTCCTGCAGTGGACGCTCTGACTCTCCGCATGCACCCGCCCTCCACTCCCATCCGGTTCGATAAAAGTCACGTCTCGTGTGCCATCACATTGCTCTTTGGCATGTATGACTGCAAACTGAGCACCCCCACCCCCGCCCAACCCCCCTCGCCAAACACGCCAACTCCCCGTATCATTCGTGTGTTTCGTGTCATCCAGCTGTCGGTCATCGCTTTCATTTATGAAATCACTGGGATCCTCCTCTGGACTGCTGTCAGTTGTTTTGTTCTTTCATTAACTGACTAATTAATGTAACCGGATATTTCAGCACACTATTGACCTTTTCTCTGAATTTGGACTGAGTAGCCCCATAAATAAATGTGTTTGTGCAGCAACTTAAATTCAGCAGCATCCATCCAAATTGTAGAAATATATATTCAGAATCGTTGTAAACCTCAGGACCTCTTCCTGTAATGTTATAATATAAGAACTCAATGAGATATACCAACCAAAGAAGTATGAAGTTACCAGATAGGGTGAAGAGTAATATCACAGACTTCCTTCTGCTCTCCATTTCTGTGTCACTGCGATTTGCTCCCTTGTTCTGACACCTGAATCCCTTACGGACTCGACTGGCCACTAAAATGTGCCTGACCGTCAGAGCATTGAGTAACAGAATTAAAGCAAATGGGATCAATGGGGTTAAAACCTTATCAAACCAATCAAACCCCACCCATCCGGGCTCACTGAAATAGCTTGGCTTTGTATAACAGCCCCATGGTACATTGTCTGTTAACTCTCCAGATTCATATGCAAAATAGAAGGGGATGTTTTTGAAACAGAGTAGAATGCAGGTTGTTGCTAAAACCACAGCAGCAGTTTTCTCAGTGCAATATTTTGCTTTCAGCTTCTGGGAACAGATGAGCACAAATCGATCAAAAGTGAAAGCAACTGTGAACCAGACACAACAGTCTGTGGCTGCACGACTGAGGGCAGCGACAACACGACACACAGAAGGGATGTTTAGGTAAGGTCGTGGGAAATAATAATAACCGACAGTCCACAGTATCACCGCAGTGATAATGAACAGTAGATCCGCTGTTGCCATGGTCACCAGGTAGCGAGTGGTGCAGATGGAGAGGCCGCACTTTCCCCAGGACAGGATCACAATCGCCAGTAAATTAGCTGTAAGAGAAAGGAAGAAAAATGGTCCTTGAAATTACTGCTCAAACAAGCCCCGAGTCTGACCCAGGCAACAAGGGCTGGATTTTCGAACCAAAAATAAGTGCATTGGGTGCGGGTCATAGATTAAAGAATCTCAACCAGGGATCTCACCCCGCCTCTAAGAGCCCTAATTCTCGCTTTAACCGAGGCAGGACAAGGAGCAATGAACCGAGTGTTTTCAGGAGGCAGGTCAACATATTAAATATATAATTGAAGCCACCAGACTCAAATTTAAAATGATTCGCAGGTTATTCTGAATGCACAGCTTTCCCCATTAGATCAGAACACCGACACAAATCCATCTTGGAGGCGTTGGTCTCCCGACAGCCAGTCTGTGTTTGGGCATTCCCCGCAATCTAACCCACCACATTATCGGGGATTGGTCTCCCTGCAGCCGGTCTGTGATTGGACATTCCCCATAACCTAAAGCACCTGAGTATCGGGTATTGGTCTCCCTCCAGCCTGCATTGGATTAGATATTCCCCACAATCTAAACAACCGCTGTATCAAGGATTCGACTCCCGCCACCCTGTCCAGGGTTAGGCATTTCCCTCAATCTGATCCACCACAGTATCGGAGATTGGACTCCCTCAATACAGTGTGGGATTGGCCACTCCCTACAATCTGATCCACTGCAGTGTTGGGGTTTGGACTCCTTCCACCCTGCCTTGGATTGGACATTCTCGACTATCACACCCACTGCAGTGTTTAGGATTGGACACCTCCACCCTGTCCAGTATTAGAAACCTCATACAATCAGAATGGTGGCAGAGTCAGGGATTGGAAACCCTCCTCCCTATCCGGGAGTGGACACCCCCTACAATCTGAAACACTGCAGTGTCATGGATTGGACACCGTCCACCATGCTCAGGATGGGTCACAGCCCACAATATTAACAACCACAGTGTTTGAGATTCGACTCCCGACACACAGTCTGAGATTGGACCCTTCCCACAACCTGACCCACTGCAGTGTTGGTAATTGATACATTCCACCCTGTCCGGCATTGGACACCCCTTCACAATCTGAACCGTAGCAGTGGTGGGGACTGAACTCCCTCCACACTGTCTTGCAACTCCTCAGATGATGAAGAAATCTACATGTAGTAAAACCTGGACAACCTCGAAGCTTTGACTGACAAATGGCGTGCAGCATTCACGCCACACAGGTACCAGACAATGGTGGACTCCAAGATGAGGGAATCTAACCAGCATCTCCTGAACTTCGTAGCATTACGTTCGATGAATCCCCTTTTATCAACATGCTGAGTGTTACCATTGACCAGAAACTGAACTGGAGCAGCCATATAAATGCTGCAGTTTAAAGAGCAGATCAGAGATTGTGAATTCCTCCTGACTACCAAAATTGTGTCCCACCATCTACAAGATACGAGTCAGTAGTGTGATATAAGTCCCTCATTTGCCTGGATGGGTGGAGCTGCAAACAACCCCCAGGAAACGCGATACAATCCAGGACAAAGTCGCCCTTTTGATCGGCACCCCATGTAACGCCTTAAACATTTTCTCCCTTCACCACTGATGCATCGTGTCAGCAGTGTGTACCATATACACGATGCACTGCAACAGCTCACCAACCATCCTTCGATAGCATCTTCCAAACTGGAACCTTAACCACCTAGAAGACCAAAGGTAACAGAAGCTGGGGAAACCCAGCACCTGCAAGTTCCCCTCCAAGTCACACACCATTCTGAGATGGAAATATATCGCTATTCCTTCCCCGTTGCTGGATCAAAGTCCTGGAGCTCCCCTCCTTACAGCACAGAGAGTGTATTCGGACCAGATGGCTGCAGCAATTCAAGAAGGCAACTCATCACCACCTTCTCAAGTGCAATTAAGGATGGGCAGCAAATGCTTTCCGGAGATGCCCACATTCTATGAAAGGAGTGAAGAACCCCACTCCGCAAAGTTAGCGCTCGGACACCGCACTTCCCAGCATTTGGAGCAGTCCAAACGATTGGACACCCTTGCTCGATTTGGAAATTGTCATCCCTGTGTCTTGGATACCCCTCCTGGGCTGTGGTTCCCAAACCTCTGGCATCAGACAGGCAGCCGCTCCTTCTTGATGGTTCCTCGTTCAGACCTACATGGTGCTGTACTGCTCCAGACTCCTTCTCGCCCGACTGAAAGCAAAGCCCGTCTATTAGGTTGACTTCTGGGCCTGTCAAGGTTAAAATACGCACTCAGTGCCGTTAAATGTCCACAGCATGTCAGGAAAGTAGGACTTTCGCGTTTGCTGACAGCAATTCCGGTCTCAACAATAACCCTTAGCATCTATAACTCTTAGCATCCAGGCCTAAGTACGTGAGCAAAAGCAAAATATGGAGTCAGAGGAAAATTTCAGTTAATTCAAAGAACTAGGAGAATGTTGCAAACACTCAGCATCTGTTCAGAGAGAAACAGAGTTAATGTTTCAGACCAATAGGCTTACATCAGAACTGGAAGATGTTCAGCAGTTTTTTTAAACGATGACAGAGCGACAGACAAGTGGGTAAAAGTGGGACGAAAGAACAAATCAGAAGATCTATGACTGGATGGAGAGCAGGAGTGATTCTTTGGCAAAATGGGTGGTTTTGCAAGGTGAATGGGCTAAATAAACAAAATAGGATGGGTCCATAGGGTGTGCAAGTGGATACATGTGAATTACAGAGGGAGAGAGACACTGGTAAAATGTTTCAATCAGGAACCGGCTTCACTGGTTCGCGAATGTGGTGGAGAAAGGTATGTAGACCGCAGTCGTGTTGACCAGTCCATCGGCCATGCTCCAACAGGACATTCTCACCCCAAGCAGCAACCTGCACTTCCTGCACTTCCAATGACTCTGGTGTCGTCATCCTCCATAACCAGCACATGAGCTCTGAGAAAATCAATTTGGTTCTCAAGGCACTGGAGAATATGCTGACATTTTTTGCAAGAATGATACCAGAGGTTATAAATATCATGAAATTGGCGGGCTGTGCTCTTTTCTCTCGATAGGGAAAGACTGAGTGTTGACCTAACAGAGGCTTTTAGAATCATTAAGGAGTATGATTGGGGAAACGTGGAAAAGATGTTTCCACTTCTGAGGGAGACACGAATATAGGATATTTAGTAATAACTCAAAGAAGGGATGTAAGAGGGACTTCTATGCTCAGGGGTTGTTGAAAAGCTGTAGCTGTTACCATGTGGAGTTGAGGTGAATAGCATTTGAGGGAAATCCGGATAAGTGCATGGAGAAATGAATAGTAGCGTATAATGATAGTGATTTGAAAGTGATTACTTTGGTGAAAAATATTTTAAAGGAATTTATGGTTAAGCTGAATAACTTTTGATCCAGTTTTTTTCAGAAGCCATCAAGAGGATTGAGGGAGCCGGATGAGCAACAGCGTTTCTTGTCGTCACATGGCTTGGTATAGGCTTAGAGCGGAACACCAGCAAATATGGGCTGAAAAGTGAAAAGCGCTCCTTTGACAGGACAAAGGCAGTATTACCAGAGAGCATCTGTAATGGACGGAAAATTGACAAGCTTTCTGGTTGTGTGTCTGTGTGTGTGGTTTTACCTTTTGAAGGAGATAGAGTCAAGCGCTGTTGAAGTGTCAGAAAAGGGCAGATGACTACAACCAAGCTCGCTTGCCAGAAATTCCAGAAAGGACCATATGAACTCCATTGTGTCGATTCATCTCGTTTGCTGTATTTGAAGAACACCTGCTAAAAATAATTCTCAATGCTGCCTAAAGAGAGTTGTTTCAGAGGGATCTCGCTGTCTTGTCTGTATGTGCTTGGAGGTTGGACTGTGCGCCAGTTTTGTGCGGCATGTCTCATCTTTTTTTTCGGGGTGGGCAAGGGTTCCTCCCGGGTGTGTTTTGTTTCTGTAATAAAGCTTTGATCTAAAAATCCTTCTTTATTTTTTTCAACTAATCCAATGTGCATGTGTGCATGTATATGGAATAACGCAAAAGGGGAATTTAAGATTTGGGTAAGGTAGAAAGGGGACTTTTTAAAAACTTAATGTTGCATTTTTAAAAAAAATCTTCATGATATTGCTTTACTTCATTACTGGTTAAAACTTGTTTTATAATAATCCTTTAATTTTGTTGTTCAGTAAAGAAACATGTCAGTGCATTCTATTCTGGGGGGAAATAGTGTGTCTGATTGAATGTTTCATAAAGTAGGAGAATTTTTAAAATATATTTTGGCCTGGAGAGAAGTGTAACTGAACTAACAGTGCACTCCTCCCGTCTTGGTCGTGACATATTTAATTGGGGGCTCTCTTTATGGGGTAAAAACGCCAACGACAGACATTTGTAGGTGGGATAATAATTATTGGAGAAGAGAGAAAAAAAAGAACAAGATTCATGTGCAATAGAGTGATGTTTACACCACTGGAATGGCGTTAACAGTTGTTGTGACTTTTCTGGGGAAGGAGGATGTATTCCTCAGTGATTTGTTAAAACTAACCAAAGTTAAACTAAAGGATTTGGCAGACCCGTTGGTGTTAGAGTTACCATCAGGGGCTAAGAAAGCAGACATAGTTGAAACAATAGGACACAATTTGGCATTGAAAGAACGAAGAAGCAAATCAGAGGAGAGTGGAGCTGAATTAGCAAAAAATCGGTTACAGATGAGACAGCTTGAACTTGACAAGGAAAACGAAAAATAAATAGAATTGTAAAACCTAAGCTTCAATAGAAAAAAATAGAAATAAGAAAACTTGAGCTTGTGGAAAATTTGACAATAAAAACTAGCTTGAACTAGAATTTCAAAGAGGGAGAGGGAAGAAAGGGATGTTGAGATTTGAAAGCTGGAAGACAAAAGAGCGATCTTGATGCCAATGCTAGTGTAGATTCTGGTGAGGAAGAATTTGAGTCCAGCCCAGGACCGAGTGAAAAGCTGGTTACATTTATACAAGCTCTCCCTAAGTTTAGGAAAGGGACGGAGGGACTTCTTTTCATTTCATTTGAAAAGATACCGAAATAAATTAAATGGTCAAAGGAACGTTGGACACTGCTTATGCTAAGCAGGTTGATGGGCACAGCTCAGGAAGTTATGCCATTCTTTCTGAGGAGCCTTCTGCAGATCATGAGATGGGAAAAAGGCTATTCTCGCTGCGCATGAGTTAGTCCCTGAAGTTTACTGGCAGAAAATTAAGAATCTCGGGAGATTGACAGGGCAGACTTATATAGAATTTGGGACGGTAAAACAGATTAATTTTGAACATTGGATACGGACACGAACGATGGAAGCCAATAATATAGTACTTGGGAAAGCAAACCAAATTAATTTTGATCGTTGGATACGGACACTAAAGATGGAAGTCACAAATGAGAAGCTTAAAGAATTACTTCTCCTGGAAGAATTTAAAATTCTACTCCAACCGGTAGTGAAAACTCATTTGGTGAATCAGAAAGTATCAAAGGCCAGGCAGCTAGCGGAAACTGCTGATGATTATAAACTTATGCATACGGCCAAACTCTTTGTTCATCATCCCCACAAGCCCGAGAAGGATAGAGGTGGGAGATTGAAACGAGACAAGTAGCCAGTGACAAGAAGGAATAGCTGGGAATTACACATAAAGGAAAGTGCTGAGGATGCAAGTGAGGTCCACAAACCTAAATGCGACCATCATCACAATTTGGGACATCTTCATGCACCAAGCTGGAAGTTGCAGGGTAAGCCTATAGGGTTTATTGGGCTGCACAAAGCCAATGCAATGAAAGGGGTCGTGACTGAGAGCAGCGGATGTCAGGATGTACATCTGATTGCAGCTGTCAGGCCAAGTACAAAAACACTGAGTGTAGGGGCTCTGAATACGATACATAACAGTTATAAATAATTCTTGTCAAAAGGAAAATTAACTCCTTATCCCTCAAATGAGGAAGGCAAACTATAGTTATACGTGGGGATACAGGATCCACCCAAACTCTTTTGCTGGGAAAAGGCATAAAATTTGCACCAGAGAGAACACTGAACGTTAAGGTTTTAGGGAATGGTATTGGCCAGGAGTACACTCACATCCTTTGTATTGGGAGCACGAAGAGTGTGACCCAAGATCGCGAATGGTATCTGTAGGAGCTGTCCATAGCTTGCCAGTAGACACAGTTGACTTACTCCGGGGGAATAATATTGCCAGAGCGAAAGTAGTAGCTTCACCAGTAGTCACAGAAGTAAACAAGTGAAGTTAACGAGAAAGAACAGCTGAAGGAAAAAGTTTCAGGATTTTTTTCCTTCATGTGTAGTCAACCAAGCAATGGCTAAACAAGTTCCATTGTCGGAGATGAAACTGGTGCCATAGTCAGATAGCCGAAAGTATAAATTTTCTTTGGGCATTTGGATAATCCAAAGGAATTGATTAGGAAGTCTTCTCTGATCATAGCTCAGCAAGCTGATCCAGAGTTGTAGAAGGTGGCACAATCAGCTCGAACAGAAGCTGAGGCAAAAGGAGTTCCAGAGGCAATTGGATTGAAAATGGGGTTCTGATGAGAACGTGGAGACCTCCTCACAGACCTGTGGCTGCGGACTGGATGGTTATTCGTTAGATACCGCCAAAGTTTGACCGGGAATTATCAAAGTTCACGCATGCGATTCCTCTATTGGGTAATATCAGGATCTAAAAGACCAAATCACGTGTAAGTCTACAATTTTTACTGACCAGGTCTTTCCAAGGACGGGGTGCAGTTCTGTAAAACGTGCCATACATGCCAGATTGCGGGAAAACCGCAATGCAACCTGCCATAAAACAGACACCGCTAATCCCATGTAAGTTATTGGGGAACCATTTAGTCAGGAATTGGGAGAGCTTACCGAAAACAAAGGTGGACACTAATATATACTAACTATCATGGACATGGCTACGCGATTCCAGTGGCCATTCCCTTGAGGACAAGTTATGCTAGGATGGTCCAGAAGTTATCCCAGTTCTTCACTGGATGTAGATAACCGATTGAGGTTTAGTTGGATCAAGGTTCGAAATTCATGTCTATTTTTTCTCAGGAAGTTATGGGTACCTTGGGCATAACAGAGTTAACATCTTCAGCATATCACCCACAGATTCAGGGTGTTTTAGAAAGTTACCATCAGACCCTGGAAACAATGGTTAGGGCGTATTGTCATAAATATTCCCATGATTGGGATAAAGGGCTAGAATTTCTTTTGCTTGCCACTAGGGGTAACCTAATGAATTAGTTCATGGACATGCGATAAAAAAAATCCTCTCAAACTACTTGAAGAAAGATGTTTGGAACATTGGGATGAATCCTCTGTGCCATATGATATATCTGTGTTCCAAGAACATTTCACAAGAGCCATCAAAGAGGTTCACAGCACCTTAATGCTTCCTGAATAACGACGAAAGAATGGGCAGACAAGCATGCAGAGACCCGAACATTTTGGATAGGAGGTGAAGTGTTGGTATTGATGCCATTACAGGGCGAACCATTAAAAGCACATTCAGTGCTCCATAGAAAGTGGTCAAGAGAATTGATGAAGTAAATTATTTGACTGACACCCCAGAATGCCAGAAAAATAATCGGCAGTGTAATATCAATATGTTAAAAGAAAAGTATCGCTGGCAGGAGGATAAGCAAGCACAGATATCACAGGTAATAGGGACTCTGAAGGATGAAAGGGATATTGAAGATGAAGTTGTTATCTCTAGGTTGCTGCCCGTGCCACGTGCTAGCGAAGTGAGGAATAGGGAGAGAGAGGAGTTGAACACGTGGCTGCAGGGATGGTGTAGGAGGGAGGGTTTTGGTTTCCTGGATAATTGGGGCTCTTTCTGGGGTAGGTGGGACCTCTACAAACAGGATGGTCTTCACCTGAACCAGAGGGGTACCAATATCCTGGGGGGGAGATTTGCGAGTGCTCTTCGGGGGGATTTAAACTAATTCAGCAGGGGGACGGGAACCTAAATTGTAGTTCCAGTGTGCAGGATGTTGAGAGTAGTGATGTCAGGGATAAGGCTATAAGGACACAAGAGGGCACGGGCAAGCAAGAGCTTGGTTTAAAATGTGTCCACTTCAACGCCAGGAGCATCCGGAATAAGGTGGGTGAGCTTGCAGCATGGGTTGGTACCTGGAATCTCGATGTAGTGGCCATTTCAGAGACATGGGTAGAGCAGGGACAGGAATGGATGTTGCGGGTTCCGGGATTTAGATGTTTCACTCAGAACAGAGAAGATGGTAAAAGAGAGGGGGGGGGGGGGTGTGGCATTGTTAATCAAGGAAAGTATTACAGCGGCAGAAAGGACGTTTGAGGACTCGCCTACTGAGGTAGTCTGGGCCGAGGTTAGAAACAGGAGAGGTGAGGTCACCCTGTTGGGAGTTTTCTATAGACCTCCAAATAGTTCCAGAGATGTAGAGGAAAGGATAGCAAAGATGATTCTTGACAGGAGCGAGAGTAACAGGGTAGTGGTTATGGGGGACTTTAACTTTCCAAATATTGACTGGAAATACTATAGTTCGAGTACTTTAGATGGGTCTGTTTTTGTCCAGTGTGTGCAGGAGGGTTTTCTGACACAGTATGTGGACAGGCCAACCAGGGGCGATGCCACATTGGATTTGGTACTGGGTAATGAACCCGGCCAGGTGTTAGATTTAGAAGTTGGTGAGCACTTTGGTGATAGTGATCACAATTCGGTTAGGTTTACCTTAGCGATGGGCAGGGACAGGCATATACAGCAGGGCAAGAATTATAGCTGGGGGAAAGGAAATCATGATGCGATTAGGCAAGATTTAGGATGAGTAGGGTGGGGAAGGAAACTGCAGGGGATGGGCACAATCGAAATGTGGAGCTTATTCAAGGAGCAGCTACTGCGTGTCCTTGATAAGTATGTACCTGTCAGGCAGGGAGGAAGTTGTCGAGCAAGGGAGCCGTGGTTTACTAAAGAAGTTGAAGAGCTTGTCAAGAGGAAGAAGAAGGCTGATGTTCGGATGAGACGTGAAGACTCAGTTAGGGCCCTTGAGATTTACAAGCTAGCCAGGAAGGATCTAAAGGGAGAGCTAAGAAGAGCAAGGAGAGGGCACGAGAAGTCATTGGTGGATAGGATCAAAGAAAACCCTAAAGCTTTCTATAGGTATATCAGGAATAAAAGAATGACTAGAGATAGGTTAGGGCCAATCAAGGATAGTAGTGGGAAGTTGTGTGTGGAATCGGAGGAGATAGGGGAAGTGTTAAATGAATATTTTTTGTCAGTATTTACAGTGGAGAAAGAAAATGTTGTCGAGGAGAATACTGAGATACAGACTACTAGGCTAGGTGGGATTGAGATTCACAAGGAGGAGGTGTTAGCAATTTTGGAAAGTGTGAAAGTAGATAAGTCCCCTGGGCCAGATGGGATTTATCCTAGGATTCTCTGGGAGGCCAGGGAGGAGATTTCAGAGCCTTTGTCCTTGATTTTTATGTCGTCATTGTCGACAGGAATTGTGCCGGAAGACTGGAGGATAGCAAATGTTGTCCCCTTGTTCAAGAAGGGGAGTAAAGACAGCCCTGGTAATTATAGACCTGTGAGCCTTACTTCGGTTGTGGGTAAAATGTTGGAAAAGGTTATCAGAGATAGGATTTATAATCATCTTGAAAAGAATAAGTTCATTAGAGATAGTCAGCACGGTTTTGTGAAGGGCAGGTCGTGCCTCACAAACCTTATTGAGTTTTTTGACAAGGTGACCAAACAGGTGAATGAGGGTAAAGCCGTGGATGTGGTCTATATGGATTTCAGTCAGGCGTTTGAAAAAGTTCCCCACGGTAGGCAATTGCAGAAAATACAGAAGTATGGGATTGCAGGTGAATTAGTGCTTTGGATCAGAAATTGGATAGCTGAAAGAAGACAGAGGGTGGTGGTTGATGGTAAATCTTCATCCTGGAGTTTCGTTACTAGTGGTGTACCGCAAGGATCTGTTTTGGGGCCACTGCTGTTTGTCATTTTTATAAATGACCTGGATGAGGATGTAGAAGGGTGGGTTAGTAAATTTGCGGATGACACGAAGGTCGGTGGAGTTGTGGATAGTGCCGAAGGATGTTGTAGGTTACATAGGGACATAGATAGGCTGCAGAGCTGGGCTGAGAGATGGCAAATGGAGTTTAATGCGGAAAAGTGTGAGGTGATTCACTTCGGAAGGAGTAACAGGATTGCAGAATACTGGGCTAATGGGAAGATTCTTGGTAGTGTAGATGAGCAGAGAGATCTTGGTGTCCAGGTACATAAATCCCTGAAAGTTGCCACCCAGGTTACGAGAGCTGTTAAGAAGGCATATGGTGTGTTAGCTTTTATTAGTAGGGGGATCGAGTTTAGGAGCCACGAGGTCATGCTGCAGCTGTACAGAACTCTGGTGAGACCGCACCTGGAGTATTGCGTGCAGTTCTGGTCACCGCATTATAGGAAGGATGTGGAAGCTTTTGAAAAGGTGCAGAGGAGATTTACTAGGATGTTGCCTGGTATGGAGGGAAGGTCTTACGAGGAAAGGCTGAGGGACTTGAGGTTGTTTTCGTTGGAGAGAAGGAGGAGAAGAGGTGACTTAATAGAGACATATAAGATAATCAGAGGGTTGGACAGGGTGGATAGTGATAGCCTTTTTCCTCGGATGGTGATGGCAAACACGAGGGGACATAGCTTTAAGTTGAGGGGTGATAGATATAGGACAGATGTCAGAGGTAGTTTCTTTACACAGAGAGTAGTAGGGGCGTGGATCGCCCTGCCTGCAACAGTAGTAGACTCGCCAACTTTAAGGGCATTTAAGAGGTCATTGGATAGACATATGGATGAAAATGGAATAGTGTAGGTCAGATGGTCGGCGCAACATCGAGGGCTGAAGGGCCTGTACTGCGCTGTAATGTTCTATGTTCTATGTTCTATGAGGCAGAAGGAGGCCTAGACAATTCACAAATTTAACGTCGCACTATTCGTTTAGCGAGTCGTGAATTTCTGGGGAGGTTGGACACAATGCTTTCATATTTATATGCACACTAAAGGGTAGACCAAACAAGGCAACGCACAGCATTTAAATAGTCTGTGGGGTTATGCCAGGATCTACGTGTTAGACGCATATAATGTGGATATAGGGAAATCCGTTCCTATAAAACAAAATCCTTACCACTTATGTCTAGCGAAATAGGCCCAGCTGAAAACAAAAATCCAAAACATGCTGGAGAACCACCTAACAGAACCCGGTCAAAGAAGCTGGAGTTCACCAGTAGTGTTAATGCCTAAATGTGAAGGTTCAATCCGACTTTGCACAGACAACAGAAACAAAGGCACGCTCCAACTCAATTCCTCACCTGGAAGACTGTAATGACAGAGTGGGCAGTGCCATGTTTCTTACAAAAATAAATTTGTTAAAAGAAGACTGGCAATTTCTTTTAACACCACGAACTAAGGAAATATCAGCATTTGCAACACCGGGCAGTTTTTGTCCATTTCCCAGTAATGCTATTTGGGCTAAAAGAAAATGCCCCAGCAGCCTTGCAGAGAGTAATGAACCAAGTGGTAGCCAGTGTTCCTAACAATGTTGATGATGTGATGGTCGACAGTGACACTTGGAAGGACCACTTTGAACAAGTAGCAACTGTTCAAAAAATTTACAATTGGCGATTTTCGTAACAAACCTTGTCAAAAGCGAATGCACAAAATCGAGAGTGACCCAACTCGGGAATGTAGTGGAGCAAGGACAAGTGTTACCTAGAACCTAGAAAGTACAAGCATTTGTGGAGTTCCCTAACCCTCAGACTCAGCGAGAAATCCTGAGGTTCTTGGGGATATGTGGTTTCTGCCAAAACGTTGCAACAAATTTCTGCACCGTAGCTGCTCCACTGACAGATTTATGACAGAAAAAGCAAATTAAGTTAGTGTGGTCAGGGGGAGTGCCAACATTCTTTGAAAATTTGAGAGCCATTTGATTAATGAACCAGTGTTGGCTACTTCAAATTTCACAAAGCCGTTCAAGGGAGTAATTGATGCTAGTGACCTGGGAGTCCGTGCAGTCCTGCTACAAAATGTTGAAACGGGCACAGAAAGGTCAGTGGGATACATTTTCAAAAAGCTAAATCGACGTCAATCAGATATTCCGTCGTTGAAAAAGAAACCATGGGTCTATTATTGGCTGTTAAATGTTTTGAACTCTATGCCCGCCACAATGACAGAGAGAAGCTAGTATAAACTTATTATAACCTGCGAACCTTTCTGGAAAACATTAAACATCAGAATGCCAGAAAACTCCAGTGGAGTTTCTGTTAAAACCAGATCACTTAAGGATTATCCACAGAGTGGACACAAATAATGTTATTGCAGATGCTGCATCTATAATCTAACTGTGTTTAAGTTGCTTGAATAAAATGAGTGAATTAGAATGAGCATGAAAATGTGTTTTCTATTTTTCCCATACTGTGCAATGAAACACAATGAAAATTATGCTTCGTCCTCCGAGACTGGAGGCATTATGAAAGTGATTATTTTTTGTTAAAATGGTTTTAAAAGCTACTTATGGTTAAACTGAATAAATGTTTGAACATATTTTTTTCAAGAAAGCCATCAAGGGGATTGAGGGAGCCGGGTTGGCAACAAAGTTCCTGGTTTTCACATGGCTCGAGTTAGGCATACATCAGAAACACTGGTAATGGGGCAGAAATGTGACAAGCGCTCCTTTGATTGGACAAGCACAGTTAGCAACAGCGAACTCCTGGGATGGACAGAATAAATGAGAAGATTTATTTTGGGGTGTCAGTGAGCGTGTGTTACCTTCTGGAAGCAGATAAAGTCAAGTGCTGCTGAAGTGTCAAAAACTGACAGAAGACATCAACCCAGCTCGCTTCCTAGAAATTACATAAATACCCTGTGAGGTCCAATGTGTCGATTTATCTTATTTCTATTATTTAAAGAAGTCTGGTAAAAAAATAATTATCAATGCCCCTTGAAGAGAACTGTAATAGGGGGATCTCAGTGACCTGTCTGAGTGTGCTCAGTGGTTGGACAGTGTGACAATATTTGCAGCGTGTCTGTTTTTCATCAAGGGTGAGCAAGTGACTGGCCCGGGTGTGCTTTGTTTCATCTGTAATAGAACTCTGATCTAAAAATGCTTTCTTTTTTTTGGTTAACCAGTTTATATGTGCGTGTGCGAATAAGAAGAGACTATGGTAAAAAAAGGACATTAATGATTGGTTACGGTAGAAAGGGGTGTTTTAATAATGTAATGTTGAATTCAAAAAAAAGATCTGAATGATATTGTTTTACTTCATTACTATTTAAGCCTTGTTTTATAATAAACTGTACATTTTGTTCAGTAAATAAATCTGGTTAGTGTGCTCTATTCTGCAGAAACATAATACATCTCATTGCTTGTTTCAGTAAGCGGGAGACATTTAAAAAAAAATATGTTGTGACCAGTGGAGAAGTGGGACTGGATTAACAGTGCACTCTTCTGCCTAGTTCGTACCAAGAGGTCTAGATGGTCAAGCAGGCGGAGGGGTTCATGCAGAGAATAGAGACAGGTGTGAAAAATAAGTTGCTGTGCAGTAACTTCTATAAAATTCTCTGGAATGTGATTATGTATCAAAGTCAGCAGTTATTTCATAACATTGCAGATGTTGATGTGTTTTATCTACTGAACCAGTGCACTATCTATTTTAGTATTAACTGTGGACTAATATTATTTAATGCCCTGGACTGATCTCTGCATTATGAAAAGCCGCTATGTTCCTCACTTGTATACGTGTCGCTCCTCACCGTGGCGCACCTCCCTAAGCTCAGGGCAGAGATTGCTGCAGGTGACATGTGTAGAGTCTCTGAGGTACAGATAAGAAATCAATCACCAAATATTAATCAGTTACAGAAGTGGAATACTCAATAACCGCAGCCCACCATTCAACCTGTATAACAGCAAGAGAATAAAACTCAGCATTTTTGACCCACAAATTCTCAGGACCATGATGGATGAAGGAGATTAATTAACACTAAAATAACTAAAGTTGTTCCAGTAACTATAATCAGAGCAAGAATAAGTCATTATACAGATTATCTGAATACTGTAACAGTGGTGTCATGCTGTTACCTGTCAGTAAGCAGTGGATATCCGTTTCAGTTAGTGCAGTTCAATAGGAAACAGAGCAATATCAAAGCAGTTCCCATTATCAACTTATAACCAAACAACTACAAGCAACAGCAAAAATCTTCACCTTTGCAATTGACTGCATTCGTAAATCATGAAGGCAGCTCCATGGAGTAGAGACAGCAGTCACCTAAAACAAAGATTTAAAGTAGAACCGGCTTGGCCCACTCATGTTATTCTCCCATAGACCGTACAGTTTTACAGTGACCAACACTCCCAGTAATACATGGTTACTGGGATTAGGTGTTCCTCCCCGGTTATTAACCCACAGTCAGTATAATTCTACACTGACAGATACTCCAATTAATACATCACCACTGGGAACAGGTGTTTCTCTCTGGTTATTAACCCACAGTCAGTACAAGTCTGCAGTGACTACTCCCAGTCGGACATGGTGACTGGGGTCAGTTGTTTCATTCGGTTAGTGAACCATGGTTGCTATGATTTTACACTGATTGATATTCCTACTAGTACCTTCACACAGAGTGTTGCCTTCACTGAGGTCTCGTTCATGATATTCCACGAAACTCGTTAATTCAGAGAGCCTGTGAGTTACAAACAAATGTTTTTGGTTCTGATTCGGTAATGAAAAACAAAATCACAGAGATAATCCGGTACATTTGACTGAATGAAATGATACCATATATCACTTGTCTTTGTAATGTTGACTACGAGGTCAGCATGTGTTATTATCAGTTACAGATGAAAACCAGAAACCAGCTCACCAAATATTTACATGATTTGAATGGCTAAAATAACTTACCAGGAACACCAATGATGGCAAGTATCAGGTAATATATTTTCTCGATGCTGTTTAATGTTTCCTCCATTTTCTTTGTGAAGTGAGCAGTTCTTCTGTGCTGCTGACAGTCTCTCTGCATTAAACTCTAAGGTGATATATTCTCAGAGCCTGTAATTTATATCCTGTGGGATCTCCACTGGGATATTGAGGTTGCTACATCATTCAAACTGTTTCTTCATGGCACAAGTTATGACATCCAGTTCAGTCCGTGTTTTGCTACAGTATATTTGGTTCCAAGACTGAATTTAAAACCTCCAATCATTGGACAACGCATTTCTCATGAATTGACTAATGAAACGTAGTATCTGTGTTCTCCCAGTAATGAGGTTGATCGTTCAAATACCATCAGCCCTATCATTAGAACTCATGTTGTTTCAGTGGTGTCCTTCACTCGGCTGTGAGCATTCCGTTATGAAATGCCAAATGTTGAGTGCCTTGCTTAGGGCTTCTGCACTGCACTATGGGATGTGGCTGTCCCCTTTAACTGTGGAAATTCAGTTAAGAGTTTAAAGTGTTTTGCTGTCGATGCAATGGTGAATTCAACTAATACAGAATCTGGAACCAAATCACCACCACAAGCGATACAACATCTCAATCTAATATAGCACATGAAACTAATAAAATCCTTTGAACAAACTGTGCACCTCAAGCGATGCATCACTTCCAAAACTGCCCTCTATTCAAAGCAACCCTCCAACCGATAGAGATATTGAAACTGATGCAGCATCTCTTAATAATATAATAACTGCAATAATCACAACGGAAACATCAGAGGAATGTATGATGGCATGAAGAGAGCTCTTGGGCCAACCAGCAAGAAGATCGCCCCCCTCAAATCTAAATCAGGGGACATAATCACTGACCAATGCAAACAAATGGACCGCTGAGTTCAGCGCTACCTAGACCTGTACTCCAGGGAGAATGTTGTCATTGAGACTGCCCTCAATGCAGCCCAGCCTCTACCAGTCATGGATGAACTGGACATACAGTCAACAAAATCGGAAATCAGTGATGCCATTGATTCTCTAGCCAGCGGAAAAGCCCCTGGGAAGGACAGCATTACTTCTGAAATAATCAAGAGTGCCAAGCCTGCTATACTCTCAGCACTACCTGAACTGCTATGCCTGTGCTGGGACGAGGGAGCAGTACCCCAAGACATGTGCAATGCCAATATCATCACCCTCTATAAAAACAAAGGTGACCGCGGTGACTGCAACAACTAATTTGGAATCTCCCTGCTCAGCATAGTGGGGAAAGTTTTTGCTCGAGTCACTCTAAACAGGCTCCAGAAGCTGACCGAGCGCGTCTACCCTGAGGCACAGTGTGGCTTTCGTGCAGAGAGATCGACCGTTGACATGGTTTCTCCCTTCGTCAGATACAGGAGAAATGCCATGAACAACAGATGCCCCTCTCCATTGCTTTCATTGATCTCACCAAAGCCTTTGACCTTGTCAGCAGACGTGGTCTCTTCAGACTACTAGAAAAGATTGGATGCCCACCAAAGCTACTAAGTATCATCACCTCATTCCATGACAATATGAAAGGCATAATTCAACATGATGGCTCCTCATCAGAGCCCTTTCCTATCCTGAGTTGCGTGAAATAGGGCTGTGTTCTCGCACCCACACTTTTTGGGATTTGCTTCTCCTTGCTTCTTTCACATGCGTTCAAGTCCTCTGAAGAAGGAATTTTCCTCCACACAAGATCAGGGGGCAGGTTGTTCAACCTTGCCCGTCTAAGAGCGAAGTCCAAAGTACGGAAAGTCCTCATCAGGGAACTCCACTTTGCTGACGATGCTGCTTTAACATCTCACACTGAAGAGTGCCTGCAGAGTCTCATCGACAGGTTTGCGGCTGCCTGTAATGAATTTGGCCTAACCATCAGCCTCAAGAAAACGAACATCATGGGGCAGGATGTCAGAAATGCTCCATCCATCAATATTGGCGACCACGCTCTGGAAGTGGTTCAAGAGTTCACCTACCTCGGCTCAACTATCACCAGTAACTTGTCTCTAGATGTAGAAATCAACAAGCGCATGGGAAAGGCTTCCACTGCTATGTCCAGACTGGCCAAGAGAGTGTGGGCTAATGGCGCACTGACACGGAACACAAAAGTCCGAGTGTATCAGGCCTGTGTCCTCAGTATCTTGCTCGATGGCAGCGAGGCCTGGACAACGTATGTCAGCCAAGACCGACGTCTCAATTCATTCCATCTTCGCTGCCTCCGGAGAATACTTGGCATCAGGTGGCAGGACCGTATCTCCAACACAGAAGTCCTCGAGGTGGCCAACATCCCCAGCTTATACACCCTGCTGAGTCAGCGGCGCTTGAGATGGCTTGGCCATGTGAGCCGCATGGAAGATGGCAGGATCCCCAAAGACACATTGTACAGCGAGCTCGCCACTGGTATCAGACCCACCGGCCGTCCATGTCTCCGTTTTAAAGACGTCTGCAAACGCGACATGAAATCCTGTGACATTGATCACAAGTCGTGGGAGTCAGTTGCCAGCGTTCGCCAGAGCTGGCGGGCAGCCATAAAGACGGGGCTAAAGTGTGGCGAGTCGAAGAGACTTAATAGTTGGCAGGAAAAAAGACAGAGGTGCAAGGGGAAAGCCAACTGTGTAACAGCCCCGACAAACAAATTTCTCTGCAGCACCTGTAGAAGAGCCTGTCGCTCTCGAATTGGCTTTTATAGCCACTCCAGGCGCTGCTTCACAAACCACTGACCACCTCCAGGCGCTTATCCATTGTCTCTCGAGATAAGGAGGCCAAAGAAGAAGAAACAATCAGTAACCTGGCACAAAAGCTGTACTCAAACTAATACTTCACCTTGAATGAATCAGCATTTCACATAATGAAGCAATTCAAACTTAGATAGCGCGTGAAAGTAATGGATTACTTTCAATTAATAATGTATCTCAAAGATACAGCTCAAACTGGCACAATAATTCAAAGTAATGCATCTCCTCAAACTAATGCAGTACACAAAACATTAAATAGGATAGAATTACAGAATCATTGAAATGTATGGTGCAGAAAGAGGCTATTCGACTCATCGTGCATGTGCCAACCAAAAAAATAACTATTTCACCTCATATTTTTCCAGCTTCTTGATTGCAGTCCTGTAGGTTTCAGCCCTTCAGCTGCATCACCACCTTATTTTCAAATGCAATGATGGTACCAACAGCTACTAGCATCTCAGCCAATGAGTTCCATAACCCCTCCACCGTTATCTTCCCTCCAATCCTACTGTCATTTACTTTAAAACAATCCCCAATATTACGGCCTCTTTGTTACGGGTAATAGGCATGTCCTCTCTATTCCAATTAATGGCCTCGAAATTGTCTACAGCTGGATTAAATCTCCCCTCAGCCTCCTTTGTTGCAAAGAGAAAAGTCCTGTCTATCCTGTCTTTCCTCCTTGCTAAAATTCTCCAGTCCCTGCAACATCCTGTATAAATTTGTTCCCTCTCTCGTTCGACCACAAGCTTCATGTAATGCGGTGCTCAGCACTGCACACAGTTCTCTGGTTCTGGTCGATAGTGCACAGCACAGATTGATCATAAATGGAGCGCATCACAAACAGAGTGTAAAGATTGGGAATTTGTTGCGTGGAAAGTCCGTGCTGTGGGAAATCTTTGTTATCTTCAACTTTGTAGTGGTTCGTGTTGCAGAAAAAGATTTAATGTAATCTACCTATGAATTAAACTAGATGCAATAATTAGTTTAAAAATAATGTGTCGTCATTTTCTTTGTTCCTCTTAATATTATGTATTGGCCTTAAGGCACGAGCAGTGACATAAAGAAACTTACAATTCTGTCGTGCCTTCCACATCGCAGTGGTCATCTCAAAGGGTTTTGCAGCCAATGCAATACTTCTTGAAGATTAGCCACAGGTGTAATTTCAGGTAGATAATACAACTGAGAACCAGGCGGAATGCAGAAGGTTTTGAGTGAAAGTGAAAGAAAACAAGTAAGAGAAGCAAGAGTTTTTAAAGAGAGTGACAGCAAATCTAAAAGGCAATTCAAAAGTCTTCTTTAGATCATAAAATATTAACACGGTGGTAAACGTTGGAGTAGGACCGATTATGGACCAAAAAGGGGATTTACGCATGGATGCAAGGTGCATGGCTGATGTATTAAATAAAAAATTTACATCTGTCCTCACAAACGAAGAAGATGTTGTGCAGTTCATGATGAGGGAGGACGTAATTCAGACGTTTGACGGGATTAAAATTGATAAGGAAGATGTATTAAATCGGCTAGGTACCTAAAGTTAATAAGACACCAGGACATGATGAGATGCATCCAAGGATCCTGAGGGAAGTAGAGTGCAAATTCAGGAGGCACTGACCATAATCTTCCAGTCTTCCGTTGCCTCAGGGGTGGTGCCAGAGGACTGGAGAATTGTCAATATTGCATACATGTTCAGAAAAGTGTGTTAACATAATACCAACAACAGCAAGCTAATCCAGCACGGATTTGTGAAGGAAATTCGTTTTGTAACAGTCAACTGTCTTTTTCTTTTGAATGCCATAACGGAGAAGGATTATAAGGTTAATGCTGTTGATGTGGTGCACTTGCACTTCCAAAAAAAAACATTTGATACAATGCCGCACAACAGACTTGTGAGAAAGTTGCAACTCATGGAATAAAATGGACAGTAATGATATTTGATACAAAATTGGCTGAGTGACTGGAAACAGAGAGTAAAGGTTTTTTTTTCTGTACTGGGGTAAGGTTTATATTGGAGTTCTATAAAGGTCGGTGGCTGGAGCCCTGCTCTTCCTGAAATGTATTAATCACCTAGACCTAAGCATACAGCGCACAATTTCAATATTGGCAATATAAAATAAAGGGTGCAGTTCTCAAGGGGGTGCAGGAACAAAGAGACCTAGTTGTTTTTTGTGTATAAATCATGGAAAGTGGCATGTTAGGTTGAGAGAGTGGATAATAACCACCTTATCTCCGGCTTCATTAACAGGGGCAGAGAGTACGAAAGCAAGGAAGTTATGTTAAACTTGTACAGAGCACGGTTACAGCAACAGCTGGAATTGTGATGGCATTAGATAGAGTGCAATAAAGACTGACTGGAATGGTTCCAGTTATCAGGAATTTCAGTTACGTGGTTAGATTGGAGGACTTGAGGTTGTATTCCCTGGAGATGAGTAGCAACGAAAAAAAATGTCCCCATTGGTGGACGGATCGAGAACATGAAGGCACGTTTTAAGGCAATTGACAAAAAGAAGCAATGACGACATGACATGAAACATTTTCCATGCAGTAAGTGTTTAGGATCTGGAATGCACTACCTCAGACTATGGCGGAGGCAGGTTCAATAGAGGCATTCAAGGGTGAATCGGATTGTTATCTGCAAAGAAAGAATGTTCAGGGATATACAGAGAAGCCGGGGAAGTGGACCAAGGTAAATTGTATTTGTATTGGAGAGCTGGCATACCACAGTCCTTTCTCTGCTGTAACAATTCCATGATTCCCCTGTTTACTGGTTATCAAGTGCAACATAACAATTCAATGTAACATCATTCTCTTGTGGACTGATTATCAAACTAAATCTAATAATTCAATGTAACATCGTTCTACTATGTATTGGTTATCAAACCCAATAAAACAGTGAATTGCAACATCATATCCCCGTGCACTGGTTAGAAATACAATACAACAATTATCTGCAGCATCATTCCACTGTGTACTGTATATCAAGCCCAGCTTAGAAATATGCAGTAATATCATTACCTTGTGTACTGCTTAGGAAGACCAACATTACAATTAACAGTGACAGCATTCCCTTCTGTACTGTAAATAAACTCAATATAACAATTATTTGTGACAATTGATTATAAAAACCGTATTTCCCTTGGTACTTGTTAACAAGCTAAGTATAACAATTCACCATGCCATCATTCCGCTGCATATTGGTTATTGAAGCCAAGATGATAATTTATTGTGACATCATTCCACTGTGTACTTGTCATCAAGCCCCATGTTACAATTAACTGTAACGTTATTCTCCTATGTACTGGTTATCAATTCCAGTGTTAGAATCAAGGATAATATCAGTCCCCTGTTTACTGGTTCTCAAGCCTTATATATCAGTTTACTGGGACATGAGTCCCCTTTTTACTTGTTATAAAACCCAATATATCAATTAAGTGCAACATCAGTCCCCTGTGTAGTGGTTATGTTATTCAAATGAACAATGAACTTAAGCTTAATAACAGTGTGCATTGGTTATCAGGACCAATTGTAAAGTACTATACGCTGTGGAATTGTTGTCAAGTCCAAACTAACTGTTAATAATATATTTTACTCGCTGTATATGGGTTGGTGAATTAAATTTCATATTTAACTGTATAATTCTAATTCCATGTATGAGGTATGCTGTCAAATTTAGCAATTAACTGTCTTAATAAGCCTGTGTATTGTCGATCAATAACAATTTGATAAACAGGTGTAACACTGATATGCATATGAGATTTATAAAACCTAGCAGTGAGGGAGAGCGACAGACAGAGAGAGAGAGAGAGAGAGAGAGAGAGAGACGGGTATAATGAAAGGGAAAGAAAGAAACTGGGGACTAGAGAGAGATTGTAAGAGATAGGGAGAGGGAAAGAGAGAGGGGGAGAAGGGAATGGAGAGGAAGAGAGGGAGGTAAACATGGATAGAGGGATCGAGATTGAGAAATCAGGACAAAGTAAGATGTGTGCAATAAGGTTGAAATCGGGGGAGGGGGCGCGTGGGGTGGTGGGGGTGTGGGGGTGTGGGTGGTGGTGGTGCGGTGACATATGCTTTTAAACACGACAGCATTTAAACATAAATAGGAGACATATACCGGTATTTACTTTTGTAATGTGCTTCCTGTGTATTCTGAGTTTGTCAAAGTGAGGACATGAAGTATGTAATAAATCTCTCCGTGCTGTTGTCACATCAATTCGTCACCTGACCTCTCTCCAGCAGCCTCCCCACTGTTGCATCAAATATACGAAACAGGGACAGATTACTGTTAAATACAGAACAAATGTACCTCTGCACTGCCTATTAAACAATTCGAAAAAAAAGTAGAGCTCAAGTTCGGTAAAGAGTGAAACTTAAACTGTACTGTCCCGTCACACAGGACCAGAACATGTACAGCACCGGTAATTTATTGTTATTATTATTATTCATTCATGGGATGTGGGTTTCGCTGGCTAGGCCAGCACTTATTGCCCATCACTAACTGTTCTTGAAAAGGTTGTGGTGAGCTGCCTTCTTAAAACGCTGCAGTCCACGTGAGGTAGGAGCACCCACAGTGCTGTTCGGAAGGGAGTTACAGGATTTTGACCCAGCTACAGTGAAGGAACGGCGATATAGTTCAAAGTCAGGATGGTGTGTGACTTGGAGGGGAGCTTGCAGATGGTGGTGTTCCGATGCATTTGCTTCCCTTGTCATTCCAGTTGGCAGAGGTCGCGGGTTTGGATGTTGCTGTCGAAGGAGCATGGTGAGTTGCTGCAGTGCATTTTGTAGGCGATGGATGGCGTGATTGTGCCAATCAAGCGGGCTGCTTTGTCCTGGATGGTGTCAAACTTCTTCAGTGTTGTTGGAGTGACACCCATCCAGGCAAGTGGAGAGTACATCAGACTCCTGACTTGTGCCTTGTAGATGGTGGACAGGCTACAGAGTTAACCTACACCTACATTGTTCCATCAGAGACTCTGAGGGCAGGTAGAGCATGGGTTAGATACAAAGCAAAGCTACTACTACATTGTCCCATCAAAGACTCCCAGGGAAGATACAGCAAGGGGTTAGACACAGAACAAATCTGCCCTTTACACATTCCCATCCATCACTCCCAGGGCAGGGATAAGGGATAATCACGGAGTTGGAGAAAGAGTAAAAAACTCACTCCACACAGACGCATTAGTCAATCACAGGGCATGTACAGCACTGATAGGTGCAGGGAAAAGTTCCTGCAACAGTGTCTCAATATACACGCCCATTCAATACGGTTTAAATAGAGTGCATAGCTCCCTCTGCACAGTACAATCGAACAATCCCATCGCAGCTATTGCAAAGGTTTCGATACAGAGTGAAGCTCCCTCGACACTGCTGCCATCAAGTACTCCCAGGACGATTTTGCTGGGGATTTTGGAGCATTTACTGCCTGTAATCAGGCAAAGCAGCTGCCCTTGCAGCCATCTGTGGGAGTAGCAACTGCAGAGGAAAGAGCAGAAATGAGAGAGAATAGGGAGAGTTGCAAGTATGAAGGAGATTGGACCTGCTGGGAAGGCATGGAGGCAGCAATGCTCTTTGGAAAGGTGGGTTTGGAGCTCTGGAAATACACTTTTGTTTGGACTGTTGGGAGTGTGAGCAGAGGATGGAAAACCCAAGTGTGGGGCTGTGAAAATCTGTAGCGTGTATCAGTGTGTTTTTTTCCCCAGGTTGCACAAAGGGATCGACTTCCCCACCCTAAATGCCTGCCTCAGGAAAACTGGTGCTGCCCTGCTGAATAAAGCCCGAGTGTAAAACTGAGTGTAACATCGCAAGAAGAGTGTACCAGGCAGCTACAGCTGATCCTGGCGAAGATTTCTCCCACAGCTGGAAGGCAACAGGAAGTTCGAACTTTGGAATAACTGTCATAAGGTGCCTCACAGCCTCTCTGTCCCTTCCACGTGTTAAACTGTAAAACAACGTCAAGATCAACCCTAAAGTGAATATGGGGCTCTAGGATTTTTCGTTGATCAAAAATAGTTCACTAAGGTCCATCGGGAAAGGAAAACTCCCCTCGTTAACCAAGCTTTCCTGTATGTTATTCCATTCCCATTGCGAAGTGAATCATTCTTAACTGCATTCTAATATGGCCTTCTGTTGGAGAAATCTTTCTGAGCTTTGCTAATTATTACTTAACTTTGTAGAAGCAGAAAAGCAGGACACAGCTTGTAGCTTATCTAACCACAACCAACGGTCATAAATTGTAGACAGAGCAGCTAACCACAATCAGACATTACGGCCAGATATGGTGTCTGGAGTGGGCATTGAATTAGAGAACTAGCTTGTTATTGTTGAAACTGATGTTTTGCTGACCTCGGACTCTGCATGGTGCACAGTCAAGTAGGCGGTGTTGTGATCATCTTGTGGACGTTTATCTAATTGTGAAACTGTTAGCTCTGCCTCTGTTATACTATATAAATCCACGGCGATCTGTCGATCTCTGAGAGTAGCACTGGACCGCCTTTAGGTCAGGTGTGCTTCCCCATGATATCATGCAATAAAGTGTTTGATTCTCAAGGTCTGCGTCCGAAAATTTGTTCAACAATTGGACACAATCTGGATTTTCTGCAACACCTTCGAAGCCAAATGTGTGTCATACCAAAACAAAGGTAGCAAGAATACAGTTGTATGGACAATGCTGCTGTGATGTAGGCATCAAATTAGGACATCAAACAGCAACTCACTTCCTCCTCAACAACACTGCTTACTGACATTTTTAACTGCAGTTTCATTTGTTATATACCGTAGTCTACGTTCGGGGGACCTGTCTCAGAATCTCGTCAAGCAACAGTCATACATAAAGATGGAATAATAGAACAGTTGCAGCATAATTGAGCCATTCCACCCTTCGTGTCCACTCCAAATTTCTGCTAGTGCAACTCAGCTACTTACACTCTCTGGTATATAGTCCAGTATTTCTTCTCTTCAAATTAAAGCCAATGCAATGTTGAAAGCCACGATTGTCTCTGCCTCCACCAAAGTCTCAGGCAATGCAGTCCAGATTCGAACACCTCGCTGCACAAAAATAGTTTTTACTCATTGTATTTTTTGCCATTTGCCATTTGCCTTAAATTTGTGTCATTTGGTTCTCCACCATTCCGCCAACGTGAACTGTTTTTCTCTATTTTATCTGTCTGGACCTGTCATGATTTTGAACATCGCTATGAACTCTTCTCTCAACCTTTTCTTTTCTAAGGAGAACAGCAATTCTCCTCAAATCTAACCATGCAACTGAAAACCCTCCTCACTGTAACTGTTGGCGTGAATAATTTCTACCCTCTCGCTAATGACTTCCCAACCCTCCTTATTTGTGGTGCACCCGACAATATTAAAATAACGTGAAATCAGCTCATACTCCAACTCATGCAGCCCAACACCCAACTTATGAAGTCCAGCATTGAAGCCTGCCTGCCATATTTCCAACTGAACCAGACAACTGTCACCAGTTAAGACTGGTTCTAGAATAAACTGTTAATTTTGTTGTTTGGTAAAGAAATGTAGTTCGTATGTTCTATTCTGTGGAAGATAGTTGACTGTGTCAGTAAGTGAGAACATTTAAAAAATATGTTGTGACCTATTGAGAGGTGGGACTGAATTAACAGTGCAAGCCTCCAGTCTTGGTCGTAAAAATGAGTATGAAGCATAACTTGGGGTCAGAATATGTGCTAAGGGTCACTCCGAGACAGCAGCCTTCATGCGGATTGGAATTGGTACTTGGGAGACAGATTCTGGATCAGAATAACGCTGGTGGATTGAGTCCTGCCAATGTTAGATAAACAAAAATTGTAACCCATACAGAGACATTGTGTTGGATAAGTAAATAAAATCAAAATGCGGCAGATGCTGGAAATCTGAAATAAAAACAGAAATTGCTGTAAATATACAACAGATCTGTCAGCATCTGGGGAATGAGAAAAAAGTTAACGTTTCAGGTCCGTGACCTTTCATTAGAACTTTCTGTGTTGTACTCATCCTGGATAGTGGAGGGTGGTTTACCTGAGTAATCATGTTGAATGAACATGTGGAGGCTTGGATAATTGGAGAAGCGATCGGAGCACGTACGAGCTGTGTATAGATAAAGTCGACTGAGAGCTAAAGCAAGCAAGAAGGAATAGGGATAATGAAACAGAGACAGAGAGAGTGATAGAGATAAGAGAGAAGGAGAAAGAGAAAGAGAAACGCTATCGGGTGAATATTTCACAAGGATGAACTGCGGAACTTACCAGAACCATTACAGTGAAACTGTGAATTGAAGGTATGACGAGCATTTTGCCAGACTGGATGAGTTTTACTGCTGCACTCGCTCCCTATGTGTTTAGCCCCGTCATATCCTCAACTTCTTTTAGTGAATGCTCCTCTTCATTATTTCTGAACTGAGTAAATAACTTAGTGGAACCAGTTATTTACTGATTGCATTCTTTACTTCACTTTGTTCGCTTTCCAAACCCTTCAGGACCTGCCTCCCTTCCAGTAGCCAAATTACCTTTTCTCTCTCTCCCTCCAATCCACACACTTGCTCCGCCTCCATCGGCCTCTTCCTGAAGTCTCAAACTCACCACAGCGGCTCTCGACCTTTTCACGTTTTGAGACAGCCCCTGTTGGCTCTCTTAACTGTTAAGGCAAAAACATTCTCCCCTTCCTCCTCACTATCTCGGCTATTGGTCTGGAGGCCAAACTGGATTTAAACCATTGGATTCCTAGTTTGAAAACCCCCATCTCCCTTCCACACTGGCACGGCGGCCTGACTGTATCTGGTGATCATTTTATTTCACCTTTATTTTTACCAATCAATTTCCCAGTCAATAATTTACAATTGTGTTCTAACCAGTCTCTTCAGAAAGTTCTGGATGCTGTAACAAAGCTGTAAATTTCACACTGGATCCTGTCAAACTGCTGTTTTAGCTTGAGGTCTGATCAGTAATTTCTCTGCTTCCCTTTCTATCTCTTTCAGTTAACCTGGTGGCTGACAGTCGCTTTCACCTTTGACGAATTTGTAACCATTTGTTGTGAGAAGCTGAAGACAAAATATTGCACTGAGAGAACAGCGGCTGGTTATCTGAACAGTGAGCGTGCTGTACTCTTTAGAAAGTGTTCCCTGGTACTTTACAACTGCACCTCGATATATAATTGATAATGTTCCCTGGTACTGTATCCCGAAACAGAGATTCAATACTTCTGCTCAATGTTCATTTATTTTATTTTTATTTAGAGTTACAGCACTGAAACAGGCCCTTCGGCACACCAAGTCTGTGCCGACCAACAACCACCCATTTATACTAACCCTACACTACCCCCATATTTTTCTGCCACATCCCCACCATTCTCCTTCCACCTACACACACTAGGGGCAATTTATAATGGCCAATTTACCGAACAACCTGCAAGTCTTTTGGAGGTGGGAGGAATCCGGAGCACCCGGTGGAAACCGACGCAGACATAGGGAGAACTTGCAAACTCCGCACACTCTGTACCCATAATCGAACCCTGGTAGTTGTGAGGCTGCGGTGCTAACCACTGCGCCACTGTGCCGCCCTGTGTCTATGTACTGATGGTCAGACGTATTTTAGCGGCCAGTGGAGACTGCATGAGACTCCGGTGCCTCAGCAATGGAGAAAATCACAATGACCCAGAGATAGAGAATCGAAAGAAATCCATCTTTTTTACTGTTTAGTACATCTGGCAGTTTTATACTGTTATGGGTGACAACACAATAGGCCCTGCCTTGACTCTATATCTAACCGCATGCTCCCCATGCCCTGGGAATGTTTGATGGGACAGTACAGAGGGAAACTTTCTTCTTTGGCCTCCTTGTCCAGAGAGACAATGGGTAAGCGCCTGGAGGTGGTCACTGGTTTGTGGAGCAGCGCCTGGAGTGGCTACAAAGGCCATTCTAGAGTGACAGACTCTTCCACATGCGCTGCAGATTAAATTGGTTGTCGGCGCTGTGAAACAGTGGGCTCCCTCCTTGAACTTCCGTTTTTTTTTCCTGCCAACTGCGAAGTCTCTTCGACTCGCCACTCTTTAGCCAGGCCTTTATGGCTGTCCGACAGCTCTGGCGATCATTGTCAACTGACTCCAACGATTGTTGTCAATGTCACAGGACTTCACGTGGCGTTTGCAGACGTCTTTAAAGTGGATACCTGGACGGCCGGTGGGTCTCATACCAGTGACGAGCTAGCTGTACAATGTGTCCTTGGGGATCCTGCCATCTTCCATGCGGCTCACATGGCCAAGCATCTCAAGCGCCGCTGGCTCAGTAGGATGTATATGCTGGGGATGTTGGCCACCTCGAGGACTTCTGCGCCGAAGATAAGGTCCTGCCACCGAATGCCAAGGATTCTCCGGAGGCAGCGAAGATGGAATGAGTTGAGATGTCGCTCTTGGCTTACATAAGTTGTCCAGGTCTCGCTGTCGTAGAGCAAGGTACTGAGGACACAAGATTGAAACATTCAGACAGATTGCAGAGCCTCTGTCCTTGATCTTTATGTCGTCATTTTCGACAGGAATAGTGCCGGAAGACTGGAGGATAGCAAATGTTGTCCCTTGTTCAAGAAGGGGAGTAGAGACAGCCGTGGTAATTATAGACGTGTGATTCCTTATTTCAGTTGTGGGTAAAATATTGGAAAAGGTTATAAGAGACAGGATTTATAATCATCTAGAGAAGAATAAGTTCATTAGCGATAGTCAGCACGGTTTTGTAAAGGGTAGGTCGTGCCTCACAAACCTTATTGAGTTTTTCGAGAAGGTTACCAAACAGGTGGATGAGGGTAAAGCAGTGGATGTGGTGTATATGGTTTTCAGTAAGGCGTTTGACAAGGTTCCCCACGGTAGGCTATTGCAGAAAATACGGAAGTATGGGATTGAAGGTGATTTAGAGCTTTGGATCAGAAATTGGCTAACTGAAAGAAGACGTGGTGATTGATGACAAATGTTCATCCTGGAGTTTAGTTACTAGTGGTGTACCGCAAGGATCTGTTTTCCTATCCTGAGTGGTGTGAAACAGGGCTGTGTTCTCGCACCCACACTTTTTGGGATTTTCTTCTCCCTGCTGCTTTCACATGCGTTCAAATCCTCTGAAGAAGGAATTTTCCTCCACACAAGATCAGGGGGCAGGTTGTTCAACCTTGCCCGTCTAAGAGCGAAGTCCAAAGTACGGAAAGTCCTCATCAGAGAACTCCTCTTTGCTGACGATGCTGCTTTAACATCTCACACTGAAGAATGCCTGCAGAGTCTCATCGACAGGTTTGCGTCTGCCTGCAATGAATTTGGCCTAACCATCAGCCTCAAGAAAACGAACATCATGGGGCAGGATGTCAGAAATGCTCCATCCATCAATATTGGCGACCACGCTCTGGAAGTGGTTCAAGAGTTCACCTACCTAGGCTCAACTATCACCAGTAACCTGTCTCTAGATGCAGAAATCAACAAGCGCATGGGTAAGGCTTCCACTGCTATGTCCAGACTGGCCAAGAGAGTGTGGGAAAATGGCGCACTGACACGGAACACAAAAGTCCGAGTGTATCAGGCCTGTGTCCTCAGTACCTTGCTCTACGGCAGCGAGGCCTGGACAACGTATGCCAGCCAAGAGCGACGTCTCAATTCATTCCATCTTCGCTGCCTTCGGAGAATACTTGGCATCAGGTGGCAGGACTATATCTCCAACACAGAAGTCCTTGAAGCGGCCAACACCCCCAGCTTATACACACTACTGAGTCAGCGGCGCTTGAAATGGCTTGGCCATGTGAGCCGCATGGAAGATGGCAGGATCCCCAAAGACACATTGTACAGCGAGCTCGCCACTGGTATCAGACCCACCGGCCGTCCATGTCTCCGTTATAAAGACGTCTGCAAACGCGACATGAAATCGTGTGACATTGATCACAAGTCGTGGGAGTCAGTTGCCAGCATTCGCCAGAGCTGGCGGGCAGCCATAAAGACAGGGCTAAATTGTGGCGAGTCGAAGAGACTTAGTAGTTGGCAGGAAAAAAGACAGAGGCGCAAGGGGAGAGCCAACTGTGCAACAGCCCCAACAAACAAATTTCTCTGCAGCACCTGTGGAAGAGCCTGTCACTCCAGAATTGGCCTTTATAGCCACTCCAGGCGCTGCTTCACAAACCACTGACCACCTCCAGGCGCGTATCCATTGTCTCTCGAGATAAGGAGGCCCAAAAGAAAGAAGAAAGACCGCAAGGATCTGTTTTGGGGCCACTGCTGTTTGTCATTTTTATAAATGACCTGGAAGAGGGTGTAGAAGGGTGGGTTAGTAAATTTCCGGATGACACGAAGGTCGGTGGAGTTGTGGATAGTGCCGAAGGATGTTGTAGGGTACAGAGGGACATAGATAGGCTGCAGAGCTGGGCTGAGAGATGGCAAATGGAGTTTAATGCGGAAAAGTGTGAGGTGATTCACTTTGGAAGGAGTAACAGGAATGCAGAGTACTGGCATAATGGGAAGATTCTTGGCAGTGTCGATGATCAGAGAGATCTTGGTGTCCAGGTACATAAATCCCTGAACGTTGCTCCCAGGTTAATAGAGCTGTTAAGAAGGCATATGGTATGTTAGCTTTTATTAGTAGGGGGATCGAGTTTCCGAGCCACGAGGTTATGTTGCCGCTGTACAAACCTCTGGTGAGACCGCACCTGGAGTATTGCGTGCAGTTCTGGTCACCGCATTATAGGAAGGATGTGGAAGCTTTGGAAAGGGTGCAGAGGAGATTTACTAGGATGTTGCCTGGTATGGAGGGAAGGTCTTACGAGGAAAGGCTGAGGTACTTGAGGTTGTTTTCGTTGAAGAGAAGGAGGAGGAGAGGTGACTTAATAGAGACAGATAAGATAATCAGAGGGTTAGATAGGGTGGATAGTGAGAGTCTTTTTCCTCGGATGGTGATGGCAAACACGAGGGGACATAGCTTTAAGTTGAGGGGTGATAGATATAGGACAGATGTCAGAGGTAGTTTCTTTACTCAGACAGTAGTAGGGGCGTGGAACGCCCTTCCTGCAGCAGTAGTAGACTCGCCAACTTTAAGGGCATTTAAGTGGTCACTGGATAGAAATATGGATGAAAATGGAATAGTTTAGGTCAGATGGTTTCACAGGTCGGCGCAACATCGAGGGCCGAAGGGCCTGTACTGCGCTGTAATGTTCTAATTCTAATTCTAACTTTAGTGTTCCGTGTCAGTGCGCCATTTTCCCACACCATCTTGGCCAGTCTCGAAATAGCAGCGGACACCTTTCCCATGCGCTTGTTGATTTCTGCATCAAGAGACAGGTTACTGGTGATAGTTGAGCCTCGGTTGGTGAGCTCTCGAACCACTTCCAGAGCGTGGTCGCCGATGTTGATGGATGGAGCATTTCTGACGTCCTTTCCCATGAGTTTCGTTTTCTTGAGGCTGATAGTTCGGCCAAATTCTTTGCAGGCAGCCACAATCCTGTCGATGAGTCTCTGCAGACACTCTTCCGTGTGGGATGTTAATGCAGCATCGTCAGCAAAGAGCAGTTGCCTGATGAGGACTTTCTGTGCTTTGGTCTTCGCTCTAAGACGGGCAAGGTTGAACAACCTGCGACCTGATCTTGTGTGGAGGAAAATTCCTTTTTCTGAAGCCTTGAACGCATGTGACAGCAGCAGTGAGAAAAAGATCCCAAACATCACAGGTGCAAGAACGCAGCCCTGTTTCACGCCACTCAGGATAGGAAAGGGGTCTGATGAGGCACCGCTAAGCTGAATTAAGCCTTTCATATTGTCATGGAATGAGGTGATGATACTTATTAGCTTTGGTGAACATCCGATCCTTGCTAGTCGTCTGAAGAGACCACGTCTGCTGACGAGGTCAAATGTTTTGGTGAGATTTGTGAAAGCAACGGAGAGGGACATCAGTTGTTTTTGTCATTGCTCCTGCAGCTGGTGAAGGGAGAACAGCATATCAACGGTGGATCTCTCTGCTCGAAAGTCAAACTGTGCCTCAGGGTGTACACGCTAATCCAGCTTCTGGAGTCTGTTTAGAACGACTCGAGAACTTTCCGCACTGCACTGAGCAGGGAGAATCCATGGTAGTTGTTGCAGTCATCGCGGTCACCCTTGTTCTTATAGATGATGATGATATTGGTATCGCGCATGTCCTGCGCTACTGCTTCCTCATCCCAGCACAGGCAAAGCAGTTCATGGAGTGCTGACAGTATAGCAGGCTTGGCACACTTGATTACTTCAGGGCTAATGCTGTCCTTTCCATAGGCTTTTCCACTGGCTCTGGAATCAATGGCATTACTGAGTTTCGATGTTGTTGTCTGTTCGTCTAGCTCATCGATGACTGGGCTGCATTGAGGGTGGTATCAGTGGCAACATTTTCCCTGGAGCTCAGTTAAAGGTAGCGCTCCACCCGGCGGTCCACTTGCTTGCGTTGGTCATTGATTGTTTCCTCTGATTTAGACTTGAGTGGGGCGATTGTCTTGATGGTTGACTCAAAAGCTCTCTAATGCCATCATACATTCCTCTGATGTTTCCGGTGAGGAAGGCCAGCTGAATATGACTGCATAGGTGTTCCAGTAGTGATTTGCGCAGCTCCTGGCTGTTCTTTGTGCAGCACCTCAGGCTACTGTAAGTGCTGCAGATGTTAACTCGCTGGGGGCTTTCTTGTAGTTCAACAGTGCAGTGCGCTTAGTGGCTATGACAGGTCCCAGCTCTTCAAAGTGATATTGAAACCAGTCTACATTCTGCTTCTTACGTTTGCTATAGGTGGTCATTGCTGAGTCATGGATGGCGTCTCTGATGTGGGCCTACTTCATCTCTGCATCCCTTGCAGGAGTGTTATGAGGGACTTTTTAAGTGAATTTCGAAATTTATGTAACAGCTGTGGATAACAAATTCTGTTAGTGTTGATGCGTGGGTGGCTTTTCTGCTTGGAGTGATGTAGCTTCTTCGGTTTGAGTCTAACTTTGCTGCACACCAGGGAGTGGTCGGTATCGCAGTCCGTACTGTGGAAGCTGCGTGTGATTTTGACACTGTTTATGGAGGCTCACCTTGTGATGATTAGGTCCAGCTGGTGCCAACGACGTGATCTTGAGTGTCTCCATGAAAGCTGGCGACTGGGTTTAGTCTGAAGGAACGAATTGGTGATGCAAAGTTTGTGATTGGCAGAAAACCCCAGCAGTCTCTGTCCATTCTCATTCATTCTCCTCCCAAGGCAGGAGGGCCATGAGTCATGGTCGGCCCCAACCCTGGCGTTAAAGTCCCCAAGCAGGAACAAATGTTCGGGATTAGGAATTCTGCGAATGATATTATGGAGATCCTCGTAAAACTGGTCTTTAACTGGTCTTTTACTTTGTGTCTAACCCCACACTGAGCTTGCATTGGTAGTGTTTAATGGGACAATGTAGAAAGAGCTTTACTCTGTATTCCTGAAATTTAGAAGGGTGATTTGACCGAAGTTTTCAAGATAATAACGGAAACTGATAGGGTAGACAGGGAGAAACTATCCCCACTGGCTGCAGAGTCTGGGACTTGGGAACATAGTCTAAAAATCTAAACACAGTCTAAAAACCTTTCAGGAGTGAAATGAAGAAACATTTTAACGTACCAGGTGAGGAATCAATTTGGAACTCTCTTACATAAACGGCAATTGATGCGGGAGCCACATGTTTACATTTACTTTCCATTTCAGTGGTTGAATAAATATAATTTAAAACTGACGCACTTTCGAAGCAGGGAGAAGGGGAGATAGGTTACGAGGGGACATTGACAGAACCTCAGTAACAATTGCAACTTTCTGACCAGTCCTGTGTTAGGGGTTTAGTGTGAGTATTTTAGGGGCGCATGTTGATCAGTATTTGATATTTTCAAACTGCGGTGACATTCCGAGAAAGCGCAAAAATTACATGTTCAAAATTAACCAAGAAATGGCTGAAAGCATTGTTGTCCTGGGTGAGAGACAGGGTGGGAGAGATGCAAAGAGAGGGAAAGGGAGAGGGAGAGATGATGTGAGAGAGATACACAGACAAAGTCATGTACAGATACCGAGAGAGAAGGAGAGGCAGATAAAGAGGGAGAGATAGAGACAGAGAAAGAGGGAGAGAGAGAGAGAGAGGGACAGAGGCAGAAAGAGAAATGGAGAGTTGGAGACAGTGATAGGGAAAGTTTGTGAGAGAGACAGAGTTGGAGGGAGAGACAGAGCCAGAGGGAGAGACAGAGACAGAGGGACAACGAGACAGATTGTGTTCAAACATTGTGTGAAACGCTACATGGGGACAGAGGGTATGATGAAACACTAGGGTAACATTGTGGAACCAGTGACACTGATGTGCGCACACATATACACACACTGACGTGCACACACACTGGCGCACAGACAGACACGCACACACGCTGGCGCACAGACAGACGCACATACAGAGAGAGAGGCACACACACTGACGCACACACACACTGGCGCACAGGCTGACGCACACAGACAGAGACACGTTATCATCCACACTGAAGTCAGTAAATATTGTCAAACAGAACCTCAGTAACTACCCCGATTCTCAGCCCAGTCCTGTGTTAGGGGGTTTGTGTGATTGTTTTTTGGGACGTGTGTTGCATCAGTGTTTTTGGCATTTTCAAACTGCAGTGACGTTCCCAACAATGGCAATAGTTAAAGTGTTATTATTAGCGCAGAAATGGATGAAACATTGTTCTCCAGGAAGAGAGAATGAGGGAGAGAGAGGGAAAGAGAGAGAGGGAGTGACAAAGCACGAAGGGAGAGTGATACAGAGAGAGAGATATAGATCGAGAGAGGGAGAGACAGAGACAATGACTGGGAAAGGCAGTCAGGGAAACGAAGACAGAGAAAGACAGCGACAGAGGGAGGGAGAGACAGAGATAGGGGGAGAAAGAGAGACAGAGGAGATCCTGGGGTTATATTGTTCAACCAGTGACTCTGACAACACACACACACACACACACACACACACATACACACACACATACACACACACACACACACACACACACACGCACACACACACACACACAGACACATACACTTTTAAAGCCACAATGATGTTAGTAAATGTCAACAAGCAGAACCTTAGGAACAATCTCTATTGTCTGCCCACTCCAGTATTGGGGGATTTAGTGTCTGTGTTTAGGGGTAAGTGTTGGATCAGTGTTTGATATTTTCAAACTGTACTGATGTCCCAACAAGGGCAAGAGTTACAGGTTCAAAATTAACCAAGAAATGGCTGAAAGCATCGCTGTTATTGGAGAGGGGGAGGCAGTGAGAGTTGAAATGGGAGAGAGAGGCAGAGAGAGAGGGAGTGATGGCAAGAGAGAGACACAGAAAGAGAGATGGACATAGTGAGAGGGAGAGACAGAGAGTGGGAGAAACAAGGACAGTGATAGGTAAAGGAAATAAGAGAGACAGAGATCGTGGAGAACCAGAGACAGACAGGCAGAAACATACATTCCTGATTGACAGCATAGATTTGTTAGGAAATGGTATTAATGTTTATGGAGCGGAGGCAGCATGATCTGGATAAGGAGTGTATCAGCCATGGCCTGAGTGAATGGGATGGGAAAGGTACTGTCCTGAAATAAAGAAGGTCGTGATGGTCATTTTTAGCAAATAAAATGGAATTAATTCACAATAGGTTCTTCTTCAAAATGATTTATCCTAGTTCACAATATTACTTGTGTGAATTTGAGATTTGCAGAGACATTTTCGGTTTCTCAACCTCGTCTAATAAATGAATATTGAAAGATTAATTGTCATTTTCTTACTGTCCATGTTCAAAATCACCCTAAGGACTAAAACTAAGGAGAAGTTGTGGCGGTGCAGGGTCCCTTTAAAGGTTGGGACTAACCCTTTCCCTGCAGCAACCCCCCCCCCCCCCACTCCCCGCGCCCCCGGCAGCCTAGGGTCACAGCGCTAGGACGGGGTCATAGACTGCACGGACACTGGAGATGACCCATGACCCCCTATCCCCAAAGTCAAGTAAAGGAAAACAAAAACCCTACTGGTCCCTGTGGAATCAAGGGGACAAGAAATTGAAGCCTGAGTGTGAAATAAAAAAGGGGAAAAGAGAGATTTTGATAGTAGTAAAAAAAAAACATTATTTACACAGAGGGAAGTGTTTGTGCTTATCTATCTGAGTTGATCATTGTGAATATATGTTTCTCAGTGTGGGTTCCTCTCTCTCTTCTTGTGAGTGGGAATGGATGCGCCGATATATTCATTTCTACGCGTGTGTGTGTGTGCGCGCGTGTGTGTGTTTCTCTGAACATGTTAGCCTGCCCGTGGTTACCTGGCTCTGTTTGTACCTGTGTGTGAGTTTGTGTCTCTCTGTGTTTGTGTTTCTAATGCTGGATGTGAGCGTGGTAGAAGACAGAGAAGGACGCTCTCTTATCCCTTAACAAAGATTTTTCAACTAAAACAGCTCTGGTAAATGCACACAAATATCCTCAACCCCATATCCACCAGTTGTTTCTTAATATTTGTCAGGACAAAAGTGCCCGGCTTAGAAACACTGCCTATGTTGTGTTTATATGGGCTGATGATACAAAGTTAGGTGGGACAGTAATCTGTGAGGAGGACACAAAGAAGCTGCAAAGGAAGATGGACTGGTTAAGTGAGGAGCAACGAAGTAGCATCTAGAATATAATGCGGATAAATGGCAGGAAGAATACAACACAGATCATTTTTATAAATGGTGAGAAACGATGAATGTTGGTGTTCAGAGGGATTTGGATGTCCTTGCACACAAATCACAGGAAGTTAACATGCAGGTACAGCCATAAATTAAGAAGGCAAAGGGATTGATGTCGTTTATTGCAAGGGGTTTAGAGTCCAAGAGTGGGGAAGTCTTGCTGAAAATGTACAGGGCTTTGGTGAGCCCTCACCTGCAGTACTGTGTACAGTCCTGGTCTCAATACTGAAGGAAGGATATACTTGTCTTCGAGGCAATGCAACAAAGTTTCACCAGAAAATGGCAGAGCATGCTTGAGGCGTCGTATGGCATCGCCCTATTCCTATGGGGTTTTGAAAGAGGGAGAGGGCAGCGCCCGACTGGGGAGAGGCAGTGAGTAATTGGGGAGAGGAAGCGAGTGTTTGGGGAGAGGCAGCGAGTGACTGGGGAGAGGACGCGAGTAATTGGAGATAGGAGTAAGTGATTGGGAATAGGAGTGAGTGATTGGGAATAGGCAGTGTGTGATAGGGGATAGGAGTGAGTGATAGGGGAGAGGCAGTGAATAATTGGGGAGAGTAGGTGAGTGAATGTGGAGAGGCAGCGACTGATTACGGAGAGACAGCGAGTGATTGGGAAGAGGCAGTGAGTGATTGGGAAGAGGCAGTGAGTGAATGGGGAGAGGAAGCGAGTGATTGGGTATAGGAGTGAGTGATTGGGAAGAGGCAGTGAGTGATTGGGAAGAGGCAGCGAGTGAATGGGGATAGGAGTGAGTGATTGAGAAGAGGCAGTGAGTGATTGGGAAGAGGCAGTGAGTGATTAGGGATAAGAGTGAGTGATTGGGAAGAGACAGTGAGTCATAGAGTTCCACAGCACAGAAACAGGCCCTTCGGTCCATCGCTTCCGCGCCGACCATCAAGCACCTAACTATTCTAATCCCATTTTTCAGCACTTGGCCCGTAGTCTTGTATGTTATGGCGTTTCAAGTGCTCATTCAAATACTTTGTAAATGTTGTGAGGGTTCCTGCCTCTACCACCGCTTCAGGCAGTGCGTTCCAGATTCCAATCACTCTCTGAGTGAAAAAATATTTCCTCAAATCCCCTCGAAACCTCCTGCCCCTTATCTTAAATCAATGCCCCCTGGTTATTGACCCCTCCAATAAGGGAGAATGCTTCTTCCTATCAAAAGGAGCAATGCCCCTCATAATTGTGTATACCTCAATCATGTCCCCCCTCAGCCTTCTATGCTCTAAGGAACACAACCCCAGCCTTTTCAGTCTCTCAGGGTGCTGGGCCCTCTGTTGTTTGTCATATATATTAATGACTTGGACGTGAATGTAGGGGGCATGATTAGTAAGTTTGCAGATGACACCAAAATTGGTGGTATAGTGGACAGTGAAGAAGGTTGTCTAAGGTTACAACAGGATATAGATCAACTGGGAAAATGGGCAAGGAATTGGCAAATGGAAGTTAACGCAGACAAGTACGAAGTGATGCATTTTGGGAAGTTAAACCAGGGCAGGACATATACAGTGAATGGCAGGGCCCTGAGGAGTGTTGTTGAGCAGGGAGACCTTTGGGTGCAAGTACATAGTTCCCTGAAAGTGGCAACACTGGTAGACAGGGTGGTGAAGAAGGTGTATGTCATGCTTGCCTTCATCGGCCGATGCATTGAGTACAAGAGTTGGGAGGTCATGTTACAGTTGGACATAATGTTGGTTAGGCCGCATTTGGAGTATTGTGTGTAGTTCTGGTTGCCGCACTGCAGGAAAAATGTGATTATGCAAGAGAGGGTGCTGAAAAGATTCACAAGGATGTTGCCTGGTTTGGAGTGCTTGAGTTATAAAGAGAGATTGGAAAGGCTGGGTCTGTTTGCCCTGCAGCAAAGGAGGCTGAGAGGGGACATGATAGAGGGATATAAAATTATGAGAGGCATAGATAGGGTAGATAGCCAGAGTTTGTTTCGCATGGTAGGGGGCATAGATTTAAGGTGAGAGTGAGGAGATTTAAATGGAATCAGAGGGGTAAATGTTTTACACAAAGAATCATGAGTATCTTGAATGAACTGCCAGAGGAAGCGGTGGAGGCAGGAAGAGTAGCAACATTTCAGAGGCATCTGGACAGGTACTTGAATGAACAAGGTATAGAGGGACATGGAATTAATGCAGGCAGGTGGGATGAGTATAGATAGGCATTATGGTCGGCATGGACACGGTGGGCCGAAGGGCCTGTTTCTATGCTGTACGTCTCTAATACTCTATGACTCTATGACTTTCTTCATAGCTGAAATGCTCCAGCCCAGTCAACATCCTGGTGAATATCCTCTGCACCCTCTCCAATGCAATCACATCCTTCTTACAGTGTTCTGCCCAGCACTGCACACTGTACTCCAGCTATGGCCTAACTCGCGTTTCATAAAGCTCCATCAAAACGTCACTGCACTTATATTCTATGCCTCGGCTGATAAAAGCAAGTATCCCATATGCCTTCCGAACCACCTGTGATTGGGGATAGGAGTGGGTGATTGGGAAGAGGCAGTGAGTGATTGGATAGAAGCACTGAGTGATTGGAGAGAAGCATTGAGTGAGTGAGAAGAGGCAGCGAGTGATTGGGGACAGGCAGCGAGTGATTGGAGAGACTCAGCGAGTGATTGGGAAGACGCAGTGAGTGATTGGGGAGAGGCAGCGAGTGATTGGGAAGACGCAGTGAGTGATTGGGGAGATGCAGTGAGTGACTGGAGAGAGGCAACGAGTGAATGCAAGACCTCGAGGCCATGCAATCAACCGTTTCTGTGGAATGTTGGTATAAGGGGAAACAAAAAAATAAAAGACAACAGTTTGGAGAGATCTGGTATGTGTATTGATAAGGCTGGGGAAGTGTGCTGATCGGAATGTGTAATCAATCATCCATTGTTTTAATTAAAGTGTCTGGTCAATCATGTCAGTCATCCATTGGTTGAACACACTGTATGAACAGGACAGTAGATATGTCTGTGCTCCTGAATGTAAAGTTAGAGTATTACCTGAATACCCTAGGTGATGTCTATCCGTATTTCCGCTTGAATAAATTGATTGAACCTGTACCTGAGTCTCCTCGTGTGGTGAGTAAGTTGTCCCACAAGAGGGCCTATCAGTTAGATGAAGATGAGGAGAAATTACTGCACTCAAAGTGTTGTGAATCTTTGGCATTCTCTACCCCAGAAGGTTGTGGCTGCTCTATCATTGAATACATTTAAGGCTGGGTGAGATAGAGTTTTGGTCTCAAAGGGAATCGAGGGATCTGGGGAACGGGCAGGAAAGTGGAATTGAAGCCCATGATCAACCATAATCGTACTGAATGGCGGAGCAGGCTCGATGGATCATATGGTCTACTTCTACTCCAATGCCTTGTGTTCTTGCATATACTACCCTATGTTGATAGATACAATATGAATGACATATTACAAACAATAGCAAGACTATTGAAAATTGATGGCCAGACTCTCATCCAGCACTTTGTGGACACGGATTGATTCAGTTTCACAGTTGCCTTAGTGTGTGTGAGTGCGGGATTAATTGTGTCTCTGTCAGTGTCTGTTACTGTGTGTGAGGGTGGGATTAAATCAGTATCTGTCAGTGTCTGTCACTGTGTGTGTGTGAGATTTACTCTGTATCTGTCACTGTCTGTTACTGTGTGTGAGTTTGGGATGGATTCTGTCTCTGTCAGTGTCTGTTACTGTGTGTGAGTGTGGGATTAAATCAGTATCTGTCAGTGTCTGTCACTGTGTGTGTGTGAGATTTACTCTGTATCTGTCACTGCCTGATACTGTGTGTGAGTGTGGGCATAATTCTGCAACTGTCAATGTCTGCTACTGTGTGTGAGTGTGGGTTTAATTCTGTATCTGTCAATGTGTGTTACTGTGTGTGAGTGTGGAATTAATTCTGTATGTGTCAGTGTCTGTTACTGGGTGGAAGTGTGGCCTTAATACTGTATCTGTCAGTGTCTGCTACTGTGTGTGAGTGTGGGATTAATTATGTATCTGTCAGTGTCTGTTACTGTGTGTGAGTGTGGGTTTAGTTGTGTATCTGTCACTGTCTGTTACTGTCTGTGATCGTGGGATTATTTCTGTATCTGTCTGTGTCTGTCACTGTGTGTGAGTGTGGGATTAATTCTGCATCTGTCAGTGTCTGTTACTGTGTGTGAGCGTGGGAATAATTCTGTATCTGTCACTGTCTGTTACTGTGTTTGAGTGTGGGATTAATTCTGTATCTGTCACTGTCTGATACTGTGTGTGAGTGTGGGAATAATTCTGTAACTGTCACTGTCTGTTACTGTGAGTGAGTGTGGGATTAATTCTGTATCTGTCAGTGTCTGTTACTGTGTGTGAGTGTGGGATTAATTGTGTATCTGTCAGTGTCTGTTACTGTGTGAGTCTGGGATCAATTCTGTATCTGTCAGTGTCTGTCACTGTGTGTGTGTGAGAGATTTATTCTGTATCTGTCACTGCCTGTTAATGTTTGTGAGTGTGGGATGAATTCTGGCTCTGTAAGTGTGTGTTACTGTGTGTGAGTGTGGGATTAATTCTGTATCTGTCACTGTCTGCTACTGTGTGTGAGTGTGGGAATAATTCTGTAACTTTCCCTGTCTGCTACTGTGTGTGAGTGTGGGATTAATTCTGTATCTGTCAGTGTCTGTTACTGTGTGTGAGTGTGGGATTAACTCTGTATTTGCCAGTGTCTGTTACTGTCTGTGAGTGCGGGATGAATTCTGTATCTGTCAGTGTCCGTTAGTGTGTGTGATTGCGGGATTAATTGTGTCTCTGTCAGTGTCTGTTACTGTGTGTGAGTGTGGGAATAATTCTGTAACTTTCCCTGTCTGCTACTGTGTGTGAGTGTGGGATTAAATCAGTATCAGTCAGTGTCTGTCACTGTGTGTGTGTGTTAGATTTATTATGTATCTGTCACTGTCTGTTACTGTGAGTGAGCTGGGATGAATTCTGGCTCTGTCAGTGTGTGTTACTGTGTGTGAGTGTGGGATTAATTCTATATCTGTCACTGCCTGATACTGAGTGTGAGTGTGGGAATAATTCTGTATCTGTCACTATCTGCTACTGTGTGTGAGTGTCGGATTAATTCTGTATCTGTCAATGTGTGTTACTGTGTGTGAGTGAGGAATTAATTCTGTATTTGTCAGCGTCTGTTACTGGGTGTCAGTGTGGGCTTAATTCTCTATCTGTCAGTGTCTGTTACTGTGTGTGAGTGTGGGATTAATTCTGTGTCTGTCAGTGTCTGTTACTGTGTGTGTGTGTTTGGGATTATTACTCTATCTGTCACTGTCTGATACTATGTGTGAGTGTGGGATTAATTCTGTATCTGTCACTGTCTGATACTGTGTGTGAGTGTGGGATTAATTATGTATCTGTCAATGTCTGTTACTGTGTGTGAGTGTGGGATTAATTGTGTATCTGTCAGTGTCTGTTACTGTGAGTGAGCGTGGGATTATTTCTGTATCTGTCTGTGTCTGTCGCTGTGTGTGAGTGTGGGATTAATTCTGTATCTGTCAGTGTCTGTTACTGTGTTTGAGCGTGGGAATAATTCTGTATCTGTCACTGTCTGTTAATGTGTGTGAGTGTGGGAATAGAACTGTATCTGTCAGTGTCTGTTACTGTGTGTTACTGTGGGATTAATTCTGTATCTGTCACTGTCTGTTACTGTGTGTGAGTGTGGGATTAATTCTGTATCTGTCAGTGTCCGTTACTGCGTGTGAGTGTGGGATTAATTCTGTGTCTGTCAGTGTCTGTTACTGTGTGTGTGCATATGGGATTATTACTCTTACTGTCACTGTCTGATACTATGTGTGAGTGTGGGATTAATTCTGTATCTGTCAGTGTCTGTTACTGTGTGTGAGCGTTGGAATAATTCTGTATCTGTCACTGTCTGGTACTGTGTGTGATTGTGGGAATAGTTCTGTATCTTTCAGTGTATGTTGCTGTGTGTGAGTGTGGGATTAATTCTGTATCTGTCAGTGTGTGTTACTGTGTTTGAGTGTGGGATTAATTCTGTATCTGTCACTGTCTGAAACTGTGTGTGAGTGTGCGAATAATTCTGCAACTGTCACTGTCTGTTACTGTGTGTGAGTGTGGGAATAGTTCTGCATCCGTCAGTGTCTGTTACAGTGTGTGAGTGTGGGATTAATTCTGTATCTGTCAGTGTGTGTTACTGTTTTTGAGTGTGGGATTTATTCTGTATCTGTCACTGTCTGCTACTGTGTGTGAGTGGGGGAATAATTCTGTAACTGTCACTGTCTGCTACTGTGTGTGAGTGTGGGATTAATTCTGTATCTGTCAATGTGTGTTACTGTGTGTGAGTGTGGAGTTAATTCTATATGTGTCAGTGTCTGTTACTGGGTGGAAGTGTGGGCTTAATTCTGTATCAGTCAGTGTCAGTTACTGTGTGTGAGTGTGGGATTAATTATGTATCTGTCAGTGTCTGTTACTGTGTGTGAGTGTGGGATTAATTCTGTATCTGTCAGTGTCTGTTACTGTGTGTGAGCGTGGGAATAATTCTGTTTCTGTCAGTGTCTGTTACTGTGTGTGAGTGTCGGATTAATTCTGTATCTGTCAATGTGTGTTACTGTGTGTGAGTGAGGAATTAATTCTGTATTTGTCAGCGTCTGTTACTGGGTGTCAGTGTGGGCTTAATTCTCTATCTGTCAGTGTCTGTTACTGTGTGTGAGTGTGGGATTAATTCTGTGTCTGTCAGTGTCTGTTACTGTGTGTGTGTGTTTGGGATTATTACTCTATCTGTCACTGTCTGATACTGTGTGTGAGTGTGGGATTAATTCTGTATCTGTCAATGTGTGTTACTGTGTGTGAGTGTGGAGTTAATTCTATATGTGTCAGTGTCTGTTACTGGGTGGAAGTGTGGGCTTAATTCTGTATCAGTCAGTGTCAGTTACTGTGTGTGAGTGTGGGATTAATTATGTATCTGTCAGTGTCTGTTACTGTGTGTGAGTGTGGGATTAATTCTGTATCTGTCAGTGTCTGTTACTGTGTGTGAGCGTGGGAATAATTCTGTATCTGTCACTGTCTGTTACTGTGTGTGAGTGTGGGATTAATTCTGTATCTGTCAGTGTCTGTTACTGTGTGTGAGTGTGGGATTAATTGTGTATCTGTCAGTGTCTTTTACTGTGAGTGAGTGTGGCACTAATTCTGTATCTCTCAGTGACTGTTACTGTGTGTGAGTGTGGGATTAATTCTGTATCTGTCAGCGTCTGTAACTACGTGTGAGTGTGGGATGAATTCTGTATCTGTCTGTGCCTGTTACTGTGTGTGAGTGTGGTATTAATTGTGTATCTGTCAGTGCCCGTTAGTGTGAGTGAGTGCAAGATTAATTGTGTCTCTGTCAGTGTCTGTTACTGTGTGTGAGTGCGGGATTAAATCTGTATCTGTCAGTGTCTGTCACTGTGTGTGTGTGTGAGATTTATTCTGTATCTGTCACTGTCTGTTACTGTGTGTGAGTGTGGGATGAATTCTGGCTCTGTAAGTGTGTGTAACTGTGTGTGAGTGTGGGATTAATTCTGAATCTGTCACTGTCAGTTACTGTGTGTGAGAGTGGGATTAATTCTGCATCTGTCAGTGTCTGTTACTGTGTGTGAGTCTGCGATCAATTCTGTATCTGTCAGTGTCTTTTACTGTGTGTGAGTGTCTTATTAATTCTGTATCTGTCAGTGACTGTTACTGTGTGTGAGTGTGGGATTAATTGTGTATCTGTCAGTGTCCGTTAGTATGTGTGAGTGCGGGATTAATTGTGTCTCTGTCAGTGTCTGTTACTGTGTGTGAGTGTGAGATTTATTCTGTATCTGTCACTGTCTGTTACTGTGTGTGAGTTTGGGATGAATTCTGGCTCTGTCAGTGTGTGTTACTGTGTGTGAGTGTGGGATTAATTCTGTATCTGTCACTGCCTGATACTGTGTGTGAGTGTGGGAATAATTCTGTATCTGTCACTGTCTGTTAATGTGTGTGAGTGTGGGAATAGAACTGTATCTGTCAGTGTCTGTTACTGTGTGTTACTGTGGGATTAATTCTGTATCTGTCACTGTCTGTTACTGTGTGTGAGTGTGGGATTAATTCTGTATCTGTCAGTGTCCGTTACTGCGTGTGAGTGTGGGATTAATTCTGTGTCTGTCAGTGTCTGTTACTGTGTGTGTGCATATGGGATTATTACTCTTACTGTCACTGTCTGATACTATGTGTGAGTGTGGGATTAATTCTGTATCTGTCAGTGTCTGTTACTGTGTGTGAGCGTTGGAATAATTCTGTATCTGTCACTGTCTGGTACTGTGTGTGATTGTGGGAATAGTTCTGTATCTTTCAGTGTATGTTGCTGTGTGTGAGTGTGGGATTAATTCTGTATCTGTCAGTGTGTGTTACTGTGTTTGAGTGTGGGATTAATTCTGTATCTGTCACTGTCTGAAACTGTGTGTGAGTGTGCGAATAATTCTGCAACTGTCACTGTCTGTTACTGTGTGTGAGTGTGGGAATAGTTCTGCATCCGTCAGTGTCTGTTACAGTGTGTGAGTGTGGGATTAATTCTGTATCTGTCAGTGTGTGTTACTGTTTTTGAGTGTGGGATTTATTCTGTATCTGTCACTGTCTGCTACTGTGTGTGAGTGGGGGAATAATTCTGTAACTGTCACTGTCTGCTACTGTGTGTGAGTGTGGGATTAATTCTGTATCTGTCAATGTGTGTTACTGTGTGTGAGTGTGGAGTTAATTCTATATGTGTCAGTGTCTGTTACTGGGTGGAAGTGTGGGCTTAATTCTGTATCAGTCAGTGTCAGTTACTGTGTGTGAGTGTGGGATTAATTATGTATCTGTCAGTGTCTGTTACTGTGTGTGAGTGTGGGATTAATTCTGTATCTGTCAGTGTCTGTTACTGTGTGTGAGCGTGGGAATAATTCTGTTTCTGTCAGTGTCTGTTACTGTGTGTGAGTGTCGGATTAATTCTGTATCTGTCAATGTGTGTTACTGTGTGTGAGTGAGGAATTAATTCTGTATTTGTCAGCGTCTGTTACTGGGTGTCAGTGTGGGCTTAATTCTCTATCTGTCAGTGTCTGTTACTGTGTGTGAGTGTGGGATTAATTCTGTGTCTGTCAGTGTCTGTTACTGTGTGTGTGTGTTTGGGATTATTACTCTATCTGTCACTGTCTGATACTGTGTGTGAGTGTGGGATTAATTCTGTATCTGTCAATGTGTGTTACTGTGTGTGAGTGTGGAGTTAATTCTATATGTGTCAGTGTCTGTTACTGGGTGGAAGTGTGGGCTTAATTCTGTATCAGTCAGTGTCAGTTACTGTGTGTGAGTGTGGGATTAATTATGTATCTGTCAGTGTCTGTTACTGTGTGTGAGTGTGGGATTAATTCTGTATCTGTCAGTGTCTGTTACTGTGTGTGAGCGTGGGAATAATTCTGTATCTGTCACTGTCTGTTACTGTGTGTGAGTGTGGGATTAATTCTGTATCTGTCAGTGTCTGTTACTGTGTGTGAGTGTGGGATTAATTGTGTATCTGTCAGTGTCTTTTACTGTGAGTGAGTGTGGCACTAATTCTGTATCTCTCAGTGACTGTTACTGTGTGTGAGTGTGGGATTAATTCTGTATCTGTCAGCGTCTGTAACTACGTGTGAGTGTGGGATGAATTCTGTATCTGTCTGTGCCTGTTACTGTGTGTGAGTGTGGTATTAATTGTGTATCTGTCAGTGCCCGTTAGTGTGAGTGAGTGCAAGATTAATTGTGTCTCTGTCAGTGTCTGTTACTGTGTGTGAGTGCGGGATTAAATCTGTATCTGTCAGTGTCTGTCACTGTGTGTGTGTGTGAGATTTATTCTGTATCTGTCACTGTCTGTTACTGTGTGTGAGTGTGGGATGAATTCTGGCTCTGTAAGTGTGTGTAACTGTATGTGAGTGTGGGATTAATTCTGAATCTGTCACTGTCAGTTACTGTGTGTGAGAGTGGGATTAATTCTGCATCTGTCAGTGTCTGTTACTGTGTGTGAGTCTGCGATCAATTCTGTATCTGTCAGTGTCTTTTACTGTGTGTGAGTGTCTTATTAATTCTGTATCTGTCAGTGACTGTTACTGTGTGTGAGTGTGGGATTAATTGTGTATCTGTCAGTGTCCGTTAGTATGTGTGAGTGCGGGATTAATTGTGTCTCTGTCAGTGTCTGTTACTGTGTGTGAGTGTGAGATTTATTCTGTATCTGTCACTGTCTGTTACTGTGTGTGAGTTTGGGATGAATTCTGGCTCTGTCAGTGTGTGTTACTGTGTGTGAGTGTGGGATTAATTCTGTATCTGTCACTGCCTGATACTGTGTGTGAGTGTGGGAATAATTCTGTAACTGTCACTGTCTGCTGCTGTATGTGAGTGTGGGATTAATTCTGCATCTGTCAATGTGTGTTACTGTGTGTGAGTGTGGAATTAATTCTGTATGTGTCAGTGTCTGTTACTCGGTGGAAGTGTGGGCTTAATTCTGTATCTGTCAGTGTCTGTTACTGTGTGTGAGTGTGGGATTAATTATGTATCTGTCAGTGTCTGTTACTGTGTGTGAGTGTGGGATTAGTTGTGTATCTGTCAGTGTCTGTTACTGTCTGTGAGCGTGGGATTATTTCTGTATCTGTCAGTGTCTGTTACTGTGTGTGAGCGTGGGAATAATTCTGTAACTTGTCACTGTCTGTTGCTGTGTTTGAGTGTGGGATTAATTCTGTATCTGTCACTGTCTGATAGTGTGTGTGAGTGTGGGAATAATTCTGTAACTGTTACTGTCTGTTACTGTGTGTGAGTGTGGGATTAATTCTGTATCTGTCAGTGTCTGTTACTGTGTGTGAGTGTGGGATTAATTGTGTATCTGTCAGTGTCTTTTACTGTGAGTGAGTGTGGCACTAATTCTGTATCTGTCAGTGACTGTTACTGTGTGTGAGTGTGGGATTAATTCTGTATCTGTCAGCGTCTGTAACTACGTGTGAGTGTGGGATGAATTCTGTATCTGTCAGTGCCTGTTACTGTGTGTGAGTGTGGTATTAATTGTGTATCTGTCAGTGTCCGTTAGTGTGAGTGAGTGCAAGATTAATTGTGTCTCTGTCAGTGTCTGTTACTGTGTGTGAGTGCGGGATTAAATCTGTATCTGTCAGTGTCTGTCACTGTGTGTGTGTGTGAGATTTATTCTGTATCTGTCACTGTCTGTTAATGTGTGTGAGTGTGGGATGAATTCTGGCTCTGTAAGTGTGTGTTACTGTGTGTGAGTGTGGGATTAATTCTGTATCTGTCACTGTCTGATACTGTGTGTGAGTGTGGGAATAATTCTGTAACTTTCACTCTCTGCTACTGTGTGTGAGTGTGGGATTAATTCTGTATCTGTCAATGTGCGTTACTGTTTGTGAGTGTGGAATTAATTCTGCATCTGTCAGTGTCTGTTACTGTGTGTGAGTGTGGGATTAATTCTGTATTTGTCAGTGTCTGTTACTGTCTGTGAGTGTGGGATGAATTCTGTTTCTGTCAGCGTTTCTTACTATGTGTGAGTGTGGGATGGATTCTGTATCTGTCAGTGTCTGTTGCTGTGTGTGAGTCTGGTATAAATTCTGTATCTGTCAGTGTCTATTACTGTGTGTGAGTATGGGATTAGCTCTGTATCTGTCAGTGTGCGTTACTGTGTGTGAGTGTGGGATTAATTCTGTATCTGTCACTGTCAGTTATTGTGTGTGAGAGTGGGATTATTTCTGAATCTGTCAATGTGTGTCACTGTGTGTGAGTGTGGGATTAGTTCTCTATCTGTCAGTGTCGGTTACTGTGTGTGAGTGTGGGATTAATTCTGTATCTGTCAGTGTCTGTTACTGTGTGTGAGTGTGGGATTAATTCTGTATCTGTCAGTGTCTGTTACTGTGCTTGAGTGTGGGATTAATTCTGTATCTGTCACTGTCTGATACTGTGTGTGAGTGTGGGAATAATTCTGTAACTGTCACCGTCTGTTACTGTGTGTGAGTGTGGGATTAATTCTGTATCTGTCACTGCCTGAAACTGTGTGTGAGTGTGGGAATAATTGTGCAACTGTCACTGTCTGCTGCTGTGTGTGAGTGTGGGATTAATTCTGCATCTGTCAATGTGTGTTACTGTGTGTGAGTGTGGAATTAATTCTGTATGTGTCAGTGTCTGTTACTCGGTGGAAGTGTGGACTTAATTCTGTATCTGTCAGTGTCTGTTACTGTGTGTGAGTGTGGGATTAATTATGTATCTGTCAGTGTCTGTTACTGTGTGTGAGTGTGGGATTAGTTGTGTATCTGTCAGTGTCTGTTCCTGTCTGTGAGCGTGGGATTATTTCTGTATCTGTCAGTGTCTGTTACTGTGTGTGAGCGTGGGAATAATTCTGTATCTGTCACTGTCTGTTACTGTGTGTGAGTGTGGGATTAATTCTGTATCTGTCAGTGTCTGTTACTGTGTGTGAGTGTGGGATTAATTGTGTATCTGTCAGTGTCTTTTACTGTGAGTGAGTGTGGCACTAATTCTGTATCTCTCAGTGACTGTTACTGTGTGTGAGTGTGGGATTAATTCTGTATCTGTCAGCTTCAGTAACTACGTGTGAGTGTGGGATGAATTCTGTATCTGTCTGTGCCTGTTACTGTGTGTGAGTGTGGTATTAATTGTGTATCTGTCAGTGTCCGTTAGTGTGAGTGAGTGCAAGATTAATTGTGTCTCTGTCAGTGTCTGTTACTGTGTGTGAGTGCGGGATTAAATCTGTATCTGTCAGTGTCTGTCACTGTGTGTGTGTGTGAGATTTATTCTGTATCTGTCACTGTCTGTTAATGTGTGTGAGTGTGGGATGAATTCTGGCTCTGTAAGTGTGTGTTACTGTGTGTGAGTGTGGGATTAATTCTGTATCTGTCACTGTCTGATACTGTGTGTGAGTGTGGGAATAATTCTGTAACTTTCACTCTCTGCTACTGTGTGTGAGTGTGGGATTAATTCTGTATCTGTCAATGTGCGTTACTGTTTGTGAGTGTGGAATTAATTCTGCATCTGTCAGTGTCTGTTACTGTGTGTGAGTGTGGGATTAATTCTGTATTTGTCAGTGTCTGTTACTGTCTGTGAGTGTGGGATGAATTCTGTTTCTGTCAGCGTTTCTTACTATGTGTGAGTGTGGGATGGATTCTGTATCTGTCAGTGTCTGTTACTGTGTGTGAGTCTGGTATAAATTCTGTATCTGTCTGTGTCTATTACTGTGTGTGAGTATGGGATTAGCTCTGTATCTGTCAGTGTGCGTTACTGTGTGTGAGTGTGGGATTAATTCTGTATCTGTCACTGTCAGTTATTGTGTGTGAGAGTGGGATTATTTCTGAATCTGTCAATGTGTGTCACTGTGTGTGAGTGTGGGATTAGTTCTCTATCTGTCAGTGTCGGTTACTGTGTGTGAGTGTGGGATTAATTCTGTATCTGTCAGTGTCTGTTACTGTGTGTGAGTGTGGGATTAATTCTGTATCTGTCAGTGTCTGTTACTGTGTTTGAGTGTGGGATTAATTCTGTATCTGTCACTGTCTGATACTGTGTGTGAGTGTGGGAATAATTCTGTAACTGTCACCGTCTGTTACTGTGTGTGAGTGTGGGATTAATTCTGTATCTGTCACTGCCTGAAACTGTGTGTGAGTGTGGGAATAATTGTGCAACTGTCACTGTCTGCTGCTGTGTGTGAGTGCGGGATTAATTCTGCATCTGTCAATGTGTGTTACTGTGTGTGAGTGTGGAATTAATTCTGTATGTGTCAGTGTCTGTTACTCGGTGGAAGTGTGGACTTAATTCTGTATCTGTCAGTGTCTGTTACTGTGTGTGAGTGTGGGATTAATTATGTATCTGTCAGTGTCTGTTACTGTGTGTGAGTGTGGGATTAGTTGTGTATCTGTCAGTGTCTGTTCCTGTCTGTGAGCGTGGGATTATTTCTGTATCTGTCAGTGTCTGTTACTGTGTGTGAGCGTGGGAATAATTCTGTATCTGTCACTGTCTGTTACTGTGTGTGAGTGTGGGATTAATTCTGTATCTGTCAGTGTCTGTTACTGTGTGTGAGTGTGGGATTAATTGTGTATCTGTCAGTGTCTTTTACTGTGAGTGAGTGTGGCACTAATTCTGTATCTCTCAGTGACTGTTACTGTGTGTGAGTGTGGGATTAATTCTGTATCTGTCAGCGTCTGTAACTACGTGTGAGTGTGGGATGAATTCTGTATCTGTCTGTGCCTGTTACTGTGTGTGAGTGTGGTATTAATTGTGTATCTGTCAGTGTCCGTTAGTGTGAGTGAGTGCAAGATTAATTGTGTCTCTGTCAGTGTCTGTTACTGTGTGTGAGTGCGGGATTAAATCTGTATCTGTCAGTGTCTGTCACTGTGTGTGTGTGTGAGATTTATTCTGTATCTGTCACTGTCTGTTACTGTGTGTGAGTGTGGGATGAATTCTGGCTCTGTAAGTGTGTGTTACTGTGTGTGAGTGTGGGATTAATTCTGTATCTGTCACTGTCTGATACTGTGTGTGAGTGTGGGAATAATTCTGTAACTTTCACTCTCTGCTACTGTGTGTGAGTGTGGGATTAATTCTGTATCTGTCAATGTGCGTTACTGTTTGTGAGTGTGGAATTAATTCTGCATCTGTCAGTGTCTGTTACTGTGTGTGAGTGTGGGATTAATTCTGTATTTGTCAGTGTCTGTTACTGTCTGTGAGTGTGGGATGAATTCTGTTTCTGTCAGCGTTTCTTACTATGTGTGAGTGTGGGATGGATTCTGTATCTGTCAGTGTCTGTTACTGTGTGTGAGTCTGGTATAAATTCTGTATCTGTCACTGTCAGTTATTGTGTGTGAGAGTGGGATTATTTCTGAATCTGTCAATGTGTGTCACTGTGTGTGAGTGTGGGATTAGTTCTCTATCTGTCAGTGTCGGTTACTGTGTGTGAGTGTGGGATTAATTCTATATCTGTCAGTGTCTGTTACTGTGTGTGAGTGTGGGATTAATTCTGTATCTGTCAGTGTCTGTTACTGTGTTTGAGTGTGGGATTAATTCTGTATCTGTCACTGTCTGATACTGTGTGTGAGTGTGGGAATAATTCTGTAACTGTCACCGTCTGTTACTGTGTGTGAGTGTGGGATTAATTCTGTATCTGTCACTGCCTGATACTGTGTGTGAGTGTGGGAATAATTCTGCAACTGTCACTGTCTGCTGCTGTGTGTGAGTGTGGGATTAATTCTGCATCTGTCAATGTGTGTTACTGTGTGTGAGTGTGGAATTAATTCTGTATGTGTCAGTGTCTGTTACTCGGTGGAAGTGTGGGCTTAATTCTGTATCTGTCAGTGTCTGTTACTGTGTGTGAGTGTGGGATTAATTATGTATCTGTCAGTGTCTGTTACTGTGTGTGAGTGTGGGATTAGTTGTGTATCTGTCAGTGTCTGTTCCTGTCTGTGAGCGTGGGATTATTTCTGTATCTGTCAGTGTCTGTTACTGTGTGTGAGCGTGGGAATAATTCTGTATCTGTCACTGTCTGTTACTGTGTTTGAGTGTGGGATTAATTCTGTATCTGTCACTGTCTGATAGTGTGTGTGAGTGTGGGAATAATTCTGTAACTGTTACTGTCTGTTACTGTGTGTGAGTGTGGGATTAATTCTGTATCTGTCAGTGTCTGTTACTGTGTGTGAGTGTGGGATTAATTGTGTATCTGTCAGTGTCTTTTACTGTGAGTGAGTGTGGCACTAATTCTGTATCTCTCAGTGACTGTTACTGTGTGTGAGTGTGGGATTAATTCTGTATCTGTCAGCGTCTGTAACTACGTGTGAGTGTGGGATGAATTCTGTATCTGTTAGTGCCTGTTACTGTGTGTGAGTGTGGTATTAATTGTGTATCTGTCAGTGTCCGTTAGTGTGAGTGAGTACAAGATTAATTGTGTCTCTGTCAGTGTCTGTTACTGTGTGTGAGTGGGGGATTAAATCTGTATCTGTCAGTGTCTGTCACTGTGTGTGTGTGTGAGATTTAATCTGTATCTGTCACTGTCTGTTACTGTGTGTGAGTGTGGGATGAATTCTGGCTCTGTAAGTGTGTGTTACTGTGTGTGAGTGTGGGATTAATTCTGTATCTGTCACTGTCTGATACTGTGTGTGAGTGTGGGAATAATTCTGTAACTTTCACTCTCTGCTACTGTGTGTGAGTGTGGGATTAATTCTGTATCTGTCAATGTGCGTTACTGTTTGTGAGTGTGGAATTAATTCTGCATCTGTCAGTGTCTGTTACTGTGTGTGAGTGTGGGATTAATTCTGTATTTGTCAGTGTCTGTTACTGTCTGTGAGTGTGGGATGAATTCTGTTTCTGTCAGCGTTTCTTACTATGTGTGAGTGTGGGATGGATTCTGTATCTGTCAGTGTCTGTTACTGTGTGTGGGTCTGGTATAAATTCTGTATCTGTCAGTGTCTATTACTGTGTGTGAGTATGGGATTAGCTCTGTATCTGTCAGTGTGCGTTATTGTGTGTGAGTGTGGGATTAATTCTGTATCTGTCACTGTCAGTTATTGTGTGTGAGAGTGGGATTATTTCTGAATCTGTCAATGTGTGTCACTGTGTGTGAGTGTGGGATTAGTTCTCTATCTGTCAGTGTCGGTTACTGTGTGTGAGTGTGGGATTAATTCTGTATCTGTCAGTGTCTGTTACTGTGTGTGAGTGTGGGATTAATTCTGTATCTGTCAGTGTCTGTTACTGTGTTTGAGTGTGGGATTAATTCTGTATCTGTCACTGTCTGATACTGTGTGTGAGTGTGGGAATAATTCTGTAACTGTCACCGTCTGTTACTGTGTGTGAGTGTGGGATTAATTCTGTATCTGTCAGTGTCTGTTACTGTGTGTGAGTGTGGGATTAATTGTGTATCTGTCAGTGTCCGTTAGTGTGTGTGAGTGTGGGATGAATTCTGGCTCTGTCAGTGTGTGTTCCAGTGTGTGAGTGTGGGATTAATTCTGTATCTGTCACTGTCTGATACTGTGTGTGAGTGTGGGAATAATTCTGTAACTTTCACTGTCTGCTACTGTGTGTGAGTGTGGGATTAATTCTGTATCTGTCAGTGTCTGTTACTGTCTGTGAGTGTGGGATTAATTATGTATCTGTCAGTGTCTGTTAATGTCAGTGAGTGTGGGATGAATTCTGTTTCTGTCAGCGTCTGTTACTATGTGTGAGTGTGGGTTGGATTCTGTATCTGTCAGTGTCTGTTACTGTGTGTGAGTCTGGTATTAGTTCTGTTTCTGTCAGTGTCTGTTAGTGTGTGTGAGTGTGGGATTAATTCTGTATCTGTCAGTGTCTATTACTGTGTGTGAGTATGGGATTAGCTCTGTATCTGTCAGTGTGTGTTACTGTGTGAGAGTGTGGGATTAATTCTGTATCTGTCAGTGTGTGTTACTGTGAGTGAGTGTGGGATTAATTCTGTATCTGTCACTGCAGTTACTGTGTGTGAGTGTAGGATTAATTCTCTATCTGTCAGTGTCGGTTACTGTGTGTGAGTGTGGGATTAATTCTGTATCTGTCACTGCCTGTTACTGTGTGTGAGTGTGGGATTAATTCTGTATCTGTCAGTGTCTGTTACTGTGCGTGAGTGTGGGATTAATTCTGTATCTGTCAGCGTGTGTTACTGTGTTTGAGTGTGGGATTAATTCTGTATCTGTCACTGTCTGATACTGTGTGTGAGTGTGGGAATAATTCTGTAACTGTCAGTGTCTGTTACTGTGTGTGAGTGTGGGATTAATTCTGTATCTGTCAGTGTCTGTTACTGTGCGTGAGTGTGGGATTAATTCTGTATCTGTCAGTGTGTCTTACTGTGTTTGAGTGTGGGATTAATTCTGTATCTGTCACTGTCTGATACTGTGTGTGAGTGTGGGATTAATTCTGTATCTGTCACTGTCCGATACTATGTGTGAGTGTGGGATCAATTCTGTTTCTGTCAGCGTCTGTTACTATGTGTGAGTGTGGGATGGATTCTGTATCTGTCAGTGTCTGTTACTGTGTGTGAGTCTGGTATTAGTTCTGTATCTGTCAGTGTCTGTTAGTGTGTGTGAGTGTGGGATTAATTCTGTATCTGTCAGTGTCTATTACTGTGTGTGAGTATGGGATTAGCTCTGTATCTGTCAGTGTGTGTTACTGTGTGAGAGTGTGGGATTAATTCTGTATCTGTCAGTGGGTGTTACTGTGAGTGAGTGTGGGATTAATTCAGTATCTGTCACTGTCAGTTACTGTGTGTGTGTGTGGGATTAATTCTCTATCTGTCAGTGTCGGTTACTGTGTGTGAGTGTGGGATTAATTCTGTATCTGTCACTGTCTGTTACTGTGTGTGAGTGTGGGATTAATTCTGTATCTGTCAGTGTCTGTTACTGTGTGTGAGTGTGGGATTAATTCTGCATCTGTCAGTGTGTGTTACTGTGTTTGAGTGTGGGATTAATTCTGTATCTGTCACTGTCTGATACTGTGTGTGCGTGTGGGAATAATTCTGTAACTGTCACTGTCTGTTACTGTGTGTGAGTGTGGGATTAATTCTGTATCTGTCATTGTCTGTTACTGTGCGTGAGTGTGGGATTAATTCTGTATCTGTCAGTGTGTGTTACTGTGTTTGAGTGTGGGATTAATTCTGTATCTGTCACTGTCTGATACTGTGTGTGCGTGTGGGAATAATTCTGTAACTGTCACTGTCTGTTACTGTGTGTGAGTGTGGGATTAATTCTGTATCTGTCATTGTCTGTTACTGTGCGTGAGTGTGGGATTAATTCTGCATCTGTCAGTGTGTGTTACTGTGTTTGAGTGTGGGATTAATTCTGTATCTGTCACTGTCTGATACTGTGTGTGCGTGTGGGAATAATTCTGTAACTGTCACTGTCTGTTACTGTGTGTGAGTGTGGGATTAATTCTGTATCTGTCATTGTCTGTTACTGTGCGTGAGTGTGGGATTAATTCTGTATCTGTCAGTGTGTGTCACTGTGTTTGAGTGTGGAATTAATTCTGTATCTGTCACTGTCTGATACTGTGTGTGAGTGTGGGATTAATTCTGTTTCTGTCAGTGTCTGTTACTGTGTGTGAGTGTGGGATCAATTCTGTATCTGTCAGTGTCTGTTACTGTGAGTGAGTGTGGGACTAATTCTGTATCTCTCAGTGTCTGTTACTGTGTTTGAGTGTGGGATTAATTCTGTATCTGTCAGTGTCTGTTACTGTGAGTGAGTGTGGGACTAATTCTGTATCTCTCAGTGTCTGTTACTGTGTTTGAGTGTGGGATTAATTCTGTATCTGTCGCTGTCTGATATTGTGTGTGAGTGTGGGTATAATTCTGTAACTGTCACTGTCTGTTACTGTGTGTGAGTGTGGGATTAATTCTGTTTCTGTCAGTGTCTGTTACTGTTTGTGAGTGTGGGATTAATTGTGTATCTGTCAGTGTCTGTTAGTGTGTGTGAGTGCGGGATTAATTGTGTCTCTGTCAGTGTCTTTTACTGTGTGTGAGTGTGGGATTAATTCTGTTTCTGTCAGTGTCTGTTACTGTTTGTGAGTGTGGGATCAATTCTGTATCTGTCAGTGTCTGTTACTGTGAGTGAGTGTGGGACTAATTCTGTATCTGTCAGTGTCTGTTACTGTGTGTGAGTGTGGGATTAATTATGTATCTGTCAGCGTCTGTGACTATGTGTGAGTGTGGGAAGAATTCTGTATCTGTCAGTGTCTGTTACTGTGTGTGAGTGTGGGATTAATTCTGTATCTGTCTGTGTCTGTTACTGTGTGTGAGTGTGGGATTAATTCTGTATCTGTCAGTGTCTGTTACTGTGTGTGAGTGTGGGACTAATTCTGTATCTGTCAGTGTCTGTTACTGTGTGTGAGTGTGGGATTAATTATGTATCTGTCAGCGTCTGTGACTATGTGTGAGTGTGGGAAGAATTCTGTATCTGTCAGTGTCTGTTACTGTGTGTGAGTGTGGGATTAATTCTGTATCTGTCTGTGCCGGTTACTGCGTGTGAGTGTGGGATTAATTCTGTATCTGTCTGTGTCTGTTACTGTGTGTGAGTGTGGGATGAATGCTGTATCTGTCAGTGCCTGTTACAGTGTGTGAATGTGGTATTAATTGTGTATCTGTCAGTGTCTGTTACTGTGTGTGAGTGTGGGATGAATTCTGGCTCTGTCAGTGTGTGTTACAGTGTGTGAGTGTGGGATTAATTCTGTATCTGTCACTGTCTGATACTGTGTGTGAGTGTGGGAATAATTCTGTATATGTCAGTGTCTATTACTGTGTGTGAGTATGGGATTAGCTCTGTATGTGCCAGTGTGTGTTACAGTGTGTGAGTGTGGAATTAATTCTGTATCTGTCAGTGTCTGTTAGTGTGTGTGAGTGTGGGATTAATTCTGTATCTGTCAGTGACTGTTACTGTGTGTGAGTGTGGGATTAATTCTGTATCTGTCAGTGTGTGTTACTGTTTTTGAGTGTGGGATTAATTCTGTATCTGTCACTGTCAGAAACTGTGTGTGATTGTGGGATTAATTCTGTATCTGTCAGTGTGTGTTACTGTGTGTGAGTGTGGGATTAATTCTGAATCTGTCACTGTCAGTTACTGTGTGTGAGAGTGGGATTAATTCTGCATCTGTCAGTGTGTGTCACAGTGTGAGAGTGTGGGATTAGTTCTCTATCTGTCAGTGTCTGTTACTGTGTGTGAGCGTGGGAATAATTCTGTATCTGTCACTGTCTGTTACTGTGTGTGACTGTGGGAATAGTTCTGTATCTGTCAATGTCTGTTACTGTGTGTGAGTGTGGGATTAATTCTGTATCTGCCAGTGTCTGTTACTGTGTGTGAGTGCGGGATTAATACTGCATCTGTCAGTGTCTGTTACTGTGTGTGAGTGTGGGATTAATTCTGTATCTGTCACTGTCTGATACTGTGTGTGAGTGTGGGATTAATACTGCATCTGTCAGTCTCTGTTACTGTGTGTGAGTGTGGGATTAATTGTGTATCAGTCAGTGTCTGTTACTGTGTGTGAGTGTGGGATCAATTCTGTATCTGTCAGTGTCTGTTACTTTGTGTGAGTGTGGGACTAATTCTGTATCTGTCAGTGACAGTTACTGTGTGTGAGTGTGGGATTAATTCTGTTTCTGTCAGCGTCTGTAACTATGTGTGAGTGTGGGATGAATGCTGTATCTGTCAGTGCCTGTTACAGTGTGTGAATGTGGTATTAATTGTGTATCTGTCAGTGTCTGTTACTGTGTGTGAGTGTGGGATGAATTCTGGCTCTGTCAGTGTGTGTTCCAGTGTGTGAGTGTGGGATTAATTCTGTATCTGTCACTGTCTGATACTGTGTGTGAGTGTGGGAATAATTCTGTAACTTTCACTGTCTGCTACTGTGTGTGAGTGTGGGATTAATTCTGTATCTGTCAGTGTCTGTTACTGTCTGTGAGTGTGGGATTGATTCTGTATCTGTCAGTGTCTGTTAATGTCAGTGAGTGTGGGATGAATTCTGTTTCTGTCAGCGTCTGTTACTATGTGTGAGTGTGGGTTGGATTCTGTATCTGTCAGTGTCTGTTACTGTGTGTGAGTCTGGTATTAGTTCTGTTTCTGTCAGTGTCTGTTAGTGTGTGTGAGTGTGGGATTAATTCTGTATCTGTCAGTGTCTATTACTGTGTGTGAGTATGGGATTAGCTCTGTATCTGTCAGTGTGTGTTACTGTGTGAGAGTGTGGGATTAATTCTGTATCTGTCAGTGTGTGTTTCTGTGAGTGAGTGTGGGATTAATTCTGTATCTGTCACTGCAGTTACTGTGTGTGAGTGTGGGATTAATTCTCTATCTGTCAGTGTCGGTTACTGTGTGTGAGTGTGGGATTAATTCTGTATCTGTCACTGCCTGTTACTGTGTGTGAGTGTGGGATTAATTCTGTATCTGTCAGTGTCTGTTACTGTGCGTGAGTGTGGGATTAATTCTGTATCTGTCAGCGTGTGTTACTGTGTTTGAGTGTGGGATTAATTCTGTATCTGTCACTGTCTGATACTGTGTGTGAGTGTGGGAATAATTCTGTAACTGTCACTGTCTGTTACTGTGTGTGAGTGTGGGATTAATTCTGTATCTGTCAGTGTCTGTTACTGTGCGTGAGTGTGGGATTAATTCTGTATCTGTCAGTGTGTGTTACTGTGTTTGAGTGTGGGATTAATTCTGTATCTGTCACTGTCTGATACTGTGTGTGAGTGTGGGATTAATTCTGTATCTGTCACTGTCTGATACTGTGTGTGAGTGTGGGATTAATTCTGTTTCTGTCAGCGTCTGTTACTATGTGTGAGTGTGGGATGGATTCTGTATCTGTCAGTGTCTGTTACTGTGTGTGAGTCTGGTATTAGTTCTGTATCTGTCAGTGTCTGTTAGTGTGTGTGAGTGTGGGATTAATTCTGTATCTGTCAGTGTCTATTACTGTGTGTGAGTATGGTATTAGCTCTGTATCTGTAAGTGTGTGTTACTGTGAGTGAGTGTGGGATTAATTCTGTATCTGTCACTGTCAGTTACTGTGTGTGAGTGTGGGATTAATTCTCTATCTGTCAGTGTCGGTTACTGTGTGTGAGTGTGGGATTAATTCTGTATCTGTCACTGTCTGTTACTGTGTGTGAGTGTCGGATTAATTCTGTATCTGTCAGTGTCTGTTACTGTGCGTGAGTGTGGGATTAATTCTGCATCTGTCAGTGTGTGTTACTGTGTTTGAGTGTGGGATTAATTCTGTATCTGTCACTGTCTGATACTGTGTGTGCGTGTGGGAATAATTCTGTAACTGTCACTGTCTGTTACTGTGTGTGAGTGTGGGATTAATTCTGTATCTGTCATTGTCTGTTACTGTGCGTGAGTGTGGGATTAATTCTGTATCTGTCAGTGTGTGTTACTGTGTTTGAGTGTGGGATTAATTCTGTATCTGTCACTGTCTGATACTGTGTGTGAGTGTGGGACTAATTCTGTATCTGTCAGTGTCTGTTACTGTGTTTGATTGTGGGATTAATTCTGTATCTGTCACTGTCTGATACTGTGTGTGAGTGTGGGAATAATTCTGTAACTGTCACTGTCTGTTACTGTGTGTGAGTGTGGGATTAATTCTGTATCTGTCAGTGTCTGTTACTGTGTGTGAGTGTGGGATGAATTCTGGCTCTGTCAGTGTGTGTTACAGTTTGTGAGTGTGGGATTAATTCTGTATCTGTCACTGTCTGATACTGTGTGTGAGTGTGGGAATAATTCTGTATCTGTCAGTGTCTATTACTGTGTGTGAGTATGGGATTAGCTCTGTATCTGTCAGTGTGTGTTACAGTGTGTGAGTGTGGGATTAATTCTGTATCTGTCAGTGTCTGTTAGTGTGTGTGAGTGTGGGATTAATTCTGTATCTGTCAGTGTCTATTACTGTGTGTGAGTATGGGATTAGCTCTGTATCTGTCAGTGTGTGTTACTGTGTGAGAGTGTGGGATTAATTCTGTATCTGTCAGTGTGTGTTACTGTGAGTGAGTGTGGGATTAATTCTGTATCTGTCACTGTCAGTTACTGTGTGTGAGTGTGGGATTAATTCTCTATCTGTCAGTGTCGGTTACTGTGTGTGAGTGTGGGATTAATTCTGTATCTGTCACTGTCTGTTACTGTGTGTGAGTGTGGGATTAATTCTGTATATGTCAGTGTCTGTTTCTGTGCGTGAGTGTGGGATTAATTCTGTATCTGTCACCGTGTGTTACTGTGTGTGAGTGTGGGATTAATTCTGTATCTGTCAGTGTCTGTTACTGTGCGTGAGTGTGGGATTAATTCTGTATCTGTCAGTGTGTGTTACTGTGTTTGAGTGTGGGATTAATACTGTATCTGTCACTGTCTGATACTGTGTGTGAGTGTGGGATTAATTCTGTATCTGTCACTGTCTGATACTGTGTGTGAGTGTGGGATTAATTCTGTTTCTGTCAGCGTCTGTTACAATGTGTGAGTGTGGGATGGATTCTGTATCTGTCAGTGTCTGTTACTGTGTGTGAGTCTGGTATTAGTTCTGTATCTGTCAGTGTCTGTTAGTGTGTGTGAGTGTGGGATTAATTCTGTATCTGTCAGTGTCTATTACTGTGTGTGAGTATGGGATTAGCTCTGTATCTGTCACTGTCAGTTACGGTGTGTGATTGTGGGATTAATTCTCTATCTGTCAGTGTCGGTTACTGTGTGTGAGTGTGGGATTAATTCTGTATATGTCACTGTCTGTTACTGTGTGTGAGTGTGGGATTAATTCTGTATCTGTCAGTGTCTGTTACTGTGCGTGAGTGTGGGATTAATTCTGTATCTGTCAGAGTGTGTTACTGTGTTTGAGTGTGGGATTAATTCTGTATCTGTCACTGTCTGATACTGTGTGTGCGTGTGGGAATAATTCTGTAACTGTCCCTGTCTGTTACTGTCTGTGAGTGAGGGATTAATTCTGTATCTGTCAGTGTCTGTTACTGTGCGTGAGTGTGGGATTAATTCTGTATCTGACAGTGTGTGTTACTGTGTTTGATTGTGGGATTAATTCTCTATCTGTCACTGTCTGATACTGTGTGTGAGTGTGGGATTAATTCTGTTTCTGTCAGTGTCTGTTACTGTGTGTGAGTGTGGGATCAATTCTGTATCTGTCAGTGTCTGTTACTGTGAGTGAGTGTGGGATTTATTCTGTATCTGTCAGTGTGTGTTACTGTGTTTGAGTGTGGGATTAATTCTATATCTGTCAATGTCTGATACTGTGTGTGAGTGTGGGATTTAGTCTGTTTCTGTCAGTGGCTGTTACTGTGTGTGAGTGTGGGATCAATTCTGTTTCTGTCAATGTCTGTTACTGTGAGTGAGTGTGGGACTAATTCTGTATCTGTCAGTGTCTGTTACTGTGTTTGAGTGTGGGATTAATTCTGTATCTGTCACTGTCTGATACTGTGTGTGAGTGTGGGAATAATTCTGTAACTGTCACTGTCTGTTACTGTGTGTGAGTGTGGGATTAATTCTGTTTCTGTCAGTGTCTGTTACTGTGTGTGAGTGTGGGATTAATTGTGTATCTGTCAGTGTCTGTTAGTGTGTGGGAGTGCGGGATTAATTGTGTCTCTGTCAGTGTCTGTTACTGTGTGTGAGTGTGGGATTAATTCTGTTTCTGTCAGTGTCTGTTACTGCGTGTGAGTGTGGGATCAATTCTGTATCTGTCAGCGTCTGTTACTGTGAGTGAGTGTGGGACTAATTCTGTATCTGTCAGTGTCTGTTACTGTGTGTGAGTGTGGGATTAATTATGTATCTGTCAGCGTCTGTGACTATGTGTGAGTGTGGGAAGAAATCTGTATCTGTCAGTGTCTGTTACTGTGTGTGAGTGTGGGATTAATTGTGTATCTGTCAGTGTCTGTTAGTGTGTGGGAGTGCGGGATTAATTGTGTCTCTGTCAGTGTCTGTTACTGTGTGTGAGTGTGGGATTAATTCTGTTTCTGTCAGTGTCTGTTACTGCGTGTGAGTGTGGGAAGAAATCTGTATCTGTCAGTGTCTGTTACTGTGTGTGAGTGTGGGATTAATTCTGTATCTGTCTGTGTCTGTTACTGTGTGTGAGTGTGGGATTAATTCTGTATCTGTCAGTGTCTGTTACTGTGTGTAAGCGTGGGTATAATTCTGTATCTGTCACTGTCTGTTACTGTGTGTGAGTGTGGGAATAGTTCTGTATCTGTCAGTGTCTGTTACTGTGTGTGAGTGTAGGATTAATTCTGTATCTGTCAGTTTGTGTTACTGTGTTTGAGTGTGGGCTTAATTCTGTATCTGTCACTGTCTGATACTGTGTGTGAGTGTGGGAATAAATCTGTAACTGTCACTGTCCGTTGCTGTGTGTGAGTGTGGGATTAATTATGTATCTGTCAGTGTCTGTCACTGTGTCTGAGTGTGGGATTAATTCTGTATCTGTCAGTGTCTGTTACTGTATGTGAGTGTGGGATTATTTCTGTATCTGTCTGTGTCTGTCACTGTGTGTGCGTGTGGGATTAATTCTGTATTTGTCAGTGTCTGTTACTGTGTGTGAGCGTGGGAATAATTCTGTATCTGTCACTGTCTGTTACTGTGTGTGAGTGTGTGAATAGTTCTGTATCAGTCAGTGTCTGTTACTGTGTGTGAGTGTGGGATTAATTCCGTATCTGTCACTGTCTGTTACTGTGTGTGAGTGTGGGATCAATTCTGTATCTGTCAGTGTCTGTTACTTTGTGTGAGTGTGGGATTAATTCTGTGTCTGTCAGTGTCTGTTACTGTGTGTGTGTGTATGAGATTATTACTCTATCTGTCACTGTCTGATACTATGTGTGAGTGTGGGATTAATTCTGCATCTGTCAGTGTCTGTTACTGTGTGTGACCGTGGGAATAATTCTGTATCTGTCACTGTCTATTACTTTGTGTGAGTCTGGGAATAGTTCTGTATCTGTCAGTGTCTGTTACTGTGTGTGAGTGTGGGATTAATTCTGTATCTGTCAGTGTGTGTTACTGTGTTTGAGTGTGGGATTAATTCTGTATCTGTCAGCGTCTGTGACTATGTGTGAGTGTGGGAAGAATTCTGTATCTGTCAGTGTCTGTTACTGTGTGTGAGTGTGGGATTAATTCTGTATCTGTCTGTGTCTGTTACTGTGTGTGAGTGTGGGATTAATTCTGTATCTGTCAGTGTCTGTTACTGTGTGTGTGTGTATGGGATTATTACTCTATCTGTCACTGTCTGATACTATGTGTGAGTGTGGGATTAATTCTGTATCTTTCAGTGTCTGTTACTGTGTGTGAGCGTGGGAATAATTCTGTATCTGTCACTGTCTGTTACTGTGTGTGAGTGTGGGAATAGTTCTGTATCTGTCAGTGTCTGTTACTGAGTGTGAGTGTGGGATTAATTCTGTATCTGTCAGTTTGTGTTACGGTGTTTGAGTGTGGGATTAATTCTGTATCTGTCACTGTCTGATACTGTGTGTGAGTGTGGGAATAAATCTGTAACTGTCACTGTCTGTTGCTCTGTGTGAGTGTGGGATTAATTATGTATCTGTCAGCGTCTGTGACTATGTGTGAGTGTGGGAAGAAATCTGTATCTGTCAGTGTCTGTTACTGTGTGTGAGTGTGGGATTAATTCTGTATCTGTCTGTGTCTGTTACTGTGTGTGAGTGTGGGATTAATTCTGTATCTGTCAGTGTCTGTTACTGTGTGTAAGCGTGGGTATAATTCTGTATCTGTCACTGTCTGTTACTGTGTGTGAGTGTGGGAATAGTTCTGTATCTGTCAGTGTCTGTTACTGTGTGTGAGTGTAGGATTAATTCTGTATCTGTCAGTTTGTGTTACTGTGTTTGAGTGTGGGCTTAATTCTGTATCTGTCACTGTCTGATACTGTGTGTGAGTGTGGGAATAAATCTGTAACTGTCACTGTCCGTTGCTGTGTGTGAGTGTGGGATTAATTATGTATCTGTCAGTGTCTGTCACTGTGTCTGAGTGTGGGATTAATTCTGTATCTGTCAGTGTCTGTTACTGTGTGTGAGTGTGGGATTATTTCTGTATCTGTCTGTGTCTGTCACTGTGTGTGCGTGTGGGATTAATTCTGTATTTGTCAGTGTCTGTTACTGTGTGTGAGCGTGGGAATAATTCTGTATCTGTCACTGTCTGTTACTGTGTGTGAGTGTGTGAATAGTTCTGTATCAGTCAGTGTCTGTTACTGTGTGTGAGTGTGGGATTAATTCTGTATCTGTCACTGTCTGTTACTGTGTGTGAGTGTGGGATCAATTCTGTATCTGTCAGTGTCTGTTACTGTGTGTGAGTGTGGGATTAATTCTGTGTCTGTCAGTGTCTGTTACTGTGTGTGTGTGTATGAGATTATTACTCTATCTGTCACTGTCTGATACTATGTGTGAGTGTGGGATTAATTCTGCATCTGTCAGTGTCTGTTACTGTGTGTGACCGTGGGAATAATTCTGTATCTGTCACTGTCTATTACTTTGTGTGAGTCTGGGAATAGTTCTGTATCTGTCAGTGTCTGTTACTTTGTGTGAGTGTGGGATTAATTCTGTATCTGTCAGTGTGTGTTACTGTGTTTGAGTGTGGGATTAATTCTGTATCTGTCAGCGTCTGTGACTATGTGTGAGTGTGGGAAGAATTCTGTATCTGTCAGTGTCTGTTACTGTGTGTGAGTGTGGGATTAATTCTGTATCTGTCTGTGTCTGTTACTGTGTGTGAGTGTGGGATTAATTCTGTATCTGTCAGTGTCTGTTACTGTGTGTGAGTGTGGGATTAATTCTGTTTCTGTCAGTGTCTGTTACTGTGTGTGTGTATGGGATTATTACTCTATCTGTCACTGTCTGATACTATGTGTGAGTGTGGGATTAATTCTGTATCTTTCAGTGTCTGTTACTGTGTGTGAGCGTGGGAATAATTCTGTATCTGTCACTGTCTGTTACTGTGTGTGAGTGTGGGAATAGTTCTGTATCTGTCAGTGTCTGTTACTGTGTATGAGTGTGGGATTAATTCTGTATCTGTCAGTTTGTGTTACGGTGTTTGAGTGTGGGATTAATTCTGTATCTGTCACTGTCTGATACTGTGTGTGAGTGTGGGAATAAATCTGTAACTGTCACTGTCTGTTGCTCTGTGTGAGTGTGGGATTAATTATGTATCTGTCAGTGTCTGTCACTGTGTGTGAGCGTGGGATTAATTCTGTATCTGTCAGTGTCTGTTACTGTGTGTGAGTGTGTGATTATTTCTGTATCTGTCTGTGTCTGTCACTGTGTTTGAGTGTGGGATTAATTCTGTATCTGTCAGCGTCTGTGACTATGTGTGAGTCTGGGAATAGTTCTGTATCTGTCAGTGTCTGTTACTGTGTGTGAGTGTGGGATTAATTCTGTATCTGTCAGTGTGTGTTACTGTGTTTGAGTGTGGGATTAATTCTGTATCTGTCAGCGTCTGTGACTATGTGTGAGTGTGGGAAGAATTCTGTATCTGTCAGTGTCTGTTACTGTGTGTGAGTGTGGAATTAATTCTGTATCTGTCTGTGTCTGTTACTGTGTGTGAGTGTGGGATTAATTCTGTATCTGGCAGTGTCTGTTACTGTGTGTGAGTGTGGGATTAATTCTGTTTCTGTCAGTGTCTGTTACTGTGTGTGTGTGTATGGGATTATTACTCTATCTGTCACTGTCTGATACTATGTGTGAGTGTGGGATTAATTCTGTATCTTTCAGTGTCTGTTACTGTGTGTGAGCGTGGGAATAATTCTGTATCTGTCAGTGTCTGTTACTGTGTGTGAGTGTGGGATTAATTCTGTATCTGTCAGTTTGTGTTACTGTGTTTGAGTGTGGGATTAATTCTGTATCTGTCACTGTCTGATACTGTGTGTGAGTTTGGGAATAAATCTGTAACTGTCACTGTCTGTTGCTGTGTGTGAGTGTGGGAATAATTATGTATCTGTCAGTGTCTGTCACTGTGTGTGAGTGTGGGATTAATTCTGTATCTGTCAGTGTCTGTTACTGTGCGTGAGTGTGGGATTAATTCTGCATCTGTCAGTGTGTGTTACTGTGTTTGAGTGTGGGATTAATTCTGTATCTGTCACTGTCTGATACTGTGTGTGCGTGTGGGAATAATTCTGTAACTGTCACTGTCTGTTACTGTGTGTGAGTGTGGGATTAATTCTGTATCTGTCATTGTCTGTTACTGTGCGTGAGTGTGGGATTAATTCTGTATCTGTCAGTGTGTGTTACTGTGTTTGAGTGTGGGATTAATTCTGTATCTGTCACTGTCTGATACTGTGTGTGAGTGTGGGACTAATTCTGTATCTGTCAGTGTCTGTTACTGTGTTTGAGTGTGGGATTAATTCTGTATCTGTCACTGTCTGATACTGTGTGTGAGTGTGGGAATAATTCTGTAACTGTCACTGTCTGTTACTGTGTGTGAGTGTGGGATTAATTCTGTATCTGTCAGTGTCTGTTACTGTGTGTGAGTGTGGGATGAATTCTGGCTCTCTCAGTGTGTGTTACAGTTTGTGAGTGTGGGATTAATTCTGTATCTGTCACTGTCTGATACTGTGTGTGAGTGTGGGAATAATTCTGTATCTGTCAGTGTCTATTACTGTGTGTGAGTATGGGATTAGCTCTGTATCTGTCAGTGTGTGTTACAGTGTGTGAGTGTGGGATTAATTCTGTATCTGTCAGTGTCTGTTAGTGTGTGTGAGTGTGGGATTAATTCTGTATCTGTCAGTGTCTATTACTGTGTGTGAGTATGGGATTAGCTCTGTATCTGTCAGTGTGTGTTACTGTGTGAGAGTGTGGGATTAATTCTGTATCTTTCAGTGTGTGTTACTGTGAGTGAGTGTGGGATTAATTCTGTATCTGTCACTGTCAGTTACTGTGTGTGAGTGTGGGATTAATTCTCTATCTGTCAGTGTCGGTTACTGTGTGTGAGTGTGGGATTAATTCTGTATCTGTCACTGTCTGTTACTGTGTGTGAGTGTGGGATTAATTCTGTATATGTCAGTGTCTGTTTCTGTGTGTGAGTGTGGGATTAATTCTGTATCTGTCAGCGTGTGTTACTGTGTTTGAGTGTGGGATTAATTCTGTATCTGTCACTGTCTGATACTGTGTGTGAGTGTGGGAATAATTCTGTAACTGTCACTGTCTGTTACTGTGTGTGAGTGTGGGATTAATTCTGTATCTGTCAGTGTCTGTTACTGTGCGTGAGTGTGGGGTTAATTCTGTATCTGTCAGTGTGTGTTACTGTGTTTGAGTGTGGGATTAATTCTGTATCTGTCACTGTCTGATACTGTGTGTGAGTGTGGGATTAATTCTGTATCTGTCACTGTCTGATACTGTGTGTGAGTGTGGGATTAATTCTGTTTCTGTCAGCGTCTGTTACAATGTGTGAGTGTGGGATGGATTCTGTATCTGTCAGTGTCTGTTACTGTGTGTGAGTCTGGTATTAGTTCTGTATCTGTCAGTGTCTGTTAGTGTGTGTGAGTGTGGGATTAATTCTGTATCTGTCAGTGTCTATTACTGTGTGTGAGTATGGGATTAGCTCTGTATCTGTCACTGTCAGTTACGGTGTGTGATTGTGGGATTAATTCTCTATCTGTCAGTGTCGGTTACTGTGTGTGAGTGTGGGATTAATTCTGTATATGTCACTGTCTGTTACTGTGTGTGAGTGTGGGATTAATTCTGTATCTGTCAGTGTCTGTTACTGTGCGTGAGTGTGGGATTAATTCTGTATCTGTCAGAGTGTGTTACTGTGTTTGAGTGTGGGATTAATTCTGTATCTGTCACTGTCTGATACTGTGTGTGCGTGTGGGAATAATTCTGTAACTGTCCCTGTCTGTTACTGTCTGTGAGTGAGGGATTAATTCTGTATCTGTCAGTGTCTGTTACTGTGCGTGAGTGTGGGATTAATTCTGTATCTGACAGTGTGTGTTACTGTGTTTGATTGTGGGATTAATTCTCTATCTGTCACTGTCTGATACTGTGTGTGAGTGTGGGATTAATTCTGTTTCTGTCAGTGTCTGTTACTGTGTGTGAGTGTGGGATCAATTCTGTATCTGTCAGTGTCTGTTACTGTGAGTGAGTGTGGGATTTATTCTGTATCTGTCAGTGTGTGTTACTGTGTTTGAGTGTGGGATTAATTCTATATCTGTCAATGTCTGATACTGTGTGTGAGTGTGGGATTTAGTCTGTTTCTGTCAGTGGCTGTTACTGTGTGTGAGTGTGGGATCAATTCTGTTTCTGTCAATGTCTGTTACTGTGAGTGAGTGTGGGACTAATTCTGTATCTGTCAGTGTCTGTTACTGTGTTTGAGTGTGGGATTAATTCTGTATCTGTCACTGTCTGATACTGTGTGTGAGTGTGGGAATAATTCTGTAACTGTCACTGTCTGTTACAGTGTGTGAGTGTGGGATTAATTCTGTTTCTGTCAGTGTCTGTTACTGTGTGTGAGTGTGGAATTAATTGTGTATCTGTCAGTGTCTGTTAGTGTGTGGGAGTGCGGGATTAATTGTGTCTCTGTCAGTGTCTGTTACTGTGTGTGAGTGTGGGATTAATTCTGTTTCTGTCAGTGTCTGTTACTGCGTGTGAGTGTGGGATCAATTCTGTATCTGTCAGCGTCTGTTACTGTGAGTGAGTGTGGGACTAATTCTGTATCTGTCAGTGTCTGTTACTGTGTGTGAGTGTGGGATTAATTATGTATCTGTCAGCGTCTGTGACTATGTGTGAGTGTGGGAAGAAATCTGTATCTGTCAGTGTCTGTTACTGTGTGTGAGTGTGGGATTAATTATGTGTCTGTCAGTGTCTGTTACTGTTTGTGTGTGTATGGGATTATTACTCTATCTTTCACTGCCTGATACTATGTGTGAGTGTGGGATTAATTCTGTTTCTGTCAGTGTCTGTTACTGTGTGTGTGTGTATGGGATTATTACTCTATCTGTCACTGTCTGATACTATGTGTGAGTGTGGGATTAATTCTGTATCTTTCAGTGTCTGTTACTGTGTGTAAGCGTGGGTATAATTCTGTATCTGTCACTGTCTGTTACTGTGTGTGAGTGTGGGAATAGTTCTGTATCTGTCAGTGTCTGTTACTGTGTGTGAGTGTAGGATTAATTCTGTATCTGTCAGTTTGTGTTACTGTGTTTGAGTGTGGGCTTAATTCTGTATCTGTCACTGTCTGATACTGTGTGTGAGTGTGGGAATAAATCTGTAACTGTCACTGTCCGTTGCTGTGTGTGAGTGTGGGATTAATTATGTATCTGTCAGTGTCTGTCACTGTGTCTGAGTGTGGGATTAATTCTGTATCTGTCAGTGTCTGTTACTGTGTGTGAGTGTGGGATTATTTCTGCATCTGTCTGTGTCTGTCCCTGTGTGTGCGTGTGGGATTAATTCTGTATTTGTCAGTGTCTGTTACTGTGTGTGAGCGTGGGAATAATTCTGTATCTGTCACTGTCTGTTACTGTGTGTGAGTGTGTGAATAGTTCTGTATCAGTCAGTGTCTGTTACTGTATGTGAGTGTGGGATTAATTCTGTATCTGTCACTGTCTGTTACTGTGTGTGAGTGTGGGATCAATTCTGTATCTGTCAGTGCCTGTTACTGTGTGTGAGTGTGGGATTAATTCTGTGTCTGTCAGTGTCTGTTACTGTGTGTGTGTGTATGAGATTATTACTCTATCTGTCACTGTCTGATACTATGTGTGAGTGTGGGATTAATTCTGCATCTGTCAGTGTCTGTTACTGTGTGTGACCGTGGGAATAATTCTGTATCTGTCACTGTCTATTACTTTGTGTGAGTCTGGGAATAGTTCTGTATCTGTCAGTGTCTGTTACTGTGTGTGAGTGTGGGATTAATTCTGTATCTGTCAGTGTGTGTTACTGTGTTTGAGTGTGGGATTAATTCTGTATCTGTCAGCGTCTGTGACTATGTGTGAGTGTGGGAAGAATTCTGTATCTGTCAGTGTCTGTTACTGTGTGTGAGTGTGGGATTTATTCTGTATCTGTCTGTGTCTGTTACTGTGTGTGAGTGTGGGATTAATTCTGTATCTGTCAGTGTCTGTTACTGTGTGTGAGTGTGGGATTAATTCTGTTTCTGTCAGTGTCTGTTACTGTGTGTGTGTGTATGGGATTATTACTCTATCTGTCACTGTCTGATACTATGTGTGAGTGTGGGATTAATTCTGTATCTTTCAGTGTCTGTTACTGTGTGTGAGCGTGGGAATAATTCTGTATCTGTCACTGTCTGTTACTGTGTGTGAGTGTGGGAATAGTTCTGTATCTGTCAGTGTCTGTTACTGAGTGTGAGTGTGGGATTAATTCTGTATCTGTCAGTTTGTGTTACGGTGTTTGAGTGTGGGATTAATTCTGTATCTGTAACTGTCTGATACTGTGTGTGAGTGTGGGAATAAATCTGTAACTGTCACTGTCTGTTGCTCTGTGTGAGTGTGGGATTAATTATGTATCTGTCAGCGTCTGTGACTATGTGTGAGTGTGGGAAGAAATCTGTATCTGTCAGTGTCTGTTACTGTGTGTGAGTGTGGGATTAATTCTGTATCTGTCTGTGTCTGTTACTGTGTGTGAGTGTGGGATTAATTCTGTATCTGTCAGTGTCTGTTACTGTGTGTAAGCGTGGGTATAATTCTGTATCTGTCACTGTCTGTTACTGTGTGTGAGTGTGGGAATAGTTCTGTATCTGTCAGTGTCTGTTACTGTGTGTGAGTGTAGGATTAATTCTGTATCTGTCAGTTTGTGTTACTGTGTTTGAGTGTGGGCTTAATTCTGTATCTGTCACTGTCTGATACTGTGTGTGAGTGTGGGAATAAATCTGTAACTGTCACTGTCCGTTGCTGTGTGTGAGTGTGGGATTAATTATGTATCTGTCAGTGTCTGTCACTGTGTCTGAGTGTGGGATTAATTCTGTATCTGTCAGTGTCTGTTACTGTGTGTGAGTGTGGGATTATTTCTGTATCTGTCTGTGTCTGTCACTGTGTGTGCGTGTGGGATTAATTCTGTATTTGTCAGTGTCTGTTACTGTGTGTGAGCGTGGGAATAATTCTGTATCTGTCACTGTCTGTTACTGTGTGTGAGTGTGTGAATAGTTCTGTATCAGTCAGTGTCTGTTACTGTGTGTGAGTGTGGGATTAATTCTGTATCTGTCACTGTCTGTTACTGTGTGTGAGTGTGGGATCAATTCTGTATCTGTCAGTGTCTGTTACTGTGTGTGAGTGTGGGATTAATTCTGTGTCTGTCAGTGTCTGTTACTGTGTGTGTGTGTATGAGATTATTACTCTATCTGTCACTGTCTGATACTATGTGTGAGTGTGGGATTAATTCTGCATCTGTCAGTGTCTGTTACTGTGTGTGACCGTGGGAATAATTCTGTATCTGTCACTGTCTATTACTTTGTGTGAGTCTGGGAATAGTTCTGTATCTGTCAGTGTCTGTTACTTTGTGTGAGTGTGGGATTAATTCTGTATCTGTCAGTGTGTGTTACTGTGTTTGAGTGTGGGATTAATTCTGTATCTGTCAGCGTCTGTGACTATGTGTGAGTGTGGGAAGAATTCTGTATCTGTCAGTGTCTGTTACTGTGTGTGAGTGTGGGATTAATTCTGTATCTGTCTGTGTCTGTTACTGTGTGTGAGTGTGGGATTAATTCTGTATCTGTCAGTGTCTGTTACTGTGTGTGAGTGTGGGAATAATTCTGTTTCTGTCAGTGTCTGTTACTGTGTGTGTGTGTATGGGATTATTACTCTATCTGTCACTGTCTGATACTATGTGTGAGTGTGGGATTAATTCTGTATCTTTCAGTGTCTGTTACTGTGTGTGAGCGTGGGAATAATTCTGTATCTGTCACTGTCTGTTACTGTGTGTGAGTGTGGGATTAATTCTGTATCTGTCAGTTTGTGTTACGGTGTTTGAGTGTGGGATTAATTCTGTATCTGTCACTGTCTGATACTGTGTGTGAGTGTGGGAATAAATCTGTAACTGTCACTGTCTGTTGCTCTGTGTGAGTGTGGGATTAATTATGTATCTGTCAGTGTCTGTCACTGTGTGTGAGTGTGGGATTAATTCTGTATCTGTCAGTGTCTGTTACTGTGTGTGAGTGTGTGATTATTTCTGTATCTGTCTGTGTCTGTCACTGTGTTTGAGTGTGGGATTAATTCTGTATCTGTCAGCGTCTGTGACTATGTGTGAGTCTGGGAATAGTTCTGTATCTGTCAGTGTCTGTTACTGTGTGTGAGTGTGGGATTAATTCTGTATCTGTCAGTGTGTGTTACTGTGTTTGAGTGTGGGATTAATTCTGTATCTGTCAGCGTCTGTGACTATGTGTGAGTGTGGGAAGAATTCTGTATCTGTCAGTGTCTGTTACTGTGTGTGAGTGTGGAATTAATTCTGTATCTGTCTGTGTCTGTTACTGTGTGTGAGTGTGGGATTAATTCTGTATCTGGCAGTGTCTGTTACTGTGTGTGAGTGTGGGATTAATTCTGTTTCTGTCAGTGTCTGTTACTGTGTGTGTGTGTATGGGATTATTACTCTATCTGTCACTGTCTGATACTATGTGTGAGTGTGGGATTAATTCTGTATCTTTCAGTGTCTGTTACTGTGTGTGAGCGTGGGAATAATTCTGTATCTGTCACTGTCTGTTACTGTGTGTGAGTTTGGGAATAGTTCTGTATCTGTCAGTGTCTGTTACTGTGTGTGAGTGTGGGATTAATTCTGTATCTGTCAGTTTGTGTTACTGTGTTTGAGTGTGGGATTAATTCTGTATCTGTCACTGTCTGATACTGTGTGTGAGTTTGGGAATAAATCTGTAACTGTCACTGTCTGTTGCTGTGTGTGAGTGTGGGAATAATTATGTATCTGTCAGTGTCTGTCACTGTGTGTGAGTGTGGGATTAATTCTGTATCTGTCAGTGTCTGTTACTGTGTGTGAGTGTGGGATTATTTCTGTATCTGTCTGTGTCTGTCACTGTGTGTGAGTGTGGGATTAATTCTGTATTTGTCAGTGTCTGTTACTGTGTGTGAGCGTGGGAATAATTATGTATCTGTCACTGTCTGTTACTGTGTGTGAGGGTGGGAATAGTTCTGTATCAGTCAGTGTCTGTTACTGTGTGTGAGTGTGGGATTAATTTTGTATCTGTCACTGTCTGTTACTGTGTGTGAGTGTGGGATTAATTCTGTATCTGTCAGTGTCTGTTACTGTGTGTGAGTGTGGGATTAATTCTGTGCCTGTCAGTGTCTGTTACTGTGTGTGTGTGTATGGGATTATTACTCTATCTGTCACTGTCTGATACTATGTGTGAGTGTGGGATTAATTCTGCATCTGTCAGTGTGTGTCACTGTGTGTGAGTGTGGGATTAGTTTTCTATCTGTCAGTGTCTGTTACTGTGTGTGAGTGAGAGATTAATTCTGTATCCGCCACCGTCTGTTACTATGTGTGAGTGTGGGATTAATTCTGTATCTGTCCGTGTCTGTTACTGTGTGTGAGTGTGGGATTAATTATGTGTCTGTCAGTGTCTGTTACTGTTTGTGTGTGTATGGGATTACTACTCTATCTTTCACTGCCTGATACTATGTGTGAGTGTGGGATTAATTCTGTATCTTTCAGTGTCTGTTACTGTGTGTGAGTGTGGTATTAATTCTGCATCTGTCAGTGTCTGTTACTGTGTGTGAGTGTGGGATTAATTATGTATCTGTCAGTGTCTGTTACTGTATGTGAGTGTGGTATTAATTCTGCATCTGTCAGTGTCTGTTACTGTGTGTGAGTGTGGGATTATTTCTGCATCTGTCAGTGTCTGTTACTGTGTGTGAGTGTGGGATTATTTCTGTATGTGTCTGTGTCTGTTCCTGTGTGTGAGTGTGGGACTAATTCTGTATCTGTCAGTGACTGTTACTGTCTGTGAGTGTGGGATTAATTCTGTGTCTGTCAGCGTCTGTTACTATGTGTGAGTGTGGGAGGAATTCTGTATCTGTCAGTGTCTGTTACTCTGCGTGATTCAGGTTTTAATTCTGTATCTGTCAGTGTCTGTTAGTGTGTGTGAGTGTGGGAATAGTTCTGTATCAGTCAGTGTCTGTTACTGTGTGTGAGTGTGGGATTAATTATGTATCTGTCACTGTCTGTTACTGTGTGTGAGTGTGGGATCAATTCTGTATCTGTCAGTGTCTGTTACTGTGTGTGAGTGTGGGATTAATTCTGTGCCTGTCAGTGTCTGTTACTCTGTGTGTGTAGATGGGATTATTACTCTATCTGTCACTGTCTGATACTATGTGTGAGTGTGGGATTAATTCCGTATCTGTCAGTGTCTGTTACTGTGTGTGACCGTGGGAATAATTCTGTATCTGTCACTGTCTATTACTGTGTGTGAGTCTGGGAATAGTTCTGTATCTGTCAGTGTCTGTTACTGTGTGTGAGTGTGGGATTAATTCTGTATCTGTCAGTGTGTGTTACTGTGTTTGAGTGTGGGATTAATTCTGTATCTGTCAGCGTCTGTGACTATGTGTGAGTGTGGGAAGAATTCTGTATCTGTCAGTGTCTGTTACTGTGTGTGAGTGTGGGATTAATTCTGTATCTGTCTGTGTCTGTTACTGTGTGTGAGTGTGGGATTAATTCTGTATCTGTCAGTGTCTGTTACTGTGTGTGAGTGTGGGATTAATTCTGTTTCTGTCAGTGTCTGTTACTGTGTGTGTGTGTGCGGGATTATTACTCTATCTGTCACTGTCTGATACTATGTGTGAGTGTGGGATTAATTCCTTATCTTTCAGTGTCTGTTACTGTGTGTGAGCGTGGGAATAATTCTGTATCGGTCACTGTCTGTTACTGTGTGTGAGTGTGGGAATAGTTCTGTATCTGTCAGTGTCTGTTACTGTGTGTGAGTGTGGGATTAATTCTGTATCTGTCAGTTTGTGTGACTGTGTTTGAGTGTGGGATTAATTCTGTATCTGTCACTGTCTGATACTGTGTGTGAGTGTGGGAATAAATCTGTAACTGTCACTGTCTGTTGCTGTGTGTGAGTGTGGGATTAATTATGTATCTGTCAGTGTCTGTCACTGTGTGTGAGTGTGGGATTAATTCTGTATCTGTCAGTGTCTGTTACTGTGTGTGAGTGTGGGATTATTTCTGTATCTGTCTTTTCTGTATCTGTCTGTGTCTGTCACTGTGTGTGAGTGTGGGATTAATTCTGTATTTGTCAGTGTCTGTTACTGTGTGTGAGCGTGGGAATAATTCTGTATCTGTCACTGTCTGTTACTGTGTGTGAGTGTGGGAATAGTTCTGTATCAGTCAGTGTCTGTTACTGTGTGTGAGTGTGGGATTAATTCTGTATCTGTCACTGTCTGTTACTGTGTGTGAGTGTGGGAGTAATTCTGTATCTGTCAGTGTCTGTTACTGTGTGTGAGTGTGGGATTAATTCTGTGTCTGTCAGTGTCTGTTACTGTGTGTGTTTGTATGGGATTATTACTCTATCTGTCACTGTCTGATACTATGTGTGAGCGTGGGATTAATTCTGCATCTGTCAGTGTGTGTCAATGTGTGTGAGTGTGGGATTAGTTTTCTATCTGTCTGTGTCTGTTACTGTGTGTGAGTGAGGGATTAATTCTGTATCCGCCACCGTCTGTTACAATGTGTGAGTGTGGGATTAATTCTGTATCTGTCAGTGTCTGTTACTGTGTGTGAGTGTGGGATTAATTATGTGTCTGTCAGTGTCTGTTACTGTTTGTGTGTGTATGGGATTATTACTCTATCTTTCACTGCCTGATACTATGTGTGAGTGTGGGATTAATTCTGTGTCTGTCAGTGTCTGTTACTGTGTGTGTTTGTATGGGATTATTACTCTATCTGTCACTGTCTGATACTATGTGTGAGCGTGGGATTAATTCTGCATCTGTCAGTGTGATTCAATGTGTGTGAGTGTGGGATTAGTTTTCTATCTGTCTGTGTCTGTTACTGTGTGTGAGTGAGGGATTAATTCTGTATCCGCCACCGTCTGTTACTATGTGTGAGTGTGGGATTAATTCTGTATCTGTCAGTGTCTGTTACTGTGTGTGAGTGTGGGATTAATTATGTGTCTGTCAGTGTCTGTTACTGTTTGTGTGTGTATGGGATTATTACTCTATCTTTCACTGCCTGATACTATGTGTGAGTGTGGGATTAATTCTGTATCTTTCAGTGTCTGTTACTGTGTGTGAGTGTGGTATTAATTCTGCATCTGTCAGTGTCTGTTACTGTGTGTGAGTGTGGGATTAATTTTGTATCTGTCAGTGTCTGTTACTGTGTGTGAGTGTGGTATCAATTCTGCATCTGTCAGTGTTTGTTACTGTGTGTGAGTGTGGGATTACTTCTGCATCTGTCAGTGTCTGTTACTGTGTGTGAGTGTGGGATTATTTCTGTATGTGTCTGTGTCTGTTACTGTGTGTGAGTGTGGGATGAATTCTGTATCTGTCAGTGTGTGTTACTGTGCTTGAGTGTGGGATTAATTCTGTAACTGTCACTGTCTGATACTGTGTGTGAGTGTGGGAATAATTCTGTAACTGTCACTGTCTGTTACTGTGTGTGAGTCTGGTATTAATTCTGTGTCTGTCAGTGTCTGTTAGTGTGTGTGAGTGTGGGACTAATTCTGTATCTGTCAGTGACTGTTACTGTCTGTGAGTGTGGGATTAATTCTGTGTCTGTCAGCGTCTGTTACGATGTGTGAGTGTGGGAGGAATTCTGTATCTGTCAGTGTCTGTTACTCTGCGTGAGTCTGGTTTTAATTCTGTATCTGTCAGTGTCTGTTAGTGTGTGTGAATGTGGGATTAGCTCTGTATCTGTCAGTGTCTGTTACTGTGTGTGAGTGTGGGATTATTTCTGTATCTGTCTGTGTCTGTCACTGTGTGTGAGTGTGGGATTAATTCTGTATTTGTCAGTGTCTGTTACTGTGTGTGAGCGTGGGAATAATTCTGTATCTGTCACTGTCTGTTACTGTGTGTGAGTGTGGGAATAGTTCTGTATCAGTCAGTGTCTGTTACTGTGTGTGAGTGTGGGATTAATTCTGTATCTGTCACTGTCTGTTACTGTGTGTGAGTGTGGGATTAATTCTGTATCTGTCAGTGTCTGTTACTGTGTGTGAGTGTGGGATTAATTCTGTGTCTGTCAGTGTCTGTTACTGTGTGTGTTTGTATGGGATTATTACTCTATCTGTCACTGTCTGATACTATGTGTGAGCGTGGGATTAATTCTGCATCTGTCAGTGTGTGTCAATGTGTGTGAGTGTGGGATTAGTTTTCTATCTGTCTGTGTCTGTTACTGTGTGTGAGTGAGGGATTAATTCTGTATCCGCCACCGTCTGTTACAATGTGTGAGTGTGGGATTAATTCTGTATCTGTCAGTGTCTGTTACTGTGTGTGAGTGTGGGATTAATTATGTGTCTGTCAGTGTCTGTTACTGTTTGTGTGTGTATGGGATTATTACTCTATCTTTCACTGCCTGATACTATGTGTGAGTGTGGGATTAATTCTGTGTCTGTCAGTGTCTGTTACTGTGTGTGTTTGTATGGGATTATTACTCTATCTTTCACTGCCTGATACTATGTGTGAGTGTGGGATTAATTCTGTATCTTTCAGTGTCTGTTACTGTGTGTGAGTGTGGTATTAATTCTGCATCTGTCAGTGTCTGTTACTGTGTGTGAGTGTGGGATTAATTTTGTATCTGTCAGTGTCTTTTACTGTGTGTGAGTGTGGTATCAATTCTGCATCTGTCAGTGTTTGTTACTGTGTGTGAGTGTGGGATTACTTCTGCATCTGTCAGTGTCTGTTACTGTGTGTGAGTGTGGGATTATTTCTGTATGTGTCTGTGTCTGTTACTGTGTGTGAGTGTGGGATGAATTCTGTATCTGTCAGTGTGTGTTACTGTGCTTGAGTGTGGGATTAATTCTGTAACTGTCACTGTCTGATACTGTGTGTGAGTGTGGGAATAATTCTGTAACTGTCACTGTCTGTTACTGTGTGTGAGTCTGGTATTAATTCTGTGTCTGTCAGTGTCTGTTAGTGTGTGTGAGTGTGGGACTAATTCTGTATCTGTCAGTGACTGTTACTGTCTGTGAGTGTGGGATTAATTCTGTGTCTGTCAGCGTCTGTTACGATGTGTGAGTGTGGGAGGAATTCTGTATCTGTCAGTGTCTGTTACTCTGCGTGAGTCTGGTTTTAATTCTGTATCTGTCAGTGTCTGTTAGTGTGTGTGAATGTGGGATTAGCTCTTTATCTGTCAGTGACTGTTACTGTCTGTGAGTGTGGGATTAATTCTGTGTCTGTCAGCGTCTGCTACTATGTGTGACTGTGGGATCCATTCTGTATCTGTCAGTGTCTGTTACTGGGTGTGAGTGTGGGATTAATTCTGTGTCTGTCAGCGTCTGTTACTGGGTGTGAGTGTGGGATTAATTCTGTATCTGTCAGTATGTGTTACTGTGTGTGAGTGTGGGATGAATTCTGTATCTGTCACTGTCAGTTACTGTGTGTGAGTGTGGGATTAATTCTGTATCTGTCAGTGTGTGTTACTGAGTGTGAGTGTGGGATCAATTCTGTATCTTTCACTGTCAGTTGCTGTGTGTGACTGTGGGACTATTTCTGCAACTGTCAGTGTCAGTTACTGTGTGTGAGTGTGGGTTTAATTATGAATCTGTCAGCGTCTGTTACTATGTGTGAGTGTGGGAAGAATTATGTATCTGTCAGTGTCTGTTACTGTGTCTGAGTGTGGTATTAATTCTGTATCTGTCAGTGTCTGTTAGTGTGTGTGAGAGTGCGATTAATTGTGTATCTGTCAGCGCCTGTTACTATGTGTGAGTGTGGGAAGAATTCTGTATCTGTCAGTGTCTGTTACTGTGTCTGAGTGTGGTATTAATTCTGTATCTGTCAGTGTCTGTTAGTGTGTGTGAGAGTGCGATTAATTGTGTATCTATCACTGTCTGTTACTGTATGTGAGTGTGGGATTAATTCTGTATCTGTCACTATCTGTTACTGTGTGTGAGTGTGGGATGAATTCTGTATCTGTCAGTGTGTGTTACTGTGCTTGAGTGTGGGATTAATTCTGTAACTGTCACTGTCTGATACTGTGTGTGAGTGTGGGAATAATTCTGTAACTGTCACTGTCTGTTACTGTGTGTGAGTCTGGTATTAATTCTGTGTCTGTCAGTGTCTGTTAGTGTGTGTGAGTGTGGGATTAATTCTGCATCTGTCAGTGTCTATTACTGTGTGTGAGTTTGGGATTAGCTCTGTATCTGTCAGTGTGTGTTACTGTGTGTGAGTGTGGGATTAATTCTGTATCTGTCAGTGTGTGTTACTGTATGTGAGTGTGGGATTAATTCTGTATCTGTCACTGTCAGTTACTGTGTGTGAGAATGGGATTAATTCTGCATCTGTCAGCGTGTGTCACTGTGTGTGAGTTTGGGATTAGTTCTCTATCTGTCAGTGTCTGTTACTGTGTGTGAGTGTGGGATTAATTCTGTGTCTGTCAGTGTCTGTTACTGTGAGTGTGTGTCGCGGTTTATTACTCTATCTGTCACTGTCTGATACTAAGTGCGAGTGTGGGATTAAATCTGTATCTGTCAGTGTCTGTTACTGTGTGTGAGCGTGGGAATAATTCTGTATCTGTCACTGCCTGTTACTGTGTGTGAGTGTGGGAATAGTTCTGTATCTGTCAGTGTCTGTTACTGTTTGTGAGTGTGGGATTAATTCTGTGTCTGTCAGTGTGTGTTACTCTGTTTGAGTGTGGGACGAATTCTGCATCTGTCGGAGTCTGTTACTGTGTGTGAGTGTGGGATTAATTCTGTATCTGTCTGTGTCTGTTACTGTGTGTGAGTGTGGGATTAATTCTGTATCTGTCAGTGTCTGTTACTGTGTGTGAGTGTGGGATTAATTCTGTTTCTGTCAGTGTCTGTTACTGTGTGTGTGTGTATGGGATTATTACTCTATCTGTCACTGTCTGATACTATGTGTGAGTGTGGGATTAATTCTGTATCTGTCAGTGTCTGTTACTGTGTGTGAGCGTGGTATTAATTCTGTATCTGTCAGTGTCTGTTAGTGTGTGTGAGAGTGCGATTAATTGTGTATCTGTCAGCGCCTGTTACTATGTGTGAGTGTGGGAAGAATTCTGTATCTGTCAGTGTCTGTTACTGTGTCTGAGTGTGGTATTAATTCTGTATCTGTCAGTGTCTGTTAGTGTGTGTGAGAGTGCGATTAATTGTGTATCTATCACTGTCTGTTACTGTGTGTGAGTGTGGGATTAATTCTGTATCTGTCACTATCTGTTACTGTGTGTGAGTGTGGGATGAATTCTGTATCTGTCAGTGTGTGTTACTGTGCTTGAGTGTGGGATTAATTCTGTAACTGTCACTGTCTGATACTGTGTGTGAGTGTGGGAATAATTCTGTAACTGTCACTGTCTGTTACTGTGTGTGAGTCTGGTATTAATTCTGTGTCTGTCAGTGTCTGTTAGTGTGTGTGAGTTTGGGATTAGCTCTGTATCTGTCAGTGTGTGTTACTGTGTGTGAGTGTGGGATTAATTCTGTATCTGTCAGTGTGTGTTACTGTATGTGAGTGTGGGATTAATTCTGTATCTGTCACTGTCAGTTACTGTGTGTGAGAATGGGATTAATTCTGCATCTGTCAGCGTGTGTCACTGTGTGTGAGTTTGGGATTAGTTCTCTATCTGTCAGTGTCTGTTACTGTGTGTGAGTGTGGGATTAATTCTGTATCTGTCAGTGTCTGTTACTGTGAGTGTGTGTCGCGGTTTATTACTCTATCTGTCACTGTCTGATACTAAGTGCGAGTGTGGGATTAAATCTGTATCTGTCAGTGTCTGTTACTGTGTGTGAGCGTGGGAATAATTCTGTATCTGTCACTGCCTGTTACTGTGTGTGAGTGTGGGAATAGTTCTGTATCTGTCAGTGTCTGTTACTGTTTGTGAGTGTGGGATTAATTCTGTGTCTGTCAGTGTGTGTTACTCTGTTTGAGTGTGGGAAGAATTCTGTATCTGTCAGTGTCTGTTACTGTGTGTGAGTGTGGGATTAATTCTGTATCTGTCTGTGTCTGTTACTGTGTGTGAGTGTGGGATTAATTCTGTATCTGTCAGTGTCTGTTACTGTGTGTGAGTGTGGGATTAATTCTGTTTCTGTCAGTGTCTGTTACTGTGTGTGTGTGTATGGGATTATTACTCTATCTGTCACTGTCTGATACTATGTGTGAGTGTGGGATTAATTCTGTATCTTTCAGTGTCTGTTACTGTGTGTGAGCGTGGTATTAATTCTGTATCTGTCAGTGTCTGTTAGTGTGTGTGAGAGTGCGATTAATTGTGTATCTGTCAGCGCCTGTTACTATGTGTGAGTGTGGGAAGAATTCTGTATCTGTCAGTGTCTGTTACTGTGTCTGAGTGTGGTATTAATTCTGTATCTGTCAGTGTCTGTTAGTGTGTGTGAGAGTGCGATTAATTGTGTATCGATCACTGTCTGTTACTGTGTGTGAGTGTGGGATTAATTCTGTATCTGTCACTATCTGTTACTGTGTGTGAGTGTGGGATGAATTCTGTATCTGTCAGTGTGTGTTACTGTGCTTGAGTGTGGGATTAATTCTGTAACTGTCACTGTCTGATACTGTGTGTGAGTGTGGGAATAATTCTGTAACTGTCACTGTCTGTTACTGTGTGTGAGTCTGGTATTAATTCTGTGTCTGTCAGTGTCTGTTAGTGTGTGTGAGTGTGGGATTAATTCTGCATCTGTCAGTGTCTATTACTGTGTGTGAGTTTGGGATTAGCTCTGTATCTGTCAGTGTGTGTTACTGTGTGTGAGTGTGGGATTAATTCTGTATCTGTCAGTGTGTGTTACTGTATGTGAGTGTGGGATTAATTTTGTATCTGTCACTGTCAGTTACTGTGTGTGAGAATGGGATTAATTCTGCATCTGTCAGCGTGTGTCACTGTGTGTGAGTTTGGGATTAGTTCTCTATCTGTCAGTGTCTGTTACTGTGTGTGAGTGTGGGATTAATTCTGTGTCTGTCAGTGTCTGTTACTGTGAGTGTGTGTCGCGGTTTATTACTCTATCTGTCACTGTCTGATACTAAGTGCGAGTGTGGGATTAAATCTGTATCTGTCAGTGTCTGTTACTGTGTGTGAGCGTGGGAATAATTCTGTATCTGTCACTGTCTGTTACTGTGTGTGAGTGTGGGAATAGTTCTGTATCTGTCAGTGTCTGTTACTGTTTGTGAGTGTGGGATTAATTCTGTGTCTGTCAGTGTGTGTTACTCTGTTTGAGTGTGGGAAGAATTCTGTATCTGTCAGTGTCTGTTACTGTGTGTGAGTGTGGGATTAATTCTGTATCTGTCTGTGTCTGTTACTGTGTGTGAGTGTGGGATTAATTCTGTATCTGTCAGTGTCTGTTACTGTGTGTGAGTGTGGGATTAATTCTGTTTCTGTCAGTGTCTGTTACTGTGTGTGTGTGTATGGGATTATTACTCTATCTGTCACTGTCTGATACTATGTGTGAGTGTGGGATTAATTCTGTATCTTTCAGTGTCTGTTACTGTGTGTGAGCGTGGGTATAATTCTGTATCTGTCACTGTCTGTTACTGTGTGTGAGTGTGGGAATAGTTCTGTATCTGTCAGTGTCTGTTACTGTGTGTGAGTGTGGGAATAGTTCTGTATCTGTCAGTGTCTGTTACTGTGTGTGAGTGTGGGAATAGTTCTGTATCTGTCAGTGTCTGTTACTGTGTGTGAGTGTGGGATTAATTCTGTATCTGTCAGTTTGTGTTACTGTGTTTGAGTGTGGGATTAATTCTGTATCTGTCACTGTCTGATACTGTGTGTGAGTGTGGGAATAAATCTGTAACTGTCACTGTCTGTTGCTGTGTGTGAGTGTGGGATTAATTATGTATCTGTCAGTGTCTGTCACTGTGTGTGAGTGTGGGATTAATTCTGTATCTGTCAGTGTCTGTTACTGTGTGTGTGTGTATGGGATTATTACTCTATCTGTCACTGTCTGATACTATGTGTGAGTGTGGGATTAATTCTGTATCTTTCAGTGTCTGTTACTGTGTGTGAGCGTGGTATTAATTCTGTATCTGTCAGTGTCTGTTAGTGTGTGAGAGTGCGATTAATTGTGTATCTGTCAGCGCCTGTTACTATGTGTGAGTGTGGGAAGAATTCTGTATCTGTCAGTGTCTGTTACTGTGTCTGAGTGTGGTATTAATTCTGTATCTGTCAGTGTCTGTTAGTGTGTGTGAGAGTGCGATTAATTGTGTATCTATCACTGTCTGTTACTGTGTGTGAGTGTGGGATTAATTCTGTATCTGTCACTATCTGTTACTGTGTGTGAGTGTGGGATGAATTCTGTATCTGTCAGTGTGTGTTACTGTGCTTGAGTGTGGGATTAATTCTGTAACTGTCACTGTCTGATACTGTGTGTGAGTGTGGGAATAATTCTGTAACTGTCACTGTCTGTTACTGTGTGTGAGTCTGGTATTAATTCTGTGTCTGTCAGTGTCTGTTAGTGTGTGTGAGTTTGGGATTAGCTCTGTATCTGTCAGTGTGTGTTACTGTGTGTGAGTGTGGGATTAATTCTGTATCTGTCAGTGTGTGTTACTGTATGTGAGTGTGGGATTAATTCTGTATCTGTCACTGTCAGTTACTGTGTGTGAGAATGGGATTAATTCTGCATCTGTCAGCGTGTGTCACTGTGTGTGAGTTTGGGATTAGTTCTCTATCTGTCAGTGTCTGTTACTGTGTGTGAGTGTGGGATTAATTCTGTATCTGTCAGTGTCTGTTACTGTGAGTGTGTGTCGCGGTTTATTACTCTATCTGTCACTGTCTGATACTAAGTGCGAGTGTGGGATTAAATCTGTATCTGTCAGTGTCTGTTACTGTGTGTGAGCGTGGGAATAATTCTGTATCTGTCACTGCCTGTTACTGTGTGTGAGTGTGGGAATAGTTCTGTATCTGTCAGTGTCTGTTACTGTTTGTGAGTGTGGGATTAATTCTGTGTCTGTCAGTGTGTGTTACTCTGTTTGAGTGTGGGAAGAATTCTGTATCTGTCAGTGTCTGTTACTGTGTGTGAGTGTGGGATTAATTCTGTATCTGTCTGTGTCTGTTACTGTGTGTGAGTGTGGGATTAATTCTGTATCTGTCAGTGTCTGTTACTGTGTGTGAGTGTGGGATTAATTCTGTTTCTGTCAGTGTCTGTTACTGTGTGTGTGTGTATGGGTTTATTACTCTATCTGTCACTGTCTGATACTATGTGTGAGTGTGGGATTAATTCTGTATCTTTCAGTGTCTGTTACTGTGTGTGAGCGTGGTATTAATTCTGTATCTGTCAGTGTCTGTTAGTGTGTGTGAGAGTGCGATTAATTGTGTATCTGTCAGCGCCTGTTACTATGTGTGAGTGTGGGAAGAATTCTGTATCTGTCAGTGTCTGTTACTGTGTCTGAGTGTGGTATTAATTCTGTATCTGTCAGTGTCTGTTAGTGTGTGTGAGAGTGCGATTAATTGTGTATCGATCACTGTCTGTTACTGTGTGTGAGTGTGGGATTAATTCTGTATCTGTCACTATCTGTTACTGTGTGTGAGTGTGGGATGAATTCTGTATCTGTCAGTGTGTGTTACTGTGCTTGAGTGTGGGATTAATTCTGTAACTGTCACTGTCTGATACTGTGTGTGAGTGTGGGAATAATTCTGTAACTGTCACTGTCTGTTACTGTGTGTGAGTCTGGTATTAATTCTGTGTCTGTCAGTGTCTGTTAGTGTGTGTGAGTGTGGGATTAATTCTGCATCTGTCAGTGTCTATTACTGTGTGTGAGTTTGGGATTAGCTCTGTATCTGTCAGTGTGTGTTACTGTGTGTGAGTGTGGGATTAATTCTGTATCTGTCAGTGTGTGTTACTGTATGTGAGTGTGGGATTAATTCTGTATCTGTCACTGTCAGTTACTGTGTGTGAGAATGGGATTAATTCTGCATCTGTCAGCGTGTGTCACTGTGTGTGAGTTTGGGATTAGTTCTCTATCTGTCAGTGTCTGTTACTGTGAGTGTGTGTCGCGGTTTATTACTCTATCTGTCACTGTCTGATACTAAGTGCGAGTGTGGGATTAAATCTGTATCTGTCAGTGTCTGTTACTGTGTGTGAGCGTGGGAATAATTCTGTATCTGTCACTGCCTGTTACTGTGTGTGAGTGTGGGAATAGTTCTGTTTCTGTCAGTGTCTGTTACTGTTTGTGAGTGTGGGATTAATTCTGTGTCTGTCAGTGTGTGTTACTCTGTTTGAGTGTGGGACGAATTCTGCATCTGTCGGTGTCTGTTACTGTGTGTGAGTGTGGGAATAATTCTGTAACTGTCACTGTCTGTTACTGTGTGTGAGTCTGGTATTAATTCTGTGTCTGTCAGTGTCTGTTAGTGTGTGTGAGTGTGGGATTAATTCTGCATCTGTCAGTGTCTATTACTGTGTGTGAGTTTGGGATTAGCTCTGTATCTGTCAGTGTGTGTTACTGTGTGTGAGTGTGGGATTAATTCTGTATCTTTCAGTGTCTGTTACTGTGTGTGAGCGTGGTATTAATTCTGTATCTGTCAGTGTCTGTTAGTGTGTGTGAGAGTGCGATTAATTGTGTATCTGTCAGCGCCTGTTACTATGTGTGAGTGTGGGAAGAATTCTGTATCTGTCAGTGTCTGTTACTGTGTCTGAGTGTGGTATTAATTCTGTATCTGTCAGTGTCTGTTAGTGTGTGTGAGAGTGCGATTAATTGTGTATCTATCACTGTCTGTTACTGTGTGTGAGTGTGGGATTAATTCTGTATCTGTCACTATCTGTTACTGTGTGTGAGTGTGGGATGAATTCTGTATCTGTCAGTGTGTGTTACTGTGCTTGAGTGTGGGATTAATTCTGTAACTGTCACTGTCTGATACTGTGTGTGAGTGTGGGAATAATTCTGTAACTGTCACTGTCTGTTACTGTGTGTGAGTCTGGTATTAATTCTGTGTCTGTCAGTGTCTGTTAGTGTGTGTGAGTTTGGGATTAGCTCTGTATCTGTCAGTGTGTGTTACTGTGTGTGAGTGTGGGATTAATTCTGTATCTGTCAGTGTGTGTTACTGTATGTGAGTGTGGGATTAATTCTGTATCTGTCACTGTCAGTTACTGTGTGTGAGAATGGGATTAATTCTGCATCTGTCAGCGTGTGTCACTGTGTGTGAGTTTGGGATTAGTTCTCTATCTGTCAGTGTCTGTTACTGTGTGTGAGTGTGGGATTAATTCTGTATCTGTCAGTGTCTGTTACTGTGAGTGTGTGTCGCGGTTTATTACTCTATCTGTCACTGTCTGATACTAAGTGCGAGTGTGGGATTAAATCTGTATCTGTCAGTGTCTGTTACTGTGTGTGAGCGTGGGAATAATTCTGTATCTGTCACTGCCTGTTACTGTGTGTGAGTGTGGGAATAGTTCTGTATCTGTCAGTGTCTGTTACTGTTTGTGAGTGTGGGATTAATTCTGTGTCTGTCAGTGTGTGTTACTCTGTTTGAGTGTGGGAAGAATTCTGTATCTGTCAGTGTCTGTTACTGTGTGTGAGTGTGGGATTAATTCTGTATCTGTCTGTGTCTGTTACTGTGTGTGAGTGTGGGATTAATTCTGTATCTGTCAGTGTCTGTTACTGTGTGTGAGTGTGGGATTAATTCTGTTTCTGTCAGTGTCTGTTACTGTGTGTGTGTGTATGGGATTATTACTCTATCTGTCACTGTCTGATACTATGTGTGAGTGTGGGATTAATTCTGTATCTTTCAGTGTCTGTTACTGTGTGTGAGCGTGGTATTAATTCTGTATCTGTCAGTGTCTGTTAGTGTGTGTGAGAGTGCGATTAATTGTGTATCTGTCAGCGCCTGTTACTATGTGTGAGTGTGGGAAGAATTCTGTATCTGTCAGTGTCTGTTACTGTGTCTGAGTGTGGTATTAATTCTGTATCTGTCAGTGTCTGTTAGTGTGTGTGAGAGTGCGATTAATTGTGTATCTATCACTGTCTGTTACTGTGTGTGAGTGTGGGATTAATTCTGTATCTGTCACTATCTGTTACTGTGTGTGAGTGTGGGATGAATTCTGTATCTGTCAGTGTGTGTTACTGTGCTTGAGTGTGGGATTAATTCTGTAACTGTCACTGTCTGATACTGTGTGTGAGTGTGGGAATAATTCTGTAACTGTCACTGTCTGTTACTGTGTGTGAGTCTGGTATTAATTCTGTGTCTGTCAGTGTCTGTTAGTGTGCGTGAGTGTGGGATTAATTCTGCATCTGTCAGTGTCTATTACTGTGTGTGAGTTTGGGATTAGCTCTGTATCTGTCAGTGTGTGTTACTGTGTGTGAGTGTGGGATTAATTCTGTATCTGTCAGTGTGTGTTACTGTATGTGAGTGTGGGATTAATTCTGTATCTGTCACTGTCAGTTACTGTGTGTGAGAATGGGATTAATTCTGCATCTGTCAGCGTGTGTCACTGTGTGTGAGTTTGGGATTAGTTCTCTATCTGTCAGTGTCTGTTACTGTGAGTGTGTGTCGCGGTTTATTACTCTATCTGTCACTGTCTGATACTAAGTGCGAGTGTGGGATTAAATCTGTATCTGTCAGTGTCTGTTACTGTGTGTGAGCGTGGGAATAATTCTGTATCTGTCACTGCCTGTTACTGTGTGTGAGTGTGGGAATAGTTCTGTTTCTGTCAGTGTCTGTTACTGTTTGTGAGTGTGGGATTAATTCTGTGTCTGTCAGTGTGTGTTACTCTGTTTGAGTGTGGGACGAATTCTGCATCTGTCGGTGTCTGTTACTGTGTGTGAGTGTGGGAATAATTCTGTAACTGTCACTGTCTGTTACTGTGTGTGAGTCTGGTATTAATTCTGTGTCTGTCAGTGTCTGTTAGTGTGTGTGAGTGTGGGATTAATTCTGCATCTGTCAGTGTCTATTACTGTGTGTGAGTTTGGGATTAGCTCTGTATCTGTCAGTGTGTGTTACTGTGTGTGAGTGTGGGATTAATTCTGTATCTTTCAGTGTCTGTTACTGTGTGTGAGCGTGGTATTAATTCTGTATCTGTCAGTGTCTGTTAGTGTGTGTGAGAGTGCGATTAATTGTGTATCTGTCAGCGCCTGTTACTATGTGTGAGTGTGGGAAGAATTCTGTATCTGTCAGTGTCTGTTACTGTGTCTGAGTGTGGTATTAATTCTGTATCTGTCAGTGTCTGTTAGTGTGTGTGAGAGTGCGATTAATTGTGTATCTATCACTGTCTGTTACTGTGTGTGAGTGTGGGATTAATTCTGTATCTGTCACTATCTGTTACTGTGTGTGAGTGTGGGATGAATTCTGTATCTGTCAGTGTGTGTTACTGTATGTGAGTGTGGGATTAATTCTGTATCTGTCACTGTCAGTTACTGTGTGTGAGAATGGGATTAATTCTGCATCTGTCAGCGTGTGTCACTGTGTGTGAGTTTGGGATTAGTTCTCTATCTGTCAGTGTCTGTTACTGTGTGTGAGTGTGGGATTAATTCTGTATCTGTCAGTGTCTGTTACTGTGAGTGTGTGTCGCGGTTTATTACTCTATCTGTCACTGTCTGATACTAAGTGCGAGTGTGGGATTAAATCTGTATCTGTCAGTGTCTGTTACTGTGTGTGAGCGTGGGAATAATTCTGTATCTGTCACTGCCTGTTACTGTGTGTGAGTGTGGGAATAGTTCTGTATCTGTCAGTGTCTGTTACTGTTTGTGAGTGTGGGATTAATTCTGTGTCTGTCAGTGTGTGTTACTCTGTTTGAGTGTGGGAAGAATTCTGTATCTGTCAGTGTCTGTTACTGTGTGTGAGTGTGGGATTAATTCTGTATCTGTCTGTGTCTGTTACTGTGTGTGAGTGTGGGATTAATTCTGTATCTGTCAGTGTCTGTTACTGTGTGTGAGTGTGGGATTAATGTCTGTTTCTGTCAGTGTCTGTTACTGTGTGTGTGTGTATGGGATTATTACTCTATCTGTCACTGTCTGATACTATGTGTGAGTGTGGGATTAATTCTGTATCTTTCAGTGTCTGTTACTGTGTGTGAGCGTGGTATTAATTCTGTATCTGTCAGTGTCTGTTAGTGTGTGTGAGAGTGCGATTAATTGTGTATCTGTCAGCGCCTGTTACTATGTGTGAGTGTGGGAAGAATTCTGTATCTGTCAGTGTCTGTTACTGTGTCTGAGTGTGGTATTAATTCTGTATCTGTCAGTGTCTGTTAGTGTGTGTGAGAGTGCGATTAATTGTGTATCTATCACTGTCTGTTACTGTGTGTGAGTGTGGGATTAATTCTGTATCTGTCACTATCTGTTACTGTGTGTGAGTGTGGGATGAATTCTGTATCTGTCAGTGTGTGTTACTGTGCTTGAGTGTGGGATTAATTCTGTAACTGTCACTGTCTGATACTGTGTGTGAGTGTGGGAATAATTCTGTAACTGTCACTGTCTGTTACTGTGTGTGAGTCTGGTATTAATTCTGTGTCTGTCAGTGTCTGTTAGTGTGCGTGAGTGTGGGATTAATTCTGCATCTGTCAGTGTCTATTACTGTGTGTGAGTTTGGGATTAGCTCTGTATCTGTCAGTGTGTGTTACTGTGTGTGAGTGTGGGATTAATTCTGTATCTGTCAGTGTGTGTTACTGTATGTGAGTGTGGGATTAATTCTGTATCTGTCACTGTCAGTTACTGTGTGTGAGAATGGGATTAATTCTGCATCTGTCAGCGTGTGTCACTGTGTGTGAGTTTGGGATTAGTTCTCTATCTGTCAGTGTCTGTTACTGTGAGTGTGTGTCGCGGTTTATTACTCTATCTGTCACTGTCTGATACTAAGTGCGAGTGTGGGATTAAATCTGTATCTGTCAGTGTCTGTTACTGTGTGTGAGCGTGGGAATAATTCTGTATCTGTCACTGCCTGTTACTGTGTGTGAGTGTGGGAATAGTTCTGTTTCTGTCAGTGTCTGTTACTGTTTGTGAGTGTGGGATTAATTCTGTGTCTGTCAGTGTGTGTTACTCTGTTTGAGTGTGGGACGAATTCTGCATCTGTCGGTGTCTGTTACTGTGTGTGAGTGTGGGAATAATTCTGTAACTGTCACTGTCTGTTACTGTGTGTGAGTCTGGTATTAATTCTGTGTCTGTCAGTGTCTGTTAGTGTGTGTGAGTGTGGGATTAATTCTGCATCTGTCAGTGTCTATTACTGTGTGTGAGTTTGGGATTAGCTCTGTATCTGTCAGTGTGTGTTACTGTGTGTGAGTGTGGGATTAATTCTGTATCTTTCAGTGTCTGTTACTGTGTGTGAGCGTGGTATTAATTCTGTATCTGTCAGTGTCTGTTAGTGTGTGTGAGAGTGCGATTAATTGTGTATCTGTCAGCGCCTGTTACTATGTGTGAGTGTGGGAAGAATTCTGTATCTGTCAGTGTCTGTTACTGTGTCTGAGTGTGGTATTAATTCTGTATCTGTCAGTGTCTGTTAGTGTGTGTGAGAGTGCGATTAATTGTGTATCTATCACTGTCTGTTACTGTGTGTGAGTGTGGGATTAATTCTGTATCTGTCACTATCTGTTACTGTGTGTGAGTGTGGGATGAATTCTGTATCTGTCAGTGTGTGTTACTGTGCTTGAGTGTGGGATTAATTCTGTAACTGTCACTGTCTGATACTGTGTGTGAGTGTGGGAATAATTCTGTAACTGTCACTGTCTGTTACTGTGTGTGAGTCTGGTATTAATTCTGTGTCTGTCAGTGTCTGTTAGTGTGTGTGAGTTTGGGATTAGCTCTGTATCTGTCAGTGTGTGTTACTGTGTGTGAGTGTGGGATTAATTCTGTATCTGTCAGTGTGTGTTACTGTATGTGAGTGTGGGATTAATTCTGTATCTGTCACTGTCAGTTACTGTGTGTGAGAATGGGATTAATTCTGCATCTGTCAGCGTGTGTCACTGTGTGTGAGTTTGGGATTAGTTCTCTATCTGTCAGTGTCTGTTACTGTGTGTGAGTGTGGGATTAATTCTGTATCTGTCAGTGTCTGTTACTGTGAGTGTGTGTCGCGGTTTATTACTCTATCTGTCACTGTCTGATACTAAGTGCGAGTGTGGGATTAAATCTGTATCTGTCAGTGTCTGTTACTGTGTGTGAGCGTGGGAATAATTCTGTATCTGTCACTGCCTGTTACTGTGTGTGAGTGTGGGAATAGTTCTGTATCTGTCAGTGTCTGTTACTGTTTGTGAGTGTGGGATTAATTCTGTGTCTGTCAGTGTGTGTTACTCTGTTTGAGTGTGGGAAGAATTCTGTATCTGTCAGTGTCTGTTACTGTGTGTGAGTGTGGGATTAATTCTGTATCTGTCTGTGTCTGTTACTGTGTGTGAGTGTGGGATTAATTCTGTATCTGTCAGTGTCTGTTACTGTGTGTGAGTGTGGGCTTAATTCTGTTTATGTCAGTGTCTGTTACTGTGTGTGTGTGTATGGGATTATTACTCTATCTGTCACTGTCTGATACTATGTGTGAGTGTGGGATTAATTCTGTATCTTTCAGTGTCTGTTACTGTGTGTGAGCGTGGTATTAATTCTGTATCTGTCAGTGTCTGTTAGTGTGTGTGAGAGTGCGATTAATTGTGTATCTGTCAGCGCCTGTTACTATGTGTGAGTGTGGGAAGAATTCTGTATCTGTCAGTGTCTGTTACTGTGTCTGAGTGTGGTATTAATTCTGTATCTGTCAGTGTCTGTTAGTGTGTGTGAGAGTGCGATTAATTGTGTATCTATCACTGTCTGTTACTGTGTGTGAGTGTGGGATTAATTCTGTATCTGTCACTATCTGTTACTGTGTGTGAGTGTGGGATGAATTCTGTATCTGTCAGTGTGTGTTACTGTGCTTGAGTGTGGGATTAATTCTGTAACTGTCACTGTCTGATACTGTGTGTGAGTGTGGGAATAATTCTGTAACTGTCACTGTCTGTTACTGTGTGTGAGTCTGGTATTAATTCTGTGTCTGTCAGTGTCTGTTAGTGTGTGTGAGTGTGGGATTAATTCTGCATCTGTCAGTGTCTATTACTGTGTGTGAGTTTGGGATTAGCTCTGTATCTGTCAGTGTGTGTTACTGTGTGTGAGTGTGGGATTAATTCTGTATCTGTCAGTGTGTGTTACTGTATGTGAGTGTGGGATTAATTCTGTATCTGTCACTGTCAGTTACTGTGTGTGAGAATGGGATTAATTCTGCATCTGTCAGCGTGTGTCACTGTGTGTGAGTTTGGGATTAGTTCTCTATCTGTCAGTGTCTGTTACTGTGTGTGAGTGTGCGATTAATTCTGTGTCTGTCAGTGTCTGTTACTGTGAGTGTGTGTCGCGGTTTATTACTCTATCTGTCACTGTCTGATACTAAGTGCGAGTGTGGGATTAAATCTGTATCTGTCAGTGTCTGTTACTGTGTGTGAGCGTGGGAATAATTCTGTATCTGTCACTGTCTGTTACTGTGTGTGAGTGTGGGAATAGTTCTGTATCTGTCAGTGTCTGTTACTGTTTGTGAGTGTGGGATTAATTCTGTGTCTGTCAGTGTGTGTTACTCTGTTTGAGTGTGGGAAGAATTCTGTATCTGTCAGTGTCTGTTACTGTGTGTGAGTGTGGGATTAATTCTGTATCTGTCTGTGTCTGTTACTGTGTGTGAGTGTGGGATTAATTCTGTATCTGTCAGTGTCTGTTACTGTGTGTGAGTGTGGGATTAATTCTGTTTCTGTCAGTGTCTGTTACTGTGTGTGTGTGTATGGGATTATTACTCTATCTGTCACTGTCTGATACTATGTGTGAGTGTGGGATTAATTCTGTATCTTTCAGTGTCTGTTACTGTGTGTGAGCGTGGGTATAATTCTGTATCTGTCACTGTCTGTTACTGTGTGTGAGTGTGGGAATAGTTCTGTATCTGTCAGTGTCTGTTACTGTGTGTGAGTGTGGGATTAATTCTGTATCTGTCAGTTTGTGTTACTGTGTTTGAGTGTGGGATTAATTCTGTATCTGTCACTGTCTGATACTGTGTGTGAGTGTGGGAATAAATCTGTAACTGTCACTGTCTGTTGCTGTGTGTGAGTGTGGGATTAATTATGTATCTGTCAGTGTCTGTCACTGTGTGTGAGTGTGGGATTAATTCTGTATCTGTCAGTGTCTGTTACTGTGTGTGAGTGTGGGATTAATTCTGTTTCTGTCAGTGTCTGTTACTGTGTGTGTGTGTATGGGATTATTACTCTATCTGTCACTGTCTGATACTATGTGTGAGTGTGGGATCAATTCTGTATCTTTCAGTGTCTGTTACTGTGTGTGAGCGTGGTATTAATTCTGTATCTGTCAGTGTCTGTTAGTGTGTGAGAGTGCGATTAATTGTGTATCTGTCAGCGCCTGTTACTATGTGTGAGTGTGGGAAGAATTCTGTATCTGTCAGTGTCTGTTACTGTGTCTGAGTGTGGTATTAATTCTGTATCTGTCAGTGTCTGTTAGTGTGTGTGAGAGTGCGATTAATTGTGTCTCTATCACTGTCTGTTACTGTGTGTGAGTGTGGGATTAATTCTGTATCTGTCACTATCTGTTACTGTGTGTGAGTGTGGGATGAATTCTGTATCTGTCAGTGTGTGTTACTGTGCTTGAGTGTGGGATTAATTCTGTAACTGTCACTGTCTGATACTGTGTGTGAGTGTGGGAATAATTCTGTAACTGTCACTGTCTGTTACTGTGTGTGAGTCTGGTATTAATTCTGTGTCTGTCAGTGTCTGTTAGTGTGTGTGAGTTTGGGATTAGCTCTGTATCTGTCAGTGTGTGTTACTGTGTGTGAGTGTGGGATTAATTCTGTATCTGTCAGTGTGTGTTACTGTATGTGAGTGTGGGATTAATTCTGTATCTGTCACTGTCAGTTACTGTGTGTGAGAATGGGATTAATTCTGCATCTGTCAGCGTGTGTCACTGTGTGTGAGTTTGGGATTAGTTCTCTATCTGTCAGTGTCTGTTACTGTGTGTGAGTGTGGGATTAATTCTGTATCTGTCAGTGTGTGTTACTGTGAGTGTGTGTCGCGGTTTATTACTCTATCTGTCACTGTCTGATACTAAGTGCGAGTGTGGGATTAAATCTGTATCTGTCAGTGTCTGTTACTGTGTGTGAGCGTGGGAATAATTCTGTATCTGTCACTGCCTGTTACTGTGTGTGAGTGTGGGAATAGTTCTGTATCTGTCAGTGTCTGTTACTGTTTGTGAGTGTGGGATTAATTCTGTGTCTGTCAGTGTGTGTTACTCTGTTTGAGTGTGGGAAGAATTCTGTATCTGTCAGTGTCTGTTACTGTGTGTGAGTGTGGGATTAATTCTGTATCTGTCTGTGTCTGTTACTGTGTGTGAGTGTGGGATTAATTCTGTATCTGTCAGTGTCTGTTACTGTGTGTGAGTGTGGGATTAATTCTGTTTCTGTCAGTGTCTGTTAGTGTGTGTGAGAGTGCGATTAATTGTGTATCTGTCAGCGCCTGTTACTATGTGTGAGTGTGGGAAGAATTCTGTATCTGTCAGTGTCTGTTACTGTGTCTGAGTGTGGTATTAATTCTGTATCTGTCAGTGTCTGTTAGTGTGTGTGAGAGTGCGATTAATTGTGTATCTATCACTGTCTGTTACTGTGTGTGAGTGTGGGATTAATTCTGTATCTGTCACTATCTGTTACTGTGTGTGAGTGTGGGATGAATTCTGTATCTGTCAGTGTGTGTTACTGTGCTTGAGTGTGGGATTAATTCTGTAACTGTCACTGTCTGATACTGTGTGTGAGTGTGGGAATAATTCTGTAACTGTCACTGTCTGTTACTGTGTGTGAGTCTGGTATTAATTCTGTGTCTGTCAGTGTCTGTTAGTGTGTGTGAGTGTGGGATTAATTCTGCATCTGTCAATGTCTATTACTGTGTGTGAGTTTGGGATTAGCTCTGTATCTGTCAGTGTGTGTTACTGTGTGTGAGTGTGGGATTAATTCTGTATCTGTCAGTGTGTGTTACTGTATGTGAGTGTGGGATTAATTCTGTATCTGTCACTGTCAGTTACTGTGTGTGAGAATGGGATTAATTCTGCATCTGTCAGCGTGTGTCACTGTGTGTGAGTTTGGGATTAGTTCTCTATCTGTCAGTGTCTGTTACTGTGTGTGAGTGTGGGATTAATTCTGTGTCTGTCAGTGTCTGTTACTGTGAGTGTGTGTCGCGGTTTATTACTCTATCTGTCACTGTCTGATACTAAGTGCGAGTGTGGGATTAAATCTGTATCTGTCAGTGTCTGTTACTGTGTGTGAGTGTGGGAATAGTTCTGTATCTGTCAGTGTCTGTTACTGTTTGTGAGTGTGGGATTAATTCTGTGTCTGTCAGTGTGTGTTACTCTGTTTGAGTGTGGGAAGAATTCTGTATCTGTCAGTGTCTGTTACTGTGTGTGAGTGTGGGATTAATTCTGTATCTGTCTGTGTCTGTTACTGTGTGTGAGTGTGGGATTAATTCTGTATCTGTCAGTGTCTGTTACTGTGTGTGAGTGTGGGATTAATTCTGTTTCTGTCAGTGTCTGTTACTGTGTGTGTGTGTATGGGATTATTACTCTATCTGTCACTGTCTGATACTATGTGTGAGTGTGGGATTAATTCTGTATCTTTCAGTGTCTGTTACTGTGTGTGAGCGTTAGTATAATTCTGTATCTGTCACTGTCTGTTACTGTGTGTGAGTGTGGGAATAGTTCTGTATCTGTCAGTGTCTGTTACTGTGTGTGAGTGTGGGATTAATTCTGTATCTGTCAGTTTGTGTTACTGTGTTTGAGTGTGGGATTAATTCTGTATCTGTCACTGTCTGATACTGTGTGTGAGTGTGGGAATAAATCTGTAACTGTCACTGTCTGTTGCTGTGTGTGAGTGTGGGATTAATTATGTATCTGTCAGTGTCTGTCACTGTGTGTGAGTGTGGGATTAATTCTGTATCTGTCAGTGTCTGTTACTGTGTGTGAGTGTGGGATTAATTCTGTATCTGTCTGTGTCTGTCACTGTGTGTGAGTGTGGGATTAATTCTGCATTTGTCAGTGTCTGTTACTGTGTGTGAGCGTGGGAATAATTCTGTATCTGTCACTGTCTGTTACTGTGTGTGAGTGTGGGAATCGTTCTGTATCAGTCAGTGTCTGTTACTGTGTGTGAGTGTGGGATTAATTCTGTATCTGTCACTGTCTGTTACTGTGTGTGAGTGTGGGATTAATTCTGTATCTGTCAGTGTCTGTTACTGTGTGTGAGTGTGGGATTAATTCTGTGTGGGTCAGTGTCTGTTACTGTGTGTGTGTGTATGGGATTATTACTCTATCTGTCACTGTCTGATACTATGTGTGAGTGTGGGATTAATTCTGCATCTGTCAGTGTGTGTCACTGTGTGTGAGTGTGGGATTAGTTTTCTATCTGTCAGTGTCTGTTACTGTGTGTGAGTGAGGGATTAATTCTGTATCCGCCACCGTCTGTTACTATGTGTGAGTGTGGGATTAATTTTGTATCTGTCAGTGTCTGTTACTGTGTGTGAGTGTGGGATTAATTATGTGTCTGTCAGTGTCTGTTACTGTTTGTGTGTGTATGGGATTATTACTCTATCTTTCACTGCCTGATACTATGTGTGAGTGTGGGATTAATTCTGTATCTTTCAGTGTCTGTTACTGTGTGTGAGTGTGGTATTAATTCTGCATCTGTCAGTGTCTGTTACTGTGTGTGAGTGTGGGATTAATTATGTATCTGTCAGTGTCTGTTACTGTGTGTGAGTGTGGTATCAATTCTGCATCTGTCAGTGTCTGTTACTGTGTGTGAGTGTGGGATTATTTCTGCATGTGTCTGTGTCTGTTCCTGTGTGTGAGTGTGTGACTAATTCTGTATCTGTCAGTGACTGTTACTGTCTGTGAGTGTGGGATTAATTCTGTGTCTGTCAGCGTCTGTTACGATGTGTGAGTGTGGGAGGAATTCTGTATCTGTCAGTGTCTGTTACTCTGCGTGAGTCTGGTTTTAATTCTGTATCTGTCAGTGTCTGTTAGTGTGTGTGAATGTGGGATTAGCTCTGTATCTGTCAGTGTCTGTTACTGGGTGTGAGTGTGGGATTAATTCTGTATCTGTCAGTATGTGTTACTGTGTGTGAGTGTGGGATGAATTCTGTATCTGTCACTGTCTGTTACTGTGTGTGAGTGTGGGATTAATTCTGTATCTGTCAGTGTGTGTTACTGAGTGTGAGTGTGGGATCAATTCTGTATCTTTCACTGTCAGTTGCTGTGTGTGACTGTGGGACTATTTCTGCATCTGTCAGTGTCAGTTACTGTGTGTGAGTGTGGGTTTAATTATGAATCTGTCAGCGTCTGTTACTATGTGTGAGCGTGGGAAGAATTCTGTATCTGTCAGTGTCTGTTACTGTGTCTGAGTGTGGTATTAATTCTGTATCTGTCAGTGTCTGTTAGTGTGTGTGAGAGTGCGATTAATTGTGTATCTGTCAGCGCCTGTTACTATGTGTGAGTGTGGGAAGAATTCTGTATCTGTCAGTGTCTGTTACTGTGTCTGAGTGTGGTATTAATTCTGTATCTGTCAGTGTCTGTTAGTGTGTGTGAGAGTGCGATTAATTGTGTATCTATCACTGTCTGTTACTGTGTGTGAGTGTGGGATTAATTCTGTATCTGTCACTATCTTTACTGTGTGTGAGTGTGGGATGAATTCTGTATCTGTCAGTGTGTGTTACTGTGCTTGAGTGTGGGATTAATTCTGTAACTGTCACTGTCTGATACTGTGTGTGAGTGTGGGAATAATTCTGTAACTGTCACTGTCTGTTACTGTGTGTGAGTCTGGTATTAATTCTGTGTCTGTCAGTGTCTGTTAGTGTGTGTGAGTGTGGGATTAATTCTGCATCTGTCAGTGTCTATTACTGTGTGTGAGTTTGGGATTAGCTCTGTATCTGTCAGTGTGTGTTACTGTGTGTGAGTGTGGGATTAATTCTGTATCTGTCAGTGTGTGTTACTGTATGTGAGTGTGGGATTAATTCTGTATCTGTCACTGTCAGTTACTGTGTGTGAGAATGGGATTAATTCTGCATCTGTCAGCGTGTGTCACTGTGTGTGAGTTTGGGATTAGTTCTCTATCTGTCAGTGTCTGTTACTGTGTGTGAGTGTGGGATTAATTCTGTGTCTGTCAGTGTCTGTTACTGTGAGTGTGTGTCGCGGTTTATTACTCTATCTGTCACTGTCTGATACTAAGTGCGAGTGTGGGATTAAATCTGTATCTGTCAGTGTCTGTTACTGTGTGTGAGCGTGGGAATAATTCTGTATCTGTCACTGTCTGTTACTGTGTGTGAGTGTGGGAATAGTTCTGTATCTGTCAGTGTCTGTTACTGTTTGTGAGTGTGGGATTAATTCTGTGTCTGTCAGTGTGTGTTACTCTGTTTGAGTGTGGGAAGAATTCTGTATCTGTCAGTGTCTGTTACTGTGTGTGAGTGTGGGATTAATTCTGTATCTGTCTGTGTCTGTTACTGTGTGTGAGTGTGGGATTAATTCTGTATCTGTCAGTGTCTGTTACTGTGTGTGAGTGTGGGATTAATTCTGTTTCTGTCAGTGTCTGTTACTGTGTGTGTGTGTATGGGATTATTACTCTATCTGTCACTGTCTGATACTATGTGTGAGTGTGGGATTAATTCTGTATCTTTCAGTGTCTGTTACTGTGTGTGAGCGTGGGTATAATTCTGTATCTGTCACTGTCTGTTACTGTGTGTGAGTGTGGGAATAGTTCTGTATCTGTCAGTGTCTGTTACTGTGTGTGAGTGTGGGATTAATTCTGTATCTGTCAGTTTGTGTTACTGTGTTTGAGTGTGGGATTAATTCTGTATCTGTCACTGTCTGATACTGTGTGTGAGTGTGGGAATAAATCTGTAACTGTCACTGTCTGTTGCTGTGTGTGAGTGTGGGATTAATTATGTATCTGTCAGTGTCTGTCACTGTGTGTGAGTGTGGGATTAATTCTGTATCTGTCAGTGTCTGTTACTGTGTGTGAGTGTGGGATTAATTCTGTATCTGTCTGTGTCTGTCACTGTGTGTGAGTGTGGGATTAATTCTGCATTTGTCAGTGTCTGTTACTGTGTGTGAGCGTGGGAATAATTCTGTATCTGTCACTGTCTGTTACTGTGTGTGAGTGTGGGAATCGTTCTGTATCAGTCAGTGTCTGTTACTGTGTGTGAGTGTGGGATTAATTCTGTATCTGTCACTGTCTGTTACTGTGTGTGAGTGTGGGATTAATTCTGTATCTGTCAGTGTCTGTTACTGTGTGTGAGTGTGGGATTAATTCTGTGTGGGTCAGTGTCTTTTACTGTGTGTGTGTGTATGGGATTATTACTCTATCTGTCACTGTCTGATACTATGTGTGAGTGTGGGATTAATTCTGCATCTGTCAGTGTGTGTCACTGTGTGTGAGTGTGGGATTAGTTTTCTATCTGTCAGTGTCTGTTACTGTGTGTGAGTGAGGGATTAATTCTGTATCCGCCACCGTCTGTTACTATGTGTGAGTGTGGGATTAATTTTGTATCTGTCAGTGTCTGTTACTGTGTGTGAGTGTGGGATTAATTATGTGTCTGTCAGTGTCTGTTACTGTTTGTGTGTGTATGGGATTATTACTCTATCTTTCACTGCCTGATACTATGTGTGAGTGTGGGATTAATTCTGTATCTTTCAGTGTCTGTTACTGTGTGTGAGTGTGGTATTAATTCTGCATCTGTCAGTGTCTGTTACTGTGTGTGAGTGTGGGATTAATTATGTATCTGTCAGTGTCTGTTACTGTGTGTGAGTGTGGTATCAATTCTGCATCTGTCAGTGTCTGTTACTGTGTGTGAGTGTGGGATTATTTCTGTATGTGTCTGTGTCTGTTCCTGTGTGTGAGTGTGTGACTAATTCTGTATCTGTCAGTGACTGTTACTGTCTGTGAGTGTGGGATTAATTCTGTGTCTGTCAGCGTCTGTTACGATGTGTGAGTGTGGGAGGAATTCTGTATCTGTCAGTGTCTGTTACTCTGCGTGAGTCTGGTTTTAATTCTGTATCTGTCAGTGTCTGTTAGTGTGTGTGAATGTGGGATTAGCTCTGTATCTGTCAGTGTCTGTTACTGGGTGTGAGTGTGGGATTAATTCTGTATCTGTCAGTATGTGTTACTGTGTGTGAGTGTGGGATGAATTCTGTATCTGTCACTGTCAGTTACTGTGTGTGAGTGTGGGATTAATTCTGTATCTGTCCGTGTGTGTTACTGAGTGTGAGTGTGGGATCAATTCTGTATCTTTCACTGTCAGTTGCTGTGTGTGACTTTGGGACTATTTCTGCATCTGTCAGTGTCAGTTACTGTGTGTGAGTGTGGGTTTAATTATGAATCTGTCAGCGTCTGTTACTATGTGTGAGCGTGGGAAGAATTCTGTATCTGTCAGTGTCTGTTACTGTGTCTGAGTGTGGTATTAATTCTGTATCTGTCAGTGTCTGTTAGTGTGTGTGAGAGTGCGATTAATTGTGTATCTGTCAGCGCCTGTTACTATGTGTGAGTGTGGGAAGAATTCTGTATCTGTCAGTGTCTGTTACTGTGTCTGAGTGTGGTATTAATTCTGTATCTGTCAGTGTCTGTTAGTGTGTGTGAGAGTGCGATTAATTGTGTATCTATCACTGTCTGTTACTGTGTGTGAGTGTGGGATTAATTCTGTATCTGTCACTATCTGTTACTGTGTGTGAGTGTGGGATGAATTCTGTATCTGTCAGTGTGTGTTACTGTGCTTGAGTGTGGGATTAATTCTGTAACTGTCACTGTCTGATACTGTGTGTGAGTGTGGGAATAATTCTGTAACTGTCACTGTCTGTTACTGTGTGTGAGTCTGGTATTAATTCTGTGTCTGTCAGTGTCTGTTAGTGTGTGTGAGTGTGGGATTAATTCTGCATCTGTCAGTGTCTATTACTGTGTGTGAGTTTGGGATTAGCTCTGTATCTGTCAGTGTGTGTTACTGTGTGTGAGTGTGGGATTAATTCTGTATCTGTCAGTGTGTGTTACTGTATGTGAGTGTGGGATTAATTCTGTATCTGTCACTGTCAGTTACTGTGTGTGAGAATGGGATTAATTCTGCATCTGTCAGCGTGTGTCACTGTGTGTGAGTTTGGGATTAGTTCTCTATCTGTCAGTGTCTGTTACTGTGTGTGAGTGTGGGATTAATTCTGTGTCTGTCAGTGTCTGTTACTGTGAGTGTGTGTCGCAGTTTATTACTCTATCTGTCACTGTCTGATACTAAGTGCGAGTATGGGATTAAATCTGTATCTGTCAGTGTCTGTGACTGTGTGTGAGCGTGGGAATAATTCTGTATCTGTCACTGCCTGTTACTGTGTGTGAGTGTGGGAATAGTTCTGTATCTGTCAGTGTCTGTTACTGTGTGTGAGTGTGGGATTAATTCTGTGTCTGTCAGTGTGTGTTACTCTGTTTGAGTGTGGGATTAATTCTGTATCTGCCACTGTCTGATACTTTGTGTGAGTGTGGGAATAATTCTGTAACTGTCACTGTCTGTTACTGTGTGTGAGTCTGGGAACAGTTCTGTATCTGTCAGTGTCTGTTACTGTGTGTGAGTGTGGGATTAATTCTGCAACTGTCAGTGTGTGTTACTGTGTTTGAGTGCGGGATTAATTCTGTATCTGTCAGTGTCTGATACTGTGTGTGAGTGTGGGATTAATTCTGTATCTGTCAGTGTGTGTTACTGTGTGTGAGTCTGGGATTAATTCTGAATCTGTCACTCTCAGTTACTGTGTGTGAGTGTGGGATTAATTCTGCATCTGTCAGTGTGTGTCACTGTGTGTGAGTGTGGGATTAGTTCTCTATCTGTCAGTGTCTGTTACTGTGTGTGAGTGTGGGATTAATTCTGTATCTGCCACCGTCTGTTACTGTGTGTGAGTGTGGGATTAATTCTGTATCTGTCACTGTCTGTTACTGTGTGTGAGTGTGGGATTAATTCTGTATCTGTCAGTGTCTGTTACTGTGTGTGAGTGTGGGATTAATTCTGTGTCTGTCAGTGTCTGTTACTGTGTGTGTGTGTATGGGATTATTACTCTATCTGTCACTGTCTGATACTATGTGTGAGTGTGGGATTAATTCTGCATCTGTCAGTGTGTGTCACTGTGTGTGAGTGTGGGATTAGTTTTCTATCTGTCAGTGTCAGTTACTGTGTGTGAGTGAGGGATTAATTCTGTATCCGCCACCGTCTGTTACTATGTGTGAGTGTGGGATTAATTCTGTATCTGTCAGTGTCTGTTACTGTGTGTGAGTGTGTGATTAATTATGTGTCTGTCAGTGTCTGTTACTGTTTGTGTGTGTATGGGATTATTACTCTATCTTTCACTGCCTGATACTATGTGTGAGTGTGGGATTAATTCTGTATCTTTCAGTGTCTGTTACTGTGTGTGAGTGTGGTATTAATTCTGCATCTGTCAGTGTCTGTTACTGTGTGTGAGTGTGGTATTAATTCTGCATCTGTCAGTGTCTGTTACTGTGTGTGAGTGTGGGATGAATTCTGTTTCTGTCAGTGTCTGTTACTGTGTGTGAGTGTGGGATCAATTCTGTATGTGTCTGTGTCTGTTCCTGTGAGTGAGTGTGGGACTAATTCTGTATCTGTCAGTGACTGGTACTGTCTGTGAGTGTGGGATTAATTCTGTGTCTGTCAGCGTCTGTTACTATGTGTGAGTGTGGGATTATGTCTGTATGTGTCTGTGTCTGTTCCTGTGAGTGAGTGTGGGACTAATTCTGTATCTGTCAGTGACTGGTACTGTCTGTGAGTGTGGGATTAATTCTGTGTCTGTCAGCGTCTGTTACTATGTGTGAGTGTGGGAGGAATTCTGTATCTGTCAGTGTCTGTTACTCTGCGTGAGTCTGGTTTTAATTCTGTATCTGTCAGTGTCTGTTAGTGTGTGTGAGTGTGGGATTAGCTCTGTATCTGTCAGTGACTGTTACTGTCTGTGAGTGTGGGATTAATTCTGTGTCTGTCAGCGTCTGTTACTGGGTGTGAGTGTGGGATTAATTCTGTATCTGTCAGTATGTGTTACTGTGTGTGAGTGTGGGATTAATTCTGTATCTGTCACTGTCAGTTACTGTGTGTGAGTGTGGGATTAATTCTGTATCTGTCAGTGTGTGTTACTGTGTGTGAGTGTGGGATCAATTCTGTATCTTTCACTGTCAGTTGCTGTGTGTGACTGTGGGACTATTTCTGCATCTGTCAGTGTCAGTTACTGTGTGTGAGTGTGGGTTTAATTATGAATCTGTCAGCGTCTGTTACTATGTGTGAATGTGGGAAGAATTCTGTATCTGTCAGTGTCTGTTACTGTGTCTGAGTGTGGGATTAATTCTGTATCTGTCAGTGTCTGTTAGTGTGTGTGAGAGTGCGATTAATTGTGTATCTGTCAGCGCCTGTTACTATGTGTGAGTGTGGGATTAATTCTGTATCTGTCACTATCTGTTACTGTGTGTGAGTGTGGGATGAATTCTGTATCTGTCAGTGTGTGTTACTGTGCTTGAGTGTGGGATTAATTCTGTATCTGTCACTGTCTGATACTGTGTGTGAGTGTGGGAATAATTCTGTAACTGTCACTGTCTGTTACTGTGTGTGAGTCTGGTATTAATTCTGTGTCTGTCAGTGTCTGTTAGTGTGTGTGAGTGTGGGATTAATTCTGCATCTGTCAGTGTCTATTACTGTGTGTGAGTTTGGGATTAGCTCTGTATCTGTCAGTGTGTGTTACTGTGTGTGAGTGTGGGATCAATTTTGTATCTGTCACTGTCAGTTATTGTGTGTGAGAATGGGATTAATTCTGCATCTGTCAGTGTGTGTCACTGTGTGTGAGTTTGGGATTAGTTCTCTATCTTTTAGTGTCTGTTACTGTGTGTGAGTGTGGGATTAATTCTGTGTCTGTCAGTGTCTGTTACTGTGAGTGTGTGTAGTGGTTTATTACTCTATCTGTCACTGTCTGATACTGTGTGTGAGTGTGGGAATAATTCTGTAACTGTCACTGTCTGTTACTGTGTGTGAGTCTGGTATTAATTCTGTGTCTGTCAGTGTCTGTTAGTGTGTGTGAGTGTGGGATTAATTCTGAATCTGTCAGTGTCTGTTACTGTGTGTGAGTGTGGGATTAATTCTGCAACTGTCAGTGTGTGTTACTGTGTTTGAGTGTGGGATTAATTCTGTATCTGTCAGCGTGTGTTACTGTGTTTGAGTGTGGGATTAATTCTGTATCTGTCACTGTCTGATACTGTGTGTGAGTGTGGGATTAATTCTGAATCTGTCACTCTCAGTTACTGTGTGTGAGTGTGGGATTAATTCTGCATCTGTCAGTGTGTGTCACTGTGTGTGAGTGTGGGATTAGTTCTCTATCTGTCAGTGTCTGTTACTGTGTGTGAGTGTGGGATTAATTCTGTATCTGCCACCGTCTGTTACTGTGTGTGAGTGTGGGATCAATTCTGTATCTGTCAGTGTCTGTTACTGTGTGTGAGTGTGGAATTAATTCTGTGTCTGTCAGTGTCTGTTACTGTGTGTGTGTATGGGATTATTACTCTATCTGTCACTGTCTGATACTATGTGTGAGTGTGGAATTAATTCTGTATCTTTCAGTGTCTGTTACTGTGTGTGAGCGTGGGAATAATTCTGTATCTGTCACTGTCTGTTACTGTGTGTGAGTGTGAGATTAGATCTCGATCTGTCAGTGTCTGTTACTGTGTGTGAGTGTGGGATTAATTCTGTATCTGTCACTGTCTGATACTGTGTGGGAGTGTGGGATTAATTCTGTACCTGTCAGTGTCTGTTACTGTGTGTGATTGTCGGATTAATTCTGTGTCTGTCAGTGTCTGTTACTGTGTGTGTGTGTTTGGGATTATTACTCTATCTGTCACTGTCTCATACTATGTGCGAGTGTGGGATTAATTCTGTATCTGTCAGTGTCTGTTACTGAGTGTGAGCGTGGGAATAATTCTGTATCTGTCACTGTCTGTTACTGTGTGTGATTGTGGGCGTAGTTCTGTATCTGTCAGTGTCTGTTACTGTGTGTGAGTGTGGGATTAATTCTGTATCTGTCAGTGTGTGTTACTGTGTTTGAGTGTGGGATTAATTCTGTATCTGTCACTGTCTGATACTGTGTGTGAGTGTGGTAATAATTCTGTAACTGTCACTGTCTGTTACTGTGCGTGAGTGTGGTATTAATTCTGTATCTGACAGTGTCTGTTAATGTGTGTGCGTGTGGGATTAATTCTGTATCTGTCAGGGTCTGTTACTGTGTGTGAGTGTGGGATTAATTCTGTATCTGTCAGTGTCTGTTACTGTGTGTGAGCTTGGGAATAATTCTGTATGTGTCACTGTCTGTTACTGTGTGTGAGTGTGGGACTAATTCTGTATCTATCTGTGTCTGTTACTGTGTGTGAGTGTGGGATTAATTCTATATCTGTCAGTGGCTGTTACTGTGTGTGAGTGCGGGAATAGTTCTGTATCTGTCAGTGTCTGTTACTGTGTGTGAGTGTGGGATTAATTCTGTATCTGTCACTGTCTGATACTGTGTGTGAGTGTTTGAATAATTCTGTAACTGTCACTGTCTGTTACTGTGCGTGAGTGTGGAATTAATTCTGTATCTGCCACTGTCTGATACTGTGTGTGAGTGTGGGAATAATTCTGTAACTGTCACTGTCTGTTACTGTGTGTGAGTGTGGGATTAATTCTGTATCTGTCAGTGTGTGTTACTGTGTGTGAGTGTGGGATTAATTCTGAATCTGTCACTCTCAGTTACTGTGTGTGAGTGTGGGATTAATTCTGCATCTGTCAGTGTGTGTCACTGTGTGTGAGTGTGGGATTAGTTCTCTATCTGTCAGTGTCTGTTACTGTGTGTGAGTGTGGGATTAATTCTGTATCTGCCACCGTCTGTTACTGTGTGTGAGTGTGGGATCAATTCTGTATCTGTCAGTGTCTGTTACTGTGTGTGAGTGTGGAATTAATTCTGTGTCTGTCAGTGTCTGTTACTGTGTGTGTGTATGGGATTATTACTCTATCTGTCACTGTCTGATACTATGTGTGAGTGTGGAATTAATTCTGTATCTTTCAGTGTCTGTTACTGTGTGTGAGCGTGGGAATAATTCTGTATCTGTCACTGTCTGTTACTGTGTTTGAGTGTGGGATTAATTCTGTACCTGTCAGTGTCTGTTACTGTGTGTGTGTATGGGATTATTACTCTATCTGTCACTGTCTGATACTATGTGTGAGTGTGGGATTAATTCTGTATCTGTCAGTGTCTGTTACTGTGTGTGAGCGTGGGAATAATTCTGTATCTGTCACTGTCTGTTACTGTGTGTGAGTGTGAGATTAGTTCTCGATCTGTCAGTGTCTGTTACTGTGTGTGAGTGTGGGATTAATTCTGTATCTGTCACTGTCTGATACTGAGTGTGAGCGTGGGAATAATTCTGTATCTGTCACTGCCTGTTACTGTGTATGATTGTGGGCGTAGTTCTGTATCTGTCACTGTCAGTTACTGTGTGTGAGTGTGGGATTAATTCTGTATCTGTCAGTGTGTGTTACTGTGTTTGAGTGTGGGATTAATTCTGTATCTGTCACTGTCTGATACTGTGTGTGAGTGTGGTAATAATTCTGTAACTGTCACTGTCTGTTACTGTGCGTGAGTGTGGTATTAATTCTGTATCTGACAGTGTCTGTTAATGTGTGTGCGTGTGGGATTAATTCTGTATCTGTCAGGGTCTGTTACTGTGTGTGAGTGTGGGATTAATTCTGTATCTGTCGGTGTCTGTTACTGTGTGTGAGCTTGGGAATAATTCTGTATGTGTCACTGTCTGTTACTGTGTGTGAGTGTGGGACTAATTCTGTATCTATCTGTGTCTGTTACTGTGTGTGAGTGTGGGATTAATTCTATATCTGTCAGTGGCTGCTACTGTGTGTGAGTGCGGGAATAGTTCTGTATCTGTCAGTGTCTGTTACTGTGTGTTAGTGTGGGATTAATTCTGTATCTGTCACTGTCTGATACTGTGTGTGAGTGTTTGAATAATTCTGTAACTGTCACTGTCTGTTACTGTGCGTGAGTGTGGAATTAATTCTGTATCTGCCACTGTCTGATACTGTGTGTGAGTGTGGGAATAATTCTGTAACTGTCACTGTCTGTTACTGTGTGTGAGTCTGGGAAAAGTTCTGAATCTGTCAGTGTCTGTTACTGTGTGTGAGTGTGGGATTAATTCTGCAACTGTCAGTGTGTGTTACTGTGTTTGAGTGTGGGATTAATTCTGTATCTGTCAGCGTGTGTTACTGTGATTGAGTGTGGGATTAATTCTGTATCTGTCACTGTCTGATACTGTGTGTGAGTGTGGGATTAATTCTGTATCTGTCAGTGTGTGTTACTGTGTGTGAGTGTGGGATTAATTCTGAATCTGTCACTCTCAGTTACTGTGTGTGAGTGTGGGATTAATTCTGCATCTGTCAGTGTGTGTCACTGTGTGTGAGTGTGGGATTAGTTCTCTATCTGTCAGTGTCTGTTACTGTGTGTGAGTGTGGGATTAATTCTGTATCTGCCACCGTCTGTTACTGTGTGTGAGTGTGGGATCAATTCTGTATCTGTCAGTGTCTGTTACTGTGTGTGAGTGTGGAATTAATTCTGTGTCTGTCAGTGTCTGTTACTGTGTGTGTGTATGGGATTATTACTCTATCTGTCACTGTCTGATACTATGTGTGAGTGTGGAATTAATTCTGTATCTTTCAGAGTCTGTTACTGTGTGTGAGCGTGGGAATAATTCTGTATCTGTCACTGTCTGTTACTGTGTTTGAGTGTGGGATTAATTCTGTACCTGTCAGTGTCTGTTACTGTGTGTGATTGTCGGATTAATTCTGTGTCTGTCAGTGTCTGTTACTGTGTGTGTGTGTTTGGGATTATTACTCTATCTGTCACTGTCTGATACTATGTGTGAGTGTGGGATTAATTCTGTATCTGTCAGTGTCTGTTACTGTGTGTGAGCGTGGGAATAATTCTGTATCTGTCACTGTCTGTTACTGTGTGTGAGTGTGAGATTAGTTCTCGATCTGTCAGTGTCTGTTACTGTGTGTGAGTGTGGGATTAATTCTGTATCTGTCACTGTCTGATACTGTGTGTGAGTGTGGGATTAATTCTGTACCTGTCAGTGTCTGTTACTGTGTGTGATTGTCGGATTAATTCTGTGTCTGTCAGTGTCTGTTACTGTGTGTGTGTGTTTGGGATTATTACTCTATCTGTCACTGTCTCATACTATGTGCGAGTGTGGGATTAATTCTGTATCTGTCAGTGTCTGTTACTGAGTGTGAGCGTGGGAATAATTCTGTATCTGTCACTGTCTGTTACTGTGTGTGATTGTGGGCGTAGTTCTGTATCTGTCAGTGTCTGTTACTGTGTGTGAGTGTGGGATTAATTCTTTATCTGTTAGTGTGTGTTACTGTGTTTGAGTGTGGGATTAATTCTGTATCTGTCACTGTCTGATACTGTGTGTGAGTGTGGTAATAATTCTGTAACTGTCACTGTCTGTTACTGTGCGTGAGTGTGGTATTAATTCTGTATCTGACAGTGTCTGTTAATGTGTGTGCGTGTGGGATTAATTCTGTATCTGTCAGGGTCTGTTACTGTGTGTGAGTGTGGGATTAATTCTGTATCTGTCAGTGTATGTTACTGTGTGTGAGCTTGGGAATAATTCTGTATGTGTCACTGTCTATTACTGTGTGAGTGTGGGAATAGTTCTGTATCTGTCACTGTCTGTTACTGTGTGTGAGTGTGGGACTAATTCTGTATCTGTCTGTGTCTGTTACTGTGTGTGAGTGTGGGATTAATTCGATATCTGTCAGTGGCTGTTACTGTGTGTGAGTGCGGGAATAGTTCTGTATCTGTCAGTGTCTGTTACTGTGTGTGAGTGTGGGATTAATTCTGTATCTGTCACTGTCTGATACTGTGTGTGAGTGTTTGAATAATTCTGTAACTGTCACTGTCTGTTACTGTGCGTGAGTGTGGAATTAATTCTGTATCTGACAGTGTCTGTTACTGTGTGTGAGTGTGGGATTAATTCTGTATCTGTCAGTGTGTGTAACTGTGTTTGAGTGTGGGATTAATTCTGTATCTGTCACTGTCTGATACTGTCTGTGAGTGTGGTAATAATTCTGTAACTGTCACTGTCTGTTACTGTGCGTGAGTGTGGGATTAATTCTGTATCTGACAGGGTCTGTTACTGTGTGTGAGTGTGGGATTATTTATGTATCTGTCTGTGTCTGTCACTGTGTGTGAGTGTGGGATTAATTCTGTATCTCTCAGTGTCTGTTACTGTGTGTGAGCGTGGGAATAATTCTGTATCTGTCACTGTCTGTTACTGTGTGAGTGTGGGAATAGTTCTGTATCAGTCCCTGTCTGTTACTGTGTGTGAGTGTGGGATCAATTCTGCATCTGTCAGTGTCTGTTACTGTGTGTGAGTGTGGGACTAATTCTGTATCTGTCTGTGTCTGTTACTGTGTGTGAGTGTGGGATTAATTCTGTATCTGTCAGCGTCTGTGACTATGTGTGTGTGTGGGAATAATTCTGTATCTGTCAGTGACTGTTACTGTGTGTGAATGTGGTATTAATTGTGCATCTGTCAGTGTCTGTTACTGTGTGTGAGTGTGGGATTAATTGTGTATCTGGCAGTGTCTGTTACTGTCGGTGAGTGTGGGATTAATTCTGTATCTGTCAATCTCTGTTACTGTGCGTGAGTCTGGTATTAATTCTGTATCTGTCTGTGTCTGTTAGTGTGATTGAGTGTGGGATGAATTCTGTATCTGTCAGTGTCTATTACTGTCGGTGAGTGTGGGATTAATTCTGTATCAGTCAGCGTCTGTGACTATGTGTGAGTGTGGGAAGAATTCTGTATCTGTCAGTGTCTGTTACTGTGTGTGAATGTGGTATTAATTGTGCATCTGTGAGTGTCTGTTACTGTGTGTGAGTGTGGGATTATTTCTGTATCTGTCTGTGTCTGTTACTGTGTGTGAGTGTGGGACTAATTCTGTATCTGTCAGTGACTGTTACTGTCTGTGAGTCTGGGATTAATTCTTTCTCTGTCAGCGTCTGTTACTACGTGTGAGTGTGGGATGAATTCTGTATCTGTCAGCGACGGCTACTGTGTGTGAGCGTGGGATTAATTCTGTATCTGTCACTGCCTGTTACTGTGTGTGAGTGTGGGATTAATTCTGTATCTGTCAGTGTCTGTTACTGTCTGTGAGTGTGGGATGAATTCTGTTTCTGTCAGCGTCTGTTACTATGTGTGAGTGTGGGATGGATTCTGTATCTGTCAGTGTCTGTTACTGTGCGTGAGTCTGGTATTACTTCTGTATCTGTCAGTGTCTGTTAGTGAGTGTGAGTGTGGGATTAATTCTGTATCTGTCAGTGTCGATTACTGTGTGTGAGTATGGGATTATCTCTGTATCAGTCAGTGTGTGTTACTGTGTGTGATTGTGGGATTAATTCTGTATCTGTCAGTGTGTGTTACTGTGTGTGAGTGTGGGATTAATTCTGAATCTGTCACTGTCAGTTACTGTGTGTGAGAGTGGGTTTAATTCTGCATCTGTCAATGTGTGTCACTGTGTGTGAGTGTGGGATTAGTTCTCTATCTGTCAGTGTCTGTTACTGTGTGTGAGTGTGGGATTAATTCAGTATCTGTCACTGTGTGTGCGTGTGGGATTAATTCTGTATCTGTCAGTGTCTGATACTATTTGTGAGTGTGGGATTAATTCTGTATCTGTCAGTGTCTGTTACTCTGTGTGAGCGTGGGAATAATTCTGTATCTGTCACAGTCTGTTACTGTGTGTGAGTGTGGGATTAGTTCTGTATATGTCAGTGTCTGTTACTGTGTGTGAGTGTGGGATTAATTCTGTATCTGTCACTGTCTGATACTGTGTGTGAGTGTGGGAATAATTCTGTAACTGTCACTGTCTGTTACTGCGTGTGAGTGTGGGATTAATTATGTATCTGTCAGTGTCTGTTACTGTGTGTGAGTGTGGGATTAATTGTGTATCTGTCAGTGTCTGTTACTGTGTGTGCGTGTGGGATTATTTCTGTATCTGTCTGTGTCTGTCACTGTGTGTGAGTGTGGGATTAATTCTGTATCTGTCACTGTCTGTTACTGTGTGTGAGTGTGGGAATAGTTCTGTATCTGTCAGTGTCTGTTACTGTGTGTGAGTGTGGGATGAATTCTGTTTCTGTCAGTGTCTGTTACTGTGTGTGAGTGTGGGATCAATTCTGTATCTGTCAGTGTCTGTTACTGTGTGTGAGTGTGGGACTAATTCTGTATCTGTCAGTGTCTGTTACTGTGTGTGAGTGTGGGTTTAATTCTGTATCTGTCAGCGTCTGTGACTATGTGTGAGTTTGGGAAGAATTCTGTATCTGTCAGTGTCTGTTACGGTGTGTGAGTGTGGTATAAATTATGTATCTGTCAGTGTCTGTTACTGTGTGTGAGTGTGGGATTAATTCTGTATCTGTCAGTGTCTGTTACTGTGTGTGAGTGTGGGATTATTTCTACATCTGTCTGTGTCTGTTACTGTGTGTGAGTGTGGGACTAACTCTGTATCTGTCAGTGTCTGTTAGTGTGTGTGAGTGTGGGATGAATTCTGTATCTGTCAGTGTCTTTTACTGTGTGTGAGTGTGGGATTAGCTCTGTATCTGTCAGTGTCTGTTACTGTGTGTGAGTGTGGGATTAATTCTGTATCTGTCTGTGTCTGTTACTGTGTGTGAGTGTGGGACTAATTCTGTATCTGTCAGTGACTGTTACTGTCTGTGAGTCTGGGATTAATTCTTTCTCTGTCAGCGTCTGTTACTACGTGTGAGTGTGGGATGAATTCTGTATCTGTCAGCGTCTGTTATTGTGTGTGAGCGTGGTATTAATTCTGTATCTGTCACTGTCTGTTACTGTGTGTGAGTGTGGGATTAATTCTGTATCTGTCAGTGTCTGTTACTGTCTGTGAGTGTGGGATGAATTCTGTTTCTGTCAGCGTCTGTTACTATGTGTGAGTGTGGGATGGATTCTGTATCTGTCAGTGTCTGTTAGTGTGTGTGAGTGTGGGATTAATTCTGTATCTGTCAGTGTCGATTACTGTGTGTGAGTATGGGATTAGCTCTGTATCAGTCAGTGTGTGTTACTGTGTGTGATTGTGGGATTAATTCTGTATCTGTCAGTGTGTGTTACTGTGTGTGAGTGTGGGATTAATTCTGAATCTGTCACTGTCAGTTACTGTGTGTGAGAGTGGGTTTAATTCTGCATCTGTCAATGTGTGTCACTGTGTGTGAGTGTGGGATTAGTTCCCTATCTGTCAGTGTCTGTTACTGTGTGTGAGTGTGGGATTAATTCAGTATCTGTCACTGTGTGTGCGTGTGGGATTAATTCTGTATCTGTCAGTGTCTGATACTATTTGTGAGTGTGGGATTAATTCTGTATCTGTCAGTGTCTGTTACTGTGTGTGAGCGTGGGAATAATTCTGTATCTGTCACAGTCTGTTACTGTGTGTGAGTGTGGGATTAGTTCTGTATATGTCAGTGTCTGTTACTGTGTGTGAGTGTGGGATTAATTCTGTATCTGTCAGTGTTTGTTACTATGTTTGAGTGTGGGATTAATTCTGCATCTGTCACTGTCTGTTACTGCGTGTGAGTGTGGGATTAATTATGTATCTGTCAGTGTCTGTTACTGTGTGTGAGTGTGGGATTAATTGTGTATCTGTCAGTGTCTGTTACTGTGTGTGAGTGTGGGATTATTTCTGTATCTGTCTGTGTCTGTCACTGTGTGTGAGTGTGGGATTAATTCTGTATCTGTCACTGTCTGTTACTGTGTGTGAGTGTGGGAATAGTTCTGTATCTGTCAGTGTCTGTTACTGTGTGTGAGTGTGGGATGAATTCTGTTTCTGTCAGTGTCTGTTACTGTGTGTGAGTGTGGGATCAATTCTGTATCTGTCAGTGTCTGTTACTGTGTGTGAGTGTGGGACTAATTCTGTATCTGTCAGTGTCTGTTACTGTGTGTGAGTGTGGGATTAATTCTGTATCTGTCAGCGTCTGTGACTATGTGTGAGTGTGGGAAGAATTCTGTATCTGTCAGTGTCTGTTACTGTGTGTGAGTGTGGTATTAATTATGTATCTGTCAGTGTCTGTTACTGTGTGTGAGTGTGGGATTAATTCTGTATCTGTCAGTGTCTGTTACTGTGTGTGAGTGTGGGATTATTTCTGCATCTGTCTGTGTCTGTTACTGTGTGTGAGCGTGGGACTAACTCTGTATCTGTCAGCGTCTGTTAGTGTGTGTGAGTGTGGGATGAATTC